>NC_140945.1:36908119-37595619 GCF_014529385.1 Adiantum capillus-veneris | reverse complement strand
TTGTGAGTATGTCACATAGTTGTTTATTTCTTTTGTGTTGTATATAGAGGTGTGCGGGTTCTCCACCTTAGGGTTGTTTTGTTCTTGATTTGCATGTATTGGTGTGCGGGTTCGTCACCTCTTGTGTGAATAGTAGTAAAAGAGCATTGGGAGACATCATCACACCATAATGGTAAGGAGGTTATGCACACACAAGCTACTCATCGACACATATTCCACCTCCATCATCATCAACCGCTACGCCTTGGTGCAATTTGAAATGGAGGATTCGGCATTCAACAAGAGTGAAGGTTACCCTCACACCACTCCTTGACATCATCTCCACCCATCGAGACGAGGCACCCATGGTCTCCTCCTTCCTCTCTTGTTCCTCTCTATCCATTATCTCTCCCCACAAATAATCTACTCTTTTTTTGTTATGTCATTCTTTCTATTGTGCTGGATTTGTGAGTATGTCACATAGTTGTTTATTTCTTTTGTGTTGTATATAGAGGTGTGCGGGTTCTCCACCTTAGGGTTGTTTTGTTCTTGATTTGCATGTATTGGTGTGCGGGTTCGTCACCTCTTGTGTGAATAGTAGTAAAAGAGCATTGGGAGACATCATCACACCATAATGGTAAGGAGGTTATGCACACACAAGCTACTCATCGACACATATTCCACCTCCATCATCATCAACCGCTACGCCTTGGTGCAATTTGAAATGGAGGATTCGGCATTCAACAAGAGTGAAGGTTACCCTCACACCACTCCTTGACATCATCTCCACCCATCAAGACGAGGCACCCATGGTCTCCTCCTTCCTCTCTTGTTCCTCTCTATCCATTATCTCTCCCCACAAATAATCTACTCTTTTTTTGTTATGTCATTCTTTCTATTGTGCTGGATTTGTGAGTATGTCACATAGTTGTTTATTTCTTTTGTGTTGTATATAGAGGTGTGAGGGTTCTCCACCTTAGGGTTGTTTTGTTCTTGATTTGCATGTATTGGTGTGCGGGTTCGTCACCTCTTGTGTGAATAGTAGTAAAAGAGCATTGGGAGACATCATCACACCATAATGGTAAGGAGGTTATGCACACACAAGCTACTCATCGACACATATTCCACCTCCATCATCATCAACCGCTACGCCTTGGTGCAATTTGAAATGGAGGATTCGGCATTCAACAAGAGTGAAGGTTACCCTCACACCACTCCTTGACATCATCTCCACCCATCGAGACGAGGCACCCATGGTCTCCTCCTTCCTCTCTTGTTCCTCTCTATCCATTATCTCTCCCCACAAATAATCTACTCTTTTTTTGTTATGTCATTCTTTCTATTGTGCTGGATTTGTGAGTATGTCACATAGTTGTTTATTTCTTTTGTGTTGTATATAGAGGTGTGCGGGTTCTCCACCTTAGGGTTGTTTTGTTCTTGATTTGCATGTATTGGTGTGCGGGTTCGTCACCTCTTGTGTGAATAGTAGTCCAGACACCTACATTCACAACTCACACTATCTATCTCCACTTCTTCTCTACCACCTCATACCACAATTCATAACATGTTCAGCTGCGTGACATGGTGTATGGTGTGCTGTATAGTATTGTCATTGTGTCCTAGCCGCATTTCAAGCTAGGTGGTTCCCCTATTGTTTGCCTTTCATGGTGAGGCCGTCATGCGTTAGCCCTTGTGTATAGGCCAGCGGGTCTATCTTGCAAATCCGCCTCTCATTTGGTGCCCCCACCGAGGAGGGCTCTTGAAACCTTCAGTTTACAATACTGACATGTTTACTTCTCTTCATGGATGAGTGGCTCCTTGGATTCTCCAATTGGACGCAATGTTGACCCCTTGGTTAATCTTTGTAGGAAAAATGCTGAACTAGCAACCGGCCCTTGGTCTATATCCATGACCCCCCTTGGGTTTGCCTGTGGCATTACATTCCTTTGGAAATTAAAAGTTTTCCACTAGCCCTTGGCAGTTTGTGGACTTCTTTCCTTGAAAATGAAAATGTGAAGGTTCCAAGAATTGACCATCAACACTTACTAAGTGATTCAGTAATCACGACCTGGGTCTTACCCCAAAACTGTACTCATAATATAGGCACTCTTAGTGCTAATAGGAGCTCCACTAAAGTTGGAGTCATAATCACAACTATATCTTTTTTACACCCAAAAATCCATAATCTTGGGTTTTTTTGAACAGTTGTGCTGTCTAAAAAGCTGGCTTCATCCGTACACCTTGGTAGAGATAAGCCCTTACGAGTTTAAGACGTTCAAAAACTCAACTTAACTTTCACACTTAAAGTGTGGAGTGCTAAAATAATGCTTAAAAAATCACTAATGGCAAGACTCTTGCTTGTCCATTAAAAATTGTTACATCACTTGTTTTTTTTCCCCCCCAAATATCTAAGTACCACGGTATGCCACGTTCAATAGTCTCACTTGTGATTAACCCAAGCACAAACTAAACCTAGACAAAGGGGACAACCCATGTTCCTTTAGAAGCACAGTCATGGATACATGATGTGCGCATAGGTGAAGTGGTTATCTCCTGCACTTGAGAACATTGGCCCATGGGGTTCTGGGTTCATAGCCTTGCCTCGTGGGGAAAGGACCTTCAAATAGAGATCCACATATGACAAGTAGGTTTTTGGAGAGGTCTATTTGAAGACATGGACACATGTCTTGATTTCTCCTTAGCATATAATCCTCAAAGAGACCACCAAAGTGAAATCATAAATTTGATTGTTCTTGATCTTTTAAAACAGTATGTTGATGAGAAGGATCAAGATAATCAATGGTTTGAAAACAGAGATGAGACATACTCAATGGTTTTAATGGAGATGGGATGAATTAGTGTTACAAACCAGTGTTAAGCTTAGATTACTTGTCATAGCCTTCCCTTCCGATACAATTAAAACTCCCAAGGTTTCCTTGGCACAGCCATGTTGGGGATATCTTGCATTCAACACGTTCCATATTGGTCAGGAGGGATGCCCTCATTGTCTTGTCTTCACATTATCAATGGTGATAGATCTCTGTACCTCAAGGGTGATATGCATGGCACAATGAATGAGGTGAAGCGTCATGGATTCCTCTTGAATATTATAGTATGCATGTTGATGGTGAGATTAAGAAGCACAATAATCCAATATGGTAGTGCTGCAACAAGTTGTTGTATAGTTCATGCTTGTGATTAAAAAGACATGGCGATGCTATCTGTAATGTCTTTAGGATTTCAAATCTGGGTGATATAAAAAGTCTCAAGCATGTAGCAGCACATGATCTTGACTTTTATAATGACTAGTATGGCCTGCCGCCAAAGGCGACCTCTGTCTCTTTCTCTCTCCCCCTTTATTTGCATGCAAAGATACTTCTTTCTCTCTCTGTCTCGCACAGTTGGCTGGTGTGCGGAACACTAGCGCGAGGATTCTCCTTTTGCCATGTGTCCCATAGAGGGAGCTGGAAACCCTTCTCCCATTATACTTAGTATTGATATAGATAGGAAATATGCTACACTGAGCAATATCCTCTAGCGTCAGAAAAACTTCTTAAAGGCCACCCTAGAGAAGATGCTAAGTGGCTGCTCGAATTATTTTTCCAAAACTTCCCAGATCTTCCCAGACCCAAAAAAATCATCTCTTTCTATTACTTGTAGGTATGAGTGTCAACATGGATGGGTACATGCAATAAAAGGTGGAAAAAAGGGAAATCCATAAGCACTAGCTTTGGTTTTTAAATGGAGAGGATTTGGCAACATGGATGACTACATGAAATTATTTATGAGAAAAGCATGCTATACGAGGTCAACTTAAGTCATTAAAATTAGGTCTAATTTGTAGCATTTGGTGTGTCAATTGATTAATATCCCTCTATTGCTATTTAATTAGTGTAAGTGCTCGCAATGATGCTTGCAATGGTTGTGTCTCTAGCCATCAACTAAGTTGAAATTGTGGGGTACAAATAAAGTCTTAGTAAGCAAGTACATTAGAATAGCAACAAGACATCTATCGTCATTCAAATGATGTGAATGAAAGATTGTGGGTCGTGTCACATATGTCTGCTCCTTGGACATGCCCAATTTTATGTGTGTGCACAACTTATGGCAAGAAGCTACATTGCAAGAGACGTTTGTTGTTCAGGGAAACCTCCTTGAGAAGAAAAAGACATTCCTTTTATTAGAGGCAAGAATGAATCTTAAATGTCTTGAACTTTAGATCACGAGAAGGCATCATGAACACTTTATAGTCAGGTGAGACCTTCATTTTCTTCGGCTCAATGTCCATGTGTGTTAGCTAGGGTGTTCAACTTGCCTTGTAAGAGTACCCACATGTGACAATAAAGTTATTTGGTACATAATGGAAGTGTCTGTAGCCATCTAAACCGGTGCGAATGGCTACATGCAAGTTTTTAATGGAAATCTTTACATATGAGTTTCTACAGGTAGCTAGCGGGGTTGTTTCATTTTCCTTGTATGAGTGCCACATGTAACAAGGAAATTATTTGGTGCATAATGAAATTGCCTATAGCCATCCGCGCCGGCGTGGAATGGAAATCTTTACCCGTCACTCCTGCAAACATTGGCACAATCGTTCAAAAAATGAAGGGAAAATCACCAAAATACCCCTCTAATTTGTGGAAAGTCCCAAAATACACCTCAAATTTCAAAAATTCCCAAAATACCCTTGTATCTATTTGAGTTGGGTACCCACCTGGGGAAAACTGGAAAAACGATAAAAACGGTAGTAGGTGGTTCAATTTTTTTTTAAAAAAATATGAATAATCTTTTACAGATTTCCTCTTTCTAGTCGTAGCGACTCTCTCTCTCTCTCTCTCTCTCTCTCTCTCTCCCTTTCTATTTCGGGAGGCGACTCCTTGCAGACATGTGTGGTGTGAATTCTCTCGTTCTCTCTTTGTCGCATGCGCAACAAAGTTTTTGCAAACCACATTTTTCCCTCTCTGTCGCATGCACAGAAGCCTGCGAAGGCCATTCTCTCTTTCCTTCCCTCAATACTGTCGTGGTAGTGAAGGCCGTCTCTCTCTCTCTCTCTCTCTCTCTCTCTCTCTCTCTCTCTCACATGCATATTCTCCCTCCTCGCTTCAATTCTGTATGTGCGACTCTCTATAGGCAAGGTGTCTTGGAAGCAGAGTGGGGAAGAAATTGTGTGCCAAGAGGAGAGGAGGGGAAGGGAGGTAGGGGAGGAGGGAGAAAGCGGAGGAAGAAGGGAGGCGGGCTTAGATCGAGCAGGGGAGGGGTCGGGGCGGGGGGAGGGGGGTAAAACGCGGAATATACCCATCTATTGAATTTTTTAGAAGACGGGCGAATAATAGTAGCCATGTATTAGGAATTTCCACAAATTAAAGGGGTATTTTGGTAATTATCCCAAAAATGAACTGCCTGTAGCCATCCACGCCGGCGTGGATGGCTACAGGTAGTTTTCCTGGATGGTTATCTCTTTGACGCCAGCAAGAAGAAGCAGTTGGCTGGCAAGCTGACAGCGACGGGACATATGCTTCTCTCTCTCTCTTGTTACGTCTCTCTCTCTCTCTCTCTCTCTCAGCGCAAAGCTAGAAACTTGCAAGGTGAGATGGGTGTAAACAAGCAAGGTGATGGGCAGGGATTGTCTGGTAATGTAGGACTTCAAGAGGGCAAGGTATGAGTCAAGAGGGGGGTTTCTAGGTGTGCAGAGGAGAGATTCCAAAGCTTCTTCGAGGTGTCCTTTCTTACACAGAGATTTGATGATGGTGCTGCTGCTGATGTTGTGGAACTTCCCGGAGCTGCTATATGACAATGATGCCAGGTTTGAGAATCCTCTTACGGCTGCTCTCCTCCTTGGTGCATGAGGTCCAACAAGCATCACGACATTGAGCTCCCATGCATTCTGCTGACCTCAGTGCATGCCACCTCAGCTTACAGGGATGCCTAGTCCTGACTGGCTCGACAAGCATCAGAGTCCGTTCAGACAGCTGTTAGCAGCTAGGGCTTAAAGCAAAGAAGTGAGAGACAAAAATTTGCACGAGAGGGGGGCGACGGGAAGGTTTTGAAGCTTGTGTACGCGCCACATCCTACTGTCACATGCCCACGAAGCCTGCGTGCTCTGTAGACACTTATCCTCTATAGGGCCATCCCCACGCGGAAGCTCCTCTACAAACATGTATGTGATCAAGCGCAGTCACATATATATATATATATATATATATATATATATATATATATATATATATATATATATAGAGAGAGAGAGAGAGAGAGAGAGAGAGAGAGAGAGAGAGAGAGAGAGAGAGAGAGAGCTTTGCATTGCATAAAAATAAACCCTGGAATAGTAACAATGATATAAGTGGGGAAAAAACCCATTAAATTAGACCATAAAAAATACTAATATAATTAGTGAGAAGTGGAATGAAGTCAGAGAGAGAGAGAGAGAGAGAGAGAGAGAGAGAGAGAGAGAGGGAGAAGAAGAAGGAGAGAATTTTAACTTCATAGGAAACTATCCCAAGAGACCTTAAAGATCTATCCAACGAGGAGAGTTGTTCTCAAGACCTCTTATTCAAGAGGGAAATGGCATAGCCAATCTACCACACTTCGGTGATAAAAAGATTATACCATTTTCCTCTTTATTAGCACACCCAAACACCCACACACACAAGAATTTTAACGTCGTAGGAAACTATCCCGAGTGACCTTAAAGATCTATCCAGACGAGGAGAGTTGAACTCAAGACCTGTTATTCAAGAGGGAAATGGCATAATGAATCTACCACACTTGTGTGATAGAGAGGTTATACCATTCTAGTGGTCCCCATTGTCAAGCTGCATTCCACGTACTCTCTATCGATATAATGAGAGCCAGGGACTAAGTATGTGTCCATTCACACACACACACACACACACACACACACACACACACACAGAGAGAGAGAGAGAGAGAGAGAGAGAGAGAGAGAGAGAGAGAGAGAGAGAGAGAGAGAGAGAGAGAGAGAGAGAGAGAGAGAGAGAGAGAGAGAGAGAGAGAGAGAGAGAGGAGAATGGTGAGTGTCACCTCGCGTGAAGTCCATGGTTTCTCTCAAGCTGCAGAAGTGCCTGGTAGCCAACATTCTCAAATGTGTGATGGCCCAATCCCAATGAGGTCAATGAGATTTCCTTGGCCAATTCACTTTCAGTATGGCAGGACATAACCAAGATCATCAAAGATGGTTTTGTAATTTGGAATCTAGCCAATATTTACTACAAGCCAAGGATGAAGTGTGGTTCCATCCAAGGTCTTGTGGCTGAGATGCATGCGTGTTCTACGTTGAATTCTTTGTGGAGAGTATCCACACGTCAAAGGCTAAAAAGGCACGTAAGAATACATTTTCAAATCAATTTGAATATCAGAGAGCCCAAGGAAAGGCTATTTGTTAGAGGAAGGGTGCAAGAAGGGAAGACTTATTGGTGTTGAAGCTGCTCTAGTTATAGTCGCGTTTAGCAAGACCACAAAGATATCCAAGAACTAAGCCATATCTTTTAGGACTTGAATTTTGTAGGGATTTTACATTCATACTTGCATGTGTCTATCATCAATGCAAATGAAATTTGAGTCCATGACTCGGGGGGGGGGGGAGAGAGAGAGAGAGAGAGAGAGAGAGAGAGAGAGAGAGAGAGAGAGAGAGAGATGGATATTAATCAATTGACACACCAAAAGAGTTATCTGGTTTTTGGACAATTGACTCTTCAAAACCATTACGTGACTTTTGGTTTTTGGAAAGTTGACCATAGAATGGGAGACCATGTATATTTGTGTCCATTGACATTTTGGAAGCACAAGTGATGTTTGGAGGCCGTAAACATAGATGATGGAGAAGATGCATATGTGAAGTTAAAAATCGTAAAAATGTACTTTTGAATATGCTTTCTTGCTTGATCATGAGATGCATCAATTTTATAACATGGATATGTTCAAGGTGCTTTGCTAGATGTCACTCGATTTTGTATTCGCTCGGAAACACTTGCTCGGAGTTTGGGATTCCTCTTCATGACTAATGGTCCAATGGTTTCTCTATTTGAGAAGCTCAGGAAAATTGCTATCCTTGATGAGAGGGATGCTACCAGTTTGGGCACCCTCCTATTGTATGTGTGGTTAACTACAATTAAGATAGTTTACATGTAATGGTTAATTATTGTGCTGTCTTTTTATTTCTAGTAATAGTGAGTTGATGTATAGATTGGAATTTTGGGAGTTAATGAAGAGTAGACGTCATCAATAAATATTCTTTTGATCATTTTTCATTTGCATAGGGTTATAGTGTATTTTGCCAATAAGCCACTATAACTCCCTTGTAAATAATTAGTGAGAACTTAACCTATAAAAAGTCATGCAATAAGTGATAGCCACCACTCAAAGACTAAAGTGAAACTGACTATAAAGAGGGACCTCCAATTTTTGGCACCAATAAGTAATAAAAAAAATTAAATACCAAACTCCACAAGAGGCGCCTTGGAGTTTGGGGCGACAAACTTTAGGCCGTTCATGTGCAAGATTCCTCGCTCTCCACTCTTATGCTATGATGTGTATTATTAAATTATGTCTACATATTCTTTTCTTATAATCTTTCACTATCAAGTCTATATATATATATATATATATATATATATATATATATTTTTGTGTGTGTGTGTGTGTGTGTGTGTGTGTGTGTAGTTTTAGGTGTGTGTACTTGGGTTTCTGGATTGATGGTGAGAGGTTGATTGGTATGTGTAAGAGAAAATTGGAATTGTTCAAGCAGCAGTTCTCGTGGATCTCTCGCAACAATATCTATTGAATTGCCTAAAATTTTTACATTTTAAAACCTCTCTTACTCAACTGACTTGGTATATTAACATGATTACATAGTGCACTCCTTGAAGGAATACGCCAAAGGGATGTAGATTGAGTAAAAGTGGCCAATGGTACTTCCACATCATCAACACCATTGATTGAAGAGAGAGAGAGAGAGAGAGAGAGAGAGAGAGAGAGATCATGCACGTGCATGTGTTGGGGGTGCGTACCTTTGATTCCCTTGTCCATAAGCTGTGCTCTTTTCAAAGAATTAGTGAGAGAAAATGGCTCTCCACGACTTCTTTGCAAAACATTTTTGAAGTTGTAGAAGTCCCTTAAGCGACGCTAAACAATTTGCAAGACATTGCTAAGAGTATCCTAATACTACCGTTCCGCTTTGAGACAAGTTTAGTGATTCCTTAATAAATTTAGTGGGAAATTTAAAAGCGATGCCTTCTAAACTCTCAAGTGTCACAACAACAAAAGGCTTCTTATAGTGTCCATGGGAGAGCATTTCTGGGAATTTTTTTGTCAAAGTGCATACATGGAAATACAAACAATTGATGGTTGATGATCAATTTAGTAAATAAGCCCATTTTATGCCTATTAAAACGACTATTCAATTGCATCATCACATGGCTTCTATATTTGTTTTCCAAATTTTTATGGACCATGGTATGCCAAGTTCAATAGTCTGTAGTCTCTATGCCCCATTAAAACTAATTCACCCAAGCACAAACTAAACCCAAACAAAGGGGACAACCCATGTTGCTTTAGAAGCACAATTGTGAATACATGATGTGCGCATAGGTGAAGTGGTTATCTCATGTGCTTGAGAACATTGGCCCATGGGGTTTTGGGTTCAAGCCTTGCATCGTCGGGAAAAGGCCTTCAATTAGAGATCCACATATGACAAGTAGGCTTTTGGAGAGGGCTATTTGAAGACATGGACACACATCTTGATTTCTCTTTAGCATATTACCCTCAAAGAGACCGCGAAAGTGAAATTGAAAATTTGATTGTTCTTGATCTTTTAAAAAACTATGTTGATGAGAAGGATTAAAATAATCAATGGTATGAACGGAGATGAGACGTAATCAATGGTTGGAATGGAGATGGCACGAACCAATGTTAAGCTTAGTTTACTTGTCATAGCCTTCCCTTCCCATTTACTTAAAACACCTAAGGCTTCCTTGCCACAACCATGTTGGGGATATCCTGCATTCAACAGGTTTCATATTTGTCAAGAAGGATTCCCTCCTTGTCTTGTCTTCACATTAACAATGATGTTAGAGATCTCTACCTCAAGGGTGATATGCATACCACGACGTAGAAAAATGCCAAAATAAAGCGTCGTGGATTCCTCTTGGATATTATAGTATGCATGTTGATGGTGAGATTGGGAAGCACAATAATGCAATATGGTAGTGTTGCAACAAGTTGTTGATAATACCATGTATAGTTAATGCTCGCGATTTAAAAAGCATGGAAATGCTATCTGTAATGCTTTTAGGATTTCAAACGCGGGTGGTTCAAAATGTCTCAAGCATGGAGCAACACATGATCTTGACTGAAAATGACTAGAATGGCCGGACTCTCTCTCTCTCTCTCTCTCTCTCTCTCTCTCTCTCTCTCTCTCTCTTTGTGTGTTTCTCTCCCCCCTTTATTTTCACGCAAAGCAACTTCTTTCTTTGTCTCGTGCAGTTGGCTGGTGCAAGGAACAATGGTCGGAGGATTCTCATTTTGCCACGTGTCCGAGGGAGGGAGCCGGAATCCCTTCTCCTATTATACTTAGTATAAAATATAGATAGGCAATATGCTATGCAGAGCAATATCCTCTAGCGTCTGGATAACTTCTTAAAGGCCACCTTAGAGAAGATGCTGAGTGCTTGCTTGGTTTTTTTCCCAAAACTTTCCATATCTTCTCCATACATTTCATCACTCACGGTCCATTTGATTCTCTATTGAGAAACTGACGACAATTGTTATTCCTCATGAGAGGGATGTTATGAGTTTGGGCACCCTCCTATTGTATGTGGTTAACTAGAATTGATATAGTTGACTTGTAATGGTTAATTTTTGTGATGTATTTTTATTTTTACTAATAGTGAGTTGATGTTGTATAGATTGGAATTCTCGGAGTTGAAGAGTAGACGTCAACGATAAACTTTTTCTTGGATCATTTTTGATTTGCATAGGGTTATAGTTTATTTTTCCAATAAGTCACTATAACTCCCTTGTTAATAATTAGTGAGACCTCACCCTATAGAGAGTCATGCACTAAGTGATAGCCACCACTCAAAGTCTAAAGTGGAACTAAGTGTAAAGAGGGACCTCAAATTTTTGGCACCAATAAGTAATAACAGAAATTAAATACCAAACTCGACAAGAGGTGTTGGAGTTCGGGGCTACAATCTTTAGGCCATTCATGTGCAAGATTCCTCGCTCTCTTCTGTTATGCTATAATGTGTATTCTCAAATCATGTCTACATCTTCTTTTCTTCCAATCTTTCACTATCAAGTAAATTCTCTCTCTCTGTGTGTGTGGTGTTTTAGTGTTAAGTGTGTGTACTTGGGTTTTTGGAGCGATGGGGAGATGTTGATGGGTATGTGTGTGAGAAAATTGGAATTGTTCAAGAAACTGTTCTCTTGGATCTCTCGGAACAATGTCTATTAAATTGCCTAATATTTTCTCATTTAAAAACCCGTCTTGCTCAACTCACTTGGTACATTAACATGATAACATAGTGCACTCCCTGAAGGATTATGCCAAAGGGATGTAGATCGAGCAGAAGTGGCCAATGGGACTTCCACATCATCAACAACACTGATTGAAGAGAGAGAGAGAGGGAGAGAGAGAGAGAGAGAGAGAGAGAGAGAGAGAGAGAGAGAGAGAGAGAGAGAGAGAGAGAGAGAGAGAGAGAGAGAGAGAGAGTGCATGCACATACGTGTGTTGGAGATGTGGGGGGAAGGGGCGTTTGGAGGGCACCCCTAGCTTTGATTCCCTTGCGAATGAGCTGTGATCCACACATATTCTTTGCAAAATCATTTTGAAGTTGCGGAAGTCCCTTAAGCGACACTAAACTATTTCCAAAGGAGTGTCATAATACTACAGTTGCGCTGTGCAACAAGTTTAGTGACCCTTTAATAAATTAACTGGGAAATTTACAAGCGATGCCTTCTAATTTTTCAAGTGTCACAACAACAGAAAGCTTCTTATAGTGTCCATGAAAGAGCATTTCTATGAATTTATCTTTCACTTGCCAAAATGCATACATGGAAATACAAGCAATTAACGATCGATGAACCTTTAATAAATAAGCCCATTTTATTCTTATTAAAAAGACTATTCAATTGCATCATCACATGGCTTCTTTACTTGGTTTCCAAATCATGGTATGCCAAGTTCAATAGACTCTAGTCTCTATGTCCCATTAAAACTAATTAACCCAAGCACAGACTAAACCCAAAAAAAGGGGACAACCCATGTTCCTTTAGAAGCATAGTCATGGATACATGATGTGTGCATAGGTGAAGTGGTTATCTCATGCCCTTGAGAACATTGGATTATGGGTATTTGGGTTCAAGCCTTGCTTCGTGGATAAAGAGCCTTCAAATAGAGTTCCACATATGATAAGTAGGCTTTTGGACAAGGCTATTTGAAGACATGGACATAGATCTTGATTTGTCTTTATCATATTACACTCAAAGAGACCACCAAAGTGAAATCCCAAATTTGATTGTTCTTGATCTTCAAATAAACTATGGTGGTGAGAAGGATCAAAATAATCAATGGTCTAAACTGAGTTGAGACCTAATCAATGGTTTGAATGGAAATGGGACGAACCAGTGTTAAGCTTAGTTTAGTTGTCATAGCCTTCCCTTCCCATTCAATTAAAACACCCAAGGCTTCCTTGGTACAACCATGTCGGGGATATCCTGCATTCAACATGTTCCATATTGGTAAGGAGGGATGCCCTCCTTGTCTTGTCTTCACATTATCAATGGTGTTAGAGCTCTGTACCTCAAGGGTAATATGTATGCCACGACGTAGACAAAGGATGAGGACATGAAGCACTGTGGATTCCTCTTGGATCTTATAGTATGTATGTTGACAGTGAGATCAAGAAGCACAATAATGCAATATGGTAGTGTTGCAACAAGTTGTTGATAGGACGATGGATAGTTAATGATTGGGATTTAAAAAGAATTTTGAGGCTATCTGTAATACCTTAAGGATTTCAAACACGGGTGATTTAAAAGGTCTCGAGCGTGGAGCAACACATGATCTTAACTTTTATAATGACTAGTATGGCCGACCGCCAATGGCGACCTCTCTCTCTCTCTCTCTCTGCCCTTATTTGTAGGGAAAGCAACTTCTTTTCTTCTCTATCTTGCACAGTTGGCTGGTGCAGGGAACACTGGCTGGAGGATTCTCTTTTCGCCACGTGTCTGGGTGAGGGAGCCAAAATCCCTTCCCACATTATACCCATTTTAGATATAGATAGGGAGTATGATTCGTAGATCAATACCCTCTAGTGTCAAAAAAAATTCTTAAAAGCCATCCTAGAGAAGATGCTAAGTGGATACTCGAATTTTTCTCAAAAACTTTCCAGATCTTCTCCATACATTTCATCACTCACGGTCCAATTGATTCTCTATTGAGAAACTGAGGAAAATTGTTATCCTAGGTGAGAGGGATGTTACAAGTTTGGGCACCCTCCTATTGTATGTGGTTAACTACAATCGATATAGTTTGACGTATAATGGTTAATTATTGTGTCGTCTTTTTATTTTTACTAATAATGAGTTGATGTTGTATAGGTTGAAACTCTGAGAGTTGAGGAGTAGGCATGATCAATAAATAATTCTCTCGATCATTTTGCATTTGCATAGGGTTATAGTTTATTTTACCAATAAGCTACTATAACTCCCTTGTAAATAATTAGTGAAAACTCACCCTATAGAGAGTCATGAAATAAGTGATAGCCAGAACACTCAAAGACTAAAGTGGAACTAACTGTAAAGAGGGACCTGCAAATTTTGGTACCAATAAGTATAACAAAAATCAAATACCAAACTCCACAAGAGGTGCCCTCTTTGGGGCTACAATCTTTAGGCCATTCATGTGCAAGATCCCTCGCTCTCCACTCTTATGCTATGATTTGTATTCTCAAATCATCTCTACATCTTCTTTTCTTAAAATCTCTCACTACCAAGTCTATTCTCTGTGTGTAGTGTTTTAGTGTTAGGTGTGTGTACTTGGGTTTTTGGAGCAATTTTGAGAGGTTGATGGGTATGTGGGTAAGAAAATTGGAATTGTTCAAGCAACTGTTTTCTTGGATCCCTCGCAACAGTCTCTATTAAATTGCCCCTCTTGCTCAACTCACTTGGTACATTAACATGATTGCATAGTGCACCCCCCAAAGGAATATGCCAAATGGGATGCAAATTGAAGCTTAAGTGGCCAATGTGACTTCCACATCATCAACACCATTGATTGAAAAGAGAGAGAGAGAGAGAGAGAGAGAGAGAGAGAGAGAGAGAGAGAGTAGAAAGAATGCATGAACGTGCGTGTGTTGGGGCTGTGGGGGGAAGGGGCATGTGGAGGGCGCCTACCTTTGATTCCCTTGGCAATAGCTGTGCTTTGTCAAAGAATTTGTGAGAGCAAATGGCTCCACACGGTTTCTTTGCAAAATCCTTTTGAAGTTGTGGAAGTCCCTTCAGTGACGCTAAACAAATTTCCAAGACATTGCTAAGAGTGTGGTAATACTACTATTGTGCTTTGCAACAAGTATAGTTACGCTTTAATACATTTAATGAGAAATTTACAAGTGATGCCTTCTAATTTTTCAAGTGTCACAACAAGAGAAGGCTTCTTATAGTGTCCATGGAACAACATGTATATAAACTTTATCTTTTGCTTGCAGAAGTGCATACATGGAAATACAAGCAATTGACGGTTGATGATCAACTTAGTAAATAAGCTTATTTTATTCCTATTAAAAAGACTATTAAATTGCATCATCACTTGTTTTTTTTTTTTCCAAATTTCTAAGTACCATGGCACGCCAAGTTCAATAGTCTCTAGTCTTGATGTCCCATTAAAACTAATTAACCCAAGCACAAATTAAACCCAGACAAAGGGGACAACCCATGTTCCTTTAGAATCATACTCATGGATACATGATGTGCGCATAGGTGAAGTGGTTATCTCATGCGCTTGAGAACATTGGCCTATTGAGTTCTAGGTTCAAAGCCCTGCCTCGTAGGGAAAGGGCCTTCAAATAGAGATCCACATATGACAAGTAGGATTTTGGAGAGGGCTATTTGAAGACATGTACACACGTCTTGATTTCTCTTTAGCATATTAACCTCAAAGAGACCACCAAAGCGAAATCACAAATTTGATTGTTCTTGATCTTTTAAAATAGTATGTTGATGAGAAGGATCAAGATAATAAATGGTTTGAACGGAGATGAGACATAATTAATGGTTTGAATGGAGATGGGATGAATTAGCATTACAAATGAGTGTTAAGCTTAGATTACTTGTCATAGCCTTCCCTTCCCATTCAATTAAAATAGTATGTTGATGAGAAGGATCAAGATAATAAATGGTTTGAACGGAGATGAGACATAATTAATGGTTTGAATGGAGATGGGATGAATTAGTGTTACAAATGAGTGTTAAGCTTAGATTACTTGTCATAGCCTTCCCTTCCCATTCAATTAAAACTCCCAAGTCTTCCTTGGCATAGCCATGCCGGGGATATCCTGCATTCAACACGTTCCATATTGGTCAGGATGTTGCCCTCCGTGTCTTGTCTTCACATTATCAATGGTGTTAGATCTCTGTACCTCAAAGGTGATATGCATGGCACGATGTAGACAAAGGATGAGGTGAAGTGTCATGGATTCCTCTTGAATATTATAGTATGCATGTTGACGGTGAGATCAAGAAGCACAATAATCCAATATGTTAGTGTTGCAACAAGTTGTTGATAGGACCATGTATAGTTAATGCTCGCCATTAAAAAAACATGGCGATGCTATCTGTAATGCCTTTAGGATTTTAAATCCGTGTGATTTAAAAAGTCTCAAGCATGTAGCAGCACATGATCTTGACTTTTATAATGACTAGTATGGCCGGCCGCCAAAGGCGACCTCTGTCTATTTCTCTCTCCCCCTTTATTTGCATGCAAAGCTACTTGT
Organism: Adiantum capillus-veneris; assembly: GCF_014529385.1. Taxonomy (NCBI): domain Eukaryota; kingdom Viridiplantae; phylum Streptophyta; class Polypodiopsida; order Polypodiales; family Pteridaceae; genus Adiantum; species Adiantum capillus-veneris. The sequence continues at coordinate 37,579,630 of NC_140945.1, read as the reverse complement.
TTCTCTCTCTGTCTCTCACAGTTGACTGATGCGTGGGACACTGGACCGATGTAAGGTTTCTAGTTTTTGAAACCTTAAAAATTGCACAAAGCCTGATCAAATTAACTTGGTTGCTAAGAGAACATTGTAGAATGATCCAACTATGGCAAATATTGGTATTTTGGAACCGTAACCAGAGTTTTACTATGGTTAGAATTTTTCAGAACAGAATTCCGATAAAATCTGGAAAAGTTACGGGCTCTGAAAGTTACACTATGAATTTAATTAGTTGAGTAAAATTGAATGGTTTCAGTAATTATTACTGCTAAAGACTTTTTATCATAAGGTTCTAGAAATTGCAGATATTTCCAAAATTAATCATTAAAAGTCAACAAACTAGAAAAAAATCGATTCTGTGTATCTGGGGGGCTGTGTGGGGTAATGATGAGCTTTCCCAGACTAGATTTAGCAGCAGGGGGCGCTTGTGGAGCTGTAGGGCTACCTTGGGATGCAAGTGTTGAAGATGATGAAACAGGAAACAGAAGGAAGATAGCAACTCAGAGTAGGAAGAAGATGGAGAAGGAGAAGACACAGAGCTTGCGTACGAGATCTCTGTAGTCTATCTCTCTGTATTAGAATAATAGAGTATATACAAACTCAGAGCTACAAAGCTTATATGAGACCCTAAGAGATAAGGTGTCCTTTCACACCAGATGTCCAGGGGGACAAACCCAGTGGGAGAAAAGTGCCCATGGTGAAGCGCGTATACACACTAACACTACTACATGTCTACAAATCCCCCCTGTAGTGATAGTGTGAATCCGTACAAGGTAGCAGATCATCATGTGTATGAGAGTAAGCCCAAAGCTTTTCGGAAAGCTTCAAACTTTTCTCGTGATAACGCCTTCGTAAATAGATCTGCAATGTTATCCTATGTAGGACAGTAAGTTAGTGTGATCTCCCCTGCATGTAGCCTTTCCCTGACATAGTGGTAGTGAACCTCTATGTGCTTTGTTCTTGCATGAAATACTGGATTCCTTGCAACTGCCATAGTACTCTGACTGTCAGTGAAAATGGTAGTGGGTGCCTATTGACACTCACAAAGATCTGCCAATAACCTACGTATCCATACACAATCAAGTGTTTCCGTGAAAGCTGCCCTGTACTCAGCTTCACAAGTTGATGTAGCCACTGTGGGTTGCTTCTTGCTTAGCCAAGATATACATGCATTTCCCAAGAAAAAAAAATTGCCACTTGTGGAATGTCGTGTGTCAAAATCACCAGCACAATCTGAATCGCTGTAACCAAGAAGCTGCATAGAACTGTGCTTTCCATACATATCCCCCCTTGGAAAGAACATGGAAAGATTAGGGGTACCTGCAAGGTAACGAAGTATGCGCTTCACAGCTTGCCAATGATGCATACCTGGGCGGTGCATAAATCTTCTTGCTTGTGAAACCCCAAATTGAATGTCTGGACGAGTGTTGCCTGCCAAATATATCACGCAACCAACCGCTGCTGCATAAGTATGTACATCAAAAGGTTCTCCAGCATCGTGCATGCTCAACTTTGATCTAGTTTCTACGGGTGTAGAGATTGGTTTACAATTTTGCATACCAAACTTGTCCAAAATTTTATGCAAATATTTTGCTTGCAACATGTATATGCCATCTTTTGATTGCACAAACTGAATACCCGAGTAATAATGTAGCAAACCAAGATCAGACATCTCAAAGGTTTTTCTCAAAGCATCTTTAAACGCTTTAATTTCATCTGCAGTATTGCCTGTAAGAAGCATATCATCCACATAAAGTGTTAGCATAATGAGAACTCCATCTCTCTTTTTGACATACAAAGTACTTTCTGTTGGACTATTCTGAAATCCTTGGCCAATCAGATAAGTATGTATCTTCTCATACCATGCTCTTGGAGCCTGTTTGAGACCATACAAAGCTTTACGCAATCTACATACCTTTTGCTCTTGACCTTTTACAACAAAACCACTTGGTTGACTTACATAAACTTCTTCCTACAAATCACCATTCAAAAAAGCAGTTTTGATATCCAACTGATGCACTTTCCAACCATGATGAGCAGCAATTGCAACTAGTGATCTAACTGTGGATGCACGAGAAGTAGGAGCAAAGGTTTCATCATAATCTATGCCTTTATGTTGCGCATAGCCTTTTGCCACAAGCCTTACTTTGTACCTGTCAACAGTACCATCTTGTTTCCTTTTTACCTTAAAAACCCACTTTGTACCAATAGGCTTTTTACCTGTAGGCAAGTCCACTAGATCCCATGTATGATTCTTATGAATAAAAACAATTTCTTCCTGCATAGCATCTTTCCACTGAACACACTATAAAGATTGTTCAAATGAATCAGGCTCATCTGCATCACAAAGAGTGCTAAAGCAAGCTAAATCTACTTGCTCTCTGCCAAAAGTAGTACCAGCACGTGTTTTTCGTGGCAACGGTGCATCCAACTTGCTATCCTGCAAAGTTTTTTGAACCCATTTAGGCAAGGTTCTTTCTTCCCTGAGAACTTCTTGCTCTTCACGCACAATTTCCTCTACATCATGAGGTGTCACATGCTGATCAAAAGATTGATCAAGATTATCAACCTGTTGTGATTCTTGATTCTCCACAAAAGAAGGAAGCAAACCTTCAAATACATCATGTGTCTGCATATGAGGTACATCAAAAGCAACCATAGGTTGAGCAGTAGTTTCTGCAAAAATTATATCATGACTTTCAAAAATCTTGTTTGTAGCAGGATTGTAAAGTCTATAACCTTTACTTCCACTACTGTACCCCACAAATATACATTTGATTGCCTTATCATCAAGCTTCCCACGTAACTGCTGAGGGATATGAGCATAAGCAAGACAACTAAAAACACGAAGATAACTGACTGAAGGTTTTCTGTCATACCAAGCTTCATATGGAGTAATGGTCTTCAAGACACGAGTACGAAAACATGTGCTGCACAAGCAACTGCCTCCATCCATAGCTTATGAGGCAAACTCTTAGCCTTGAGCATACATCTAGCTGTCTCCATTAAAGACCTGTTCTTCCTTTCTGCAACACCATTCTGTTGTGGTGCGTATGGCATAGTGCATTGGTGTTTAATGCCTTTCTTTCCCAAAAAATCCTTAAATGCACCTGACATGTATTCACCTCCTCGATCGGTACGAAGAGTCTGTACTTTGCAACCTGTTTCATTTTCAACCATGGCGACATAATGTTGAAAAACTGAAAACACATATGACTTTGCTTTGAGTGGATACACCCAACAAAATCTGGAAAAGTCATCAATGAAGGTCACAAAATAAAGGCTGTTTCCTATAGATGGCGTCCTCATAGGACCACATACATCACTGTGTATAAGCTGCAACTTTCATGTCCCTCTAACTGAACCATCCCGCAAAAATGAAAATTTGTGCATCTTTCCAAGAACGCAACCTTCACATACATGTCTTGGTGTCATCTCCAATAAAGACAAATCATGCACCATATTATGACGTTGTAAAGTCATCAAATTTCCATAACTAACATGCCCAAATCTAGCATGCCACAACTCAGCATCCTGCATGGCCTGAGTCTTTGTTTCTGCAATACATACCTGAATCTGCTTTTCATAACGATCTAGCACAAATAGTCCATTTTCCAGAGTACCTGTAGTGATAAGAGAATAACCATTCTCTCGATCTCGTACAACACATCTGTCATCCTCAAAAATGACCCGAAGACCATTTTTTGCAAGAGACGATACAGACAACAAATTCTTCTTGATCCCTGGAAAATATAAGACATCTGGCAAGCATAAATCTAAACCATCTGAAATGGTAATCAAAATCTTACCAATGCCTTTGATTGGATAAGAAGCATTATTTGCACATGTCACCTTCTTTCCTGCTGGAGCTTCATCCAATGAACAAAACAAATCCTTCCTTGAAGTAATATGCCTGGATGCACCACTATCAAAGTACCAAATCATTTTTGTCTCGTCAACACTGTAAGCAAAAAAATCTGAACATACTACGAAAGCATAAGAATCCTGCACAAAGTTTGCAGACTCTTCTTTAGCTGTAGAAGAATCACCAGAAGCTGAAACAACCAAACTTGACTCTTTCTTCCTTTCTTTAGCAATTCGCTTTTTACACTCACTAATGTAGTGACCAGGTTTCTTGCAGTAGTGACATTTACCTTTCTTCTTGGACTTGTCAGAATCACCTTTAGACTTCTTTGAAGACTGTCCTGCACCAGACTTGGAGTGATGAGCACTCTCTTTACCCTTGTTTTTTTTCTGTACAACAAGAGCATAATCCATACCATCCACCTGTAAAGACTTGTTCTTACGTGATTGATCCTCCTGCAATAGCAAAGCCACTAACTCTTCAAAATGAAGAGGCTTAGGATTAGCTCGCAAAGACAGAGTCAAAGAAGTCTGAAAAGTCAAATAAGATGGTGGTAGTGAATTGAGTGTTTTGGAAACCAAGTCCTTCTCTGGAATCACTTCATCAATGCTAAGCAATTGCTCTTTAAGATTCGTGATTTTTGTAAGATGCTCGATGATATCGTCACCTTCATCCATCTGTATTTTGTCAAGTTGTTTCTTCAAAAACTCTATTTTGGCAGCGTTTCTTCCTCCAAACATAGCTTGCAGAGTGTTCCAAGCATCCTCAAAAGTTCTGCAAGATATGATACGTGGTGTGATTGTCCTCTTTATGGTTAAGGCAATCACAGCCATAGCTTGTGCATCTTTAGTATCCCATTTCTTTTGCTCTGGAGTGACTTGTGAGGGTCCTGCACCAACAGCTGCACCACGACCAGGCGTGGCAGGTGCAATGCTACCTGGACGAACTTAATCTCCAGATACATAATCCCACAATCCTTTACCAACCAAAACATTTTTGGCCATAAAAGACCAAAGAGAATAGTTGGTACCATCCAATTTGTCTTCGGATGTAAACGCACCAAAAATCTCTTTCTCCGTAGATTGAGCCATACTGCGGATGCACACAAGAGAGAAAAAGAACCTCCAAGAGATTCACAAATCTCCTCTCCAATCCAAGAAAAACTCTACACAAAATCTCAACACAAAGCTAAGACAAGATGCTTCCCAAAAGAACTGTTTACCTGAAGAAAATCTGTCAAAAAGCACACCCTCTTGATCTAAACGCCTCCGAAAAGTAACTTCTACTACGCTACTTAGAACAAAATTTTGAGGGCTCGAACGGCTTCAAAAGGGGGGTAAAACCGCAGGTCACCTAATCAGAATTCTCCCAAAACGTCGAGGATGCTCCCATGAGCAAATTTTCCGAAAACTGGTTGAAAACTGCGATTGTGCACGCGGACGCGAAAACGCAAGTAGAGGTTCTGGAAATCACCTTACTCTGATACCAATTGTTGAAGATGATGAAACAAGAAACAGAAGGAAGATAGCAACTCAGAGTAGGAAGAAGATGGAGAAGGAGAAGACACAGAGCTTGCGTACGAGATCTCTGTAGTCTATCTCTCTGTATTAGAATAATAGAGTATATACAAACTCAGAGCTACAAAGCTTATATGAGACCCTAAGAGATAAGGTGTCCTTTCACACCAGATGTCCAGGGGGACAAACCCAGTGGGAGAAAAGTGCCCATGGTGAAGCGCGTATACACACTAACACTACTACATGTCTACAGCAAGTTACTGCCATATTCAGCCAGTGAGTGCCCAGAAACCTATAAATATGACCCCTTGCTTCACAAATTGGAACAGACTCGGAGTCTTGGCAAATTCTCTCTCACCTAGAGAGATCTCTACTCAGAAATCACTAGAGAGCAAAGCTCTAGTTGATTAATCCATAGTAATTAGCACTAAATATTTTTAATTAGCAGAATTATGACAGTCTATTTACATTTTCTTAATTAATTCAATTAATTAAGAAGATAAACTTACTTACACTCTGAAAATTCTCTTACTTATGCTAATCTATTTACATCTTCTTTATTAATCAATCCAATTAATTATTAAACTTACTTACACTCTAAAATTCTCTCCTAATTCTTAATTCTCTGTTGATTATTGAGATTAAGGTTACGGATACTAATCTAATTAATTATTATATTATATTAGGACTAAAATTACTCATTTTAATCATAAATTAATGATAATTATACTAATTAAACTTAGATTAAGAAAATATAATTATCAAAGCTGTGTTAAATTGTCAAGATGTTAGAAAAATGATTTCTTAATTTTTTGAATTATGTTTGTAATTATTTAAGAAAAATTACACTGTTTTTAAGGGAAAAGTAAAGGAAAAAATGATCAAATTAATTCAAAAATATTTGAGATAACTATTAGAGGTAAAATGCATCTTAATAAACTTGTGACAATTATCTTAATTAACCTCAAATAATTAGTTTAACTAATTATCTCAACAAAATTACATTGTTTTTAAGGAAAAATGAAAGGGGAAAAATAGCAAACTAATGCAAAAAGATTTGAGATAATTATCAGAGAAAAAATATATCTTATCAAACTCGTGATAATTATCTTAACCTCAAATAATTAGTTTAACTAATTATCTAAATAGATTTACATTATTTTTAAGGGAAAAGAAGGTGAAAAATAGTAAATTAATCCAAAAAGCTTTGAGATAATTATCAAAGGAAAAATGTATTTTTTGAAACCATTATCTTAACCTAAAATAATTAGTTTAACTAATTATCTCATTAGAGAAACACTGTTTGTAAGTGAAAATACAAGGGAAAAAATAGCAGACTAATTCAAAAAGCTTTGAGATAATCATCAAAGGTAAAACATATCTTAAGGAACTCGTGATAATTATCTTAATCTCAGATAATTAGTTTAAATAATTATCTTAGTAAAAAGATAGTGTTTTTAAGAAAAAATAAAATGGGGAAAATAACAAAATTATCCAAAAACCTTGAAGATAATTATCAGAGGTAAAACACATCTTAAGGAGCTCGTGATAATTATCTTAACCATAGACAACTAGCTTAACTAATTATCTTAGTAGAAAAATACTATTTCTAAGGAACCCGTGATAATTATCTTAACCTCAGATAATTAGTTTAACTAATTATCTCATTAGAGAAACACTATTTTTACGGTAAAATACAAGGGGGAAAATAGAAAACTAATTCAAAAAGCTTTGAAATAATTATCATAGGTAAAACACATCTTAAGAAACTCGTGATAATTATCTTAATCCCAGATAATTAGTTTAAATAATTATCTTAGTAGAAAAACAATGTTTTTAAGGGAAAATAAAACGGAGAAAATAACAAAATTATCCAAAAATCTTTAAGATAATTATCAGAGGTAAAACACATCTTAAGGGACCCCTGATAATTATCTTAACCACAGACAACTAGCTTAACTAATCATCTTAGTATCTTAACTATCTTAACTAATTCTAACTGAAAACTAAAGGGGGAAATTAGTAAATCATCTTGTATGATTACATGCTATTTATCAGAGTTAGATTACATGATGAAAAGGCCGTGATGATTATGTCAAGGTTAGAAAATTAGTATAGATATTTATCTCAGTCAAATTATACTAATTTTAGCTGAAATTAAAGATGTAAATTAGATAATTAACTTGGAAAATTAGAATAATTACCAGATGTCAAAAATACTCTTATTTACTTGTGATAATTATACCATAGTTAATTAGTGAGTTTAGAAAATTATAATTGACCAAAAGTCCTATTTTTAGCAAAAGAGTAATTAAAATAAATAGACTTTGCGGTCAATTTTTTTAAGGAAAATTATAGTAAGTGTAAACCTGTGATATAAAGTTGAGGAAATGAAATCTTCAAGAGAAAATAAATAGAATAAATATTAAGCTCAAAATAAGCAGATTCCAAGCTTAAAATTCGATGGGGAATTTAGGAAAAAGATATACAAAATTATAAGTAAATAAAGATAGCTTAGAAGACCCTTAGGAAAGTTGTGAAAAAAGTTATCATGCCTATATAGGAATATAAGAAACTACTAGGTCAAAAATTACCAATTAAGAGTATAAATTTAACCTAGATTTAGATAAAACTGGATACAAAGGTTAAGTTTAGCTTTTGGATAATTTACCTAATAATTATATGTCCTTTTTATAAGGATAAGAAGTTATAGAACCTAAAAGGACCCAAGCCAATCCTACATCTGATGATGAGGACAGAGCTCTAAAAAGAACTAGAGCGTCACACGACGATGAAGCTGGGCCTAGTAGTAGGCCTACGGAGGAGAGTTTTCAGGCGCCAGCACAACAGCAGATGGCCGATCAGTCCTAGGTGAGTTTCTCATTATTCAATCAAGTCTTTGAATAGTTTAAGTTCTTTTTATAAGTTAACATTGCATACGTAAGGAGTGAGTAAGAATCATAAAAGGAATAGTTGGTAAAAAACGGAAGGTAGCCTCCAAGAAACTAGCGTGAATTTGTTTATGAAGTAGGAAAGAATTGTTTGGGTTAAAACTGGTTGAAATAGAAAAGATATGATTGATCATCCTTAAGATAGCTTGTCTCAAGACACCTCCGACTCCTTGGTATAAATTGATGATAATGATGGCTTTTGAGCCACGGATAAGTCAGTTACCCCCATGAACGATGAGTTTCTACTTAGTGTGATGTCTTGATGTTTCTACATAAGTTAGGATACCGGTTTTTATCCTAGGGGAGCCGCCCGGTTGTATAGGCAACTGGTTTGGTGTATGGGCACCCGAAACCTTGGGTGGGGATTTATCCACTCCGGATTATGAATAAGGAATGGGTGCTATTTTTTCACCCTTAGGTGGTCTTGAAACAAGAAGAGTACTGGTCATGGTTATTATTGGACAATGTTTTGATTGACAGTACCCTGTATTAAGTTTAAAGATGCCTGTTTTCTAAAAGAATGCTTTCAATGCTATCTTTAAGAAATTACTGTGATGGAAAGTTAAAAGAAACTCTTATTTTAAGTGTTAGAACAATGTGATAGTAATTAGAAAACAAAAGAATCATGTGTGAGTGCGGGGTGGTAAGTGGGGATTGACTAAGGTTGTCAATCATGGACAGGTGAACCTGATTAGTCAGGTAACTATCCATCTCTGCGCGCTAAAAACGTTTAGAAAACTTCTTCACTTGGAAGAGGAGCCCACCAGCTGTGTCGTCACATCTGTTAGGGGAAAAAAAGCGTTGGTTGAGGATACCTTAGCTCAACTTGTGGAAGTTATAGGGCCGAAATAGTTTTTTTGGACTTTTAATACATTGTCCCGTTTCCGCTGCGAGACAGGACTAGGTCTTCTTCTAAGGCTATAGACCCAAGCCATTGTCAATGGTAAAGGTCTATTCCTTGGATTTTTCTTGTTCAAAGACTCTGATTTTTATCAGACCTAGAGACCTGTCAAGGATCCCATCCCGATCTTGGTATTGGCGGGCTGGGGATCTCACACCCGAGGATTCTCCTTTTGCCATGTGTCCCATAGAGGGAGCTGGAAACCCTTCCCCCATCATACTTAGTATTGATATAGATAGGCAATATGCTACACTGAAAAATATCCTCTAGTGTCAGAAAAACTTCTTAAAAGCCACCGTAGAGAAGATGCTAAGTGGCTGCTGGAATTTTTTTTCCAAAACTTCCCAGATCTTCTCTAGATATTTCATCACTGATGGTCCAATGGATTCTCTATTGAGAAACTGAGGACAATTGCTATCCTTGCTGAGAGGGATGCTACCAATTTGGGCACCCTCCTATTGTATGTGATTAACTACAATTAAGATAGTTGACATGTAATGGTTAATTATTGTGCTGTCTTTTTATTTCTACTAATAGTGAGTTGATGTATAGATTGGAGTTCTGGGATGTCACAGGAACAGAATAATAGAGATTGACAGCAAAGACAGAGAAAGAGATCTTTGTATTGATAGTGTTTGATACAACAGAGGAGCAATAAAATATATGGGAGCACTCCGTTGTACGAAGCTCGAACCTCCCGACCACCCCCGAGCTTCAGTTCGCTTGCATGTAGTGTCTCACTCGCACTTGCACTCACACTCTCACTCTCACTCTCACTCTCACTCGCACTCGCACTTGCACTCGCAGAAGAAGAGATAGTTGAATGATCCTCAAAACGCACCACCCGTCTGGTTTTTTTTTCCTCCAAAAGCATGCGACCTCCCAAAAGCCGCTTTTCTATTTTTGGCGTTCGGTCGACTCGACTTGCGCGCCAAGTATACCTGCGAGAATAAAGTAAGAACGTGATCGCGAAGCGATCCGTAAGGGTTAGATTTTTGAAACTTTTTTTTTCCTAAAATTTTCAGCTGTCTTCAACTGAACATAAGTCCCAAATGGAGCCAAAACAGCCCAAGTCCGTCTCACACAATCGTGTTGCCCTCGCTGCGCTCTTCGACGGCTATGTGATGGAAAATTTTCATAGCCTGCTCTGATTTGCTGAAAATCAACCTGCAAAACAGTATTTTCTACAAAAACGATGCAAAAACAGCAAATCCCATTTTTTTCTTAATCTTTGGTCCTCAAAGAGCATCAAAACATCAAAATCTCTAAAGACTCAGAGAACCAAAGTTGTTCCTTATAAGACAGGCTTCAGTCGCTTCATACAACACTTTTCCAAAATTCCACATTAACACCTTCAAAAATGCCCCAGAAAGTGCCTTCCGGATCAAAAATTTTTATTGGACAAAAACAACACACATCCTTCTACACAGTGGACTAAATTTAAAACGACCAAAAGTTCCTAGAAAAACAAAATTTATTGCTAAAACACCTCAAAATCAAGTTCTGTTACATGGGGGTTGAGGAGTAGACGTCAGTAATAAATATTCTCTTGATCATTTTTCATTTGCATAGGGTTATATTTTGCCAATAAGCCACTATAACTCCGTTGTAAATAATTAGTGAGAACTCACCTTATAGAGAGTCATGCAATAAGTGATAGCCACAACTCAAAGACTAAGGTGAAACTAAATGTAAAGAGGGACCTCCAATTTTTGGCACCAATAAGTAATAAAAAAAATTAAATACCAAACTCCACAAGAGGCGCCTTGAAGTTTGAGCGACAAAATTTATGCCATTCATGTGCAAGATTCCTTGCTCTCCACTCTTATGCTATGATGTGTATTCTCAAATCATGTCTACATATTCTTTTCTTACGATCTTTCACTATCAAGTCTATTTTCTGTCTGTGTGTGTGTGTGTGTACTATAGTGTTAGGTGTGTGTACTTGGATTTTTGGATCGATGGTGGGAGGTTGATGGGCATGTGTGTGAGAAAATTGGAATTGTTCAAGCAACCCTTGTGATCCAGGAGATTTAATACATTTAATGAGAAAATTGGAATTGTTCAAGCTTACCTTTGATTCCCTTGTCAATGAGCTGTGCTCTATCAAAGAAGACGTGAGAGAAAATGGCTCTCCAAGGCTTCTTTGCAAAATCTTTTTGAAGTTGTGGAAGTCCCTTAAGCGACACTAAACAATTTTCAAGACATTGCTAAGAGTGTTTTAATACTACCGTTGTGCTTTGCGACAAGTTTAGTGATGCCTTAATAAATTTAGTGGGAAATTTACAAGCGATGCCTTCTAAATTCTCAAGTGTCACAAAAACAAAAGGCTTCTTATAGTGTCCATGGGAGAGCATTTCTATGAATTTTTTTTTTCGCTCGTCAAAGTGCATACATGGAAATACAAGCAATTGATGGTTGATGATCAATTTAGTAAATAAGCCCATTTTATTCCTATTAAAAAGACATTTCATTGCATCATCACATGGCTTCTATATTTGTTTTCCAAATTTATATGTACCATGGTATGCGAAGTTCAATAGTCTCTAGTCTCTATGTCCCATTAAACTAATTAACCCAAGCACAAACTAAACCATGACAAAGGGACAAACCATGTTGCTTTAGAAGCACAAGTGTGGATACATGATGTGCGCATAGGTGAAGTGGTTATCTCATTCACTTGAGAACATTGGCCTATGGGGTTTTGGGTTCAAGCCTTGCCTCGTTGGGAAAGGGCCTTCAAATAGAGATCCACATATGACAAGTAGGCTTTTGGAGAGGGCTATTTGAAGACATGGACACACATCTTGATTTATCTTTAGCATATTACCCTCAAAAAGACTGCCAAAGTGAAATTGCAAATTTGATTGTTCTTGATATTTTAAAAACTATGTTGATGAGAAGGATCAAAATAATCAATGGTCTGAACGGAGATGAGATGTAATCAATGGTTGGAATGGAGATGGCACGAACCAGTATTAAGCTTAGCTTACTTTTCATAGCCTTCCCACTTAAATCACCCAAGGCTTCCTTGCCACAACCATGTCGAGGATATCCTGCATTGAACACGTTCCGTATTGGTAAGAAGGGATGCCCTCCTTATCTTGTCTTCACATTAACAATGATGTTAGAGATCTCTACCTCAAGGGTGATATGCATGCCACGACGTAGACAAATGACGAAGTGAAGCATCATGGATTCCTCTTGGATATTATAGTATGCATGTTGATGGTGAGATTGAGAAGCACAATAATGCAATATGGTAGTGTTGCAACAATTTGTTGATAGGACCATGTATTATAGTTAATGCTTGCAATTTGAAAAAAATGGCAATGCTATCTGTAATGCATTTAGGATATGAAACACGGGTGATTCAAAAAGTCTCAAGCATGGAGCAACACATGATCTTGACTTTTAAAATGACTAAAATGGCTGGCCTCTCTCTCTCTCTCTCTCTCTCTCTCTCTCTCTCTCTCTCTTTATTTGCATGCAAAGCAACTTCTTTCTTTGTCTCGTGCAGTTGGCTGGTGCAAGGAAAAAATGGTCCGAGGATTCTCCTTTCGCCATGTGTCCAAGGGAGGGAGCCAGAATCCCCTCCCCTATTACACTTAGTATAAAATATAGATAGGCAATATGCTACGTAGAGCAATATTCTCTAGCGTCTGAAAAACTTCTTAAAAGCCACCCTAGAGAAGATGCGGAGTGCTTGGTTGAGTTTTTTTCCCAAAACTTTTCACATCTTTGCCACACATTTCATCACTAACGGTCCAATTTATTCTCTATTAAGAAACTGAGGACAATTGTTATTCCTCGCGAGAGGGATGTTACGAGTTTGGGTACCCTCCTATTGTATGTGGTTAAGTACAATTGAGATAGTTGACTTGTAATGGTTAATGTTTGTGTTGTCTTTTTACTTTTACTAATAGTGAGTTGATGTTGTATAGATTGGAATTCTCAGAGTTGAGGAGTAGGCGTGAACAATTAACTTTCTCATGATCATTTTTGAGTTGCATAGGGTTATAGTTTATTTTGCCAATAAGTCACTATAACTCCCTTGTTAATAATTAGTGAGAACTCACCCTATAGAGAGTCATGCAATAAGTGATAGCCACCACTCAAAGTCTAAAGTGGAACTAAGTGTAAAGAGGGACCTCCATTTCATTTTTGGCACCAATAAGTAATAACAGAAATTAAATACCAAACTCCACAAGAGGTGCCCTAGAGTTTAGGGCTACAATATTTAGGCCATTCAAGTGCAAGATTCCTCGCTCTGCACTTTTATGCTATGATGTGTATTCTCAAATCTGTCTACATCTTCTTTTCTTACAATCTTTCACTATCAAGTCTATTCTATGTGTGTGTGTGTGTGTGTGTGTGTGTGTAGTGTTTTAGTGTTAGGTGTGTGTACTTGGGTTTTTGGAGCGATGGGGAGATGTTGATGGGTATGTGTGTGAGAAAATTGGAATTGTTCAAGAAACCGTTCTCCTAGATATCTCGCAACAATATCTATTAAATTGCCTAAATGTTTTTCATTTTAAAACCCCTCTTGCTCAATTCACTTGGTACTGTAACATGATTACATAGTGCACTCCCCAAAGGAATATGCCAAAGAGACGTAGATCAAAGCATAAGTCACCAATGGGACTTCCACATCATTAACACTATTGATTGGAGAGAGAGAGAGAGTAGAGAGAGTGCATGCACAGGCATATGCTGGAGGTGTGGGGGGAAGGGGCGTGTGGAGGGCACCCCTAGCTTTAATTCCCTTGCCAATGAGCTGTGCTCCACACGTCTTCTTTGCAAAATCATTTTGAAGTTGTGGAAGTCCCTTGAGCCACGCTAAACTACTTGCAAGACAATGCTAAGAGTGTCATAATACTACTGTTGCGCTTTGGGACAAGTTTAGTGACCCTTTGATAAATTTAGTGGGAAATTTACACGGGATGCCTTCTAATTTTTCAAGTGTCACAACAACAAAAAGATTCTTATAGTGTCCATGAAAGAGCATTTCTATGAAATTTATGTTTCGCTTGCCGAAGTGCATACATAGAAATACAAGCAATTAACGGTTGATGAACATTTAATAAATAAGCCCATTTTATTCCTATTAAAAAGACTATTCAATTGCATCATCACATGGCTTCTTTACCTGTTTTCCAAATTTCTAAGTACCATGGTATGCCAAGTTCAATATACTCTAGTCTCTATGTCCCATTAAAACTAATTAACCCAAGCACAAACTAAACCCAAACAAAGGGGACACCCCATGTTTGTTTAGAAGCACAATCATGGATACATGATGTGCGCATAGGTGAAGTGGTTATCTCATGCCCTTGAGAACATTGGCCCATGGGGTTCTGGGTTCAAGCCTTGCCTCATGGAGAAAGGGCCTTCAAATAGAGATCCACACATGACAAGTAGGCTTTTGGAGAGGGATATTTGAAGACACGGACACACATCTTGATTTCTCTTTAGCATATTACACTCAAAGAGACAGCCAACGTGAAATCGCAAATTTGATTGTTTTTTATCTTTAAGAAAACTATGTTGATGAGAAGGATAAAAAAAATCAATGGTCTGAACGGAGATGAGACCTAATCAATGATTTGATTGGAGATGGGACGAACGAGTGCAAATCTTAGTTTACTTGTCATATTCTTCCGTTACCATTCCGTTACCATTCAAGTAAAACTCCCAAGGCTTCCTTGGCACAACCATGTTGGGGATATCCTACATGCAACACGTTCCATATTGGTAAGGAGGGATACCCTCCTTCTCTTGTATTCACATTATCAATGGTGTTAGAGCTCTATACCTCAAGGGTAATATGTAGTCACAACCTAGACAAAGGACGAGGTGAAGCTTTGTGGATTCCTCCTGGATATTATGATATGCATGTTGACGGTGAGATCTAGAAGCACAATAATGCAATATGGAAGTCTTGCAACAAGTTGTTGATAGGACCATGGATAGTTAATTCTCGTGATTTAGAAATAATTTCGATGCTATCTGTAATGCCTTTACGATTTCAAATGCTGGTGATCTAAAAGTTTTGAGCGTGGAGCAACATATGGTCTTGTATTTTATAATGACTAGTATGGCCAGCCGCCATTGGCGGCTGGCCTCTCTCTCTCTCTCTCTCTCTCTCTCTCTCTCTCTCTCTCTCTCTCTCTCTTTGCAGGCAAAGCAACTTCTTTCCTTCTCTGTCTTGCATAATTGGGTGGTGCAAGGAACACTGGCCGAAGGATTCTCCTTTCATCACGTGTCTGGGTGAGGGAGCCGGAATCCGTTCCCCCATTATACCTAATATAGATATAGATATATATAGAGAGTATGCTTTGCAGATCAATATCCTGTAGCGTCAGAAAAACTTCTTAAAAGCCATCCTAGATGCTAAGTGGCTGCTTAATTTTTTTTCAAAAACTTCCCAGATCTTCTTCATACATACCCAAGGAAATCCTAATGTTGTTAAGTTTGATGCATTATGCATATTGCTAGTGCAAGAGTCACTTTCAAGAAATAACACGACTAAACAACATGTAGTGAACATGCCTTTGTTGTTGCTCAAAGAAAAGGTGGTAACATCAATGTAGCCACTTCTCATGGTTCTTTAGTAAGTGGCAAATCACCTTGTTCCTCATGCTTCTGATGGCAGCACCTCGTCTGGGAATTCTGGTTAAAAAGGCAAGAAGAAGATGCATTGCAATATATTGCAAGGCTAATGATCACTTGATTAAGCAATGTCCTAAATTGAAGGCAAAAGAGGCCAAGAAGAAAGAAGCTGGTTCCACTACAAGTGCAGCTACTATAGAATCTTTTGTGAAAGGATATTATGATGTTGATGTAGAAGCAAAGTGAATTTAGTGCAGAGTGCACTTATGATCCTTCTCTCTATGATGCTTCTATGTCAGTTGTTCCAATTGATTCTCTATTGAGAAACTGAGGACATTTGTTATCTTAGGTGAGAGGGATGTTACAAGTTTGGGCACCCTCCTATTGTATGTGGTTAACTACAATTGAGATAGTTGACGTGTAATGGTTAATTATTATGCTTTTTTTGTATTTGTACTAATAGAGAGTTGATGTTGTATAGGTTGGAACTTTGGGAGTTGGGGAGTAGGCGTCATCAATAAATAATTTTCTCGATCATTTTTCATTTGCATAGGGTTATATTTTATTTTTCCAATAGGCCATTATAACTCCCTTGTAAATAATTAGTGAAAAATCACCCTATAGAGAGTCATGCAATAAGTGATATCCACCACTCAAAGAGTAAAGTGGAACTAAGTGTAAAGAGGAACCTCCAGTTTTGGTACCAATAAGTAATAACAAAAATTAAATACCAAACTCCACAAGTGGTGCCCTGGAGTTTGCGGCTACAATCTTTAGGCCATTCATGTGCAAGATTCCTTGCTCTCCACGCTTATGCGATGATGTGTATTTACAAATCATGTCTACATATTCTTTTCTTACAATCTTTCACTATCAAGTCTATTATGTATGTGTGTGTGTAGTGTTTTACTATCAGGTGTGTGTACTTGGGTTTTTGGAGCGATGGTGAGAGGTTGATGGGTATGTGTAAGAAGTTGATGGGTATGTGTGTGAGAAAATTGATATTGTTCAAGAAACCATTCTCTTGGATATCTCACAACAATCTCTATTAAATTGCCTAAAATTTTTGCATTTTAAAACCCCTGTTGCTCAACTTACTTGGTACGTTAACATGATTACATAGTGCAATCCCGGAAGGAATATGGCAAAGGGATGTAGATCGAAGCAGAAGTGGCCAATGGCACTTCCACATCATCAACTCCATTGATTGAAGAGAGAGAGAGAGAGTAACATTTAATGCACTTATAACTTGTGTGTACCAGAAACTGATAACAGAGTGAGCATTTTACTAAGAACAAGTTCCTAATGAGCATAGATAGAGTACTTAATTTGAGAAAGCAACATAGCAATTTACACCTAGATAATTTGGCATTGACAATACTTGAAAAGAGAGAGAAATAGAACAATTGACAACAGCTGAGGATTGGATTTACATGGAGCCGGTCTCCCTTCTATAAAGGCTTTGTATTATATGTTCTCCCATCAAAGGAGAATTTTGTACAATACAATATAATCTTTGTGTTCCTTGATAAAACTAGTTGGTGTAATGAAGATGGAAGGTTCATACATTAAATTATGCTTGAAAAACACACCTAGTTTCCCTAGCCTTAGTCCCAAGACCTCACACACCTTCAAAAATGGTGAGAGCTAGTAGGGAATGAGGATAGATTGAGAGGAAGAAGATGTATCTTACGAGAAAGAAGTATTCTACTCACATAGTCACTCTAATAGCATAGCTTATACCTAGTTTCCATAGTCTCAGTCCCAAGACCTCACACACCTTCAAAAATGGTGAGAGCTAGCAGGGAATGAAAATAGATTGAGAGGAAGAAGATGTATCTTACAAGAAAGAAGTATTCTCCTCACATAATCACTCTAATAGCATAGTTTAGCTTAGTAATTAGCATGGTAGAGGAGATGAGCATTCCATTGAATCTTGGCTCTTGGTTGGATTTGCAATCCATAGCCAAGATTTGTTGGTGTATGCCTCTACTTCTCAATGCTTGGAGAAGGAGATGGGGTTCTTCTTGCACACATGAGTTTTGTGTGTGTGTGTGTGTGTGTGTGTGTGTGTGTGTGTGTGTGTGTAACATTGTGTGTGTGTGTGTGTGTGTGTGTGTGTAACATTGTGTTAGAGTAAAATGCAGCCCCTTCTCATATCTTGGTGGACCTCTCTTGCTGTAAAGCTTAGCCAATCACAAATTAGAAGCATAGTTGATAGAATTTTGACAAGTGTCCCCCTTTTCCCTTTTGTGAGAGATTTAGGTAATTAAATAATTCATCTAAACTCTCATTGGACCTTTTTGTCTTCAGGCCAATAAGAATCAGGCAAGCCATTGGGCTGCTGGATGCTCATTGGACCACTTGATAGATTGTACAATAGTCTTCTAGGGAGCCACCACTCAAACACTAAAGTGGAACGAAGTGTAAAGAGGAATCTCCAATTTTTGGCAGCAATAAGTAGTAAAAAAAAATAAAAACTTTACAAGAGGTGCCCTAGAGTTTAGGGCTACAATCTTTAGGCCATTCATGTGCAAGATTCCTTGCTCTTGACTCTTCTGCTATCATGTGTATTCTCAAATCATATCTACAACTTCTTTTCTTACAATATTTCACTATAAGTTTATTATGTGTGTGTGTGTAGTGTTCTAGTGTAAGGTGTGTATACTTGGATTTTTGGAGCGATGGGTGAGAGGTTGATGAGTATGTGTGTGAGAAAATTGGAATTGTTCAAACAAATGTTCTCCTCGATCTCTCGCAACAATCTCTATTAAATTGGTTTTTTAAAAAAATTTAAAATCCTTCTTGCTCAACTCACTTGGTACATTAACATGATTTTGTAGTGCAGTCCCCGAAGGAATATGCCAAAGGGACATAGCTCGAAGGAGAAGAGGCCAATGACACTTCCACATCATCAACACCATCGATTAGAGAGAGAGAGAGAGAGAGAGAGAGAGAGAGAGAGAGAGAGAGAGAGAGAGAGAGAGAGAGAGAGAGAGAGGGCCCACACGTGCATGTGTTGTGGGTGTGGGGGGGAAGGGGCATGTGGAGGATTACTACCTTTGAGTCCCTTGCCAATGAGTTGTGCTCTGTAGAAAACGTTGCAAGAGAAAATGGCTCCCCACGGCTTCTTTGCAGAATCATTTTGAAGGTGTGGAAGTCCCTTAAGTGACGCTAAGCAATTTGCAAGACATTGCTAAGAGTGTCGTAATACTACCGTTGTACTTTGTGACAAGTTTAGTGACACTTTAATAAACTTACTGGGAAATTTACAAGCCATGCCTTTTAATTTTTCAAGTGTCACAACAAAAGAAGGATTCTTATAGTGTCCATGGGAGAGCATTTCTATGAAATTTATCTTTTGCTTGCCGAAGTGCATACATGTAAATGCAAGGTATGACGGTTGATGATCAATTGAGTAAATAAGCCCTTTTTTTTCCTATTAAAAAGACTATTCAATTGCATCATCATATGGCTTCTTTATTCATTTTCCAAATTTCTAAGTACCATGGTATGCCAAGTTCAATAGTCCTCACTCTCTATGTCCCATTAAAACTAATTAACCCAAGCACAAACTAAACCCAGACAAAGGGGACAACCCATGTTCCTTTAGAAGCACAATCATGGATACATGATGTGCGCATAGGTGAAGTGGTTATCTCATGTGCTTGAGAACATTGGCCCATGCGGTTCTCGGTTGAAGCCTTGGCTAGAGAGATCCACATACGACAAGTAGGCTTTTGGAGAGGGCTATTTTAAGACATGGACACACATCTTGATTTATCTTTAGAATATTATCCTCAAAGAGACTGCCAAAGTGAAATCACAAATTTTATTGTTCTTGATCTTTTTAAAAACTATGTTGATGAGAAGGATCAGAATAACAAATGGTCTGAACGGAGATGAGACGTAATCAATGGTTTGAATGGCGATGGGACAAACCAGTATTAAGCTTAGTTTACTTGTCATAGCCTTCCCTTACCATTCAATTTAAACACCCAAGGATTCCTTGCCATAGCCATGTTGGGGATATCCTGCATTCAACATGTTCCATATTGGTAAGGAGGAATGACCTTCTCGTCTTTTCTTCACATTATCAATGGTGTTAGAGCTCTATACCTCAAGGGTGATATGCATGCCACGACGTAGACAAAGGACGAGGTGAAGAGTGTGGATTCCTCTTGGATATTATAGTATGCATGTTGACAGTGAGATCGATAAGCACAATAATGCAATATGGTAGTGTTGCAACAAGTTTTTGATAGGACCATGGATAATTAATGCTCCCAATTTAAAAGGCATGGAGACGCTATCTATAATGCCTTTAGAATTTCAAACGCGGGTGATTTAAAAAGTCTCAAGCATGGAGCAACACATGATCTTGACTTTTATAATGACTAGTATGACCGGCCGCCAAAGACGGACTCTCTCTCTCTCTCTCTCTCTCTCTCTCTGTCTGTCTGTCTCTCTTTCTCTCTCCCCCTTGATTTTCATACAAAGCAACTTCTTTGTCTCTCTGTGTTGCACAATTGGTTGGTCTAGGGAACATTGGCCAAAGGATTCTCCTTTTGCCACGTGTCTGGGGAGCGAGCCGAAATCCCTTCTCCCATTATACTTAGTATAGATATAGATAGGCAGTGTGCTACGTAGAGCAACATCCTCTAGGGTAAAAAAAAAACTTCTTAAAGGCCACCCTAGAGAAGATGCCTAATGGTTGCTTGATTTTTTTTCCAAAAATTCTTAAAGGCCACCCTAGAGATCGATAAGCACAATAATGCAATATGGTAGTGTTGCAACAAGTTGTTGAAAGGACCATGGATAATTAATGCTCCCAATTTAAAAGGCATGGAGACACTATCTATAATTCCTTTAGGATTTCAAACGCGGGTGATTTAAAAAGTCTCAAGCATGCAGCAACACATGATCTTGACTTTTATAATGACTAGTATGACCGGCCGCCAAAGACGGACTCTCTCTCTCTCTCTCTCTCTGTCTCTCTGTCTCTCTTTCTCTCTCCCCCTTGATTTTCATACAAAGCAACTTCTTTGTCTCTCTGTGTTGCACAATTGGCTGGTCTAGGGAACACAGGCTGAAGGATTCTCCTTTTGCCACGTGTCTGGGGAGCGAGCCGAAATCCCTTCTCCCATTATACTTAGTATAGATATAGAGAGGCAGTGTGCTACGCAGAGCAACATCCTCTAGGGTAAAAAAAAAAATTCTTCAAGTCCACCCTAGAGAAGATGCCTAGTGGTTGCTTGATTTTTTTTCCAAAACTTCCCATCCAAAACATCCCACATCTTCTCCACACATTTTATCACTTACGGTCCAATTGATTCTCTATTGAGAAACTGAGGACATTTGTTATCCTTGGTGAGAGGGATGTTACCAGTTTGGGCACCCTCCTACTGTATGTGGTTAACTACAAGTGAGGTGTAATGGTTAATTATTGTGCTGTCTTTTAATTTTTACTAATAAAAGTTGATGTTGTATAGATTGGAACTTTGGGAGTTGAGGAGTAGGCATTGAAAATAAATAATTCTCTCGATATTTTTCATTTGCATAGGGTTATAGTTTATTTTGCCAATAAGCCACTATAACTCCCTTGTAAATAATTAGTGAAAACTCACCCTATAGAGAGTCATGCAATAAGTGATAGCCACCACTCAAAGACTAAAGTGGAACGAAGTGTAAAGAGGCATCTCCAATTGTTGGCACCAATAAGTAGTAAAAAAAATTAAAAACTTTACAAGAGGTGCCCTAGAGTTTAGGGCTACAATCTTTAGGCCATTCATGTGCAAGATTCCTCGCTCTTGACTCTTATGCTATCATGTGTATTCTCAAATCATATCTACAACTTCTTTTCTTACAATATTTCACTATAAGTTTATTATGTGTGTGTGTGTGTGTGTGTGTGTGTGTAGTGTTTTAGTGTAAGGTGTGTATACTTGGATTTTTGGAGCGATGGGTGAGAGGTTGATGAGTCTGTGTGTGAGAAAATTGGAATTGTTCAAAAAATGGTTCTCCTCGATCTCTCGCAACAATCTCTATTAAATTGGTTTTTTAAAAAATTTTAAAATACTTCTTGCTCAATTCACTTGGTACATTAACATGATTATGTAGTGCAGTCCCCGAAGGAATATGCCAAAGGGACGTAGCTCGAAGGAGAAGAGGCCAATGGCACTTCCACATCATCAACACCATCGATTAGATAGATAGATAGATAGATAGAGAGAGAGAGAGAGAGAGAGAGAGAGAGAGAGAGAGAGAGAGAGAGAGAGAGAGAGAGAGAGAGAGAGAGAGGGCCCACACGTGCATGTGTTGTGGGTGTGGGGGGAAGGGGCATGTGGAGGATTCCTACCTTTGATTCCCTTGCCAATGAGTTGTGCTCTGTAGAAAACGTTGCAAGAGAAAATGGCTCCCCACGGCTTCGTTGCAGAATCATTTTGAAGGTGTGGAAGTCCCTTAAGTGACGCTAAGCAATTTGCAAGACATTGCTAAGAGTGTCGTAATACTACCGTTGTACTTTGCGACAAGTTTAGTGACACTTTAATAAACTTACTGGGAAATTTACAAGCCATGCCTTTTAATTTTTCAAGTGTCACAACAAAAGAAGGATTCTTATAGTGTCCATGGGAGAGCATTTCTATGAAATTTATCTTTTGCTTGCCGAAGTGCATACATGTAAATGCAAGCTATGACGGTTGATGATCAATTGAGTAAATAAGCCCATTTTATTCCTATTAAAAAGACTATTCAATTGCATCATCATATGGCTTCTTTATTCATTTTCCAAATTTCTAAGTACCATGGTATGCCAAGTTCAATAGTCCTCACTCTCTATGTCCCATTAAAACTAATTAACCCAAGCACAAACTAAACCCAGACAAAGGGGACAACCCATGTTCCTTTAGAAGCACAATCATGGATACATGATGTGCGCATAGGTGAAGTGGTTATCTCATGTGCTTGAGAACATTGGCCCATGCGGTTCTCGGTTGAAGCCTTGGCTAGAGAGATCCACATACGACAAGTAGGCTTTTGGAGAGGGCTATTTTAAGACATGGACACACATCTTGATTTATCTTTAGAATATTATCCTCAAAGAGACTGCCAAAGTGAAATCGCAAATTTTATTGTTCTTGATCTTTTTAAAAACTATGTTGATAAGAAGGATCAGAATAACAAATGGTCTGAACCGAGATGAGACGTAATCAATGGTTTGAATGGCGATGGGACAAACCAGTATTAAGCTTAGTTTACTTGTCATAACCTTCCCTTACCATTCAATTTAAACACCCAAGGATTCCTTGCCATAGCCATGTTGGGGATATCCTGCATTCAACATGTTCCATATTGGTAAGGAGGAATGACCTTCTCGTCTTTTCTTCACATTATCAATGGTGTTAGAGCTCTGTACCTCAAGGGTGATATGCATGCCACGACGTAGACAAAGGATGAGGTGAAGCGTTGTGGATTCCTCTTGGATATTATAGTATGCATGTTGACAGTGAGATCGATAAGCACAATAATGCAATATGGTAGTGTTGCAACAAGTTTTTGATAGGACCATGGATAATTAATGCTCCCAATTTAAAAGGCATGGAGACGCTATCTATAATGCCTTTAGGATTTCAAACGCGAGTGATTTAAAACGTCTCAAGCACGGAGCAACACATGATCTTGACTTTTATAATGACTAGTATGACCGGCCGCCAAAGACGGACTCTCTCGCTCTGTCTGTCTCTCTGTCTCTCTTTCTCTCTCCCCCTTTATTTGCATACAAAGCAACTTCTTTGTCTCTCTGTGTTGCACAATTGGCTAGTCTAGGGAACACTGGCCGAAGGATTCTGCTTTTGCCACGTGTCTGGGGAGCGAGTCGAAATCCCTTCTCCCATTATACTTAGTATAGATATAGATAGGCAGTGTGGTACGCAGAGTAACATTCTCTAGGGTAAAAAAAAAACTTCTTAAAGGCCACCCTAGAGAAGATGGCTAGTGGTTGCTTGATTTTTTTTCCAAAACTTCCCATCCAAAACTTCCCACATCTTCTCCACACATTTCATCACTTACGGTCCAATTGATTCTCTATTGAGAAACTGAGGACATTTGTTATCCTTGGTGAGAGGGATGTTACCAGTTTGGGCACCCTCCTACTGTATGTGGTTAACTACAAGTGAGGTGTAATGGTTAATTATTGTGCTGTCTTTTTATTTTTACTAATAAAAGTTGATGTTGTATAGATTGGAATTTTGGGAGTTGAGGAGTAGGCATTGACAATAAATAATTCTCTCGATATTTTTCATTTGCATAGGGTTATAGTTTATTTTGCCAATAAGCCACTATAACTCCCTTGTAAATAATTAGTGAAAACTCACCCTATAGAGAGTCATGCAATAAGTGATAGCCACCTCTCAAAGACTAAAGTGGAACGAAGTGTAAAGAGGCATCTCCAATTTTTGGCACCAATAAGTAGTAAAAAAAATTAAAAACTTTACAAGAGGTGCCCTAGAGTTTAGGGCTACAATCTTTAGGCCATTCATGTGCAAGATTCCTCGCTCTTGACTCTTATGCTATCATGTGTATTCTCAAATCCTATCTACAACTTCTTTTCTTACAATATTTCACTATAAGTTTATTATGTGTGTGTGTGTGTGTGTAGTGTTTTAGTGTAAGATGTGTATACTTGGATTTTTGGAGCGATGGGTGAGAGGTTGATGAGTATGTGTGTGAGAAAATTGGAATTGTTCAAACAAATGTTCTCCTTGATCTCTCGCAACAATCTCTATTAAATTGGTTTTTTAAAAAAATTTAAAATCCTTCTTGCTCAACTCACTTGGTACATTAACATGATTATGTAGTGCAGTCCCCGAAGGAATATGCGAAAGTGACGTAGGTCGAAGGAGAAGAGGCCAATGGCACTTCCACATCATCAACTCCATCGATTAGAGAGAGAGAGAGAGAGAGAGAGAGAGAGAGAGAGAGAGAGGGCCCACACGTGCATGTGTTGTGGGTGTGGGGGGAAGGGGCATGTGGAGAATTCCTACCTTGGATTCCCTTGCCAATGAGTTGTGCTCTGTAGAAAACGTTGCAAGAGAAAACGGCTCCCCACGGCTTCTTTGCAGAATCATTTTGAAGGTGTGGAAGTCCCTTAAGTGATGCTAAGCAATTTGCAAGACATTGCTGAGAGTGTCATAATACTACCGTTGTACTTTTCGACAAGTTTAGTGTTGAGTGGAGGACAACACCTATACATTTTTGCTCACACTCATATTTTTGTAAAAACTTATTGTAATAAATGTCTTTCCGACATTTCATTTTTTGATGGAGCCGATTCATTGTAATTAGCAGGACTCAATTGAGTTTCTAGCTGTTATTCCCCAAGTAGTTTCACCTGCTTATGTAATTAGATTAGAGATGTGTTCACACCTCCAAGGCTGAGGTATAAGAGCCAATTATTGTAATCCTAAGGACAAGTTTTTGAATCATTAATCAAGATAAGTTTTGAAGTGCCGTGACTGTGTCTGAGAGAGAGAGAGAGAGAGAGAGAGAGAGAGAGAGAGAGAGAGAGAGAGAGAGAGAGAGAGAGAGAGAGAGAGAGAGAGAGAGAGAGTCTACCTTCTTGCTACGCGAGCTACGGAGCCTCCATTGGAGAAGTGACACCGCCATTGTGTTAGCAACGGCGAGAGCTACGCACCGATACCAAGTGTGCATGCATTCAGCTTCTACGTGAGGTGAGCTCCCACGATCTTCTTTGTGGGTTTTCTCTTGATCTGTGTGTCGAAATTCAGCGTGCTATATATCGATAGAACCGCAACGAGTAGAACTACACATTAGAACCATCAAGGTCGAGATTTGGTGACTTGTAATTTTCGTCCCGTCTTCATATGCGTTTACTGCACGGAGTGGTTACAGGTTGTGATTATATTGTAGATTCATAGGCTATTGTCCTTACCTAGTGTAGAGACCCCCCTTTGATTTTGAGGCTGATTCGATGACTTTAGATCATGTTTCGGATAGCATTTGTTTGTAGTACGGATTTCAATCATTTGTGTATTTGAGAACTTAGGTTTGATTTCCTTGGTAGTGATTGTCATTAGAAGATCAAGTAGGTGATTTGACACCCACCTATTTGCTTCCATGCGCCTGCGGGTCAAGCTCCGTCCTCGTCTGACATTCTTGTTTGTCGGTTGAGTTCTCGCTATCGTAGCCACCGCTAGCGGCGTAACCGCCCAACATTTGGCGCCGTTTCCGGGGACGAGAGCTCTAAGTAGGTGACCTTAGACTAATCCTACGAGGTAAATTGTTTCATTTACTTAGTATATTTTAGTTAGAAAGGTCTAGGAGTGGTGGACTCTGAGGATCTTTGAGAGATACTAGGAAACTTGTAGATTCCCGGGTCTTTCGTGTTTGACAGTTTTTTAGTTTAGATTAGATTGATTTTTGTTGGTGTTGAGTGGTTGTTGAGATTGAGATATTTGCTAGTCTGTGTGTGGCAGTGAATCTCTTTATACTCACCATTGCAAAAACCCATTTTATGATTAGAAGTAGCTTAGGTAGGACTTGATTTGATCCTGATCTAGAGCTATTAATCAGTGATTTATTTGCTTGATGTGCTTGTTTGCACATTAGATCACTAAACCGTTGATTTGGTAGTGAAACTTGCATAAACAAAGTGCAGAGAGATTTTATGTGAAACTGAGTGTTGCTGAGCACTTAAGGGAGCTCTTGGAAGAATTCTCTGCCAAAAAACTGGAATTCTGTAACATTAGACATCATACGCGTATGATGTCTTAGGGGCTAAACAGAGACCAAAACAGAAAATTTGACATTACCAGAGTGTTTAGAAGGGGGGTTATACCCTAAGATCAACGTAAAACAAGGGCTATAACAACCCTAGAAACTCAAAAGACCAAGTCAGAGTGCAAAAAACGCAAAGAATAGGGAAAATTGATTCAGAGCTCATTTTTGCATTCAAACTTGATAAAAACACTTGAAACTTAAAGATAAATACTTGGAGAAGCTTAAAATAGAAAATTGGGTACATCATACGCGTATAATGTCTTTTTGCACTTGCTGATGTGATTTTTGAATTTTGACTTGACAACATTGTTGCAAATATAGTGAATAGATGAAATATCAAGTTTGGACCAAAATTGGACAAAAAGACATCATACGCGTATGATGTCTCTAACCTAATTCTGGGCAAATTTTGACATTTTTCTATCACAGATCCTTTGTACTAGTTGTCTAGAGCTTGTATTTCAAGTTTCATGTCATTTGGATCACATTTGACCCCAAGTAAGTCAAAAATCAGAAAATTGCCCAGAAAAGCCTAATCTGACCATAACTTGCACAACCAGAGTTCAAATTGACTTTTGTGAGTGGGCAGAGCATAAGAGTGCTATTGGGAGGGAGAAAAGCAAAAATATCCAAAACCTGTGAAAAAAGACATCATACACGTATAATGTCTTTTTGAGCAAATTTGATATAAAATTTTCACTTGAGATAATAGAAGTCTTCCAATTGACAAAACAAACCATTTGACCAAGTATCATTCAGTTTGGATCACTTTTGATCACAGAAACGGGGATAAAACAAACTACCGAGACTGAAAAGCTAGATTCCTCTAGGGGGATTGATGAATTTGAGATCCGGTAGCTATCTCCAGAATAACCAACCGAGACAAAGAGAACAAGCGAGTGTTATATCAACCGAGGTGAGTGTAAACCAAAGTGTAGTGCGACCGTTAGAGCCGATCCTTGAAGGAAGTATTTCTGATACTTCTTCGGAGAGATCTTATGAGATTTTCACTAAACACTTAGGATACTTGAACTTAAACGAAAGAGAAAACATGGCAGCAGGACCATCAAACCCTTCGGCCACAACGAAGCTATTGTTCATCAAGTATCAATATGACAACAAGCAAGGTGCCAAGATCTACAAAGATGGTATGGACCGCTACTGTGTGAAAATAGAAGATAGACCAAGTGAGTTCAAGAACTTAGTGCCTGTGAGCTATAGCGGAGATATGTACCTAGATGATGAAGGTATCATGTACTTGTAGTCCTGAATCCTAACATTGTGGACAAGTGGGGATTGATGGGCACGAAAGCCAAAGTAGATGAAGAACCCGAGAGAAAGCACCAACAATGAGCTTCCCTAATGCTAGATTAAGATGAGAAAACGAAACTTTGAGAATCAACACAGACAACGTCTATGTGGGGTTATACAAGTATAATAATGCAGAGGAAGATCTCTATTATAGATGCAAGGAACCCTACGTCGATGAGTTGACAAAGCGGAATCAGAAACGAAGATTGTCGCATACGACAAGTATGGAAGACGATATGCGGCAATCGATAAAAAAGAGTTGGAAGGATACACATACTTTGGGGACCGCTCCACCATTATTATGTCACTCCAAGCCCACTGAGACCTTCACCTACAACTGTCATGCCAGACCCGATGGAAACAGGTAGAGAGAGGACTCATGTAACTGAATCTTTCAGTCGACCTCATTATTCTATGCCAAGCCCAATGGGAACATTACATTCTAGAGAGTCAATGGCTACAAATCGAGGTAGTGCAGTTCCATTCTCTACACATACTACGGTAGGTCCGATGTTTGCAGGAGCACCATCACATTGGCCTCCTAGTAGTAGATTCGTGGCAAGGGAGCCAACTAGAGCAGCCCATGAAGTCCATGACACAAGAGAAAGTTTTAGTCGCGATACAAGAGCAATGAGATTGGTGGCAGACAATAGACGCATGAGATCATCTCAAGTGGCCAAGTGTATGCCAAAGAAGTATAGTGGCTCAGGAGATCCATATGCACATGTCTCACTCTTTAAGCAAGTCTTAAGAGCTGAGCAGATAACAAATTTCCACAAACAATACGAAAGATTTGGTCTTACTTTAGAAGGGACGGCATTTACATGGTTTCAACCACTGAATGGTGGAGGTTTCCATGACATTGACCACTTGCTGCGAGAGTTTGCTGAGGAATTTTCGAAAAGAGGGATCAAACACAACACGGTATCCCAAATATATGCTTTCAAACAGAAGGAGCAAGAAAAGGTGAAGGAAGCTTCGCTTCGGTTCAAACAATACATAGAGAGATGTCCAGTACGGGAACGACCGCAAGATGACAGACTATCTGTCCTCTTTATAGAAGGGCTGAGAAATGACGCTCTCAAGAAAGACTTGCACTTGAAAGCTTGTACAAGTTTTGAGCAAGTGACCAGAGAAGCATTGTACTTAGTGGATAACTGTGCTGTTTATGGAGAGGTGACAACGGATATGGATGTCGCATCCAGTAGCTCATCATCCATAGCTAGCGAGACCACCACTAAGAAGAATGTCCAAACAACAACAGTGCCGAACATGGAACAAATGATAGAAGATGCTATAAGGAGATTAGCACCATACCCTAAACCAATGCCAAAACTAACGAAATGGTGTGCAATCGAACAAAAATGGACGAATCACTCAACAAAGGAATGCTATTACAACAAGGGTTATGTGAAGGGGCGTCAGTATGCACCTCCAGCTCAAATAGCACCACCTCAGGTACATCCAGTACCTAGATACCCAACGGGAAACGTACTAGGACCTATGGGGATAGAAAGACCACAGCCGGTATTGAGGCAACAACCACCCTTACCAGGAGTGAGACCAGTGGGTATTAGATATGCACCCACCCTAGAGAATCAGGAAGAACGAGCTTTAGTGCCTGTTCAGACTTATTACGAAGATTCCGGTGCACCCATGGCTCCTATTGTGTATTACCCACATGAAGAACCAAAACAACCAGAACCTTGGAGCATGATAGGCAATGTTGGACCACCAACAATCGCACATGCCTTAGATGAAGAGAGGTATAGCTTGGACGCAAGAACACTTATGTTCATAGCTCATGGGGGGTTGTCAGGCCAAAGACCAGCCTACCCACAAAGAACAAATCAAGGGACACCAAGACCTGCATTGGGACCCTGCTTTATAAGTGTGGAGGTGACCATTTGATGAATGTTTGTCCACACACAGAGATCATTAGAATAAATGCATATTGCACAGAGTGTGGTGTCACTCACTTCATTGAGGATTGTTCAAAAGAATCCCAACAAAGTGCAAAAGACGACATTGAACATGCTAGAGTCGATTCCTACTAGCAGTGGGTCTGAAAATGAAACCAAGATACCAACACAAGTTGTGACTAGAGCTCAAGCAAAGAAAACCACTAGAGAACCAGAGAATGGAAACTCAGAGACGGAATTGGCAAGTCAAGGATGAAGAAGCCATAGAAACACATGGAAAGCTAGGAAAGCACGCATGAAGCTGAAAAAAGAACAGCAAGATGCGATTCGAGTTGAGGAATTAAAACAAACAAAAGACAGATTAGAGAAACTTGAGAGTCAAAACGGAATACGGGAAATGGACTCTGAAAAGTCGAAACTGAAGAGCGTCAAAGAGACAACGAGTGTGAGCTCAGGGGGATCAGTGTTAATCGACAAAGTACACGAACCATTGGATGCACTGATGAGAGCTTACGAAGCGAGATTAAAGAGCAACCAAACACAAGAACAATGGTGGTTGACCTATCCAAATGCGGTATTGGAAAAGCAGAGACTCAAAATGTGTCAGAGAGAATGATTGAGAGTGCACAAGCTTTGTTAGAACCACCTAGAGAACCAATGAATTGTGGAGCGGAAAACCCAATTCATCAAGAGACTATCCTCTCACGGGTAGTTGAAAAGCCTAACAGTGTTCAAAATCTTGAAAAAATGCACGGGGATGAACGTATAGTGATGAACACCACAGATCAAGAAATAGAGAGTTTTCATCCTGTGATACGGAGGTCTTACGGAAGAGATGAGGATTACAATGAGTTTTGGAAACAACTGAGAGAGGCAAACTTTGCAAACAAGCTGAGTTGTCAAGCTAATCAGACTAATGGGGAAAAAGACATCAGGAATCCTCCCATAGAGGAATTTGAGGCAAGATCTCAAGTGGACTTAGATCTGCATTCTTACTGGGGAGATGGAGGCTCTGTTAGAACAGTAGAGAGTAAACCTTATTCGCTGAAAAACTTACCTTCATACTTAGGAAAATACGAAGCAAAATCTGAGATTAGAGCGCTTCCCTCACGAGAAATCTCTTCAAAAAAAGTTATAGACTCGCAAGGATTGATAGAGATTTTGTCAACACCAGTAACATGCACTATCACCCTAGCCGAGCTTTTGAGACTACAACCAAACATGTGGGTAACTGTAGGAAAATGCTTGGAGAAATTTGGGATAAAAGACCCAATTGCAAAACTGCAAGAGGGCATACGAGAGCTGAGTATGCCACAAAAAAACGCTAAGCTTGTACCTTTGAACAAGGTCGGAGAGTATTGCGAAGGCGAAGAGGGGAATACAACCTTACCAGTTGAATTCCAGGGAGTTAACACGATGGCAATACTTGACAGCGGGGCTGGAGTAGCCATTGCTACGAAAGAAATCTGGAAAAAATGGGGAAAACCAGCGACGATAAGAATAACGAGGTTGAAACTCCAACTAGCAGACAGACATATGGAGAGACCTTTGGGACTATTAGAGAAAGTTGTAGTGACTTCTTGCGGAATTGAATACGAGCATACTTTTGCTATTGTTGACTTTTCCAAGGAGAATAACTATGATATTATACTTGGAAGACCGTTCATGAGACAATTGAAAATGGTCCAGGATTGGGGTTACGACCACATATACTTGATAAATATGGAAACCACTACTCGCGTGAACCTAAAAGACCATAGCTACAAGGATGTGAACCGAACACCAGTTGAAGAGTTTGATTCAGCTACTTTGGCAGGATCAGAGTTTCCAGCTTGGCTAGGCAAACCCAAAGAGTTATAGATGTGTGGAAATTCGAACTGTGGAAGTCTGAAGCGCGAAGAATGTGTTTTAGAAAGGGCAATTGAAGACGAAAATTATGTAGGTGAACCCTTTCTAGAGGATGCACTTGAACCATTAGAATGGACACACATTCTAGCAACTCTAGATGTTTGTGCAATTCAAGATGGTCCCACAACGAAGTTCTATGATAAAGATGGATATGACGTGGTTCCGTACTTCATGATGAGAGCTGTACTCGAAAAGGAGATTGAAAATATTGATACACTAGACAACAGAGATGAAGAGGAGATGTTTCACAACATTCCCGATCATCCAGAATGGAGAAATGAAGCTGACACGAGTCCACAGACAACTTAAGCGAGAACGAGAAAACCATAAAGGATGTCAGATTCTACGACTTCCCAAATCAGACTGAAAAATGCACATAACGCTACAGAGAAAAGAGAAAAACGAAAGGGGTTAGAAACACTCTGATGCTTAGGAAAGGCGGAAGATTGTGTCAAGGACAAGATTTCCGGAAGAATGAGAGGAAATCTGGAAACGAGCTCACGGAAAGACAAACAAAGCTCAAAAAATTGAGTTCAACCCAGTGGAACGAAAATCGAAACAGATAAAGTGGAAAAGAACATTAGAAACAAGGAAAACAAAGAGTCCATATTAGAACGCCGAAAAAAGTACAGAGAGTTAAATGAAAACTCTGAAAGAAGTTTGGACGACTGAAATCTATAGTGATGAGGACAAAAAAGCCAATGTCAAGGGAAACATGGATGTTCCCTCTCACTACAGGAAATTTACGATAGAGGATAGGAAGGTGATATTAACCCAGCCTATCAGAGAAAGAAAGGAGAACGAATCCTATGATAGACCGGAGGACGCTAAAAAGGTTGATTTAGCAGCTCCAGGAGAGGAACCTAGACCGGTGTACATAGCTACAGATTTGTCAATAGAAGAATAAGAGAGACTTTTGAGTCTTCTCAGAGAATACAGGGATATGTTTGCATGGTCGTACAAGGACTTGAAAGGAATCGATCCATCAATATGCCAACATACAATTCCTTTGAAACAAGACGTTAAGCCTAGCAGACAGAGACCGTACATGTATAATGACACGTTTGCTAAGCGAATCAAGGAGGAAATAGACAAGCTAATGGAAGCTGAATTCATATATGAGATTGAACACACGGACTGGGTATCTCCGACTGTGGTAGTGCCTAAGAAAAAAGGGAAACTCCGAGTGTGTGTCAATTTGAAGAAAGTAAATGCTACGACAATCAGGGACAATTATCCCTTGCCGATATAACTGATCATGTTCTAGAATGTGTATCACGAAAAAGAGCATATTCCTTTCTAGATGGATTTTCAAGATATAATTAGCTTGCCATTGCGCCAGAGGATCTACACAAAACAGCTTTTGCAACGGAGTGGAGAATTTATGCGTATCGAGTTATGCCGTTTGGTTTAACTAATTTGCTCTCGCAACATTCCAAAGGCTGATGACTCGTGCTTTCAAAGAGTACTTGAGGTTGTTTCTAGAAATATAAATGGATGATTTGTGTGTATACTCTCTTCTGAGACATGAGCATCTAGAACACCTAAGAAAGGTATTCGAGAAATATAGGAAATATCGCATTTGTCTCAATCCTATTGAAGTGTGTGTTTATGGTCCGACAAGGCAGAATTCTGGGACATATTGTCTCACAAAACGGAATATCCACGGATATGGAAAAGATAAAAGTAATAGTGGATATGCCTAGACCAGCCAACGCGAAACAAGTGCAGAGCTTTATGTGACATTGTGCATATTATAGACGATTCATTTACATGTACGCTATAATAGGCCAACCACTTTACAGGCTAATAGTGAATTACGAATGGACAGAGGAGTGTGAGGAATCCTTCAAGAAACTGAAAGAGGCACTCATCGCTGCTCCAGTCTTGAAATCACCAAATTGGGAGAAGATATTCCATGTGCATATAGATGCTTCGGCATATGCAATAGGATGCATCCTGGCTCAGCTAGAAGAAGGAAACATGGATTTTTTAATCTGCCATGCTAGTCGACAGCTCAACAATGCTGAAAGGAATTACAAAACGACGGAGCGAGAGGGATTAGGAATGATTTATGCTGTGAAGAAATTTCGGCATTATCTTCTAGCCAATAAGTTTGTGTTTTTCACAGATCATCAAGCCTTGATCTACCTAGTAAACAAACCATGCAATACGAGACGGATAGTAAGATGGTTCATCATCTTATTAGAATTCGACTTCACGGTAGTAGTAAAGAAAGGAAGACACATCTCAGAGCTGAGCACCTTTCAAGGTTGACAAATGGAGAAGACCCTATAGGTGTAGATGACGACATGCCGAATGCGTACTTATTCAATATAGAAATGATACCAAAGTGGTCTCAAGATGTTATTAATCTATTAACCTATGGAGGAGAGTTTGATAGAAAAGAATACAAACAGAAACAAGTTATTATTCAGCAATCCAAAAATCTTCACTTGATTACAGGAAGGTTGAATCACTTAGGAACCGATAACATTTTAAGGTTATGCATCAATCCTGAAGAATATAACATATATCTACGAGAAACACATGTTCACGAATGTGCATTTCATTGTTCAAGAAGAAACACGTACAGGAATCTGTTACAACTGGGAGTCTACTGGCCAGGAATGAAAGAGAGTGTACATGGATATGTCACGGTATGTATTACATGTTCGTCAAAACCGCCAACTGAGTATTCAACATTGTATCAGATAATGGTCGCTCGTGAATGGAGTCATTATATTGTTGAATATCTCACAAACAGAACTTTTCTAGAGGGAACCTCAAAAGTGCATTAGAGAGCGATACAGACAGAAGCGCGAGATTACGCTTTAATAGGAAATCAACTCTATAAGAGAAAAAAGGACAACCAGCTTAGGACATGCGCGTCAGAGTCAGAGTATGTGATAATCCTAGAGCAGGCTCATGGAGGAGTAGGTGGGGACCATTTCTTAGGTGATAAGACAACAAAAATTGTCTTAGCTACAGTAATATGGTGGCCGACATTACACATGGATGCTGAGGAATACGTAAAACGATGTGATGATTGTCAGCAGACAAAAGTACCACTGAAAAGAGATGATATGCCACTTAGACCAATGATGGGAGCAAGAGCCTTTGCAAAATGGGGGATTGATTATGTTGGACCTATCTCACCTCTAGCATATAGGACTCATGCATAATACATCATTGTGGCGACGAACTATCTAACAAAGTGGGTTGAGGCAAAAGAAACTCAAAAAGCCGATGCCAAGACCACGACACAATTTCTGTATGAATATGTCTTTGTACGATATGGATTACCAATAGAAATTGTGAGTGATCGAGGCACACACTTTATAAATGAAGTGATAGAGATCCTTCTAGAAGAATTCATGGTAATACATCGCAAATCAGCTCCATATCATCCACAAGCCAATGGACAAGCTGAAGCGACGAACAAAACCATATGCATGGTCCTTACAAAGATTGTATCCGAGTCGAAAATTGATTGGGACTAGAGATTGCATTCGACATTATGGGCGTATAGGGTAGCATATAAAACATCGACAGGAACGACCCCGTACAACATGGTTTTTGGTTTGAATGCTATTTTACCAATAGAATTTTTAATTCCAACACTGAGAGTAGCTAAGGGATTAGACTGGCAGGACATGAGCTTTCAGATAGAATCGACGACCTTGAAAAGCTAGATGAGCTTTGCTTAAAAGCTGTGGCTTCAATCTACACTCAGAAAAGACGACAAAAAGAGTTCTTTGATAAGCATGTACGAACTAAAGAGTTTAAGATTGGGGACTTTGTCCTAGATACACTCTAAAACAACATGCAAAAAAACTTAAAAAACGAGGGATAGGACCACTTGTGATTAAAGATCTATCACCAAGCGGGGCCGTCAAGCTTGCTACATTAGAAATGCCAAACTGGATTAGTGGATGCAGATTGAAGAAGTATCATTAGAAGAAATATGAACCTTGCATGGGCTTTGTAAGGAATTCTAATTTTTAGGGATTAAGGCTAATGTTGTGTGGGGTTTAGGGGGCAAGGGCATTGAACAAGGTAGTTTTGAGTAGGCTTTTCTAGCCTTTTTTCTAAACAAATGTAGGATGTGGACCTAAAGGGTTACTTTCTCTCTCTAGCTTTTTTTAAAGTGAAGGAAGCATAGGGGTGTGTCCACATCAGCAAAAACGTGGGTCACAAAGAGTCAAAATTTGACTTTTTTTTTAAAAAAAATTCATTTTTACTTGTTTTTTACTTAAAACTCCCTCCCAACATATATACATATCCACAAATCATTTTTTGACCCATTTTTTAACCCACAAGCTTAGAAAGTCCATTTTTTCAAAAATCTTTTCCCCAAAAAGTAATAAACATTTTGTTCTCTCCTCCTCCTCCCTCCTCCCTCCTCTCTCCCTCTCCCTCTCCTCTCCCTCCCTCCCCCTACCTTCCTCCTCCCCAATCTCTCCCTCCCCCCCCTCTCTCCTTCTCTCCTCCCATCTTCCTCAACCTCTCTACCCTTCCCCCTCTATCTTTTCATCATTTGCTTCCTCACCCAACAGCTTCCATGGTACTCACGGACATCAAAAATGGTTTGCTTCCACCACCACGTACTCCGCACACCAAAAGCATACATATTCTCTTACCTACGGCATTTGCACCGAAGAACACTAGTGAAGGTGATCAAAGGTCATCACAGGAATGTCGCACCGCTTGTGAGACCAATGTTGACATTTGGGTGGATGGCCATTTGTACCCTTATGATCCTATAAGCCGCTTCCATCCACCATTTAATAGCCTTTCCACATTTCTTCAATTTTTTGGGAGGGGAGAAGCAGGCTTGTTAGGCTATTGCAAGTGGTTGTGTATGGGTGCAGGTGCTTCCTTGCATATATGGATGCACGAATGTCAAGCTCTTCACCTCAAGACGACGGCATTGCAAGAGAGTGTTGCCTCTTCGGAGAGAGTAGTTAAAACTCTTGAACAACAAATGAAAGAAAAGGAGTCCCACATCCAGAAGCTTACCAACACCATCACATACTTGAAAGAAACACCCCTTGGTGCAAGGGAACACAAACGCACGTATTCATCCATTGAAACTCTTGCACATTCAGAAGGAGCACGCAAACGACGAGTTATAGCCACAAGGTGATTTGGTATTTACTTGCATGATGCATTCTTACTTCACACTATTTTCTAACATTTATGTTTATTTGTTGCTAGAAACTTCATCCACGAGGCATGCGGTGGAACAAGCCAAGATGATCGAGTCAACCTTCTCACTAGTTGTCTCAATACCCAGGACATGATTTCTATCTTAACAATCACCTGGAGATAAGCACATTAAGGATGCAGTCACCAAGGACCTTATGCGTAAATTAAGAAATGTGGTTAATGATGATGACGTTCAACAAGCTTGTGATGAGGCTGGAATCAGCACCAAAGCCTATCGGCTATTTTCCAACTCCTAAAGAATGCCCTCAAAGAACATGGCATTGTGGAAAACGTATTTCCTGTTCCTCACAAGGTCAAGCTCGCAAAGAAGGCCACAAACGAAGATGTGTTCTCCTGCATTGGGACATACCTACACATTGAGGACACAATGCCAACTTCTCTTTATGCTTCGTGCGCAACAAAGACAAGGGGAAAATGTAAGAAACAATCCATAAGACCTTCGGAGAAGGGCTTTCCTTACACAATGTGGAACAATATTTTGGTGGATCTTACAAGGCTTCAAGAAGGCATGCTTAGATTTTACGAGTTACCTGAAGAAGGTGACACACTTTACTTTTTTCTTTGGTATTATTCTTATCATAGACTCTGAATTTAAGGTCTTAGCACTATTTATTTTGTAGTGCTTGGCACAAAAGTCGCTTTTGTGTTGAAACTCGATGAGTGTCAAATAGTGAAAGGCCGAAGGTTAGAGAGGCTAAGTGTCACTCTAATGAACGAGGCCCTTCTGCAAACCAAGCAAAGGGATTCAGTCGAGCCATCTCCCACCCCATCTTTTAGCGTGCAATCAGAGAAGACTCCATGGATCACATGGAATTTACACTCCCCAATTTGCAGGTCAGAAGTTGGAGATTGAGGGTTTGGTAGTTATGATGTGGAGTGGCACTTAGGTGGGGATTTGAAGACCATAAAGTGTTTACTTGGCTGCAAACAAGGGGCTTCTTCTCTCATGCCTTGTCCATTTTGCACTCGAGGGTACAAACCGAATGTGGACAAAAATCACATAAGAGCACTGCAAAGGCCGGTTCCATGCTTCCATGGCAAGGGCATGGAGAACAAGGGTTAGATTGTCCTGATGTCGGAGATGAAGGTAGAGAATGGGAAGCGTCTATTATGAGATGTCCCATGCTCAATGCCCCAGACCGTGATCAAAAGGACCACGCTTGGAATCCAATCTTTTGATTTCCTCTATCGAATGTACATTTCTGTACATTACACGCATTTCATGCGCATTTTTGATAGGCTATTGAAGCTCCACATTGACTATGCTTTCACAATGAAACCGTTGGAAAAGTCCCATGAAGCGATCGAAGCGTCTATTATGAGATGTCCCATGCTCAATGCCCCAGACCGTGATCAAAAGGACCACGCTTGGAATCCAATCTTTGATTTTCCTCTATCGAATGTACATTCTGTACATTACAACGCATTTCATGCGCATTTTTGATAGGCTATTGAAGCTCCACATTGACTATGCTTTCACAATGAAACCGTTGGAAAAGTCCCATGAAGCGATCGAAAGAGTGGAGGTACTCTTGAATTCCATTGGCTGTCACGGTGGAAATGTGTCTATCATTGCTGCAAAGAACACAGGGGAGGCCCATGAAATTGCTCAACAAGTGTCAATGAGTGGACAAAAAGCTAGACAGTTTTTGAAGAAAGTTTCCCAAGGAAAGCCAAGTCGATATGATGCTCAAAACAGCTCCAACCAACAGGCAGGTAACCTTTGGGAGCTTTGGAAGGAGTTATGCAAAGCTACTACCGACAATGATTCAAATGGCGAGCTTGCAAACAAGCGCAAGAAAGTTTGGGCACATTTTGATAAAATGGTCAAGCTTATGGGCCTTAATAGCACAACAGAAGAACAACGCCAATCATTTCAAGAAGCCTTGGCAGATTTTACCCAGGTCTTCACCCTTTCTTAGGGTGAACATAACATCACACATTACATGGTAAGTCATTTTACATGGTGTATTCATTACAAGGGATTGTTTTTATTTAATAATGTGGAGTGTTTACTCATGTGAACATCATATCTTGTTTGCGCATGGTGCATTTTTTATGCACAAGTATGGATCGCTTGAAATCTTTAGCACTCAAGGCATGGAGAAGTCTCATTATCGAGAGCAAGGGGAGTGTACTTCAAAAATACTCGACATGGTGGTGGAATGGTGCAGTCCAATTACTTGGAGGGATGTTCAACTGGTTTTTTCGCACAACATTTTCTCGTAAGCTCACAATGGAGCATGTGGGACAATCCAAGATTTCTATTGAAGTGCGGAAATGGAGTCGTCAAGAGCATAGCAACAAGTGGAAAATGTCGCAAGGTCCCACCAAGCATGCTACATGGCGGCGATGCAGAGTGCAACAAGGATCAAAGTGGATACTGCACGAGTCACAAAACGTGAACGCAGGGTCCAACTCTTAGCGACATGTTTATTTAAAAAATAATACTTTTTTAAAAAAAATAGTGTGAACATGGCCCTTTTTAAATGGGCCCTTATAAATATTGCATGCTCTCATAAACCACTTATTTCTTAAGAACAGGTGAGCTCTTACCAACGAAATGGCGCGCACCAAACAAACCGTGAAAGAGTATCCGCTTGCCAAAAAAAACACCCTCCAAGGATGTGAGAAGCCATCATGGCTTAAAGGCACAAGAAAACGGCCACGAACGCCTAGCCGTTCCAGGAACTCATCTGGTAGTGGGCATGGTGGTAGGGCACGAGAGTCATCGAGGACTATTGAATCTCCACCTCCTCAAGATATAACACCTAGAAGGAGAATGAAGCAACGTGCCCAGCGCTGGAGAGAAGAAGAGGGCCAACAAACAACATAGTCTGATAGGGAGTAGCCATCGCGCCACCAATCACAAGCAGGACCATCCAGGACTCGGGTGGTCCATACAAACACTGAATCAGAGAGTGAGCCAACATGGCTGCGAGATAAAATACCGCGCACACACCGGGTGGCTGTTGGGGGGAGGACATTGCCTCGAGGCCAGGGAGCTCTCCCCACACGACAAGATCGGCAGCCAAGGGAAGAGGAAGAATCAGAAGAGGCTGCAGAACCAGCCCCTTAGCATGTAAATAGGCACAAGTCTAAGTTTTTCAAGAAGCCTAAACGCCACCCGCTAGCAAATGTGCAAGTGCCCCCAAGACAACCGCAGTGGCGCCGAAAAATAGCAAAGGCATTTGCAGAAATCCGCCACTACCAGAAGACAACGGAGCTTTTGATTCGACGCGCCCCCTTTGCTCGCACTGTGAAGGAGGTGCTTCAAAGCTATGGAAATCAGTATAGAATGCAAGCAATAACGCTAGAGGCTATTCAAGAAGCTGCAGAGGCCCACATCATTTCGGTGTTGGAAGATACCAACCTATGCGCCATTTATGCAAAGCGAGTGACAATACAACCAAAAGATATGCAGCTTGCATGTCGATTGCGACGAGACTTCGAGCATTAGCCAAAGTTACCCCTCTTTTTGTATTGCACACCCTTATCTTTGTAATTATTTGACTTTCCAATGACAATATGATCAACAGTTGTGTCTACTGTGTATATTATCTTTGTAATGAAATGACTTTGTAATTTCAAGTTCTATATGTAATTTCAGTCAATTTCAGTAAATTTGTGCTTTTTAAGTACCCTAGTTGGGGGTAGATAAGCCTATAAGGGGCAAAAAAAAGCCTGGCCACAAGGGCACGCAGCTCATCCATCAGTTTTGGATGGGCCATTTGCGCGCCCTTGTGGCCAAGCTTTTTTTTGCCCCTTGTAGGCTTATCTACCCCCAAGGGTACTTAAAAAGCACAAATTTACTGAAACCTATTGGTTTTGTGACATTATTTTACATGGATCCTTGTGGACACCCTTTTTTGGCCGTTTCAAGCTTTGAATTCCCTATAGGATATAAAAAAAAAT
Organism: Adiantum capillus-veneris; assembly: GCF_014529385.1. NCBI lineage: Eukaryota > Viridiplantae > Streptophyta > Polypodiopsida > Polypodiales > Pteridaceae > Adiantum > Adiantum capillus-veneris. Next base: position 37,538,660 of record NC_140945.1, on the reverse strand, counting down.
AACATATTGTGAAACCAAGTGTGTATGCAACATTAATTTGGATTTTTCAAATGTCCAATGTAATTTGAATTTTTGGTGCAGGGGTGTACTAGGTAGAGCTAAAGCAGGTGATAGTGTGCTGGAAACTTCATTTCATAATTGATTTCACCTTTTCTAGTGTCCTTGAGTGTGAACATATGCTAGAATTTCCATAAAAAGGGTGCATCTAAATTAATGATGCAAAACCAATTCATTCAATAATTTTGTGCTTTGTAAGTATCCTAGGGGGTAGATAAGCCTACCAGGGGCAAAATAAAGCCTGGCCACAAGGGCGCGTAAATGGCCCATCCAAAACTGATGGATGGGCCATTTGCGCGCCCTTGTGGCCAGGCTTTTTTTGCCCCTTGATAGGCTTATCTACCCCCTAGGGAACATAAAATACCTAAATTTACTGAAATTGACTGAAATTACATACAGAACTTGAAATTACAAAGTCACCAATCAAAACAATTTTCATATCACCAATTGAAACAATTTTCAAGATTGACAAATCACATTCAAAAGAATTTGCAAGATAGAGAGACAATTTCAAATATTTTTTATTACTTCCAAAACGGTGATTTTACATCATGTATCTGAGGAGTTCATAATTTTTTTGACCATTTCTTGGCGCCTATTTTGCACGTAAGGCAACTCCCCAGTCAAGAGGGACTGCGCTATGGCCTTTGGGTCAGTTGAGCCAATGGAAGCGTGTATCCCTATCTGGGCAAGCACTTTACCACGAAAGCCAGTGCCAAACGTTGTGCATACAAGGGATGTACGCACTAGGAACACTTGATGCACAGTTTGAGCAATGGTGCTCAAACACAAAAACTTGCTCAAAGCTTTTAACGACCAAGTCATAAAATGGGCTTGGGGAGTAAATTCATTATGGATAATGGCCACATCGCCAGGGGGGAGTTGTCCTAGGTAATGCACAAGGGAAGCTTGAGGTCCAAAGCCCGTCCTCTTGCCACCCGTCCTTGCAGCAAAATCATCAACCTCCACGACATCCTGTCATAAACCGATGAAGGTTGAGAAAAAAGACAATGAAGGATAAAATAGTAACATGAAAATTAGGATAGAGTTTACCTCTTGCTCCTTGTCGTCCTCCTCCCTGTTTCCCTTTGCATTCAAGTCAATGCTCCCATGCACCATAGATACGACCTTTGGATCATCAGATGGGAGGTTGCATAATGGCATAGGCATCCTAGTAGCCTCAACCTTGGCTTGCGTGGCTTGGAATTCTTCATCAGGCACGTGCAACTGCTCTGCTGCCAGGACCTTCGCACATACAACTGCAATAGTGTCAGCAACAGAGTCCCCATCTGGAAAGAGCTTGCTTTCTAGGGCATCTGGCGTATTGTCTAAGGGACATTTGGTGCTGCTGCATAGCACGCTCAAGAATTCATCCATGCACAGGCCAAATGCTTTCTCCAAATCATGCAGGAACACATACTCCTCCCCATCCACTAACACTGAGGAGAAGCGGCTGATTTCTACCTCTGGGATAGCCACATCGTAAGTGGTAGTGGCACTGGAGTGTCACTAGGGCCAGCTGCAACTATGGATTTCTCAAACACTTCCTCAAGACCCCTAGGGTACTCGAGCCGGTGTGCCTTTCCTTCCGCTCTGCAGGGTCATGGGGATAACCTGCTACTCCTTGGTGTCCTTGATAAAGGACCCAACCTGAAGGTGTGGTAAGAGGAGCTCCTCCAAACCAGGTTCCTCGCTCACCAAGAAGATAAATGTTGCGAGTCGAGAAAGGTACTCCACCCCCAACTTGCACTTCTTGAGCGCTGACACCCCTGGGGCTTGCTCGTCCAAGTAATGGCCTACATCGGTTGCAATTTCTTGGAATCGTTGCAACCACTTGGAGAATGGGCGATCACCTTTGTGTATATAGCACAAAAGATCGCAAGGCACCCAGATCTCTACATGTGGGGGGATAGATACAGAATATTTTATGATGTGCTCCTCCATGAATGCAAAAATATCGGCAAATGCATCCATGTGAAGGGTAACTGTGGCGTCAAGGTCAGGGAGACGAGTAAAAAATGTGTGGAGGTCCAACTTCCCTTTGTATTTGGTGTCCTCAAGGAACAGGATGAAGCGTGACAAAGGGGTGGATGTGGCTGCAGATGCATAGGCTATGGAAGCATCCATGTCCTAGCCTGGGGTGTAGATAGAGAGTGGAGGAGCTCAAGAGTTGCAAAAGTGAAAATAGTGAATGAGTTAGGTGGCCCCCCTTTTATAATGGACCCTTTTTTTAAGACATAAAAAAAGGCACTTTCACCAAAAAATGATTTCTCATCCCAATGCAAAAAATTATATTCAAAGGCATGTTGATTATAGCGGGGATCAATTTGAAAATTGCAAGAGTTACAAAGTTATAAGATCGATAGCATAGTTCCATCCATCCCCCAGTCCTCCTCGACCTTCAATTTGTCTTCCATTCTCTTCCCAATCTGGGGACATTCATTACAATAAGCATCCAATGATCAACAAACCATGATGTATTGAAAATGTGGTGGAAGGATTCTCACCTTGTGACCTTGTAAACGAAATTTTGCTTGTTGAAGGGCCTCAAAACCCACAATAACCAAATGTTCTTGAACATTACTGAGAGTCCAATGCTTGTTCACTTGGGCTGCCTCCAAAGCATTGTTGGGCATCTTCACTGCAATGTCAAAGCTTGTAATAGTGCCGTCTACACTCTGTAAGGGAGTCCACACTCCAAGTTTGCACATCCAACGATCATAGTGAAATCGTATGTACAAGGAGGTGCGGGATTTCAAATAGCGTATTCCAATACTTGAAGCTCCAACCTTACAACGGTACTGGTACCCGTTGTGAATGCCCTCCACAGAACCCTAGTCCTCTTCTAAAATGTAATCACCATTGCACAGTATTGCTTGAAAGTATGCCTACACCATTTAGGGGGGGACTCCATATTAATGTGGAGGGTTGGGATGGGGCATCCAACGCTTGTGTAGAAGTAGGGACAATATAGGAGAGAGAATAGAAGAAAATCCTTCTTTGAACCAGTTTGGTTGGGCAAAGATATGGGAACATTATTGCTCCAATATCCACATGTATAGCATTGAATGTGCTGAGAGACTATGTAGTGGCTGCTCCTCCACCAACGTGGATGGAAATATGACTATAAATGCATGACAAATCTTAAGTATGAATCCATAATAACATTACACTGTGATTTCACACCTAGCTTTGTATTCTCAAAACATGTACTTACAATGTGTTGGAAATCGAGGTGGTTGTTGCAAATGCATGGTTGACATTGAGAAAACATGTTGCACAATGGCTACGGTCCCCTTGTCTTTGCGGTTCTTGAAGCCATTAGGAAAAATATGAACCTGAAGGGGATTCGAGAGTGCACCACAGACGGAGAGAGAGAGAGAGAGAGAGAAGAGGAGAGAGAGAGAGAGAGAGAGAGAAGAGAGAATAGAGAGAGAGAGAGAGAGAGAGAGAGAGAGAGAGAGAGAGAGAGAGAGAGAGAGAGAGAGAAGGAGACACACGGCACACTGATATGGGTGGGGAGACTCAAAGAGTGAGCAGCCCCCTATACACTTATGCTATGTATAAGGTATACAAGTCAGTGGGCGCCCAGACTATTCCCCAACAACCTCCCACTTAAAGGCGACTGTGCCTTTAAGCAAGGGAACCTATTCTAAAGACTACAAAAGGTGAGACAAAATCGCTCTCAACCGATGCCCACTGGCAGGCTGTGATCGTGTGCATCCGGCTGTCCTGCTCCAGTGTAAGTCCATACACTACCAGACGTACTGTACACGTACTGCAAGTATGTACGCAATACCTGCATATCTCTCTCGTGCACTATGCCATCATCAGTCAACAAACGACTGACAACCCCAACTGCAAATGCTCCAACTGCAGCTGCGATATCCAGTCTCAAGATCAGCATCTCATACATGAGACCGCCGAATGCCGATGCAATGCTAGCGGGCCCTGCTAGCTCTACGGAGCATGCATCAACATATATATCCCTGGCAATAGGCATCTCTGACTGACAAGGCGTGTCAGCCATGTGTCAGCCACATGCATCTCTTGACTCTCCGCAAAAGACGCATCAACCTGTGTGCAACCTCAGAGCAAACCAATTGCTCTAGGTGTCTGCTGGAAGACATATCCTGCACAACTATATCCCCATGCTCACTGTCGAGCATAGAAAGGAATGACTGCATAATCGTTGACATCTCAGCCTCCTCTACAATCATCCACTGCAAATATGACCACTCAATCTGTAGTGACTCACTAGAGCTCTCATGCTCAAACTCCTTATGCATAGACTCTTGCACAACTTCCTCCTGTCGTGACTCACTAGAGCAAGACCGCTCTACCTGTCTATCCTGCTTAGAAGTATCTCGCACAACTGACTCTCTCCTTTGCTCAGTCACTAGCAAAGCATGTATGTATGAATCTGTCACCTCTCTGTGTGACTGCTCAAGTTGTGCCCCAACTGTGTGCACAACGAGCTCACTACTCTGCACTCCATGAAAAGCACCCCGCAAGCCATGAGCAAAAGAGACTGTCCGGGTCTCTCGCTCTCTGCATGGCTGTAACAAGATTGAGACTTGACCATCTCGCACCAGTACTACGTGCAATGGGTACCATGTGCCAACTCTAGCACCTCTCGCAATCACTAGCGAACCCAAATGCAATGCAAAAGATCGCTCAAGCAGTGATACCCGACATCCACTATCCCGTAACTGTCTGACTGAGATCAAATCCCGTCTCAGATCTGGCACATAATGCACATGAAGGAGGATAAATCTCATACCACTGGGCAAGGACAAACATACGCCTCCTGCACCCTCAATGTCATACACAACACCATCAGCCATGTGCACACAACCAAGTCTCCCACTAGAAAACGTGCTAAACCACTCACGATGCGAGGTGACATGGAAAGTAGCATCTGAATCTAGTAAACAATGTGAAGACAATGTGCAATCCGATATGCAATCCGTAGACATAAGATCGTCTGAAGACAAGCTAGATGTAAATGTGACATCGCCATCACAAGCATACTCAGTAACCACCGTATTGATCTCACTAGCATCTGTCATGCCCAAATTTGCATCACGCATCTGTCGCCTCCGTTGTCTCAAACGCCTGAAACATCGACGCCTAATGTGCCCTCTATGTCCACAATGCCAACATGTCAAGTCTCTATGCCGTCGAGACTTGCGTGTGGGACCAATCTCTCCCATGGACATAGAAGTGGGACTAGACTCCCCTGTAGACATGGATGTCGCGTACATAGCATGTAAACTCTGCCATAAAGCATGAGTTGTAGTCTCCCTCAAGACCTGCCAGTAAACATACTCAACAAGATGCAAATGAATCGTAGACATGGCTAACTCATCAAGATCCTGCCAATCATCATCACACATAGACTTGGGCTTCGCCGATAAACCATGCAAGGGTTTATCCTGCCCCAAATCCGTCAATGCAATAAGCATATGCTCCTTCCAAGCAACAAAATTTGCACCATCAAACTATGTTAGACCATAACGCTGGAAGTCAAACGAAAAATCAGCCATAATGCTTGCAAAAGAGCAACCAACAATGAGTAGCAAATGTCAACCAAATCAGCCCTAAACTGGCTCGAATCGCATCAACAAAAGTCTGCAAATATGGCTCAAAACCTGATGCAAATTCGCACCAATAACCATGCAAAACCTTGTACAAAATCACAAGTCAATATGACTCAAATCCGGCTACCTAGCTCATAGACACACAAGCATACATCACAATATTTGCTCTTGTGAGTGTGCCAAGATAACTGTATGCCTGTCAAACCGTGAGCTAATCACCAAGCCCACACTGTGCGGTATCGATGCATACACACACACAAATCTCCCACCTGCAGAGAACACCGCACGCAAATGCTGAGTGCAACCCGCAATCTCTACCTAGATTGCATAGATGATGCGCATAAAACTCCTGGGAAAATTTCGCCAGAGTTTCGACGCACAATGGCTATCAACACAAAATAACCATTGTCATGCAAGCTCAATACAATGAGCAATCAATGCGTATCAAACTACACTCAACATACATGGATAAGCTTTGCAAACCTGTGTCCAACAAATGCTCACAAAGAGTACCACAAGTGACCATACATGTCATCCACAACCAACCTCTACACTTGCTCACAAGATCTACTGCTCACTACATAAGCATACATAGAGCATTACCCGCTCAAAGACCATGTATGCAAGTCACAACACTGCAAAAGAACCACTCAACTACAACTGGCAACACCTGTGGGAGTACTAGACTCAACCTGTACCTGGGAGTCAAACCCGATCTTGTAACACCTCATAAGTGCCTGCTACCTGCAGTGTGCACGGGTAAGTTGTCTGCAGCAAAGAAAACAACAAAGTCCAAAACTGTCCTGAAAAACAGTCTCCATGTTTTTAATTTCAGACCCACCTGCACTCCGAATCAAAAAACAATTCCTTCTACAAAGTCGTAGAGCTTGAAGCCAGCTCCGTTTTCAACCAAAAAGTTTTGGAATCGGAGCTTTGTATCTCAAGTTATGAGCAAAAACGTAGACTGCTGTCAAACTACCAAAAACTTAACGACTTTCTTCTGTGCTTCTTTGAGCTCATAGAAAGGCTCAAACTCACTTTCCACCTCGATGCGTGAGATGAATGTATCAATGTCACAATGCTTCCATGTCTATGGAAGCTCCAAGCTCCAATCTGTCGCCGATGTAGCCGTTGCAAAGCTTGCCGAGAAAAGGGAAGATGCTGTACACAGTGGGCTGATCTGTAGAGGAACTGTGGATTGATCTCTGAGCACTAGAAGCACTGATCTGTGAGCACTAGAAGCTCCTGAGAGCTCTCTTGCAAGCCTCTGTATGGCTGTCCACAAGCCTCCTCTATTTCTTTGCTCAGATCTGTGACCTCACTACAAGAGGCTATTCATATTAGCGACGCTCACACAGCGACGCTCAAAAAAAATAATCCCGGCGTCGCTATGAGCATCGCAAATTTACAAAGAAATTTGCGACGCTCATAGTGACGCCGGCTGGGCTAAAAAAATAACCGAGCGCGCCCAAAAACTCAGATCTCAGATCTGAGTTTTTTGGCGCCCTCAAGCAAGGAGCAGGTAACGCTCTCCCTCTCTCTCTCTCTCTCTCTCTCTCTCTCTTTCTTCTCCACACACACACACACACACACACACACACGAGGAGAGGAAGGAGAGCCAGGTATGCTCCTTCCCTCTCCTCATTCTCATGTTCCCTTCCCCTCTTTCTCTCTCCCTCTCTCCCTCTCTCACACACACACATACATACACACATAGTGTTTTTGAGAGAGAGAGAGAGAGAGAGAGAGAGAGAGAGAGAGAGAGAGAGAGAGAGAGATACAAACAAAAACAAAAACGCACACACACATACATAAACAAAGAATGCACACACACATTGAGAGAGGAAAAGAGAGAGAGAGCATGCATAAACAAAAAACGCACACATTGAGAGAGGAAAAGAGAGAGAGAACATGCATAAACAAAAAACGCACACATTGAGAGAGGAAAAGAGAGAGAAAACATGCATACGATCCAAAAAAACGCACACACATTGAGAGAGAAAGAGAGAGAAACTAATTTAACGTCGTAGGAAACTAATTAAAATTAAAAGACCTAAAGATCTAGCCGACGAGGAGTTGAACTCAAGACCTATTATTCAAGAGGGAAATGGCATAATCAATCTATCATACTTGGCATGGGTGATAGAAAGGTTATACCATTTATCTCTTTTTATTGGCACACACATCCACACACGCGCACACACACAAGAAGAAGAGAGTTATAACGTCGTAGGAAACTATCTTAAAAGACGTTAAAGATTAGGTTATATGTAGACTTACATTAAATTAGATTTAGGTTTATTTTTAACTAGATTTACGTTTATTTACGCTAGATTTAGATTTACGTTATATTAGATTAGATTTAGGTCTCCATAGACTGCGATGCCTGCATGAAGCGGGTGAAGAAAGCCCTCAATGGAATATAGGGTATTGCTGCCTTCACTCATGGTGGGCTCCGTCGATCCAAAAGTACTGGTGAAATGTCTTCAGAAGATAGGGAAGAAGGTGGATCTTCAGGGCGGCAAGAGTCACTACATCCCCGACACAATGACCATCTAGACAACCTCTAGTCATTCAACAGCAACTTCAAAGTTAGTAACAAGAGCAAGAACGGTCTAAAGAGCCAATTGCTGTCGTCAGATGTGGATGGAGATGAGGCAGCGTCACCGCCGGAAGTTAACTCTCACATCTTTAGTGATGAGAATGCCAACTCTTGCCGAGTTATGTGAAAAATTATGTGTTAAATCAGTTTTAAGGTTCTATAATCCCTGTTAGTTTAGTTCTTTGTTTTTAATATAACATAATTTACGTTAGATTTAGATTTATGTTATATTAGATTAGACTTAGGTTTATTTAGGTTTACCCACACACACACACACACACACACACAAGAAGAAGAGAGTTTTAACGTCGTAGGAAACTATCCCAAAAGACGTTAAAGATTAGGTTAGATGTAGACTTACGTTAAATTAGATTTAGGTTTATTTTTAGTTAGATTTACGTTTATTTAGATTTACGCTTATTTACGTTAGATCGAGTCCACGCAAGAATTACTTACGGTTTAGGGTTTAGAGTTAGACGAACAGTGAAAAGATCTACTGTGAAAAGATGTTAAGATGCTGTGAAGTGCTACAGCTAGAGAAGAGGCAAAGGGGTTTTGTCCACTACATGCAGTATCATGTAGACGTGGGTGTGTAGATTTCTTGTACCCACAAATATAGGTATTGACCAATAAAGACGAGATTATAACCCGGTGGTTCTGATCTCCGTGCACCTCTAGACCGAGGTGTGCGGGGATTGGACATGACTAGAGAATGTGAGGTAAAGAAAGAGAGAGAGAGAGAGAGAGAGAGAGAGAGAGAGAGAGAGAGAGAAGAGATAAGACGAAGAATGCCAATAGAATATTAAATTTGTTGTCCAGGTTATAAGTTTTTTATCCTCATTATGAGTAGTGACGAGGATGTGGGACCGTCCAACCGAAACACCTATCTCTCAACGAGGGTCTTATGTCCTTGTAATCAATGCAAGCATGCTGTGCGACGGACAAGACGTGTTTCTTTGCAGCACGTTCGCGAATTTGGCGAGTTCGATCCATCTATTATAGATCGAGTTGTTGCCAATTATAACTCGTCGGACTCTGACGCTGGCCAACAAGCAGCAATCTTGCAACCCAATAGACGTGTTCGCAGGCGCTTTGGTCAAGCAGCATATGTGAGGCCACAAGATGTAGCCTCTGACAGCTCGGGGGATGATCATGCAGAGCACATTCCCAACGAGGCAATGTTTGAGCCCGAGATTGATGAAATGATCGAGACGATCATGGATTCAGAAAGGCTTATCTATGATGATATGAAAAGTGAAGCCGATACGCCATTGTATAATGGAGCACGTATGTCTAGATTGAAAGCACTCCTGGTTCTTCTCAACATGCAGGCAAAGTTTGGATGGAGTGACACTAGCGTCACAGCGCTTTTCAGGTGATCTATTACAATTAGTTTACTTTAATAAAACTCTAAATGTATAATGATCTGATAGATTTTTACACGACTGTATCATATTTTTATGTTGTGTAGATTGCTGAAAGAGCACATACTACCAGCTGACAATGTGATGCCAGATTCCCGAGATGAAGCAAGAAAGATTTTGCGAAACTTGGGGATGGATTACAATTCTATCCACGCTTGTCCTAATGACTGCATTCTTTTCAGAGGGGAATACATAGACATGGAGAAGTGTCCGAAATGTGATTCCGAAAGATATCGAGTAGATCTCCACGGGACAAAAATTCCACAAAAGGTTTTGCGACATTTCCCTCTGCTTCCTCGCATCAAGCATTTCTTCGAATGTAAGTCCATGGCCGCCCTAGCATCATGGCATGAGGAGAATAAATCTTCGGATGGTGTGCTACGAATTCCTGCAGATTGCGTAGCCTGGAAACATATAGATGGAACATGGTCGGATTTTGCCAGGGAAGCTCGAAATTTGCGCTTAGGCCTGGCTATGGATGGCGTAAATCCATTTGGTCAAAGATCAACATCTTACAGTGTATGGCCCGTTGTCATCGTCAACTACAACATTCCCCCGTGGTTGACTACGAAGAAGGGGCACCTATGGCTAAGCTTGATTGTGCCAGGGCGATATAAAGTGGGAATATGGATGTGTATCTTCGTCCACTATTGGAAGAGCTACAACAATTGTGGATTGGCATAGAGGTGGTGGATATGAGCCGACACACAGGACGACGGAATGCTTTGATCAGAGGCATTCTAATGTGGACCATGCATGACTATCCCGGGCTAACAGAATGCTCAGGTGATCTATTGACACTCCTCACTCAGACACTGTAAATCTTGTTTTTTCCCATAGTTGATCTATTATCATGTGTATACATGCAGGGCTTCAAACAAGCGGATACAGAGCATGTGTCACATGTGGACCTAGACTGAATGCACGTAGGGCACCCTCACTGAAGAAGCAAATCTACGAAGGTCATCAAGCGTATCTTCCAGAGAATCATGTGTTACGCGACGGCTTTTTGGGAAGAGAGCCACCAAGGATGTCTGCACAAGCATGGTTAGAGCAGAAGGAGATGTGCGATGACGGATTGCCTCCAGGGATGAAGAGACTATCTCTATGGTACGAGTTACCATACTGGCCCCGACTCATGATCAATCACTTGCTCGATCCAATGCACATATTCAAGAATGTGGGTAATCTACTATGGGACCATCTGACCGGCAAGAAAGATACTTTGGGAGCCAGAGTTGACCTTAGAAATGTGGATCGTATGGAGCAATATTGGCCGCAAACAGCGTCTGATGGATCGATAAAACTCCCTAAAGCACCATGGATTTTCACAGGAGCCCAAGAACGCAAAGTAAAAGAGACCATTCGATCTTTGCGGACCCCCACTGGCGTAATGCACTCGCTCCGAACGTGTTTTACTAAAGAAGGAAAGCTTACCGGTTTGAAGTCACACGATTGGCATAAAATGTGTCAGGTACGTTCATAGTGGACTTTAATATCATTGCATAAAATGTGGACTTTAATATCATTGCTGCACATACTTTACAGTTTATTTTACCGGTTGCCATTGAGGGATGTTTGTCTCTCGACATCCGTAACACAATCTACAAACTTGCAAAGCTGGTGCAATGGATCTCACAAAAGGAGATCAACGTAGACTCCATACCATTCGCCAAACTAAATGCTGCGGAGCTTGTGTGCATGTTTGAGAAACATTTTCCTACTACAATGCTAACCATTCAGGTGCATCTTCTTGTTCACATAGTTGATGAGGTGGAAATAGCTGGCACAGTTCATTCCAGATGGATGTTCTTCTTAGAACGTTTCATGAAAACGCTTAAGGGATATGTGCGTCAAAAGGCACGTCCGGAGGGTAGCATGGCAGAAGGTTGGTTGGTATCAGAGTCCCTAGTGTACATTGGAGAGTGGCTAGACGGATTTGATAAATCCCGGGACACGCTATGGCGAACCATAGATGATGAGCGCATATCTGGGATTGTCATGTGCAATCTCGGTGTTGAGAAGAAGATGACGGAAGATCTAGAGGCTAAAATCAACCGATTTTGCATGCTTCACAATCCAGTGATGCAAAAGTGGTTTATTTATGAGGATGCAAAGCAAGAGCGACAAAGGGCACGAATCGAGTGGAGACGGGGAAGACGACCACCGATGCATATCCAGCGGTTCTGGAGAGCCTACCAACCTTCATGAGCTTAAGATGGTTGCACAACCAATTGAAAAGCGCACAGCAATGCGGTGACGAAGTGACTGAGGAAGAGTGGGAGTACTCTCGGGGTTTGCTCGGCGACCAAGGTAAGTTTGCAATGTACGACTAGCAGTGACTTTATTTATAAACGTTTGAACGGCCACTCATAATCTTGTTCGTTGTGTATAAGTCATACACAGCAGCATGGTGTAAAGGTCGACATTTTAGGGTGGAACGAATCGACAAAAAGCGTTTTACTCAAGATTGTGGAATCATGGAAAAAATTTGAACAGTCTAGTCGACGACGTTCCTCTGATGCAGATCCTGTGGTGGCGGAACTCACTTACTTCGGCACGCTGCAAGAGATTTTGAGGATCGATTACAGAGGATTTTTTGTCGACTTGTTCGACGTGCAATGGTTCAAGATAATCATGGAGGGTCGCAACGCTATGTGCGTAGTAGAGGAGAGTCTGGTTTTCTTGAGGTGGATTCTACTAAGAAATGGACTGACCTAAGAGACACTTTCGTACTACCCGAGCATTGTGAACAAGTAAGTATGTAAATAGTTAACATCCCCCTTTTACAAGTTATGTGCTTGAAAGCTCTCATGTAAGTTATGTGGCTCTGGCAGGTAATATTTTCATCCTACAAAGTCTACATCAAACTGGTGGTACGTCATAGAGGTAGCCCCTCGTAGTGCAAGGACGTATGAAGGCTACCATGTGCCAATCACAACGGCATCAATGGAGGAGATCAGAGAAGATGCTCAATCAGAAGCCGCTGCGGATGGTGCCAGACGAGCATCAAGATGCTACTACTCTATATGGGGTGCATGCAGAGGAGCTACAAAATGAAACAGAGGATATGTGTTTAAACGGAGAGCTCTATATAGATATAGGAAGTTATGCGAGGATGAGAGAGAGATCTCTTAAAGCCACAAATATTGTATTTGAACAATTTTGCTCCGTGTTGTAAAAGCTCTGGCTCTCTAAGTACCTTCCATGGTGTATAACGCTCTTTTCTACTCGCGCTCACATCTTTTGATTGAAAATTCTGAGTTTTCGACTTGCCTCTTCTATCACTCAATTCATTGCGTCATTGTATTTATATGCGTCATTACGTCATTGTATTTAATGGTCTTTGCATCATTGTCTACTCTATTCATTCAATATTAAGTTTAAATATTCGTGTGTTTAATGCAGGTATGGATGATGAGGAGTTTCTTTCTTCTTTGTCACCGCAGCAGAGACAGTGGTACGTGGAGCGTCATCGCTCTGGCGCATCATCGCGCGTTCCTACTCCATCCGCATCTCCCCTCTCTTTCGGAGCATTCGGCGCGCTCCGAAGCTTCGGCGTCGACGAGACGAGCTTCACACTCGTCTAGACACCGGCGCTCTAGTGGTGGCGGTGGCGGTTGTTGTGGGGATTCCGCCACCGATGCCTCCACACCGCCTCGTGTTCGACGAGGCCTCTTTACCCTCCCCTTCTTTGCCCGCCCCCACACCAGCCACAGCATGCCATCTACGCCAGGTTTTGCACGGCTGACTGTTCCTAGAAGCTACACACCTCTACCTACTCCGCCAGGAGCCACCCACTCGACACTCCTCGCTTCGGGGCCCAGACGCCGGTGGAGAAACCTGACGTCCGTTCCCCCATAGACACGCCGCTAGAGACCTCTGCCGGGACACCCAGGTTCACGCGTCACCGGCCAGAGGGCTTGTCTTACTCCATCGACTTCAGCGGCGGCATCATCATGGATGATGACGGCAAGAAGGTGATCTCGCGCATGCGTGGTCTTTGCTCTCAACTGTTTAGACACTACATACTAAAAAAATGGAGTGAAGTACCAAGTGATTTAAAAAACAGAGTCATCAGCATACTTCATGATGAGTTTCCCGTTCCAACACGGGATCAGCGCTTCAATGAAGACCTGATGAAGATTCGAATGCGCGAATACTGCAAACACAAGCGTTCCGAAGTGCAAAAAGCAATCAAGAATGGGTGGAACAGGCCAGATTGGTTGGCCAAAGAAGATTGGAAGAATGCGAAGAAAGCAGCGCGCGAGAATCCCGACAAGTGGAAGCAACAAAAGGATGCAGCCAGAGCGCGAGTAGAGGCAGGGAGCTCGCACCACTTGGGGAGCGGTGGATGGGCATCATTTGAGGCCGATTTTGTAAGTGTTTTCACATTGCTCTTTATGTTCGATAGTTTAGGGTTTATGAGTTTTTTAATTCTAACATAATGAAATCTTTGTATGTTTTGACAGTGGTCGATGACAGGACGTGATCCCACACCGTATGAGCGCGAGTACGTAGGCAGGAAGGGCTTAAACTCCCTGATGGACATTCTCAGTTCTCGCGGCAGCATGGTTAGTATTAGGGTTTACTCTTTTTTATTTTTTGTATTGTTTTATAAATGTCGTTATATGTTTATACTTACTGAAAGCTGTCTTATTGTCTTTTTTTGCAGAATCCGACAGATACGCCGCTTGGACGCGATGAGACGTCTGACTAGATGACGTCAGTTTAGTCGTAGCTAGATAGCATTAGTTTAGGGTTTCTCATAGCTTATGTATCATGAGACAGATTTTATACGTCTTTTTGAACCATGTATACTATTACATTTGTCACCGCAGTACCTTTTGCCAATCAATTCTTTATGCCTATGATGTTATACAATTGTCATTATTACATTTGCCAATCAATTCATTTTGCCTATGATGTGTACAATTGTCAAGTTTGCAAACAATGCGTCTTTTGGGTGACTATTTTGGGTCTATTATCTACCCTTGCACTTTTTTCAAAAAGTGAATCAAGTACAATATGGTTGATGGGTGGCAGGGCATTCAATGCCCTGCCACCAAAAAAAAAATCTCTCGGGCGTCGCTATAACCGTCGCTATTTATGGCTCTGTAGTGTCGCTATGAGCGTCGCTATAGTCTTCAGTGTAAACGTCGCTATGAGCGTCTCTATATTGCGACGCTTTTAGCAACGCATATAGCGATGTCTATAGCGACGCACATAGCGACGCTCTCGTAGCGACGCTCGTAGCGACGGTTTTAGCGACGCCGGGGGTTATAAAAACCCAGTGTATTTCCGTCGCTAACAGCATCACAAGAGCACACAACCTCTTGTAGTGCCTCTCCGCCATAGCCGATGAGTTCATCGCAAAGCCGTCCATCTATGCTCTCACATGTGTCGCTCTGATACCAATTGAAGGGGATCGGAGAGCGCACCACAGACGGAGAGAGAGAGAGAGAGAGAGAGAGAGAGAGAGAGAGAGAGAGAGAGAGAGAGAGAGAGAGAGAGAGAGAGAGAGAGAGAGAGAGAGAGAAGGAGACACATGACACACAGATATGGGTGGGAAGACTCAAAGAGTGAGCAGCCCCCTATACACTTATGCTATGTATAAGGTATACAAGTCAGTGGGCGCCCAGACTCTGGGCGGCCGGGCAAGGCACATGCGCCTATACCCCAACAGAACCCTCTAGGGGCCCTTTGGGATTAAGGTTAATTAGAGGCCAACCAATAGGAAGAGGGTGGTGGACACACTCTATGCCCTCAAAAAAGTAGGGGGACAAGGTAGCCTTACACCTCTTAATGGCCTCTTACCTAGTGAGAAGGTAAGGGAGGTGGCTAAGGGAAAGGGAGGGAGGGAGGGGGGGGGGGGGGGACCACTTTGACCTTTTTTTCCCCACTTTTTGGCCCGGATTTAAAAATACACAAAAAATTTTCAAATTTCAAGTTTTTCATCCTTAAAAGGTCCCCTAACCTATTTCATGGTCAAAAAGGTATTTTTGACCTCCAAAAGTAAAAAACGAGCACTAAAAAATTCCAAAAAATTAAAATCTTAAAAAAATTTTAAAACATCATTTCCACCCTCCAAAGTCTTTCCAAATCTATTCTATAGCTAAAAAGTGATTTTCTCTCTCTACAAACCCTTTTCCAAGCTCTCCATGGATGCAACAACCACATGCACCCCCTATAGTCCAGCATTATCTCTCTACTAGCTTTCTCCCATCTCCATTGTAGCACCAAGGAAGCTTCTCCCCCATCTCTTCCCCTTGCCCACCACATAGTTCCACACCAAGCTAGCTCCTCTCCCTTCTCTCACCTCCATTACATCATGAAACAAGATTCTCCTCCTACTTTCATTCACTCGCACTACATGGAAACCTCTACTTCCGAAGGTGGAAAAAGCATCAACTCACATGACTTGCATACCACAAGAACATGAGGTGTGAATAGTGCATGGGCATTGCAAGGATTCATCTCCAACATAAAGATAGAATGGTGAGAAAACTACCCTTGTAGCTTACATTCAGAGCTTAAGATCATCTCCATCTTTAAGTTTATCATGCTGAAGGGAATTAAGCTCTTTATGGATTTCAATGTTTAGGCTTCACACCTCATAACATTGGGTGGTGCTATTTTGTTGATGGCTTTGGTGCGCCATCTATAGTTTTGTAGCATGTGATTGAGTCTCACAATGTAAGTAAGTTGTGTTATCTATGGAGAGTCATCAAAGATTTTTCTTATAATTTATTCTTTGTATAGTTGTCATTAGATTATTAGAATGATATCATTTTGTACTTTATAACTTTGTGCTCACATAATCTGCTGTTTACTTACAGAGTCAACTTATTTTGAGAGGACATGAGCAAGCAACCATGTGTAGAGATGGAAATCACCCTATTTTTGTTCCGTGAGGAACCTTTCACTACCGTGTTAAAAGATTTTGATAAGAATAGTAGGATTTTTGTAGAATCTTGAACCAATAGGTACTCTTTAGAAGCTCTTAGAAAAGCCATCCCTATAGTACTACTATCTTCCCTAGTGTCATAGACACACAAATACTCATGTATATGAATCTCTAGATGAGAAAGACAAATACTTGTAAGAGAAGCCTAACAACAACAACATTGTCTCCATTTGTAATTATTTTTATGAGGCTGGATTCCTCTATAAATGCAATATAAATATTTCTTTTTGTTAAATGGTGTCTCACTGAGTGAGAGTATTTAATTTAGATTACTGGAGTTTCATACAGATTTGAGAAATATTGTTGATTTTTATGGAAATTCTGATTTGCCTGTAAGATGTTTGAAGTTTCAAGTCTTCATCATTCCACCATGAAGAAATTCATGCAATATTTTGATTTCAGTTTAATCACTAATGGTTATTCTTATTAAGTGGATCATAACCTTTGTCAAGATGTCCTCATTTGGGGATGTTGAATATATATCAATAGCAACATTTTAAAAGTTGAGAAAGCTAAATTTTGCTTTCCAAAATGTTATTGTTTCCATACTATGCCTATGCCAAGCTTGACTTAGAGAAGTGACAACTTGAGATGGAGGTGTAGATATATAGGGGTGACTTATTATTAATTCTTGTTTCATCATATATATTATAAAGCCTTTGACTTTCCACCTTTTTGAGTAGTGTTGACAAGTTTTTGGTATCAAACCTTCTTAAATATCCCTATTCATTCGCTATTGGTAGCTATTTATTTGGTATTTCTAAAGATTATACCAATAGCTATCACCTTGTGAACTTAATTGTTGAATTGCGGATTTGATTTTTACTATGTAGCTCATTTCGATAGAGAAAGTGTAAACATAAATTATAGATACATGCATTGTTAACATAGAAGATATGTATCACTCGAACCTATATAACCGTTAATCAAGAAACCTTTGGTTGGATACTATAACAATAGGGGTCACATATGGTTTCAAATACCAAAGAAATGGCTTAACCAAAACATTCCTAAGAACACGAGGTGAACACAAGGAAGTAAAAATTGGCTCCTTATTTGGTTGATTTCTAGTGCTAAATGTTTTGAGTGCACAAAATTTGTGAGGCCTTTGACCTTGGGAGTTCACTAAAGTATATGTAACATAGCACATGTGTTCAACAGAAGGCAATTTATATTCTTGTAAAGTTACAGAAACATGTGTAGGTAAGGCCTATAAGGACTACTTTCAATCCATTGTGGTGAATGCACATGATATAGGAAAATTTTACATAGTGAATACTCCGGACATCAAACACTACAACTCTATCTCATGGCCATACATAAAAACAAAGCCCCTATTTGTCATTTTGAAGCCCCAGGGACCCTCAAAAAGAGGGACCACAATAGCGCGTAGAATGGCCATCCAGGCACAAATAGGGACCAAGATATTTCCAAGAACAGGGGATGGACACAAGGAAGTAAAAAATGGTTGATAAGCAAGATACAAGGTTTAGGTATCTGCCATTTTTTTTGGGGGTGGGGGGTGGGGGGGGGGGGGGGGGGGGGGGGGGGGTGGGGGGTGCTATGAACACATTAAACTACCCAATTCTATCTCATGGCCATGCATTAACAAAAAGCTTGTACTTGTCATTTTAGGTCCCTGGGGCCCTAAAATGACAAGTACAAGCTTTTTGTTAATGCATGGCATGATACAATGTTTATTTATTTGCCATTGGAGGAGGGAGGGGGGGGGGGGGGGTTTGCTATGAATACATTAAATTTCCCAATTCTATCTCATGGATATGCATTAAAAAATGCCTATACTTGTCATTTTAGGGCCCCATGGACCCTCAACATGAGGGGCCACAAGGGCGCGCAAATTGGCCATTCAAATTTTTTGGATGGCCAATTTACGCACCCTTGTGGCCCCTCAAGATTTTTTTTTGATACATAGCCATAATTCAAGTGGTCAATTTTTTTTTTTTGTAAGTGTTGAACTTTTAGGCTGTTTGCAAGAGCTTCTAGTGTTCAATTGGCTCCGAATCTGTCTGGGCTTTTCTCACATAAATTTGTTCATCTCGTTGCGCTCTTCGACCATCGTGTGATGCAAAAAAATCATATCCTACTCGGATTCTCCAAAAACCAACGTGCAAGTTGGCAATTTCTTAAAAAACGATGTAAAACAGACATTTCTTACTTTTTCCTTAATCTACGGGCTCGAACGAGCATTAAAACCATGGAATCTGAAAATACTCAGAGAACCAATGTTTTTTATTGTGTTAAGGACTGCATTTCCTACATACAAAACTTTCTCAAAATCTCACCATAACACCTTCAAAAGTGGATTCCAAGGAGTGCCCTCGATCAAAAATTGAAACTGAAGGAAAACAATCAGAATGAACTCCTAGACTGTGTACAAACTTTAAAATAACCAAAATTTCCTTTAAAAAAAAGTTATTGCTAAAAATTTGAAACTAAACCACCCTTGGACTTCCCACAATGATAGAAATCAAAGGGGTCAAGGAGAGGTCTGGTGTCACAAGTGCATGGTAGGAATCTAATCGAGGTTTATTCTGTCGATCTCTTATACTTTATTATGTCTTCTCATGTACAATCCTACCAAACAAAAATAAACTTACACTTCAAATGACAACAAATTTTATTTAACTTATCAAACAATCTAAAATATGGTAGACCTAGAGTGCTCTTACACATCAACAAACAAAAAAGTCTAAATTTCTTCTCATTAACTTTGATAAACATACATCTGTGAACAACTTCGAGGACAAGGAGTAGTGCGGTCATAGTTCTTACATCCATTCCATGACATGGTATGCTCCTGGGGTGACCTATCACATAAAAATATCTTTGGTAGGAGTGCCCTCATGTTAGGAAAGGGCGTGTTGCTGCTGATGAAAAGTTTTTGCATTGTCCCACTAGGGATCTCTCCATGTTAGCATAATGATTTTTGGTGTAGTGGGAGCCACATTACCGCTGAGGAGAGCTTTGTGCCACCGTAAAAGCTTCATGTTATGCCAGTTCCTTGAGCCATTCTTGCAAACAACGCCACTCAACTAGTATAGCAAGAGGTCACCTTGTAACAAAAACATGTATGAATTCAACATTTGCAAGCTATATAATGAAGAAACTTACTAAGTATATGTTATACAAATTTGCAACTATTTCTATCTAACTGGGAATAAACAATCCTAAAATATACATTAGGATGAGATTACCACCCCTAATAAGCATGGATTTGAGGCACCTACCTGCAAGATGTAACAAAGAAGACTGTTTTAGAGGAAAAGTGGTGACACTTGGCCTCTCTAACCTACAGCCTTTCACTATTTGTGCATAAAAGCAACCTTTGTGCCAAGCACTACAAAACAAGTAAAGGCAACACCTTAAACTTCAAAGTTTATGATAAGAAGAACACAATCAAAAGTAAGAAGTACATTGTTACCTTGCATAAAGGGGTGTTTTATTCAAATATGTGATGGTATTGGCAAGATATTGAAGAACCATCAACATTCATCTCACCCATGGTACGACGTTCCAAGGATGACCTCTGCTCACCCTCACGTGCGGCCTTCGGTGCAAACGTTGCGAACAAGCAAATATATATGCATACGATTTGTGATGTCCTTGAGCACCATGGTATCTATTGCATGAGAAAGCAAAGGATGAAAAGAGAGAGGGGGGAGGAAGAGAGAGGAACATGGGAGGAGACAAGGGGGTAGTGGGGGAGAGAGAGAGAGAGAGTGGAGAAGGAGGAGAGAAGGGGGCAGGGAGGGAGAGGGAGGAACATGGGAGGAGAGAAGGGGACAATGGGGGAGAGGGAGAGAGAGGGGAGGAGGAGGGGAGAAGCGGGTAGGGAGGGAGAGGGAGGAACATGGGAGGAGAGAAGGGGACAATGGGGGAGAGGGAGAGAGAGGGGAGGAGGAGGGGAGAAGGAGACAGGGAGGGAGAGGAGAGGGAGAAAGGAGAGAGGAAGAAGAGAGAAGAAAGTTTTTTTTTTGGGGGGGAGTTTTTTTTTAAAAAATTGGACTTTTAGTGCTTGTAAGTTTAAAAAAAGGTCAAAAAATACTTTTATGATATGGATATATGTTGGGGGGGATTTTTAAGTAAAAAATAAGTAAAAATAACTTTTTCTACAAAAAGTCAAATTTTGGCTCTTAGTGATCCACGTTTTTGATGATGTGGCCACACCTCTTTACTCCCTTCACTTTCAAAAAGCTAGAGAGAGAAGGTGACCTCCTAGGTCCACATCCTACATGTGTCTAAAAAAAGGCTAGAAAAACCTACTCAAAATTAGCTTCTTGAATGCCCTTGTCCCCTTAACCCTACACACCATTAGCCTTAATCCCTAAAAATTAGGATTCCTTACAAGGCCCATGCAAGGTTCATATTTCTCCTAATGCCAAGGAGCTTTTCTTTCCAATGAAGATCCAAGTTTGCACGATTCCGCACACGATGAGGGCCAATAGCAGATGGTTGCATGTATACCCAAGCACCTTTGGTGAACTCTTGTGGCATCCACTCATCATCTACACCTCTAGTGTTGTGGCATGCAAGTGCTGTGACCTCATCTTTTGGCCACCTTTGCGAAGTAGAGTTGGCCATGGTTGAGTAAAGAAAACTAAGAGGAGGAGAAGGACCTTGCTTGTTGCTACAATGTAGGTGGGATAAAGTGATATGAGAAGGTGGTTAACCCTTGTGGAAATGGGAGGAGAAGGTGGATAACCCTTGCTTGGTGTGGAAATGGGAGGAGAAGGTGGATAACCCTTGCTTGGTGTGGCAATGGAAGGTGGTAGGGGAGGAGAGCTGCAGCAATGGAGATGGTGTAGTGAGGTCAAAAAATGCTTTTTTGACCATAAAATAGTTTTAGGGGGGTTTTAAGAAGATGAAATTTGAGTTTTGAAAATTTTGAAAAGTTTCAAATTTTTGGGATTTTTTCCCCCCCCCCCCCCCCCCCCCCCCCCCCCCCCCCCCCCCCCCCCCCCCCCCCCCCCCCCCCCCCCACCTTCTCACTAGGTAAGAGCCCATTTAAGAAGTGTAAGACTACTTTGTCCCCCTACATTTTTGAGGGCATAGAGTGTGTCCACCACCCTCTTCTCATTCGCTGGCCTCTAATTAACTGTAATCCCAAAGAGCCCTTAGAGGGTTCATATTTTTCCTAATGTCATTTGTCACTAACCCAAGACATGCTTCTCAAAATACATCAAAATAAACTGCGACTTCAGAAAAAGAAAAATATTTTTGAGGAAGCGCAAGTGGAAGCAAAAGAAAGAATGAAGAAAAGAAGACTACTGCGTCAGCGACAACGCAATGAAGGAGCCTTACGAATAAACGCAGTCAGTGTATCAGAAATGGATGAAGACAAAGTAGAGCCCATCATCGAGGTCAAAGTGGGGCCAAATTAGATTAAAGCTAGAGCCATTAGAAAATTTCGGACATCATTTAGAGGGCCTTGTAAGAAATTGTATTTCTCTCTCTAGAAACTTTTTTTAAAATGCACTTGCGCCTTGTAAGTACGTCAAAAAGGACAACCAGACACTTTAAAAAGTAGATTTATATTCCCAATCGTCCTTGGAAACGGTCACTTTTTTATTTAATGCGAGCGTCTTTTTCAAGAGGCAGGTGCGGCGCATTCAATGCAGCTTACGTCATCACTGGAACTTGAAAAGTCACAAACTATGAAATAGTGATAGATTTTGAGGCTTTTGACACCACCAATTTGTCCGAAACGCCAAAATACCCTAAAAATGAATGTCTACTTGTCTCATTCCGACATCCGGAGAGGCAAAAAATATAAAAAAACCCCAAAAAATGGGTTTACTTAAGGCGCGTGAGGAGGCATTCTAAAATTCTAGAATGCCCCCCTGCGCGCCGTCAGTACAAAGCTCCTTCTAGTGATTTTTGGACACTTATCTTTCAAGAAAGCCCCTTTTTAGAGTTTTTTTGACATTTTCCTCTCAAAAAGCTCTCTAAAAAAAGGAAAAAAGGGACTTTTAACTAACGGCGCGCGAGGAGGCATTTCAACATTTTGGAATGCCCCCTCGCGCGCCCCGTTAGTAAAATGTTCTTTTAGGGGTTTTTGATATTTTTTGCCTCTTTGGAAGTCGGAGCGAGGCAATTGGACATTCATTTCTAGGATATTTGGGCGTTCCGGACGCATTGACAGTATCAAAAGTTTCAAAATTTTTCACCACTTGATAGTTTTGTGACTTTTTGACTTCTAGTGATGACGTAAGCCGTATCAAATGCACCGCATCTACCTTCTGAAAAAGGTGCTCGCATTAAATGAAAGAGAGTGATCGTCTTCAAGGACCACTAGATTATTAAATGAGGAGAGGGACACCTTTTATATTTTTGTTAATATCAATCTATTTTTCTACGTAACGTAGGCTCTTCTCTCATTGGAGGAGCTTATTTTCCTCTCTCTTCCAAAAGGCCCTCCAAAAGACCTCCGAAATCTCCTAATGACTATTGGATTCAGGAGCACAAGCTAGCCTACTTTTAGTCAGTTTGTACAAGCAATTGAAACATGACACTAAGCTGCAGACTGCCAAACAGGAGTTGAAGAGTTATTCAGAACACTCAATTAAAGCAATCGGATGCATAATACTGCACGTACAGATAAAACAATATGTGTATCCACATATGTTTTATGTGGTTGAAGACAAAGCTACGCAATATCCGTTGTTACTAGGGAAACCATGGCAAAAGCAGTACAATGCGATGATTAATTGGTGCTCAAATTCAGTTAACATCAAATATGAGGAGGAAAGTCAATCCATTCCGTTCTCCAAAGCAACCGTACAGGTGCAAGCCGAAGAATCCAATGACAAGAGTAAACGACCTAAAGAGGTGAAGAAGGAGCGATGGCAACCAAAAGCCACTTCTACACAACTGGAATGCTCCTCAAAGAAGAAATCTCAGACATGGGTAGAGAAGACAGATAATACACGCACAGTTCAACCTTGGCTAAAGACAGCAGACTCAAAGTTGGTATGGAGGCCAAAGAAGGTTGTGCCAGAGAAAACAAAGGTGAAAAACAAAGTCTTCAATACCAGACAACAAAGTGATTTCAGACAGGCAAATTCAATGAAATTGATCTGGATTCCAAAGAAGTTGATGACAGCACAAAGCCATAGCAAGGAAATTTGGATTCCAAAGATTTGTAAATAGGAACTCCCTTCAGTACAATCAATAGAGAATCCTCAGTATTCAAGGACAGAGACATCACAACCTAAAGTCAAGCAGATTTGGGTAGCAAAGAGTTTGTGGCAAGCACAGTCAAATCGGAAGCAGATTTGGATTATCAAAAAGGACACAAATGTAAACAAGAACCCAGGTATTGATTCTACAACACAAGTGCTACAGACAACCCAAATATTGCCCAACAACCTGACAATCAAACAAAGAGCGGCATTATTGCAACTATTGCTATTTCGTTGCTCTATAATTGAATTCACCAGGCATGACCACAACAACTACAATGCTTCACCCTTAGACACTTCATAGTCATCTGGGAGGACTCAGACTAGGAGGGGGGGAGGTATATAGGTATACAGGAACTACAAGCAATAAGGACAAAGAAAATGATATTACGAGGGAAGTGTCTTACATGATTTCGAATTTTTTATGTTTGATTGCAGATATTAATAATATCTATGCCCTTATATATACTTTGTTTTGCAATAATAAGAGATCAAATGATGAATTTGAGTCTCTAAGTTTGTAAATACGACTAAATATGCGTGTTTTTGGAGCCAAAAAGTGGTAATCCAAGCCGAGAAAACACAAATAAGTGTATATACATATACACGGGGTTACCAGCTAATTATGGTGTATTTTTGGATTTTTTTGGTTTCAATTTGCTATTTTTCTTTATTTTTTAGGATTTTCTTAATAAAAGTAAAAGAAAAAAAAAAACAGGTGGAACGAGATCAGAAAAAAGAAAAGAATACATGGTGATGATCCTAATGACAGGAGCAACCCACGGTAAAAATTGGGCACAATTCAGGAAAAGTTGCAAAAAGCCCGAAATGACAGAATTTTGGCAAAGTGGACATATTTCTCAGAAACAGGTCAAACGGAGTCCAAATTGAGAAATTTCAAATCCTAAAGTGCATTTCACGACGAGATAGGAGCACATGTCAAATTTGGTAACAAGTGAGCCGAGATGTCTAGAGTTAAGTATTTTTGACTTCACTTACAAGCTCATTTGTACTATTACCCACTTGGAGAGAGCAAAGATCTCACAGGAGCATCCAACCTTCTACGACCGCTACGAGAGCTCAGAGGACTCCAGATATGAGAGGTAGACTCGTTTCCATAAGCTTTTGATGCCTATCACTAACTTTTGTCGCGAAAACTAACCAAAACAAAGAAACAAGAGCAGACGGGGAAATGGGTAGAATGCTAGGTAGAGGTACAACTGCCTAACCAAACCATGCAAGAACCAATAGGTGGCTTACCCTACTGTAGAAGATGAGTTCCTAACTCTCAAAGTACGAGAAAGACCAACTGAAAAAACCCCAGGTCAATAGAGCCTGCAAGCGGCAAACAGGAAAAAGTTATCGAAACGACACCAAACTTCACAAGAAGCTTGACAACATTGAGGACAATGCAACCATGGAGTATCTCCAGGTTTGGACCACCAAAAGTGGGTCAAAACAACCGATTCAGCAGCAAACACACAAAGCGTCATTTTGGCATAACGGCCAAAATTGACGACCGACTGCCATGAAACTTCACAAAGAAACTTTAAATAGTCATCAATGACACATGTGTACAAGAAAAACCCAAAAGAAAGCCGTTTTACTTACCAATGGTGAAAAAAGACGCTTTCGGGCAATCAAATGGCTAAAGGTGGAAAAGAAGGAACCAAAGTCGAGTCCAACCACATAGAAGACTTCCCAACACCTCAAATGAGCTCGGGATGCAACTCTTGAGGAGAAAGATCGAGGAAAATCAACTCCAACACCAAAAGACGACTTCGGAGACTGAAATGCCTACAAAGGGGGCTTTTAACTAAACTGATGATTTTTAAGGTTGAAAACTAGTTAGCAGGGCTTAGGGCACTAGCACAAACCATGCTTTGCACAAAAAACACTTTTTATCAAGAATAGACATCATACGCGTATGATGTCTCACAGCATGATTTTCACATCATCTTGAACACATGAATGCATAGCCTCTTTCTATATGCTAACAACATCAAATGTACAAAGTATCATGAGATTTGGAGTTAAAAAACCAATTGGAAACTAAAAAGACGCAAAGTAGGACAAAAAACCGACTTATGGCCCTAAATTTGCCAAAATAGCTGCAAACTCAATGAAACTTTGTAGGGATGTTGTTCAACACATGCACAAGCTATCAGGAACCAAAAAGTACCATTTTGGGCAAAAAGACATCATACGCGTATGATGTCATTTTGCACATATAGAGCCAAAATTGATCATTTTTCATCATTTATCCATTATATATATCAAATACATGCCACATATGGAGTTTGGTACCATTTGGTCAAGGGGATCACTCTATTAGCCCAATCAACGAAAAATCCTCTGTTTAAAGACTGATCCTGCCAAAATTCATCATACTCAACTTCAAGTCCAGATTTGAGTACACACAGTCCTTTACTATCATATGAGGAGCCCACAGAACCAATCTCATGCAAAAATGACACAAAAGACATCATACCCGTATGATGTCTCCAAAGTCAATTTTAGTCCAAACTATACCCAAATTTCATAAAATCATTGTCTAAGCCTATATAAAGCCAAATCCAAGCTTACAATGCAAAATGGTTCAATTTTACCCAAAAAGACATTATACGCGTATGATGTCTCCCTACTTGATTTTTGCATTTCAAAGTTGCAACCACCACACAGAAGTGATCTACATGCCATTTGAGAGCCAACCACCAAGTTTCATCCAATTTGGATCACAAAATCCAATTCCCCCTCAATATCTTGCAAAGAGCATGACCACAACTAAAATGGCCATAACTTGACCAAATGGGACCCAAATTCAAATCCAGACATATAGAATGGATGTATGCACTATCAGCTACAAGCACAACCAATATCAATCCATTTTGACACAAAAGACATCATACGCATATGATGTCTACTGCATGATTTTGCACCCAAATGTCATATTTTTCCATATGCATTGCATCCTTAGGCTCTGAATAGCTTATGTTTCAATTTTTAAGTCATTTGGATAGTTTAAAGCTTAATTTCGGCTTTCAGTACTAAAAAAGACACTAACTTCTGAAATTGGAGTTACAGGATCCATGGATTTGGGGAACTCGTCAGCAAAGAGAAAGAGACCAACACTCAGGGAAGCAATAGCAGAAGCCGAGCCATTTTCTATTCCCTCACAGACTTTCAAGCCCACAAAGACTTGGATAGAAGAAGCGGTGTTAGAAGAACAGGGGATAAAGATATACCAAGGTACTTTCAGAGACCCACGGGGACAAACATTGGATATCCCAATGATTCCCCAAGAACGGGTGGACTACAACAGAACAAAGGAGATAAGCAGATACCTCGAAAGGGCAGATCTCCGCACTTTTTTTACTTCCAGACCATTAGGAGTAGACGCTCAAAGAGTGTATGAGTTGGTAACCACCATACAGAAAGATGGAATGGCTACACTCACAGCCTGGGACGGGGAAAAAGTTGAAGTGGTTATCACTCCTCAGCTCATTGCAGATGCTCTAAAGCTACAAAACAAAGGAAGCTCAGTCAGAGAAAGACGAGAAGCTATAGAAGTGTATGGGCCAAGAAGCAAAATGCCACCTATGAAGACATGGCAGATCCGAGAGCGGCAAAGCTTTGCCGGCTCTACAACCAATTTTTACACATATGTAGAAAAAGACCACAAAAGTATACCACACTACACATGCCATTGCCACAACCATCACTTGGAAAATAAAGAGCAACATCCCGAAGGAAGTCAATTATGCTCATCACATTCATGAGCAAGTAATTGCTTTGCAGAATGAGAAGCCAAAGTACATTGGGGGAGCCGAAGTGTTAACTAAGATAGCTTATGAAGCTATCGGAGCAAGGGACCAATGGCCAAAGGCTCCCTCGCAAAACCAATGGCTAAAAGAGATAGATGAATATGAAGACCAGCTAGAGGTCACCAAGAGAGTGTCAACAAGGCCAAGGCGGAAGCTAGAGATTGTTTTCAAGCAAGAAGAAGAATCAGATGAGCCCCTCAAGAAGAAGACCAAGAAGAAACCCGCTCCCAAGCAAACTAGGAGCCAGAAAGCCGCCAGAATGGAGAGGCTGATTGAAAAATTTAGAGCCGAGCGAGCTTTAAAAGGAGATTTTGAGAAAAAGTGGGTACCAGATCCAACTAAAGTCGGAGCCAGCTCAACCAGACCCCATATTGATCAGTACGATCAATATATCAAGACTTATGAAGAATCAGAAGCTATATTGGAGCAGCAACCAGTAGAGCCATACACCGAAGCATAAGTTCAGCACCTTAAAGCTGAATTAAAAGGAGGTGACAAGGGCAAGGGCAAGGGCAAGGTAGAAGAATCTAGTCCTGAAGGAGAGGAAAAGATAGTGGAGGAAACGACTACTGAAGTGGAGGTGGATGTGCTAGAAAAGCCCGAAATATAGCAAGAGGAGAAGGCAACGGATCCAATTCAAGAGAAGAAAGAGCAATATGATGCTCTAATAGACACATGATATACTCAAGAAGAGGCCCTCAAAGTTGTGTATGGCATTGCCTTAACACAGGAAGAACAGAGAGGAAAGGAGAGGAGGACCAAGAATCGATTCGACAAAGAGCGGATGTTGGTACCTGAGAAGGAAGAGGATGAGCTTGAAGAGGAGGATGAGCTCGAAGATGAGGATGAAAGAGATATCCAAAAAGTGCATCAACTGTTGTAGCAGATCAAAGCTCGATCAAAGACAATGAGGGACAGCAAAGAAGAAGCGGAAAAGAGAGAAGATGAGATGGAAACAAAAATGAGAGTGCACTAGAAGAATCAGAGTACCTCAAGGCATCTCTCCTGGAAGCAGAAAATGAAAGAGATGGACTAATCCTCCAACTTGCTGATGCTTCAAGAGAGGTGGCCAGTGCACAAGAAGAAAAAGAAAGAATTAATGAGGAATTGGAAGCTGCAAAGGATGAGCTCATTCAGCTACGAGAAAGGATGGAGCTACAGGATAGAACAATCCTAAGGCTTAGATCCACACCAAGAGCTAGCAGAGCAGGAGTAGAGCCAGAGGGAGCAATAATCCCCGGTCTGGAAGATCAAATCCGGAGCTTGCAAAGAGAATTGCGGCTAGAGCAAGTGCAGAGATTGCACATTGCAGAGGGCTCATTGGCTGTAGAAGAACGATTGGTCAACATCAGAGACCCAAGCACTGAGAGCGGAGAATGAGGCCCTCCGAAAGCAACTCCAAGATCTGCAAGACAAAATGATAAAAGATACAGAGGATCAGCAAGAAGAAACAGGCGGGGCCGCCGTGGAGCTACTAGAGACTGGGGAAGCCACAACAAGTGAAGATCCAACCCCTGCACAAGAAGAGGCCACAACATCAAGACTTACCAAGGAGGAGGAAAAGAGATTGCACGAGCAGATAGAGAAGGCAACAGAGGAGAGTTCAAAGGCAGCCATGGAGTGGGAAAGAAGACTCCTGTTCTCCATTGGACTTCAAGGGGTGGATACTAAGGTGCTGCAAGAACAGTGGATGCAACCTACATTGCCCCTCCCTCTACTAAAGTTTGAAGTGCTGAAAACAAAGAAAAGGATAGAAGAAGAGCAGTATGTCGCGCTATACGAAGGCGACATCACAAAAGAGGAGGAATCAAAGAAGATAGTAGACTCCTAGCTGAGGTGGAGGAAAGGGTGGTTGACAAAGTATCCAACCTACCTAATCTATTTGGTGGAGGCACCCAAGGAAGTTAGAGAAGATGCAACATTCTGTCCAGTGCCACGAGTCAGGAGTTGGTAGAAACATGACAAAATCACAGCAAAGCAGCCAAATTGGCTTAATTACCCCAGGATGCCACGACCGAAGGTGGGAGAGAGAATAAGTAAGGCCTACATGGTGAAAACCCTAACGGGCACCATTAAGCTCTTTACTGGCTCTCCTGACCTTTCGTGTCAAATGCTCAAAAAGATTTGCAGAACATTATTGGCTTGCATTGAAGTGTTCGCGCCGGATAAAGCTACCAGCTCAACATTGTTGTCAACGGTAGACACAGTCACAGATATGATGTGTAACATTTAATGGCCTAATAACTTATGTGTAGCGGAAATTAGCATGAACATAGTGGGCATTTCATTAGAATAGATTCCTAATGAGAATTACAAGAGTGCTTGGGTGGAGAGTGTTACGAGACTGGGCACCCTCCTGTTGTAGTGGTTAGCTGCAATTGGGATAGCTGGGCGTAATGGTTAATTATGTGCTGTCTATTTATTTTACTAATTGAGTTGATGATGATTTTGTCGAGTGGAATGCGGGGAGCTGATGAAGAGGTGACGGCAATTACTCTTGGCCATTTTATATTTGCACAGTATCTTAGAACATTATTGCAATAATGTTCTAAGATACTGTGCAAATATAAAATGGCCAAGAGTAATTGCCGTCACCTCTTCATCAGCTCCCCGCATTCCACTCGACAAAATCATCATCAACTCAATTAGTAAAATAAATAGACAGCACATAATTAACCATTACGCCCAGCTATCCCAATTGCAGCTAACCACTACAACAGGAGGGTGCAATAATGTTCTAAGATACTGTGCAAATATAAAATGGCCAAGAGTAATTGCCGTCACCTCTTCATCAGCTCCCCGCATTCCACTCGACAAAATCATCATCAACTCAATTAGTAAAATAAATAGACAGCACATAATTAACCATTACGCCCAGCTATCCCAATTGCAGCTAACCACTACAACAGGAGGGTGCCCAGTCTCGTAACAGAGAGAGCAACTAAAAGCATAACACCTAGTTAGATAGCATCAACAATACTTTCAAAAGAGAGGGAAATTAAGCTATTGACAACAGTTGAGGACAGGATTTGCATGGAGCCGGTCCCCCCTCCAAAAGGCTTTGTATTATGGTTTCTCCCATCAAGAGAGACATTGTACAATACAATTCTTTGTGTTCCTTCAAGACTAGCTAGTGAAATGAAGATGGAAGCTTCATGCACTAAGCAAAACACTTAATCAAACACAACTTGAATTATCCCCGTTCTCAGACCCAAGACCTCACACACCTTCGAAGATGGTGAGAGCTAGCAGGGTATGAGAGTAGATTGAGAGGAAGAAGGAGTATCTTACGAGAAAGATGTACATCTCCTCACATAATCACTCATATGTAGCATAGCTTAGCTTAGTAATTAGCTTGGTAGAGAAGATGAGCATGCATTGAAGCTTGGCTCTTGGTTGGATTTGCATCCACATGCCAAGAGAGTGTTGATGTAGGCTTCTATCTCCCTAGCTTGGAGTAGGTGATGAGCTCTCCATTAAAGCTTGGTAGGAGATAGAGTATTCTTTCTTCACACATGAGCTTGTGTGAGTGTGTGTGTGATAATTCCAAGCAAAAATCAGCCCCCCCTCTCTCTCTTGGGCGAGCCCTTCCTGCTATAATGGTCTGGCTTTTGCCTCATTGGACCTCCCCAAGTCAAGCCAATGGGTGTTAAGCAGCATAAGTGATAGCCTTTTGACATGTGTCCCCCTTTCCCCTTTTGTGAGAGCTTTAGGTAATTAAATAATTAAACTAAATTCTCATTGGACCCCTTTGCCTCCTGGCCAATAGGAATCAGGCAAGCCATTGGGCTGTTGAATGCTCATTGGACCCCTTGGGAGACTGCCCAATAGTCTTCTAGGAGACTTAATTCTCATTGGTTTCTTTTATTAAATGTTTTTAAATTAATTAAACTAGATTTACTCTAGCTTAATTCTCATTGGTCCACTTCAAGGGTCTTCAAATAGGAATTGGGCACCCCTTGTGGGCATCTGGCCTAGGGAGCTGACATGTGTCCCTAATTCCCTTTGTGTAAAGGGAGCCTGTGTGTGTGTGTGTGTGTGTGGCTTTCTCTCTCATCCCCTACCTTTAGGGATCGCCCCCTCCCATGTAGGGATGTGCAAAGACTTTTAGGGCACACACAAAGCATCCAATTTTCCCTAGGGTTGACCTTTGGACACAACCTTTGAATTTTGGAACCTTAGCATTTTGGAAGTCTTAATGGGCTGAACCTTAGGGTCTTTTTAGCCCATTGTTGCACATGGCTCTTTTGCAGATGGCCCCCCCTTTGGATCCCTATTTTCCCTCCTTTGGATCCCTACTGTGGCCGGTCTGCTAGCTTAACCAATATTCTAGCTTTTTCTCCCCTGGCACTTCCCCACATTAAATGATCAGTTTAATATGAGAAAATCATTTAGGAGAATTAGATATTGATTATTATGACATTATCTCTCTCTTGAAATCATAGTCGTCTTCGACTATGGTGTAGAGAAGATAAAGCATATTCATGAGTCCTTTTCTTAGCGGGTAGAGGATCCCTATGTTACCCTACGACATCATTCCATAATGGATGACTAGTCCATTTGGCGCTTGAGAGCCTGAGGCTGCCGCAAGCATGTCTGCACATCAGTCCTATCAGTCTTCCATAGTAGAGTGACAAGCTCTACTTGGTGTTTGGGAGACGCCGTCTCCACAAACTTGATCTAAGCATGCATACTACTTCATTTTTGTGCACAAATAAAGAAAAAGAGAGTCTTATAAGACAAAAACTTTGTTCATTTTTGACATTTTGTACATTTGCTTACTCTTGGGAAGCATTGTAAGCATTGACAAGGTTTAGGTTATCCTTTAATTGTATGCCTTGCATCCATCTAGCATCTTCAAAAGGATAATTATTAAATTTAACAAGATATCGTCGGATAGTCTTACCGCCTCTTAATACCTTGTCTTCATGTCGTAGAATGGACTCGGGCTGCAGCACCTCCTCTTGGTCCTCGATCTCCGGTGGGTCTTCAATAGTTGGTTCTTGAGGTGGCTCTCCTTTGTAAGGCTTTAATAGGCTCACATGGAAAGCATTGTGTATGAGCCAATGATTGGGCAACTTGAGTTGATAGGCCATCTTGTTGATTGGCCTAAGAATCTGGAAGGGACCATAGTACCTTTTTGCTAGTTTAGCATAGTACTTTTGGTGGCCCGTAGGATTCTTGCCCGTCCTGTGCCTTAATCAAGCCTTGGGAAACTTTAACAAGACCCAATCGTTTTCTTTAAAGGCTTGGGCTCTTCTGTGCTTGTCAGCTGCAGGCTTTTGCCTTTGTTGTGAGATAGAGATAGCATCCTTAATCTTTTGGAAATATTCTTGTAGGTCTTGGCTATACTCATCTGCAGCGAAGATCTTCCCATGTACCTTAAGTAGCAAGGGACTTTTTGATCTTCCCTCAATTACCTCGAAAGGTGCTTTTCCCATGGAAGTATGTACAATGTTATTGTAAGAATACTCCACTAAGGGTAAGTACTTCTCCCATTGGGATCTCTGATCTACTTTCGTTACATAGGCTTTTAGTAGATCGAGAATGGTTAGGTTAGCTATTTCACTTTGGCCATCCGTTTGTGGATGATAGGCCGAAGAGAAGTTTAGCCTTGTCCCTAAATTCTCAAAGAGACCCTTCCTGAATTTACTGGTCATTCTAGGATCTCTATCCGACACTATGGACATTGGCAAGCCATGGTATTTGAAAATTTGTGAAATGAAGAGGGTTGCCATTTGATGGGCTTTGATAGTCTTTTTGACAGGTATAAAATGAGCTTGTTTACTAAACCTGTCTACTATCGTCCATATTCCCGTATTCCCATGGATAGACTTAGGCAATCCAAAGATAAAATTCATGGATATGCTCTCCCATGGTGAATTAGGGATTGGCAAGGGTTGAAGCAATCCAAGTTGCTTCCCTCTATCAAATTTTGTCTTTTGGCATACCACACATTTGGAAACATACTCTTGTATGTTCACTTTCATGGTAGGCCAATATAAATATGTTTCAATTCCATTTAAGGTAGACTGAATGCCTCTATTCCCCGCATAAGGTGGAGCATGAGATTCATACATTACTTTCTCACGTAGTGAGTTAGTGACGCATAGTCTATTGCCATAGAGAAGATAACCATCTTGTAAAGTGAATGGTTCTTACTTCTTCCCTAATGCCAGGGCTGAAATCACATCTCTATAGTCGGAATCAATAGCGTACTCATCTATCATTAAAGATAGATCATTGTGAGTTGCTATGGAAACCGCATCCACTCTCGGCCGTCTTGAGAGTGCATCGGCTACTTGATTGTGCTTGCCAGCAATGTGAGCAATATGAAAATGAAATTGCGAAAGGAAATTTGCCCACCTCATTTGTTTGTCGGAGAGCTTGGTCTGCGTCATGAAGTACTTAAGACTTTGGTGATCCGTTCGCAGAATGAAAGGAGTCCCCAATAAATAGTGCTTCCATGAGTCTAAGGCATGTAGAACTACAAGGAGTTCCTTTTCGTATATGCCTAGAGCTTGCTCAACAGGATCGAGCCTTCGACTCTCATAGCCTATGGCGTGCCCTTCTTGGAGCAAAACAACTCCAATGCAATCACCACAAGCATCACATTGGACCTCAAATGGTTTTGAGAGATCCGGTAATCTAAGCACAGGTTGAGAGATAAGCTTTTTTTTAAGCTTTTCGAAAGCATTGTTTTCCCTAGCAGACCATGTATACCTAACGCTTTTCTTTGTTAGGTCATGTAATGGTCCCGCAATTTGTGAGAACTTTTCTATGAAGCGTCTATAGTATGCACACATACCTATAAAGCTTCTTAGTTCATGAAGATTCCTTGGTTTAGGCCATCCTTTTATTACCTCTAACTTGGATGGATCCATTTGGATGCCATCTTGAGAGATAATGTGACTTAAATACTGAATCTTTTGCAAGAAAAATTCACTTTTCTTTCGATTAACATAAAGTTTATTCTCTCTTAAAACTTGAAATATTACCTGGAGGTGTTGCTTGTGTTCCTCCAATGAATTAGAGTAGATGATAATATCATCAAAGAACACTCCAGTGAAGGTTCGATGAGGCATGAACAACTTCTCCATCAAGCGGTTGAATGTGGCTGGTGCATTGGTCAAGCCAAAAGGCATGACAATGTATTCGTAAAGACCAAATGTAGTGCGAAACGCGGTCTTTACAATGTCTTGATCAACTATCCTCATTTGATGATAGCCACTCTTTAGGTCAACCCTACTGAAGTAGGTCGATCCTTGTAGCTTATCAAATAGGTCTTCTACCCGTGGAACGGGAAACCTATTCTTGATAGTGATCCTATTTAGTGCTCTATAGTCGACACACATATGATATGTGTCGTCTTTCTTTTGCACTAATAGCACAAGTGAGCAAAATGGAGATGAGCTAGGCCTGACCATGCCCTTCTCAACTAACTCATGCACTTGCCGCATAATCTCCTCTTGTTGAGCTTGAGAAACTCTATAAGGAGGTTTATTAGGCGGTGAACTTCCTGGAAGAAGTTCAATTGCATGGTCATCATTACCTCGTTTAGGAGGTAGCTCACAAGGGACGTCGTCAATAAAAACATCTTGAAACCCCTTGAGAAAATTGGATAACTCTAATTCCTTTTGGTTGCTTTTATTTTCTTTTGCTAAAGCATTAGGTTCATTTTGAGAGTCTTTAACAAAAATCATGTACACGGAAATAGAGCTCTTTATTGACTTGTTGAAAGCTGGTGTATGTACAATGGGGATGGTGTTACCCATTTACTTAGCATCTATATACATGTCTTTTTCCATGAACTTAAAGGAGATTCTCCTTTCAGGAAATTTAACATCGGTAGCGAGGCGGTCAAACCATGGTGCCCCTAGGATTACATCCTCATGCTTGAGACGAGAGATAAAAAAGTCCTCTTTGTCCACATAGCCTTGGACATGAAGCCTCAATTTCCCGATTAAGGGAGTGACTGAAGCTTCTTGGCCCTTGAAGGCACTGTCTGCGGGTAGGACATCTCCCATCTCGTAGGATTGTATTCCTAGCTTGGTGACCAACTCTATAGATATAAAAATGTGAGTAGAACCTAGGGTCAAAGAGAATAAAAGCATCATGTTCTCTTACCTTTCCCCAAGCATGGCATAGAGGAGATCCTTTGTGGTGAGTTTGGTGAGTCTCCTCCTCTTGGATTTCAACCAAGGAAGCTCTAGGAGGATCTTGGCGGTTGTTCTTTTGGGGACAAGCACGGTACGCATGCCCTTGTTCGCCGCACTTGAAACACCGGCTATCCTTACGATAACGCTCAAGCTCTTCAGGAGAGAGTTTATTTTTACCTTTGTAAACTCCCTTCTCTTTAGCTTTGTTGGAGTTGCCCTTAGGAGACTTTTGGACATTGTCCTTCCCCTTAGGCTCATTGGAACCCTTGTTTTCCGGGGGCTTATTATTTCTTTTTGCCCCCGTTTGGAAATTGATTCGAGAGGCGACCATAGTGTGGTGTATTACCGCCGATATGGTACGTGGTCTTTGGGAGTTGACATACTCCGCCATTTCTTTGGTTAAGCCCGCACAAAATTGTTGCTTTTGCTCTCCAAAATCCAACTTTTTGAAGACAGTGGCTTTGAGTTGTAAGTCCCAAAACTTGTCTACATATTTGTGGATGGATTCATTGGGAGAGAGCTTTAAGCTTCACCATTCGGTGAGTACTTTGTCTTTGGCATTGGTGGCCAAAAACTGCTTCATAATGGAAGCTCTTAAAGCCTTCCATGTTCGTGGAGCTTCACCGTTTGCTCGTAGGCTAGACCACCATTGTCTGGCGGACTTTTGAAAGTGCATAGCTACATGGCGTAGCTTAGAGGACTCCGTAAAGCCCTCATCTCCAAAGGCCGCATCGAATTGTTGGATAAAGGCCAAGACTTTGTCCGTAGCACCAAAGGTACCATCATAGGTAAGGAAAGAGATGCTCTTCCCTCCCTCTTTGAATTTCTTCAACTTGGACGACCTCTTCCATGCGGCATAGGATTTCCTATGGCCTCTTCTTTTTGATGGTTCAAAGGTTGCACCATCACTTTCTTCAGAGGGTGAAGAGTTTGAAGAAGGTGGAGAAGAGGGTGACCTCTTTCTCGCCTTTTTCTTGTCTTGATCTTTGTCATCTTCACCATAGTTTTCATAAGAGGAAGAGGATGAAGAAGATGGAGAAGAGGGTGTCCTCTTTCTCGCCTTTTTCTTCTCTTGCTTTTTATCATCCCTCTTTGAATTGTGGTGGGGAGAAGAATATGATGGTCTTCTCCGCTTTGGTGGTGATGGAGAGCGTTTAGCCTGCCGTCTTCGTGGAGCCATCTCTGCCGAGGTGGTGGGAGATTCGCTTCTTTCTCGTTCCTTCAGTGGAGGCTCTTGAGTTCTCCTTTGAGAAGGAGATACATCATCAAGAAGTAAATTCTTGAGCCCTTCATAAGGATTCTCTTCTTCTTCCCGAATCGGAGAGAGACCTCTTTTGGTAGTCTCACAAGGAGGCTTCCTAGGTGTTCTCTCGTCATGGTGATGAGCTTGGATAATCCCGTGAGCACGGAGCTGCCGTTGCACTTCACTTTGGAGAGATGGATTGCCCATGGCTTGTTGAAGCCTAGAAACAAGATAGTTAACAAGGATTGAAGCATCATTAGTAGCTTGCTCATGAGCAAAATCAAAGTTATCAACATTAATTTCACTCTCTTTACTATTGTAAGCCATTCTAACAACTTTTAGGTGTAAAATTTTTAGGTGAACTTTGGCACTTCAAGCCCTAGTTGCTACTCCTCTTTACCCCTTTAGAAAAAGCACTCAAGCTAATGTACCCGCGGCTCGAATACCATTAATTGCAACGAATAGAAGAGAGGGTCTTTCGACACCAAAACAGCACCGGCTCCTGTCAAGCTTCTAATAGCTCAATAGTGGTTAAGCCGTAGGCAAGCCCCGTAGGACTCCACTATTAAGACCATAGCTCTCGACGGTGATGCCCCGTTAAGTGCACGAAGGCAGGCGCACTACAAGGCTGAAAAATCCCTATTCTACTTACTCACATGCAATTAATAATACCAACCATTTGTAGCTAGCTTGAGGACCTCCCTTCTTGAGCAAGAAAAGAGAAACCTTGAGCTCTGATACCAACGTAACATTTAATGGCCTAATAACTTATGTGTAGCGGAAATTAGCATGAACATAGTGGGCATTTCATTAGAATAGATTCCTAATGAGAATTACAAGAGTGCTTGGGTGGAGAGAGCAACAAAAAGCATAACACCTAGTTAGATAGCATCAACAATACTTTCAAAAGAGAGGGAAATTAAGCTATTGACAAAAGTTGAGGACCGGATTTGCATGGAGCCGGTCCCCCCTCCAAAAGGCTTTGTATTATGGTTTCTCCCATCAAGAGAGACATTGTACAATACAATTCTTTGTGTTCCTTCAAGACTAGCTAGTGCAATGAAGATGGAAGCTTCATGCACTAAGCAAAACACTTAATCAAACACAACTTGAATTATCCCCTTTCTCAGACCCAAGACCTCACACACCTTCAAAGATGGTGAGAGCTAGCAGGGTATGAGAGTAGATTGAGAGGAAGAAGGAGTATCTTACGAGAAAGATGTACATCTCCTCACATAATCACTCATATGTAGCATAGCTTAGCTTAGTAATTAGCTGGGTAGAGAAGATGAGCATGCATTAAAGCTTGGCTCTTGGTTGGATTTGCATCCACATGCCAAGAGAGTGTTGATGTAGGCTTCTATCTCCCTAGCTTGGAGTAGGTGATGAGCTCTCCATTAAAGCTTGGTAGGAGATAGAGTATTCTTTCTTCACACATGAGCTTTTGTGAGTGTGTGTGTGATAATGACAAGCAAAAATCAGCCCCCCCTCTCTCTCTTGGGCGAGCCCTTCCTGCTATAATGGTCTGGCTTTTGCCTCATTGGACCTCCCCAAGTCAAGCCAATGGGTGAAAAGCAGCATAAGTGATAGCCTTCTGACATGTGTCCCCCTTTCCCCTTTTGTGAGAGCTTTAGGTAATTAAATAATTAAACTAAACTCTCATTGGACCCCTTTGCCTCCTGGCCAATAGGAATCAGGCAAGCCATTGGGCTGTTGAATGCTCATTGGACCCCTTGGGAGACTGCCCAATAGTCTTCTAGGAGACTTAATTCTCATTGGTTTCTTTTATTAAATGTTTTTAAATTAATTAAACTAGATTTACTCTAGCTTAATTCTCATTGGTCCACTTCAAGGGTCTTCCAATAGGAATTGGACACCCCTTGTGGGCATCTGGCCTAGGGAGCTGACATGTGTCCCTAATTCCCTTTGTGTAAAGGGAGACTGTGTGTGTGTGTGTGTGTGGATTTCTCTCTCATCCCCTACCTTTAGGGCTCGCCCCCTCCCATGTAGGGATGTGCAAAGACTTTTTAGTCACACACAAAGCATCCAATTTTCCCTAGGGTTGACCTTTGGACACAACCTTTGAATTTTGGAACCTTAGCATTTTGGAAGTCTTAATGAGCTGAACCTTAGGGTCTTTTTAGCCCATTGTTGCACATGGCTCTTTTGCAGATGCCCCCCCCCTTTGGATCCCTATTTTCCCTCCTTTGGATCCCTACTGTGGCCGGTCTGCTAGCTTAACCAATATTCTAGCTTTTTCTCCCCTGGCACTTCCCCACATTAAATGATCAGTTTAATATGAGAAAATCATTTAGGAGAACTAGATATTGATTATTATGACATGATGTATGATCTAACCTTGTAGCCATCTCCAAAAGTATTACACCTCTTTATCAGAGGATCATGTTTATGCCGATTTTCCACATGCAGGCCTTTGAGGAGGCATTCTATACTGGTTTCTTTACCTATGAAAGTAAGATATTCGGCCCTACACTGACCATTGGAAACCTGAGATACGAGTCACATCTTCATATGCTGAAATCGACGGGACTCCACTAAAGACAAAGCAAGGATGTCATGTCAGGGAAGACATGAACACGGAGGGGGGGAGTGTTGAGCGGAGGACTACACCTATACATTTT
The DNA here is from genome assembly GCF_014529385.1 of Adiantum capillus-veneris. Lineage (NCBI taxonomy): Eukaryota > Viridiplantae > Streptophyta > Polypodiopsida > Polypodiales > Pteridaceae > Adiantum > Adiantum capillus-veneris. The sequence goes on along the minus strand of NC_140945.1, from coordinate 37,498,937 downwards.
TGCTCACACTCATATTTTTGTAAACACTTATTGTAATAAATGTCTTTCCGACATTTCATTTTTTGATGGAGCCGATTCATTGTAATTAGCGGGACTCAATTGAGTTTCTAGCTTGTATTCCCCAAGTAGTTTCACCTGCTTATGTAATTAGATTAGAGATGTGTTCACACCTCCAAGACTGAGGTATAAGAGCCAATGATTGTAAACCTAAGGACAAGTTTTTGAATCATTAATCAAAATAAGTTTTGAAGCGCCGTGACTGTGTCACAGAGAGAGAGAGAGAGAGAGAGAGAGAGAGAGAGAGAGAGAGAGAGAGAGAGAGAGAGAGAGAGAGAGAGAGAGAGAGAGAGAGAGAGAGAGAGAGAGAGAGTCTATCCTCTTGCTACACGAGCTACAGAACCTCCATTGGAGAAGCGGCACCGCCATTGTGTTAGCAACGGCGAGAGCTACGAACCGATACCAAGTGTGCGTGCATTTGACTTCTTCGTGAGGTGAGCTCCCACGAGCTTCTTTGTGAGTTTTCTCTTGATCTGTGTGTCAGAATTCAACGTGCTATATATCGATAGAACCGCAGTGAGTAGAACTACACATTAGAACGATCGAAGTCAAGATTCAGTGAGCTGTAATTTTTGGCTTGTTTCATATGCGTTTACTATACAGAGTGGTTAGAGGTTGAGATTATATTGTAGATTTATAGGGTATTGTCCTTACCTAGTGTAGAGACCCCCCTTTGAGTTTGAGGCTGATTCGATGACTTTAGATCATTTTTCGGATAGCATTTTTTTGTAGTACGGATTTCAGTCATTTGTGTATTTGAGAACTTAGGTATGATTTCTTTGGTAGTGATTGTCATTAGAAGGTCGAGTAGGTGAATTGACACCCACCTATTTGCTTCCATGCGCCTGCGGCTCAAGCTCCGTCTCCTCGTCTGACATTCTTGTTTGTCGGTTGAGTTCCTGCTATCATAGCCACCGCTAGCGGCGTAACCGCCCAACATTTAGTGATGCTGTAATAAATTTAGTGGGAAATTTACAAGCGATGCCTTCTAATTTTTCAAGTGTCACAACAAAAGAAGGCTTCTTATAGTGTCCATAGGAGAGCATTTCTATGATTTTTTCTTTTTGGCTTGCAAAAATTCATACATGTAAATGCAAGCAATTGACGGTTGATGATCAATTTAGTAAATAAGTCCATTTTATTCCTATTAAAAAGACTATTCAATTGCATCATCACATGGCTTCTTTATTCGTTTTCCAAATTTCTACCTACCATGGTATGCCAAGTTCAATAGTCCTCAGTCTCTATGTCCCAATCAAACTAATTAACCCAAGCACAAACTAAACCCAGACAAAGGGGACAACCCATGTTCCTTTAGAAGCACAGTCATGGATACATGATGTGCACATAGGTGAAGTGGTTATCTCATGCGCTTGAGAATATTGGCCCATGGGGTTCTAGGTTCTAGCCTTGCCTCGTGGGGAAAGGGCCTTCAAATAGAGATCCACATATGACAAGTAGGCTTTTGGAGAAGGCTATTTGAAGACATGGACACACTTCTTGATTTATCTTTAGCATATTACCCTCAAAGAGACCACCAAAGTGAAATTGCAAATTTGATTGTTCTTGATCTTTTTAAAAACTTTGTTGATGAGAAGGATCAAAATAATCAATGGTCTGAACGGAGATGAGACGTAATTAATGGTTTGAATGGAGATGGGACGAACCAATGTTAAGATTAGTTTACTTGTCATAGCCTTCCCTTCCCATTCAATTAAAACACCCAAGGCTTCCTTGCCACAACCATGTCAGGGATATCCTGCATTCAACACGTTCCATATTGGTACAGATGGATACTCTCCTTCTCTTGTCTTCACATTATCAATGGTGTTAGAGCTCTGTACCTCAAGGGTGATATGATAGCATAAAATCCAATATCTAACCAACCCAAATTATTTTCTTATATTAAATTGATCATTTAATGTGGGAGAATAAATGGGAACAAGGGCGAGGATATAGACATGTTCTTATAGATCTATCTCAACACGGGGCCAATGGTAATGGGGCCCAAATGAGAGATGGTCTATCTAAGAGCAAGGATAACCAATGGAGTATAAAGACCTTAGGGTTAGCTTCATTGAAGACCTCCAATTGTTAGTCTAAAATTCCTTTGACCTTAGGTAAGCTGGGGCTGAGCTTGAGTTGGGAACTCGGCCGATGCTTAAGGTGCTTGAGGTGCTTGATGACTGAGATGCTTGAGGTGCATGAGGTGATTGATGGCTGAGATGCTTGAGGTGCTTGTCATGCTTGAGATGCTAGGGTTGTACTTGAGGTAGGAAGCCGCCCCAAGCTTGAGGGGCTTAAGGGCCAAGCTTGTGGTGGGAACCGGGTCCAAAGTTGAGTGGCTTGAGGTGTGAAAAAGTCAACACTAATCCCTACAAGGAGGGGCCGAGCCCGACAAGAGGGGAAATGAGAGAGAACACCCACACACTCACTCAAGGCAAGCTTTGTACAAAGAAAGAAAAAGGGACACTTGTCAAGTTCCTCCTCATGTTGCCCTCATGGTGTGACTAAAGCCTATTGGTTGGCCACCCAAGGGGTCCAATGATAATTTAGAGGACTTAATAAATTGTTTGTACATTTATCAAGTCCTCTCTCTAAAAGCAGAAAGGAAGACACTTGTCCCAAGGTTAACCTTATTACTTGATTTACCTCCTGCTTGTGATTGGCTAGGATTGCAGTGTTCCAATGAGTTTCCATATTTCTCACATTGCTAGTAAGCACAATCAAGTGGCTGATGCACTTTCATGATGACCAAAAGTTAATGTGGTGTCTAAAGCTACTCACAATGATCTATCCTCTATGATAGATGAGCATGCTACTTACCCTCAATTTAGAGACATAATTTTGGCCCTTGCTTTGGGGAAGAAAGAGGAACCATTCACCTTGTAGGATGGTTATCTTCTCCACGGCAATAGGCTATGTGCTACCCATTCCCTTCATGAGAAAGTTATGTATCAATCCCATGCTCCTCCCTATGCGGGGCATAGAGGTATTCAACCTACTCTTCGAGCTATTTCTATTGGCCTACCATGAAAGTGGACATACAAGAGTATGTTTCAAAATGTGTAGTATGCCAAAAGACCAAGTATGATAGAGGGAAGCAACGTGGATTACTTCAGCCACCGCCTATTCAAAATTCACCATGGAAGAGCATATCCATGGATTTCATCTTTGGATTTCCCAAGTCTATCCATGGGAATATGGAAATATGGACAATAGCCGACAAGTTTAGCAAGCAAGCAAGCACACTTTATTGCTGTCAAAAAGACTATTAAGGCACACCAAATGGCAACTCTCTTCATATCTCAGATTTTCAAAAACAATGGATTATCAACATCCATCGTGTCAAAGAGAGATCCTAGAATGACCAGTGACTTTTGGAAAGGTCTCTTTGAAAATCAAGGAACAAGATTGAATTTCTCTTCGGCCTATCACCCACAAACGGATGGCCAAAGTGAGATAGCCAATCCTACGATACTCGATCTACTCAAGACTTACGTTACTAAAGTAGATCAATGCTCACAATGGGAAAAGTACTTACCTCTTGTAGAGTATGCCTACAGTAATACTGTACATACTTCTACAAAAAAAGAACCTTTTGAGATCATTGAGGGAAGACCTAAAAGTCCGTTGCTACATAAAGTATATGGGAAGATCTTCACTGCCGATGAGTATAGCCGTGACCTAGCTACAAATATCTTTTCAAAAGATTAAGGAGGCTATATCCATCTCTCAACAAAGGAAAAAAGTTTCTACTGACAGGCACATAATGGCCTTTACATTCAAAGAAAATGATTGGGTCTTACTTAAGTTTCCTAAGGGTCGATTAAGTCAAACTACAGGCAAAAATCCTACAGGACATCAAAAGTATTATGCTAAGCTAGCCAAAAGATACTATGATCCTTTTCAAATCTTGAAACCTATCAATGAGACGGCTTACAAACTCAAGCTCCAACCATTGGCTCATACACAATGCTTTTCACATGAGCCCTACAAAGCAGAGCCACCAAGTGAACCAATTATTGAAGACCCTCCGAAAGTTGAAGACCAAGAAGAGGTGCTACAACCCGAAGCTATTCTTTGGCATGAAGACAAGGTACTACAACATGGTAGGATTATCTAGCGGTATCTTATTAAAATTATCCTTTTGAAGATGCTAGATGGATGCAAGGAATACAACTTAAGGATAGTATGAACCTTTGTTAGCAGGTCGCCGCGATGGACGTCTGTAGCATAGCTTTCAGGCACTAACATAATGCCAATACTCAGGGAAGTGACTCGGATGGGACACATACACTATATGAGATCGTCAATCTCATGAAGTGAACCTTAACAAGCAAACACACTAGCTCAACAAGCAAACCAACATTCAATGATGAGGTAAATTTGCCTATGTCCTTTCTCACAGCTATAGGTCATCACGCCATTTTGACACTCGAACGGACTCGAAATGCAAAGAAACTTTAGGAGGAGGTCTAGGAAACCTAGGGGCACTATCTTAACAAGTCTGGTTGCAATCCAACAAGGTAAAAAAATCACAATCCATCATGAAAAAGGTCCTGAAAAATGCAACAGAACATGCCAAAAATGTCGTCCTATGGTCTAAGAACACTCCCCTACGGTCAAAACGGCTAAAAATAGTGATTTAAGCACTCAAATTTGCAATTAAGACTCACTAACACGTAGTCGCAAACCACAGCAAAACTGAAAATTCTTACACTAGAATGAAAGAGCAAAGAAAGAGGAACACAATGCAAGTTTCAAAATTGAAAACTGATGAGGTGGAGCAACCCGTAGCTTGAGCGTACATTTTCAAAGCTCCCTTCTTCTTCTAAAGATAAGCCTCCTTTCACATTAAGGTTATTGACCTTCATACCTAGGGATTTCTAAATGGCCAGTGGCCGGCTCACACGGACCTTTACAAATACATTACAACATTACAACTCACTTTGTAATCAAGATTTACATAGAGTATTACTACACTAGCTCGGAAAACTAATAGAGTACAAATGTGGTGTCCGGCTATGTGACCGACCAATTGGTCACCCATTCGATCTGTCCTCAAACATTCCCCCCTTCCTAAATCGTTCGTCCCTTCACATGACCTTATGTAGTCTTGTCATAGGGTTGTCTTCAAGGTTGGACTTCAGCTTGGGAAGCGCTTAGTCATTGATGAAGCTCCCCCCTTCCTTGAGTGATTCATATCTGCCATGTTGTTGATACGTGACTTGATCTTTGATTATCGAGATAACTTTTTCTCTCATTGTGCAGTCTTCTCTTTGTTGCCAGTCTTGGCCATTATGAAGAAGGATTTTAATGTTTTTGAGTTTATTGAACCAATCCTCTGTGGCATGGACTTTATGATGGATTTTCTTTCAAGGTCCACTGCGATTTGAGTTTTCCGCAATAGGTCGCCAATGTTGAAGCATTGTGTGAGGTACTTTTGATTGTTGTTGATGACTCTCTTCCAAAATTTGTCATTGCTTGGTGTTGTAGGCCATTCTTTGACTTGCCATTGTTGTCACCCTTGAAGATAAAAGATGCTCTTGATAAGCATATGGATACCTGTAGTGTTTGATCCAAGTCATTTTCGATTGATTTGGGTAGCCATTTCTTTATTGCTGATGTAGAAGGAATATATACAAGAAGATGATGAGATTCTAGATTAGGGTCTTAAAACCTGGATGATCAAAGGGAAAAAACCCAGTGGGAAAAAAGTGCCTTTGGTATACGCTCTTATTGGAGTTGAGCATTTGGACTGGAAGTACGTGTCATGCAAGGTGAGTGCTTGGGAGAAACAAGGGAAGAGTGCCTAATGCAAGTGCCAATTATGGGACACTCTATATGCATACGTAAAATTTGTCAAACAAAAGAATGTAGTGTAAGAGATGGAGTTGATGGGTGCTTCAAGCAACAAATGTAGCAGATGTGACATCAAATGACGTCTCAATAGCTTCTACGTTTCCAAGAAGGGTTTTTTATGTAGAATCTTGTCCACTCATACCTAACTGTGTTGAGTGCGTGAGTGTCTTTTGGACTTCCTCCTTCACTTACCACTATACTACAATGACTTTGACTCTTATGCTCATATATACCAACATGATCGGAACAACATAAATATGCTCAAATCTTTTAGCTTGAGCTGTACCTAGAATAGCTAAGACGCTTAGACCACATAAATATTACATGAAGGTTTGGGAATAACGCCTCTCTCATTTAGTGGCTTAGATGCCCAACTTTGACTTTTATGCCATGTATTTTTAATGGCGACTTGGAATTACCTGGTCAAGGTCAGAAACCCAATTCCATAAGTTCTAGAAATTTACGACTCTTCCATTATGTTGGTCTTTGGATGCCATCATTTTATCGATTAGGCTGGCATATTTTGGCTCCTCTTGACTTGCTTGTCGTATGTTTACACTGCTTTGTGAAACAAGTCCTTCAGCTTTTGTAGGGATTGATGTAGCCTTTTCTTTATCTTGCATGAGAAGCAGTTGACAAGATGTGTGGGCTCTCTGCAATTTTGGAACCCACCTTATCTTTGGTCTATGTGTGAACGTCTTTTGAATTTGCTTCTTTGATCGATGACTTGATGGACACTAGACTTCGATAGACATATCTGTTTGTTTCCATTGTAGAAGCCTTGCTTGTGTAGTTGGAATCGAGGTATCCATCTAGAGTTTGTATAACCTTCAATTTGTGATTGGCTTTTGTTGGCTCTTGGTTGACTTTTCTTGCTTTTGGATGGAGACTTTTGTTCCATGATTGATCTTCCATTTTCCAAGTTGAGCTACAATTTTTGGTAACCATATTTGTGTGTTACCTTCATCAAATCCTTGTGCTTCAAGTAGCTTGACTGGAATCATCCGGTGCTTCACCTGTTTGTGTTGGGTAGCTCGAACAAGGTTTGACTTTGATACCCAAACTTGTCGCAATTCTTACTGGTTTGATTTTTGCTTTTGCCTTTTGTGGTAGTTCTTTCTCCTGATTAAGTTGTTTGTCTTGCGTTTATAGCTCGTCTTGCTCTTTGTAGAACTCTTTGGTTGAGGTGAGTAAATCGAGGTTGTTACTTTAGGCTTTTTGGCCCAAGCATTAGCGTTTCCTTGGAAGTAGCCTTGAGCAGTGATTGACACATTTGATGCTACCCAACCTGTCACTTTTTGTTGTTGAGGCTGAGCTTGTGCTTCATGTATCCAAACTGGGTCTTTGACTTGGATGTGCTCTTTGGATACTAGCACTTGGTTGAAATTCTTCGGTTTCTTCTGTATGCTTTTTTGTGATGGAAACTTTGGTTGATAGACTTTTTTCTTTGGTTTCCATTGCATTGTTGATGGTGTGGCTCTTGATGTAGAGGCTTCATTGGAAGTTTGATGTAGGCTCGTTGAAGGTAAAGTCATCTTGCAAGGTTGATATACTTCAATGTTTACCTTTGCTTTACCTTTTTTTGTGATGGTTGGCTTTTCCTTTTTGGCATTGACTTGAGGTGCTTTTGGGATTTTTGATGGTGTAGTTGCTGAAGATTTTCCTTGTGGTTGAAAGAAGATGTTCCTCCAGCTTTCTATCAAAATTAGACTCTCCTTGATTTTATGGGAGTCGATTATGTGGAAAGTATCCTTGTACTCCCCATTACTCAACTTGAGTACGGCTTCTGCCATGCCAAAGCTAGGAATCGGTATTTTTGAACTTGTATATACTATCTCCTCTAGCTCGGTGATTGGCGGCTTTCCCATCATTATCCATGTACCATAAGACATTATATTCTTTGTCGCGTTTGGATCTATCACAACTGAACATGTGATTTTGAGTCTTGTTTCTCTGCATATGCTGAATTTGATCATCGTAGGAGACAATCGATCTTCTTCTTTGTCCCTGTTCTTTTTTTGATCTTGCATTTTTTGAACATTTGATGTTGAACTTGGAATCTTTTTTCCTTCATCTGCTTTCATTTGCGCTTTTTGTGAAGTCGGCTTCTTTGAAAAAACTTTTGTCGATTCTTCAGGTATGTCAATGATGACATATTCTCGTGTTTGCTCTGCTTCCTTTATTTGCACTTTGACACCATGCTCCAGGACGTAGCTATCTGTCTCACCGTTTCTGCTTTCACACTCACAAACTTCATTAGATTCCTTCAACACTTTTATCGTAAATATGGGAGTTATATCATACCCATCTTCATCGCAAAATTTAGTAAGGGTCACCTCATTCACACACACATCAAGAGTGGCCAGTATTTGATCCCATCCAAAGGGTTCAAATAACTCCTCTAGAAAAGGCTCTGGTATATATGCCTCGTCTTGTATTATTAACCTATCATGAATTCAATCCTCTTTTTTCAAACTACCACCCTCAAAAGCTCCACATGTCCAATTGTGAGCTTTGATTTGTAGCCAAGTTGGTATTCCTCCTTCTTGGTCAGTTGTGGAGTTTAATTCCTCTCCAGGGGTTCATTCCACATCTCTATAACTATGGTCCGTGACATTGATCTTCATAGTGACACAATCCTCTTTTTTCAAACTACCACCCTCAAAAGCTCCACATGTCCAATTGTGAGCTTTGATTTGTAGCCAAGTTGGTATTCCTCCTTCTTGGTCAGTTGTGGAGTTTAATTCCTCTCCAGGGGTTCATTCCACATCTCTATAACTATGGTCCGTGACATTGATCTTCATAGTGACATCCTTGTTTCTTAGGTAGATATAGTCGTAACCCCAATCTTGTACCATTTTGAGCTGACGCATAAACGGTGTGCCCAATATCCTATCGAAATTGCTGCTCTTGTCAAAATTCATATGGCAAAGGTGTGCTCACGAGAATACAATGATTTGTTCGAATATTCCAATCGGTTTCTCCACATATCCATCTGCTAATTGCAGTTTCATTTGAGCTTTTGTAAGAGCAGGCTTTTCCCAAAGTTTTCATATTTCTTTGGTTGCAATGGAAATTCCTGCCCCACTATCTAATATAGCAACCATCTTTATGCCTTTGTACTCAAGTGGTAATGTGGTGTTTCCTTCTTCTCCTTCACAATAGTCACCCACCTTATTTACTGGTACTGGCTTTGTCTGTGGCTTCTTAGGCAAGGTGTCATCCATGTTTTTTCTGCAAGTTGGTCATGTGAAGGGATTTCAACCCCATGTTTTCCAAGTTTTTGCCCATTTGTCCCCATAGATGCGGTCTAATTTTTAGTAGCTCTAAGAGATAAAGTGTGCATTGTATAGGTCAAGACATGAGTTCCTGCAAGCTCTTGGTATCCATCATTTTCGGTGTGGCTTTCCACTGAGAAGGTACCATTTTAACCTCTGATTTTGTTTCAAGTTCTCCTATAAAAGATGGCAAAGTCTTTAGAGAGCGTGGTTAATCTCTTTAGATGAAGCAACTCCATTTTTGGAGCATCTGGAACTGGTTCCATAAGGGCATGGGCCTTCTAGATGAGCTCCTTGCACATTTGCAACCTCTCTTTTTCATACCCTAGATGAGGATATATGAGCCATCTATCCTCTTGGGTTTGGTTGGTGTTTAACCTAGCATCATAAGCTTTCAATATTGCATCCAAAGGATCAAAGACTTTGTCGACCAAGACCAAACCTCCCGATTTAGTCTTTGACTCTTTAGGTCCCTTTGCGTTTTTCTTGCTTTCTTACTCGTGTTTAAGCTGTTCTTTTGTTTGATTCAATTCAGTTTCCAAAGCAGATTTCTCCTTCAGCCTCTTCACTTTCATTTTTTCTTGTTTGGCTTTCCATGATTTTCTTCTTGTTCTCACTGATAAGTTTTCAATTTTTGCTTGAACAGGCAATGTGGATTCCTCCGCAACAATTGCGGTTTTAGCAGCTTCTTGAGCTTGAGCTCAAGTCATCATGTTTAAAGGAATGGATGGTGCTACCTCGAATTTGCTTGAAGAAGGCATCACACCTACAACATTCATTGTTGCTTTTCCTTTGTAGTCTGGAGTTTTAGCACCGTGTTGGCGTAGGTGGTCTCTCCCACAACGTTCACATAATACAAATATTTCTATTTGTGGACCCTTGCTTGGACAACTTCGTGCCCAATGATCACCTCCACACTCATAGCATGGACCTTCTTGTTTCATAGCTGGTGATACAGCCAATGGTTGTTCTGGCCTGGTAAGAATGTTCTTCGAACCATATTCTTGATAGGCTATGAACATGAGTGTATTCGCATACATGGAGTACTAGTTTCTCATGGCTTGTGGCACATATGCTAACTGATTGTAGTTGACTATTGCTCTATCATCATTCAAAAGTGGTTGCAATTTTGGTTGAGTGATACACCATGGAGTGGGATGATCCCCTACACAAGTATTGCATCTCCTCAATTGAGGCTGTTATACATTCAGGTTCTGTTTGTAGCCTTTGTTTATTCTTCTAATCACCCCCTCGACCACTTGATCAATGATTGGTTCCCAAGGAGTTTGAACATCTCTTTTGTTTGTTGATTTTCTCTTTGGAGATGAGGCACTACTAGTCGCGTTGTCTGTATCTCCAGTCACCTCTCCGTAGGCCTTGCAATTATCAACTAGATAAAGAGATTCTCTAGTGACTTGCTCGAATGCCATGAATCCTTTCAAATGTAGGTCCTTTTTGAGAGTTTCATTCTGCAGGCCCTCTATGAAGAGAATTGAAAATCTCTCATCTTGCGGTATCTCTCTCACAGGACATCTATCTATGTATTGTTTGAAGCAAAGCAGAGCTTCCTTCACCGTCTCTCATTATTTTTCTATTTAAAAGTGTATATCTGGGACACTGTGTTGTGTTTGATTCCCCTTTTTGAGAACTCTTCTGTGAATTCTTGCAAGAGTTGTGCTATGCTGGGAAAATCATCTCTGTTTAGCGGTTGGAACCAAGTCAAGGTTGTTCCTTCCAATGTCAATTCAAATCCCTCATACTAAGTATGGAAATCTGCAATATTTTCAGCTCTCATTACTTGTTTGAAGAGAGAGACATGAGCATATGGATCCCTTGACCCACCGTACTTTGTCTTAACACATTGAGCCACTTGATATGGTTGTAATCATTGTGGTTCTTTCACCAATCTAACCAATTTGTGGTCTCTTGGAAAGACGTCTCTCATCCTCTCCTCTAATCTTGGAAGAAAATCCCGGTGGAATTCTCTCTGATGTGTACTCTAGCATCATTTTTGTCTGGAAGCAAGTAGAGATCGGAGTACCCTTGTATGTGTATCGTTCCTTGTCACTTGGATCAACAAGTTTATACTCTCTTCCATACTTATCTACCATCAAAACTTGCACTTTGTGGGCATCTATATACGTGAAGGTATAGAGATTCTTATGGAATGTCAACTCTCTGGGTTCTACACACTTGTAAAAGATATGTGGATCCCCGTTTGTGAATCTATACAAACCCTCATAAGTGTAATCCGTGAGAACTCGCATGGCTTCATTGGTTTTGATGAATCTCACATTCAGTTTGTTGATCAGAGGATGACTCTCTCTATGTATTCTCCCAATCCCCCTATTGTAGGCATTGTAGTGTTTCTTGCATGATTCATGTCTCCGAGTGGAGTAGAGAACCCTGGTGGTGGATGATTTGTCATGGTTAAGACTCACTCAAGATTCTCAAGATAATCTCTTACAAGCCCACTTTGGCTTAGTGCAAATTATCCCTTTTTGCCCCTGGTAAGGTCTCTCAAATGTTAGGGATTTGTGACCTTTTGGTCTCTGGAAACTGGTCTTGGGGTACCCACAAGCTTTCTTCCTAGCTATACCTGACTCAATTTGGAGTTGTCTATCAAAAGTTAGAGCCGCTTTAGTGAACTGCACTTGAAACAACACTCAAAACAATCTTAGGACTAGAACACAGGAATTTTGGCTTGTATCTTGGTCTCCAGAAGTTAGTTTTAGCTCAAACTTGAGATTTGGGATGTTCTCAAGTATGGCTACAAGATCATCAAGTCAGATACCCCCACTATGCTTAGGTACATGAATCAAAATCACCGAAGCACCTATAGGACCGACAAGCCCGGTCCTTCACTCAAAAGAAGGTGATATCTGTGGACGTACTGGGCCGACGCCCATTTTCCAAGGTCAGCACCAAGCAATGGGGAGCGTTGAGCAGTCACCAAGCCTCCTATTAACTAGGTGTTGACTCTCCTTTTTGACTCGTAATCACATCAACCCAAGGGTCTCCGTTGTCGCCGGTCGGTTATCATGCCCTAAGGTCTTTACTATCGCTTGTAATGGCTTTAACACCAAGGTCAACACCAAGCTATGGGGAGTGTTGGGCAATCACCACGCCTCATATTTGCCTAGTATTGACTCTTTCCCAAATTTTGGCACTGTGTAGACAAGGTCATATGCAGACTATATACCAATTTTCAGCAAATTCTGAGGTTGAGGTACATAGATCGCGATCCTTGTTCAACCACACCTAGACTTGATCTCTTGACAGTTTGTTCCTAACTATTTCCACAAGCTAGACCTCAAATATTTTTGGATTTAGACTTGGTTTCATAGGTCAAATGGCCAATACTAGGTCTGCAATGGGGTTTTTAATTTGCCACTTATTTTGCACCCTTTTGACCCAAAATTTTCTCAGTTTTTTCAAAAACTGGACTTGGGCTTATGTTTCCTTATGTATGCGCTATTGATCTGGAAAGTTTCAGGTCAAGTTGTCACTATGGGTACATGGATTACGATCCATGTTTGGAGCCCAAATTGACTTTTTTTGGTACCAACAGAATCAACCTATTTTGGTACCACCAGAATCAGCATGATTAGTAGCTCCCATAGTATGAGAATTTTTGAAAGTGGCCATCTGGATTGAAAGTTAGGTCAATTTTGGCTATTTGTCAGGGTACTTGGCAGTTCAAGGTGTTTGGTCTGGTTTTTTATATCCAAATTCAGTTTTGAGAAGACCACTAGATTCCTTGTGAAGTCCTCTAGCTATGGTGCAAATATGGTATCAGTCTGTGACAAAGGAACATGGATTGCGATCCATGTACCTATAAGTTAGATAATATTGAAACTTGGCAAACAACTTCCCCTTGGTCTCCTGATGCTAGCTTTGTGGTTTTTGTGTGATTTGGACTTGTTTAGGCCAGGCAAAGTCAATCCCTAGTTCTCTTTTAGGGTCTTCTTCTTTGAATAGTTTTTTGCCCTTTCCATCCACTTTTTGAACTATTTTGACAAAAATTCTTTAGGGACTTTTGTTCACAATGGTCTTTGCTACAGGCTGGAAAAGTTTCTGTCCAAAAATTCCTCAAGGGTACATGGATCCATTTTCCACCACTTTTGGATCTGAATTTTTGGTGTGCTGATAGCTTGTATGTTTGTAGCTTGCTCCGCAAATCTTTTTTGATTTGAATCAGTTTTGCCCTACCAAAATTGACTTCTACAATCTACTGTGATAGTTTGACAATGTTCTGTTTTTGTCTCTTTTGATCACTTTCTATACTCTTTTTGCAAATGGTTCTTTCGGGAAAAGTGTTTGTCCATGTCTCATCTACCTACTGCTCATATCTTAGCCAAAAAAAATTCAATTTTTGTCCATGAGGTACATGGATCACAATCCATTTTTGGAAGCCAAACTGACATTTCTTGGTACCATCAGAATCAACATGTTTACTAGATGCTATGGTATCAAAAGTTTTGGATTTAGACTAGTTTTTGTCATTCCAAAGCAAGTTTTTCTGTCTCTCCAGCGATTTTTTTGACTAGTTTCTGTATTTGGCTATTTTGACCAACTTTTTTTCGATTTTTTGACATGGTTTCTCTTGGCAAAGTTGTTCCACTAGTTATTAGGGATGTACTTGTCAAATATCAGCCCCAAATGTCAACATTTGACAATCCATATTTGACAACATTTTTTCATGAATTTTGTTCTATAGGTTCTCTATGCCCTGCAGAAGCCAAATCTCACCCATTTTTGAATTTGGATCCCAAAATTTTAAGATTTGCCCAATTTTTGTTTTGCTGTTTTTTCCCTAACAACCAATTGTGATGTGATTTTTGAATTTTTCTTTCAAGAAAACGTGATGAGAGCAATGTCCCATTGATGCACAATGTCACTGATCACTTTTCACCAAGAATGGTCTCTGAGGTACATAGATCGCGATCCATGTTCCTCCATAGATTCTGGCAAAACCTTCTAGGTTGCTTCTAAAGAGTCTGCTAATGTCCTTGATCCACCAATTTCTAAATTTGGATCACTTTTGAGGTCTCTACCATCAAATTTTTAGAATTTCAGACTTATGGTCATTTTGGCCAAAATATGGTTTTCAACCTTTATTCCTTCTATCGTTTAGCCCAAATTTTGATGGTGGTAGTTTTACTTATTGTACTCCTAAGTACTGAAAAGAAACATGAAGCAAAAACAAACAAAATAAAGTCAAAACAGAAAATGGAATAGCACTCTGAAAGCATAGAGAAAATTGAAGAATGAAATGCTTTTGGCTATCTCACTCACAACCCTCTTTACTTCTCAAAAATAGATCTTGCAAGTCCTTGACTTCTAGAATCTATCAAGCACTAAACCTCGTGTCTAGCTGCTTCACTGCTAAGGTGTAAATGGAATGGAGAGACAAATATTAGAAAAGAACGCTCTAAATGTGCACTAGGTCACTCACCATCTAAGGATCATATCCCCGGCAATGGCGCCAATGTTAGCGGGTCGCCGCGACGGACGTCTGTAGCATAGCTTTCGGGCAGATGGGGCATGGAGACTCTATGAGATCATCAATCTCACGAAGTGAACCTTAACAAGCAAACACACTAGCTCAACAAGCAAACCAACACTCAATGATCAGGAAAATTGCCTATGTCCTTTCTCACAGCTCTAAGAAATCACGCCATTTTGGCACTCAAACGAACTCAAAATGCAAAGAAACTTTAGGAGGGGGTCTAGGACACCTAGAGGCACTATCCTACCAAGTCTCGTCGCAATTCAACAAGGTACCAAAATCACGATCCCTCATGAAAAAGGTCCAAAAACTGCAACAGAACATGCCAAAAATGTCGTTTGATGGTCTAAGAACACTCCCCTATGGTCAAAAAGACTAAGAATAGTGATTTAAGCACTCAAATGTACAATTAAGGCTCACTAACACGTAGTCTCAAACCATAGCAAAACTTACAATGCTTACAGTAGAATGAAAGAGCAAAGAAATAGGAACACAATGCAAGTTTTGGAACTGAAAACTGATTACCCATTCATTAACTACGATGATTAAAATGTGGAGCAGATCGTAGCTTGAGAGTACATTTTCAGAGCTCCCTTCTTCTTCTAAAGATAAGACCCCTTTCACATCAAGGTTATTGACCTTTATACGTAGGGATTTCTAAATGGCCAGCGGCCGGCTCACATGGACCTTTACAAATATCATTAGAGCATTACAACTCAGGGGATTGATCCACTACTGTGTAATTAGGATCTACACAGAGTATTACTACACTAGCTTGAAAAACTAATAGAGTACGAATGTGGTGTCCAGCCCCGGGGAGATCGCCTAATAAAAATGTATCACATGAGTTCAACAAAAGGGTATATAAAGTTCTTGAGACTTACAGAAATCTATCTATAGAAGGGCATTATTTTTTTGAATTTGTCAAAAATCTACAGATTTTAAAAGAAAAGGGTACATTATATTCTTAGCAACATTCACAGATAAGGGGTTTCACAAACATGTCTTGAACGCACATGATATGGTAGTTTTACACATAGTGAACCCCCCGAGTGTCTGGCTACGTGTTCGACCAATTGGGCACCCATTCAATCTGTCCTCAAACAACCTTGTCAATGCTTACAATGCTACATTAGAGTAAGCAAATCTACAAATTTCTTAAATAACCCATTTTTTTGTCTTATAAGAGTATTTTTGTTTTTAATTGTGCAAAAATTTAAATAGTATGCATACTTAGAATCATGTTTGTGATGACAACGTCTCTCAAACACCAAATAGAATTTGTCACTCTACTTTGAAAGAATGAAATGGACTAAAAGAGCATACATGCTTGCGGTAGCTATGTCTCCCAAGCACCAAATGGATTGGTCATCCATGTTGGAAGATGTCGTAGGGTAAAAAGGGATCCTCTACCCGTTAAGTAAGATTGACTAACGACTAAGGCTTTATCTCTTCTACCTCATAGTCGAGGACGACTATGATTTCAAGAGAGAGGTATTGTCATAAAATCTAATATCTAACCAATCAAAATGATTTTCTCATATTAAAATGATCATGTAATGTGGGAGAATAAACGGGAACAAGGATTATGATATAGACATGTGCTTATAGATCTATCTCAACACGGGGCCAATGGTAATGGGGCCCAAATGAGATATGGTCTATCAAAGAACAAGGCTAACCAATGGAGCATAAATAACTTAGGGTTAGATTCATTGAAGACCTCAATAGTTATTGTAAAAGTCCTTTGACCTTAGGTAAGCTAGGGCTGAGCTTGAGGTGGGAACCTGGCCCAAGCTTAAGGTACTTGACGTGCTTGATGACTAAGGTTCTTGAGCTGCTTGATGATTGAGATTCTTGAGATACTTGATGATTGAGATGCTTGAGGTTCTTGTCATGCTTGAGATGCTAGGGTTGTACTTGAGGTAGGAACCTAACCCAAGCTTGAGGGGCTTAAGGGCCAAGCTTGTAGTGGAAACCGGGTCAAAATTTGAGTGGCTTGAGGCTTGCAAAAGTAAACACTAATCCCTACAAGGAGGGGGCGATCCCTACAAGATGGGGGATGAGAGAGAACACCACCCACACACACACTTAAGGCAAGCTTGGTACAAAGAAAGCAAAAGGGACACGTGTCAAGTTCCTCCTCATGTTGCCCTCATGGTGTGCCTAAAGCCTATTGGTTGGCCACCCAAGGGGTCCAATGATAATTTAGAAGATCTAAATAATTGTTTTTATGTTTATCAAGTCCTCTCTCTCAAAGGGGAAAGTGGGACACTTGTCCCAAGGCTACCCTTGTTACTTGATTTACCTCCTGCTTGTTATTGGCTAGGCCTGGAGGGGTCGAATGAGCTTCAAGCATGAGATACAAGGGGGGGTTCGACCAAGGAAGCTAGGGGCATGCTTGGGGGGTATACTCTCCCCCCCCCCGCAAACACACACACACACACACCCTCATTGTGTGAAGTGCAAAGTGCAAGACCTCCCTCTCCTTCTCCAAGAAAGTAGAGTGGTTGAGAGCCTACACTAACACTCTTGGCTATGGAATGCAAATTCAACCAAGAGCCATGATTCAATGTTTAAGCTTACCATCTTCTCCATATTCATTACTACGCTATTATGTATGCTAGCAAGAAGAGTGATGATAAGTGAGGAACTAGTTCTTTCTCCTATGAAATGTTTCTTCTTCCTCTTCCCTACCCTCATTCCGTACTAGCTCTGTCCACCTTTGAAGGTGTTTGAGGTCTTGGGATTGAGGCTTGGGATAATTAATGCTTTCCACAAAGTTTATGTTATGCTTGTGATGCATGAAACTTTCCATCTTTATTGCATCACCTAGGTCACAAGGAACACAAAGATCGTATTGTAACAAGTCTCTCTTGATGGGAGAAATTATAATACAAATGCCTATTGGAGGGGGAACCGGCTACACATAAATCCGGTCCTTGACGATTGTCATATTCTCTAAACTCTATCTCTCTTGCAAAAGTATTGCTCATGCCAAGTTAACTAAATGCTATGCTTATGTTTCTACTATCAATTATGCTCACCCGCTATGCTCACAAAGTAATTTCACAAAAGTACTCTCTCTAATTTCCGCTAGTCTCAAGTTAATAGGCCAATTCTATTACATTGGTGTCAGAGCATTTGGTTTCTCTTTTCTTGCTTAAGAAGAGAGGTCCTTAAGTAGCCTATAAATGGTTGATTTTACTAATTATATTAGTGTAAGTGGAAGTGGGATCTATTATCGGTTTTGTTGAGCACACTATGTGGGATATGGTGCACACCTCGGGAGATTTGGACTTAATAATGGAGTCTCTTTACACTTGCCTATGACTTTACCATTATTGAGCCATAAGAACTCCGAAAGGAGCTAGCCCTTGGCAACTCTGCTATGTTAGACCTACTCCCTTACTCTCTATAATTAACCACTTTGAGCCATGGGTGTAGATACTTAAGAACCAATTTTCAAAGGCTAAGAGGGGTGGAAACTAAGGCTTTGAATTGCCAAAGCATACACTAAGTAAGTACACAAATTTTGTTAACATGGATGAATATAACCGAGATAGTAGAATGAACATTGATAGCTTTGATTTTGCACATGAGGGTGGTAGTGAAGATGCTCCCATGTTTTTGAATTATCTCGTAACTAGGTTGAAATAAGCTATGAGCAACCCTGGTTTGCAAGCCAAAGTTACTCAACAACTTTGTGCTTATGGGATTTCCCTTCCTCCCCCAGAGCAGAGAGAGAGAGCTTAGGAGGCCTCTTGAAGAGACCCCCAAAAAAAGACTCTCTCCCGTACGAGAGGAGGAATCCAAAGACCAAGAAATCAATGAAACTTTAAGTTCCTCTAAAGATGTGGCTCCACAAAGACGGCGGTCTAGATGATCTCCCACTTCTCCCAAGAGGAAAAGATCAACACACAGTCCTTCTCCTCATGTAACATTTAATGGCCTAATAACTTATGTGTAGCGGAAATTAGCATGAACGTAGTGGGCATTTCATTAGAATAGATTCCTAATGAGAATTACAAGAGTGCTTGGGTGGAGAGAGCAACAAAAAGCATAACACCTAGTTAGATAGCATCAACAATACTTTCAAAAGAGAGAGAAATTAAGCTATTGACAACAGTTGAGGACCAGATTTGCATAGAGCCGGTCCCCCCTCCAAAAGGCTTTGTATTATGGTTTCTCCCATCAAGAGAGACATTGTACAATACAATTCTTTGTGTTCCTTCAAGACTAGCTAGTGCAATGAAGATGGAAGCTTCATGCACTAAGCAAAACACTTAATCAAACACAACTTGAATTATCCCCGTTCTCAGACCCAAGACCTCACACACCTTCGGAGATGGTGAGAGCTAGCAGGGTATGAGAGTAGATTGAGAGGAAAAAGGAGTATCTTACGAGAAAGATGTACATCTCCTCACATAATCACTCATATTAGCATAGCTTAGCTTAGTAATTAGCTTGGTAGAGGAGATGAGCATGCATTGAAGCTTGGCTCTTGGTTGGATTTGCATCCACATGCCAAGAGAGTGTTGATGTAGGCTTCTATCTCACAAGCTTGGAGTAGATGATGAGTTCTCCATTAAAGCTTGGGAAGAGATAGTCTTCTCTTTCTTCACACATGAGCTTGTGTGAGTGTGTGTGTGATAATTGCCAAGAAAAATCAGCCCCCTCTCTCTCTTGGGCGAGCCCTCTTGCTAATTGCTCTTGCTGAAGCCTCATTGGCTCTCCCCAAGTCAAGCCAATCACATTTAAGTAGCATAAGTGATAGCCTTCTGACATGTGTCCCCCTTTCCCCTTTGGTGAGAGCTTTAGGTAATTAAATAATTAATCTAAACTCTCATTGGACCCCTTTGCCTCCTGGCCAATAGGAATCAGGCAAGCCATGGGGCTCTTGAATGCTCATTGGACCCCTTGGGAGATTGCCCAATAGTCTTCTAGGAGACTTAATTCTCATTGGTTTCTTTTATTAAATGTTTTTAAATTAATTAAACTAGATTTACTCTAGCCTAATTCTCATTGGTCCACTTCAAGGGTCATCCAATAGAAATTGGGCACACCTTGTGGGCAGCTGGCCTAGGGAGCTGACATGTGTCCCTCATTCCCTTTGTGTAAAGGGAGCCTATGTGTGTGTGTGTATTTCTCTCTCATCCCCTACCTTTAGGGCTCGCCCCCTCCCATGTAGGGATTGCAAAGACTTTTTAGTCACACACAAAGTATCCAATTTCCCCTAGGTTTGACCTTTGGACACAACCTTTGAATTTTGGAACCTAAGCATTTTGGAAGTCTTAATGGGCTGAACCTTAGGGTCTTTTTATCCCATTGTTGCACATGGATCTTTTGCAGATGCCCCCCCCTTTGGATCCCTATTTTCCCTCCTTTGGATCCCTACTGTGGCCGGTCTGCTATCTTAACCAATATTCTAGCTTTTTCTCCCCTGGCAATTCCCCACATTAAATGATCAGTTTAATATGAGAAAATCATTTAGGAGAATTAGATATTTATTATTATGACATTACCTCTCTCTTGAAATCATAGTCGTCCTAGACTTTGGTGTAGAGAAGATAAAGCATATTCATGAGTCCTTTTCTTAGCGGGTAGAGGATCCCTATGTTACCCTACGACATCATTCCACAATGGATGACTAGTCCATTTGGCGCGTGAGAGCCTGAGGCTGCCACAAGCATGTCTACACATTAGTCCTATCAGTCTTCCATAGTAGAGTGAAAAGATCTACTTGGTGTTTGGGAGACGTCGTCTCCGCAAACTTGATCTAAGCATGCATACTACTTCATTCTTGTGCACAAATAAAGAAAAAGAGAGTCTTATAAGACAAAAACTTTGTTCATTTTTAACATTTTGTACATTTGCTTACTCTTGGGAAGCATTGTAAGCATTGACAAGGTTTAGGTTATCCTTTAATTGTATGCCTTGCATCCATCTAGCATCTTCAAAAGGATAATTCTTAAACTTAATAAGATATCGTCGGATAGTCTTACCGCCTCTTAATACCTTGTCTTCATGTCGTAGAATGGACTCGGGCTGCAGCACCTCCTCTTGGTCCTCGATCTCCGGTGGGTCTTCAATAGTTGGTTCTTGAGGTGGCTCTCCTTTGTAAGGCTTTAATAGGCTCACATGGAAAGCATTGTGTATGAGCCAATGATTGGGCAACTTGAGTTGATAGGCCATCTCATTGATTGGCCTAAGAATCTGAAAGGGAGCATAGTACCTTTTTGCTAGTTTAGAATAGTACTTTTGGTGGCCCGTAGGATTCTTGCCCGTCGTGTGCCTTAATCGAGCCTTGGGAAACTTTAACAAGACCCAATCGTTTTCTTTAAAGGCTTGGGCTCTTCTGTGCTTGTCAGCAGCAGCCTTTTGCCTTTGCTGTGAGATAGAGATAGCATCCTTAATCTTTTGAAAAGATTCTTGTAGGTCTCGGCTATACTCATCTGCAGCGAAGATCTTCCCATGTACCTTAAGTAGCAAGGGACATTTTGATCTTCCCTCAATTACCTCGAAAGGTGATTTTCCCGTGGAAGTATGTACAGTGTTATTGTAAGCATACTCCACTAAGGGTAAGTACTTCTCCCATTGGGATCTTTGATCTACTTCTGTTACATAGGCTTTTAGTAGATCGAGAATGGTTAGGTTAGCTATTTCACTTTGGCCATCTGTTTGTGGATGATAGGCTGGAGAGAAATTTAGCCTTGTCCCTAAATTATCAAAGAGACCCTTCCAGAAATTACTGGTCATTCTAGGATCTCTATCCGACACTATGGACATTGGCAAGCCATGGTATTTGAAAATTTGTGAAATGAAGAGGGTTGCCATTTGATGGGCTTTGATAGTCTTTTTGACAGGTATAAAATGAGCTTGTTTACTGAACCTGTCTACTATCGTCCATATTCCCGTATTGCCATGGATAGACTTAGGCAATCCAAAGATAAAATCCATGGATATGCTCTCCCATGGTGAATTAGGGATTGGCAAGGGTTGAAGCAATCCAGGTTGCTTCCCTCTATCAAATTTTGTCTTTTGGCATACCACACATTTAGAAACATACTCTTGTATGTTCACTTTCATGGTAGGCCAATAGAAATATGTTTCAATTCCCTTTAAGGTAGACTGAATCCCTCTATGCCCCGCATAAGGTGGAGCATGAGATTCATACATTACTTTCTCACGCAGTGAGTTAGTAACCCATAGTCTATTGCCATAGAGAAGATAACCATCTTGTAAAGTAAATGGTTCTTCTTTCTTCCCTAATGAAAGGGCTGAAATCACATCTCTAAAATCGGGATCAATAGCATACTCATCTATCATTGAAGATAGATCATTGTGAGTTGCTATGGAAACCGCATTCACTCTCGGTCGTCTTGAGAGTGCATCAGCTACTTGATTATGCTTGCCAGCAATGTGAGCAATATGAAAATGAAATTGCGAAAGGAAATTTGCCCACCTCATTTGTTTGTCGGAGAGCTTGGTCTGCGTCATGAAGTACTTAAGACTTTGGTGATCCGTTCGCAGAATGAAAGGAGTCCCCAATAAATAGTGCTTCCATGAGTCTAAGGCATGTAGAACTGCAAGGAGTTCCTTTTCGTATATGCCTAGAGCTTGCTCAACAGGGTCGAGCCTTCGACTCTCATAGCCTATGGCATGCCCTTCTTGGAGCAAAACAGCTCCAAGGCAATCACCACAAGCATCACATTGGACCTCAAATGGTTTTGAGAGACCCGGTAGTGTAAGCACAGGTTGAGAGATAAGCTTTTCTTTAAGATTTTCGAAAGCATTGTTCTCCTTAGCAGACCATGTATACCTAACGCTTTTCTTTGTTAGGTCATGTAATGGTCCCGCAATTTGTGAGAACTTTTCTATGAATCGTCTATAGTATGCACACATACCTATAAAGCTTCTTAGTTCATGAAGATTCCTTGGTTTAGGCCATCCTTTTATTACCTCTAACTTGGATGGATCCATTTGGATGCCATCTTGAGAGATAATGTGACCTAAATACTGAATCTCTTGCAAGAAAAATTCACTTTTCTTTCGATCAACATAAAGTTTATTCTCTCTGAAAACTTGAAATATTACCTTGATAGTGATCCTATTTAGTTCTCTATAGTCGACACACATACGATATGTGCCGTCTTTCTTTTGCACTAATAGCACAGGTGAGCAAAATGGAGATGAGCTTGGCCTAACCATACCCTTCTCAACTAACTCATGCACTTGCCGCATAATCTCCTCTTGTTGAGCTTGAGAAACTCTATAAGGAGGTTTGTTAGGCGGTGAACTCCCTGGAAGAAGTTCAATTGCATGGTCATCATTACCTCGTTTAGGAGGTAGCTCACAAGGGATGTCGTCAATAAAAACATCTTGAAACCCCTTGAGAAAATTGGATAACTCTAATTCCTTTTGGTTGCTTTTATTTTCGTTTGTTAAAGCATTAGGTTCATTTTGAGAATCTTTAACAAAAATCATGTACACGGAAATAGAGTTCTTTATTGACTTGTTGAAAGCTAGTGTATGTACAATGGGGATGGTGTTATCCATTTCCTTAGCATCTATATACATGTCTTTTTCCCTGAACTTAAAGGAGATTCTCCTTTCAGGAAATTTAACATCGGTAGCGAGGCGGTCAAACCATGGTGCCCCTAGGATTACATCCTCATGCTTGAGAGGAGAGATAAAAAAGTCCTCTTTGTCCACATAGCCTTGGACATGAAGCCTCAATTTCCCGATTAAGGGAGTGACTGAAGCTTCTTGGCCCTTGAAGGCACTGTCTGCAGGTAGGACATCTCCCATCTCGTAGGATTGTATGCCTAGCTTGGTGGCTAACTCCATAGATATAAAATTGTGAGTAGAACCAGGGTCAAAGAGAATAAAAGCATCATGTTCTCTTACCTTTCCCCAAGCATGGCATAGAGGAGATCCTTTGTGTTGAGTTTGGTGAGTCTCCTCCTCTTGGATTTCAACCAAGGAAGCTCTAGGAGGATCTTGGCGGTTGTTTTTTTGGGACAAGCGCGATACACATGCCCTTGTTCGCCGCACTTGAAACACCGGTTATCTTTACGATAACGCTCAAGCTCTTCAGGAGAGAGTTTATTCTTACCTTTGTAAACTCCCTTCTCTTTAGCTTTGTTAGAATTGCCCTTAGGAGACTTTTGGACATTGTCCTTCCCCTTAGGCTCATTGGAACCCTTGTTTTCCGGGGGTTTATTATTTCTTTTAAACCCCGTTTGAAAATTGATTCGAGAGGCCACCATAGTATGGTGTATTACCGCCGATATGGTACGTGGCCTTTGGGAGTTGACATAATCCGCCATTTCTTCGGTTAAGCCCGCACAAAATTGTTGCTTTTGCTCTCCAAAATACAACTTTTTGAAGACAGTGGCTTTGAGTTGTAAGTCCCAAAACTTGTCTACATATTTGTGGATGGATTCTTTGGGAGAGAGCTTTAAGCTTCGTCATTCTGTGAGTACTTTGTCTTTGGCATCGGTGGCCAAAAACTGCTTCATAATGGAAGCTCTTAAAGCCTTCCATGTTCGTGGAGCTTCACCATTGGCTCGTAGGCTAGACCACCATTGTCTGGCGGACTTTTGAAAGTGCATAGCTACATGGCGTAGCTTAGAGGACTCCGTGAAGCCCTCATCTCCAAACGCCGCATCGAATTGTTGGATAAAGGCCAAGACTTTGTCCGTGGCACCAAAGGTACCATCATAGGTAAGGAAAGAGATGCTCTTCCCTCCCTCTTTGAATTTCTTCAACTTGGACGACCTCTTCCATGCGGCATAGGATTTCCTATGGCCTCTTCTTTTTGATGGTTCAAAAGTTGCACCATCACTTTCTTCAAAAGGTGAAGAATTTGAAGAAGGTGGAGAAGAGGGTGACCTATTTCTTGCCTTTTTCTTGTCTTGATCTTTGTCATCTTCACCATAGCTTTCATAAGAGGAAGAGGATGAAGAAGATGGAGAAGAGGGTGTCCTCTTTCTCGCCTTTTTCTTCTCTTGCTTTTTATCATCCCTCTTTGAATTGTGGTGAGGAGAAGAATACGATGGTCTTCTCCGCTCTGGTGGTGATGGAGAGCGTTTAGCCCGCCGTCTTCATGGAGCCATCTCCGTCGAGGTGGAGGGAGACTCACTTCTTTCTCGTTCCTTCGGTGGAGGCTCTTCAGTTCTCCTTTGGGAAGGAGATACATCATCAAGAAGTAAATTCTTGAGCCCTTCATAAGGATTGTCTTCTTCTTCCCGAATCGGAGAGAGACCTCTTTTGGTAGTCTCACAGGGAGACTTCCTAGGTGTTCTCTCGTCATGGTGATTAGCTTGAAGAATCCCGTGAGCACGGAGTTGCCGTTGCACTTCACTTTGGAGAGATGGATTGCCCATGGCTTGTTGAAGCCTAGAAACAAGATAGTTAACATGCATTGAAGCATCATTAGTAGCTTGCTCATGAGAAAAATCAAAGTTATCAACATTAATTTCACTCTCTTTACTATTGTCAGCCATTCTAACAACTTTTAGGTGTAAACTTTTTAGGTGTACTTTGGCACTTCAAGCCCTAGTTGCTACTCCTCTTTACCCCTTTAGAAAAATCACTCAAGCTAATGTACCTGCGGCTCGAATACCATTAATTACAAGGAATAGAAGAGAGGGTCTTTCAACACCAAAATAGCACCGTCTCTTGTCAAGCTTCTAATAGCTCAATAGTGGTTAAGCCGTAGGCAAGTCCCGTAGGAATCCACTATTAAGACCATAGCTCTCAACGGTGATGCCTCGTTAACTGCGCAAAGGCAGGCGCACTGCAAGGCTGATTAATAGTACCAACCATTTGTAGCTAGCTTGAGGACCTCCCTTCTTGAGCAAGAAAAGAGAAACCTTGAGCTCTGATACCAATGTAACATTTAATGGCCTAATAACTTATGTGTAGCGGAAATTAGCATGAACATAGTGGGCATTTCATTAGAATAGATTCCTAATGAGAATAACAAGAGTGCTTGGGTGGAGAGAGCAACAAAAAGCATAACACCTAGTTAGATAGCATCAACAA
Source organism: Adiantum capillus-veneris (assembly GCF_014529385.1). Classification (NCBI taxonomy): domain Eukaryota; kingdom Viridiplantae; phylum Streptophyta; class Polypodiopsida; order Polypodiales; family Pteridaceae; genus Adiantum; species Adiantum capillus-veneris. The sequence continues at coordinate 37,473,173 of NC_140945.1, read as the reverse complement.
TACTTTCAAAAGAGAGAGAAATTAAGCTATTGACAACAGTTGAGGACCGGATTTGCATGGAGCCGGTCCCCCCTCCAAAAGGCTTTGTATTATGGTTTTCCCATCAAGAGAGACATTGTACAATACAATTATTTGTGTTCCTTCAAGACTAGCTACTGCAATGAAGATGGAAGCTTCATGCACTAAGCAAAACACTTAATCAAACACAAATTGAATTATCCCCGTTCTCAGACCCAAGACCTCAAACACCTTCGAAGATGGTGAGAGCTAGCAGGGTATGAGAGTAGATTGAGAGGAAGAAGGAGTATCTTACGAGAAAGATATACATCTCCTCACATAATCACTCATATTAGCATAGCTTAGCTTAGTAATTAGCTTGGTAGAGGAGATGAGCATGCCTTGAAGCTTGGATCTTGGTTGGATTTGCATCCACATGCCAAGAGAGTGTTGATGTAGGCTTCTATCTCACAAGCTTGGAGTAGGTGATGAGTTCTCCATTAAAGCTTGGAAAGAGATAGTCTTCTCTTTCTTCACACATGAGCTTGTGTGAGTGTGTGTGTGATAATTGCCAAGCAAAATCAGCCCCCTCTCTCTCTTGGACGAGCCCTCTTGCTAATTGCTCTTGCTGAAGCCTCATTGGCTCTCCCCAAGTCAAGCCAATCACATTTAAGCAGCATAAGTGATAGCCTTCTGACATGTGTCCCCCTTTCCCCTTTTGTGAGAGCTTTAGGTAATTAAATAATTAATCTAAACTCTCATTGGACCCCTTTGCCTCCTGGCCAATAGGAATCAGGCAAGCCATGGGGCTCCTGAATGCTCATTGGACCCCTTGGGAGACTGCCCAATAGTCTTCTAGGAGACTTAATTCTCATTGGTTTCTTTTATTAAATGTTTTTAAATTAATTAAACTAGATTTACTCTAGCCTAATTCTCATTGGTCCACTTCAAGGGTCATCCAATAGAAATTGGGCACACCTTGTGGGCATCTGGCCTAGGGAGCTGACATGTGTCCCTCATTCCCTTTGTGTAAAGGGAGCCTGTGTGTGTGTGTGTGTGTGGCTTTCTCTCTCATCCCCTACCTTTAGGGCTCTCCCCCTCCCATGTAGGGATTGCAAAGACTTTTTAGTCACACACAAAGCATCCAATTTCCCCTAGGTTTGACCTTTGGACACAACCTTTGAATTTTGGAACCTAAGCATTTTGGAAGTCTTAATGGGCTGAACCTTAGGGTTTTTTTAGCCCATTGTTGCACATGGCTCTTTTGCAGATGGCCCCCCCTTTGGATCCCTACTGTGGCCGGTCTGCTAGCTTAACCAATATTCTAGCTTTTTCTCCCTTGACACTTCCCCACATTAAATGATCAGTTTAATATGAGAAAATCATTTAGGATAATTAGATATTGATTATTATGACACCTCATCACTTCAAAAGGGAAGAGAGGAAACAAATGAAGAAAAGGGCAAGAAAGAGGTCACCCTCTTCTCCTTCTTCTTCACCCTCCTCCTCTTTCGATGAAATTTATGGCTATTCTTGTAGAGAATACAAGAGGGGAGGACATCACAAATCCTACCCTGCATGGCGAAGGTCACAAAAGATAAAGAAGTTCAAAAGAGGGAGGAAAGAGTATCTCTTTTCTCTCCTAGCATGTCACCTTTGGTGCTACCAACAAAGTGTTGGCCTTCATCCAACAATTTGATGCGACCTTTGGAGACGAGGGTTTCATGGAGTCCTCGAAGCTACACCATATAGCTATGCATTTTGCAAAATGAGCTCTTCAATGGTGGGCTAGCCTTCAAGTGGCAACGGAAAAGCCCCAAAGACATGGAAAACTCTATGAGTTTCCATCATGAAGAATTTCCTTGCAAGTGATGCAAAGGACAAAGTGATCACCGAATGGCGTAGCTTGAAGCTTCTCTCTCATGAGTCTATCCACAAGTATGTAGACAAGTTTTGTGATTTACATCTCAAGGCTACTGTCTTCCAAAAGATAGACTTCGTTGAGAAAAAGCAACAATTTTGTGCGGGATTACCTGAAGAGATGGCCAAATACGTTAACTCTCAACAGCCTGGTTCTATCACGGAAGTAATCCATCACACCATGGTTGCTTCACGCGTCAATTTTCAACAAGGGGCTGGACAGAATGTCAAGCCGATGGAAAACAAAGATAAAAATGATGCGAAGGGCAAAATTAATGCTCAAAATTCTTCCCAAGGCACCTCCAACAACAACAACAACAACCGGTCCAAGGAGAAGGGAGTTTACAAAGGCAAAAATAAACTCTCTCCTGAAGAGCTTGAAGATTTTTGCAAGGACCATAAGTGTTTCAAGTGTGGGGAGCAAGGACATGGCTATCGTTCTTGCCCTAAGAAGAATGCTCGCAATGAGACTCCTAGGCCTTCCACCATCGAAGCTCCAAAAGAGGATGCTCATTGCAAAGAATCATCACTTTCCTATGCTTCGAGAAAGGTAAGACACTACAAGAGGCTCTTCACATTAGCGACGCTCACACAGCGACGCTCAAAAAAAAAAATCCCGGCGTCGCTATGAGCGTCGCTATAAGCGTCGCTATGAGCGTCGCAAATTTCTTTGTAAATTTACGACGCTCATAGCGACGCTCATAGCGACGCCAGCTGGGGTAAAAAAAATAACCGAGCGCGCCCAAAAACTCAGATCTCAGATCTGAGTTTTTCGGCGCCCTCAAGCAAAGAGCAGGTAACGCTCTCCCTCACTCTCTCTCTCTCTCTCTCTCTCTCTCTCTTTTTCTTTTACACACACACACACACACACACACACACACACACGAGGAGAGGAAGGAGAGCCAGGTATGCTCCTTCCCTCTCCTCATTCTCATGTTCCCTTCCCCTCTTTCTCTCTCCATCGCGCTCTCTCTCACACACACACACATACACACACACATATAGTGTTTTTGAGAGAGAGAGAGAGAGAGAGAGAGAGAGAGAGAGAGAGAGAGAGAGAGAGAGAGAGAGAGAGAAGTGCAAAAACGCACACACATACATAAACAAAGAATGCACACACACATTGAGAGAGAAAAGAGAGAGAGAGCATGCATAAACAAAAAACGCACGCATTGAGAGAGGAAAAGAGAGAGAGAACATGCATAAACAAAAAACGCACACATTGAGAGAGGAAAAGAGAAAGAAAACATGCATACGATCCAAAAAAACGCACACACATTGAGAGAGAAAGAAAGAGAAACTAAGGGAGCGTCGTAGGAAACTAATTAAAATTAAAAGACCTAAAGATCTAGCCGACGAGGAGTTGAACTGAAGACCTATTATTCAAGAGAGAAATGGCATAATCAATCTATCATACTTGGCATGGGTGATAGAAAGGTTATACCATTTATCTCTTTTTATTGGCACACACATCCACACACGCGCACACACACAGGAAGAAGAGAGTTATAACGTCGTAGGAAACTATTTTAAAAGACGTTAAAGATTAGGTTATATGTAGACTTACATTAAATTAGATTTAGGTTTATTTTTAACTAGATTTACATTTATTTAAGCTAGATTTAGATTTATGTTATATTAGATTAGATGCGGGTCTCCATAGACTGCGATGCCTGCATGAAGCGGGTGAAGAAAGCCCTCAATGGAATATAGGGTATTGCTGCCTTCACTCATAGTGGGCTCCGTCGATCCAAAAGTACTGGTGAAATGTCTTCAGAAGATAGGGAAGAAGGTGGATCTTCAGGGCGGCAAGAGTCACTACATCCCCGACACAATGACCATCTAGACAACCTCTAGTCATTAGACTTACGTTAAATTAGATTTAGCTTTATTTTTAGTTAGATTTACGTTTATTTAGATTTACGCTTATTTACGTTAGATCGAGTCCACGCAAGAATTACTTACGGTTTAGGGTTTAGAGTTAGACGAACAGTGAAAAGATCTACTGTGAAAAGATGTTAAGATGAAGTGAAGTGCTACAGCTAGAGAAGAGGCAAAGGGATTTTGTCCACTACATGCAGTATCATGTAGACGTGGGTGTCTAGATTTCTTGTACCCACAAATATAGGTATTGACCAATAAAGACGAGATTATAACCCGGTGGTTCTGATCTCCGTGCACCTCTAGACCGAGGTGTGCGGGGATTGGACATGACTAGAGAATGTGAGGTAGAGAGAGAGAGAGAGAGAGAGAGAGAGAGAGAGAGAGAGAGAGAGAGAGAGAGAGAGAGAGAGAGAGAGAGAGAGAGAGAGATAAGATGAAGAATGCCAATAGAATATTAAATTTGTTGTCTAGGTTATAAGTTTTTTATCCTCATTATGAGTAGCGACGAGGATGTGGGACCGTCCAACCGAAACACCTATCTCTCAACGAGGGTCTTATGTCCTTGTAATCAATGCAAGCATGCTGTGCGACGGACAAGACGTGTTTCTTTGCAGCACGTTCGTGAATTTGGCGAGTTCGATCCATCTATTATAGATCGAGTTGTTGCCAATTATAACTCGTCGGACTCTGACGCTGGCCAACAAGCAGCAATCTTGCAACCCAATAGACGTATTCGCAGGCGCTTTGGTCAAGCAGCATATGTGAGGCCACAAGATGTAGCCTCTGACAGCTCGGGGGATGATCATGCAGAGCACATTCCCAACGAGGCAATGTTTGAGCCCGAGATTGATGAAATGATCGAGACGATCATGGATTCAGAAAGGCTTATCTATGATGATATGAAAAGTGAAGCCGATACATCATTGTATAATGGAGCACGTATGTCTAGATTGAAAGCACTCCTGGTTCTTCTCAACATGCAGGCAAAGTTTGGATGGAGTGACACTAGCGTCACAGCGCTTTTCAGGTGATCTATTACAATTAGTTTACTTTAATAGAACTCATGGTGTATAATGATCTGATAGATTTTTACACGACTGTATCATATTTTTATGTTGTGTAGATTGCTGAAAGAGCACATTCTACCAGCTGACAATGTGATGCCAGATTCCCGAGATGAAGCAAGAAAGATTTTGCGAAACTTGGGGATGGATTACAATTCTATCCACGCTTGTCCTAATGACTGCATTCTTTTCAGAGGGGAATACACAGACATGGAGAAGTGTCCGAAATGTGATTCCGAAAGATATCGAGTAGATCTCCACGGGACAAAAATTCCACAAAAGGTTTTGCGACATTTTCCTTTGCTTCCTCGCATCAAGCATTTCTTCGAATGTAAGTCCATGGCCGCCCTAGCATCATGGCATGAGGAGAATAAATCTTCGGATGGTGTGCTACGAATTCCTGCAGATTGCGCAGCCTGGAAACATATAGATGGAACATGGTCGGATTTTGCCAGGGAAGCTCGAAATTTGCGCTTAGGCCTGGCTATGGATGGCGTAAATCCATTTGGTCAAAGATCAACATCTTACAGTGTATGGCCCGTTGTCATCGTCAACTACAACATTCCCCCGTGGTTGACTACGAAGAAGGGGCACCTATGGCTAAGCTTGATTGTGCCAGGGCGATATAAAGTGGGGAATATGGATGTGTATCTTCGTCCACTATTGGAAGAGCTACAACAATTGTGGATTGGCATAGAGGTGGTGGATATGAGCCGACACACAGGACGACGGAATGCTTTGATCAGAGGTATTCTAATGTGGACCATGCATGACTATCCCGGGCTAACAGAATGCTCAGGTGATCTATTGACACTCCTCTCTCAGACACTGTAAATCTTGTTTTTCCCCATAGTTGATCTATTATCATGTGTATACATGCAGGGCTTCAAACAAGCGGATACAGAGCATGTGTCACATGTGGACCTAGACTGAATGCACGTAGGGCACCCTCACTGAAGAAGCAAATCTACGAAGGTCATCAAGCGTATCTTCCGGAGAATCATGTGTTACGCGACGGCTTTTTGGGAAGAGAGCCACCAAGGATGTCTGCACAAGCATGGTTAGAGCAGAAGGAGATGTGCGATGACGGATTGCCTCCAGGGATGAAGAGACTATCTCTATGGTACGAGTTACCATACTGGCCTCGACTCGTGATCAATCACTTGCTCGATCCAATGCACATATTCAAGAATGTGGGTAATCTACTATGGGACCATTTGACCGGCAAGAAAGATACTTTGGGAGCCAGAGTTGACCTTAGAAATGTGGATCGTATGGAGCAATATTGGCCGCAAACAGCGTCTGATGGATCGATAAAACTTCCTAAAGCACCATGGATTTTCACAGGAGCCCAAGAACGCAAAGTAAAAGAGGCCATTCGATCTTTGCGGACCCCCACTGGCGTAATGCACTCGCTCCGAACGTGTTTTACTAAAGAAGGAAAGCTTACCGGTTTGAAGTCACACGATTGGCATAAAATGTGTCAGGTACGTTCATAGTGGACTTTAATATCATTGCATAAAATGTGGACTTTAATATCATTGCTGCACATACTTTACAGTTTATTTTACCGGTTGCCATTGAGGGATGTTTGTCTCTCGACATCCGTAACACAATCTACAAACTTGCAAAGCTGGTGCAATGGATCTCACAAAAGGAGATCGACGTAGACTCCATACCATTCGCCAAACTAAATGCTGCGGAGCTTGTGTGCATGTTTGAGAAACATTTTCCTACTACAATGCTAACCATTCAGGTGCATCTTCTTATTCACATAGTTGATGAGGTGGAAATAGCTGGCACAGTTCATTCCAGATGGATGTTCTTCTTAGAGCGTTTCATGAAAACGCTTAAGGGATATGTGCGTCAAAAGGCACGTCCGGAGGGTAGCATGGCAGAAGGTTGGTTGGTATCAGAGTCCCTAGTGTACATTGGAGAGTGGCTAGACGGATTTGATAAATCCGGGACACGCTATGGCGAACCATAGATGATGAGCGCATATCTGGGATTGTCATGTGCAATCTCGGTGTTGAGAAGAAGATGACGGAAGATCTAGAGGCTAAAATCAACCGATTTTGCATGCTTCACAATCCAGTGATGCAAAAGTGGATTTCACAATATGAGGATGCAAAGCAAGAGCGACAAAGGGCACGAATCGAGTGGAGACGGGGAAGACGACCACCGATGCACTATCCAGCGGTTCTGGAGAGCCTACCAACCTTCATGAGCTTAAGATGGTTGCACAACCAATTGAAAAGCGCACAACAATGCGGTGACGAAGTGACTGAAGAAGAGTGGGAGTACTCTCGGGGTTGCGCGACCAAGGTAAGTTTGCAATGTACGACTAGCAAGTGACTTTATTTATAAACGTTTGAACGGCCACTCATAATCTTTGTTCGTTGTAGTATAAGTCATACACAGCAGCATGGTGTAAAGGTCGACATTTTAGGGTGGAACGAATCGACAAAAAGCGTTTTACTCAAGATTGTGGAATCATGGCAAAATTTGAACAGTCTAGTCGACGACGTTCCTCTGATGCAGATCCCGTGGTGGCGGAACTCACTTACTTCGGCACGCTGCAAGAGATTTTGAGGATCGATTACAGAGGATTTTTTGTCGACTTGTTCGACGTGCAATGGTTCAAGATAATCATGGAGGGTCGAAACGCTACTGTGCGTAGAGGAGAGTCTGGTTTTCTTGAGGTGGATTCTACTAAGAAATGGACTGACCTAAGAGACACTTTCGTACTACCCGAGCATTGTGAACAAGTAAGTATATAAATAGTTAACATCCCCCTTTTACAAGTTATGTGCTTGAAAGCTCTCATGTAAGTTATGTGGCTCTGGCAGGTAGTATTTCATCCTACAAAGTCTACATCAAACTGGTGGTACGTCATAGAGGTAGCCCCTCGTAGTGCAAGGACGTATGAAGGCTACCATGTGCCAATCACAACGACATCAATGGAGGAGATCAGAGAAGATGCTCAATCAGAAGCCGCTGCGGTGGTGCCAGACGAGCATCAAGATGCTACTACTCTATATGGGGTGCATGCAGAGGAGCTACAAAATGAAACAGAGGATATGTGTTTAAACGGAGAGCTCTATATAGATATAGGAAGTTATGCTGAGTTATGCGAGGATGAGAGAGAGATCTCTTAAAGCCACAAATATTGTATTTGAACAATTTTGCTCCGTGCTGTAAAAGCTCTAGCTCTCTAAGTAGCTTCCATGGTGTATAACGCTCTTTTCTACTCGCGCTCACATCTTTTGATTGAAAATTCTGAGTTTTCGACTTGCCTCTTCTATCACTCGATTCATTGCGTCATTGTATTTATATGCGTCATTACGTCATTGTATTTAATGGTCTTTGCGTCATTGTCTACTCTATTCATTCAATATTAAGTTTAAATATTCGTGTGTTTAATGCAGGTATGGATGATGAGGAGTTTCTTTCTTCTTTGTCACCGCAGCAGAGACAGTGGTACGTGGAGCGTCATCGCTCTGGCGCATCATCGCGCGTTCCTACACCATCCGCATCTCCCTCTCTTTCGGAGCATTCGGCGCGCTCCGAAGCTTCGGCGTCGACGAGACGAGCGTCACACTCTTCTAGACACCGGCGCTCTAGTGGTGGCGGTGGCGGTTGTTGTGGGGATTCCGCCACCGATGCCTCCACACCGCCTCGTGTTCGACGAGGCTCTTTACCCTCCCCTTCTTTGCCCGCCCCCACACCAGCCACAGCATCGCCGTCTACGCCAGGTTTTGCACGGCTGACTGTTCCTAGAAGCTACACACCTCTACCTACTCCGCCAGGAGCCACCCCACTCGACACTCCTCGCTTCGGGGCCCAGACGCCGGTGGAGACACCTGACGTCCGTACCCCCATCGACACGCCGCTAGAGACCCCTGCCGGGACACCCAGGTTCACGCGTCACCGGCCAGAGGGCTTGCCTTACTCCGTCGACATCAGCGGCGGCATCATCATGGATGATGACGGCAAGAAGGTGATCTCGCGCATGCGTGGTCTTTGCTCTCAGCTGTTTAGACACTATATACTAAACAAATGGAGTGAAGTACCAAGTGATTTAAAAAACAGAGTCATCAGCATACTTCATGATGAGTTTCCCGTTCCAACACGGGATCAGCGCTTCAATGAAGACCTGATGAAGATTCGAATGCGCGAATACTGCAAACACAAGCGTTCCGAAGTGCAAAAAGCAATCAAGAATGGGTGGAATAGGCCAGATTGGCTGGCCAAAGAAGATTGGAAGAATGCGAAGAAAGCAGCGCGCGAGAATCCCGACAAGTGGAAGCAACAAAAGGATGCAGCCAGAGCGCGAGTAGAGGCAGGGAGCTCGCACCACTTGGGGAGCGGTGGATGGGCATCATTTGAGGCCGATTTTGTAAGTCTTTTCACATTGCTCTTTATGCATGTTCGATAGTTTAGGGTTTATGAGTTTTTTAGTTCTAACATAATGAAATCTTTGTATGTTTTGACAGTGGTCGATGACAGGACGTGATCCCACACCGTACGAGCGCGAGTACGCAGGCAGGAAGGGCTTAAACGCCCTGATGGACATTCTCAGTTCTCGCGGCGGCATGGTTAGTATTAGGGTTTACTCTTTTTTATTTTTTGTATTGTTTTATAAATGTCGTTATATGTTTATACTTACTGAAACTGTCTTATTGTCTTTTTTTGCAGAATCCGACAGATACGCCGCTTGGACGCGATGAGACGTCTGATTAGACGACGTCAGTTTAGCCGTAGCTAGATAGCATTAGTTTAGGGTTTCTCATAGCTTATGTATCATGAGACGGATTTTATACGTCTTTTTGAACCATGTATATTATTACATTTGTCACCGCAATTCCTTTTGCCAATCAATTCTTTATGCCTATGATGTTGTACAATTGTCATTATTACATTTGCCAATCAATTCATTTGCCTATGATGTGTACAATTGTCAATTTTGCAAACAATGCGTCTTGTGGGTGACTATTTTGGGTCTATTATTTACCTTTGCACTTTTTTTAAAAAGTGAATCAAGTACAATATGGTTGATGGGTGGCAGGGCATTCAATGCCCTGCCACCAAAAAAATATTCTCTCAGGCGTCGCTATAAGCGTCGCTATTTATGGCTCTGTAGCGTCGCTATATGCGTCGCTATACTCTTCTGTGAGAGCGTCGCTATAGGCGTCGCTATAAGCGTCGCTATATAGCGACGCCTATAGCGACGGCTATAGCGACGCATATAGCGACGCTCTCGTAGCGACGCTTTTAGCGACGCTTATAGCGACGCCGGGGGTTATAAAAACCCAATGTATTTCCGTCGCTAAGAGCGTCACAAGAGCACATAACCTCTTGTAGTGAGAGAGCATGAATCCTTCATCTTGTTTGACCCTGGCTCTAATCACAACTTCATATCAACGGAGTTGGCCACCAAGTTGGGCATTCAAGCTTTCGAGATGAAAGATATTGTAACGGCTGACACAAATTTCAAGGGACAACAAGCCTCCATTACACCCTTGATCATTGGGAAGTTGAGGCTTCATGTCCAAAGCTATGTCGACAAAGAAGACTTTATCATCTCTCCTCTCCAACATGAGGATGCTATCCTAGTGGCACCATGGTTTGATCGCATGGCTGCCAATATGAAGTTCCCTGAGAGGAGAATCTACTTCACCTACAGTAAGAATATGTATATAGATGCTAGTGAGCATGGTTGCACTATTCCACTTGTAAATCCTCCTGCTTTTGATAAATCAATGAAGATCTTAGTTTCTGCATACATGATTTTTGTCAAAGAGTCTCTAAAAGATCCTAATGTTTCATCAAATGTAAATGGTAGGAATCAAGAAGAGTTAGGCTTGTCTAATTTTCTAAAAGGATTCCAAGGTGTGTTCATCGATGATATCCCTATGGACTTACCTCCAAAACAAGGGGATGATGACCATCGAATTGAGTTCCTTCCAAGAATCTCACTTCCTAACAAGCCTCCTTATCGAGTCTCTCAAGTTCAACAAGTAGATGAGATCATGAGGCAAGTACAAGAATTGGTAGACAAAGGGATAGTGAGGACTAGCTCCTCTCTCCCTTTTTTTCTCCAGTCCTTTTAGCGGAGGGATGCCCTTCTTGCCTTGCCTTCACATTATCAATGGTGTTAGAGCTCTAGACCCCAAGGGTGATACACTGTCATAAAATCTAATATCTAACTAACCCAAATGATTTTCTCATATTAAACTGATCATTTAATGTGGGAGAATAAACGGGAAAAAGGGTGAGGATATAGACATGTGCTTATAGATCTATCTCAACACGGGGCCAATGGTAATGGGGCCCAAATGAGAGATGGTCTATCAAAGAGCAAGGCTAACCAATGGAGCATAAAGACCTTAGGGTTAGCTTCATTGAAGACCTCCAATAGTTAGTGTAAAAGTCCTTTGACCTTAGGTAATTGACCTTAGGTAAGCTAGGGTTAGGCTAACCAATGGAGCATAAAGACCTTAGGGTTAGCTTCATTGAAGACCTCCAATAGTTAGTGTAAAAGTCCTTTGACCTTAGGTAATTGACCTTAGGTAAGCTTGAGGTGGGAACCCGGCCAAAGCTTAAGGTGCTTGAGGTGCTTGATGGTTCTTGATGTACTTGAGGTGCTTGATGACTAAGATGCTTGAGGTGCTTGATGACTGAGATGCTTGAGGTTCTTGTCATGCTTGAGATTCTAGGGTTGTACTTGAGGTAGGAACCCAGGCCAAGCTTGAGGGACTTAAGGGCCAAGATTGTGGTGGACACCGGGTCCAAAGTTGAGTGGCTTGAGGTGTCAGGCCAAGGGCAGGGCCAAGGGCCAGGATGGACATGCAGTCAAGGGGCGCTATATTTAGGGGCTAGGAGTCTATATATGGCACAGTTGGGTGGAGAGTTGCATGGTCCAGTCCCCTACGGTCTTACATTGGGATCAGAGCTCAGGAGGCATGGCGAAAGAGAAGGGACGTGGAGTCTCAAGGAGTGCATGCTCTCGGTTTCTCTCTCTCTCTTCTCTCTCTCTCTCTCTCTCTCTCTATCTCTCTCTCTCTCTCTCTCTCTCTCTCTCTCTCTCTCTCTCTCTCTCTCTCTCTCTCTCTCTCTCTCTCTCTCTCTCTTGTTCGTGCATATTGCCATGGCTGAGCATGGCTCTTGCCTTGCTGAAGGAGGAAGGAGATGGGCGCCATGCATGAAGCATGCAAGAGGTAATTGCATGAATCTCAGGCGTGGGAAGCAGTCCCTGCAGAGCCAAGGAAGATGAAGATTGGGGAATCAAGGACCCCATGTGCAACGTCTCTTAACCGGGAAAGCGGGGTCTGTCGACCACCTCAAAAACCTGCAAGTTCGATTTCATTGGATGCGCGCTGGGCAGGGGGTGAGTTTTCGACACTTGGGCACCGTCGTTGGAGCACCATAGCAAGAGCATCGTCATCATCCTCGCCTGCCGCGGTAGCATCGGATTGCAAAACTTGTGGTTTTTCCACCTAGGTGTCCCAAAGCGTGGGCGCCCTAAAGATTTTAGGGCTCAAGGGTGGGTACACACCGGTTGAGCATGGCAATTTAAGAGACGAGCTTACGCTCGTTGGATGGGAAGGCCTCGGTATCATGAAGGTACCAAGGTAGTTCCTTAGACCTGCACGGTAGTTCCTAGCTGCAGAATTTCAGGGAAGTTTTGAAGAAAGATCTGAAAGCTGCGGATTATCCAAGGTGCTCGCCTTTGTCTTTCCGAGGCATGTCACTACCATAACAGAAAACTTCAGATCTGCAGCACATCTGAAATCAAGGGAATGCAAAGGCCTGAAAGGTCGCCGAAGGCCGTTTGCAAGGGCATCGACAAGGCACTAACCATGGTTGCATGACATAGTCCAAAATCGAAATCCCTAAAGGTACGTAGAGTTCCTTTAGCATTTTTGTTTTTCACAAAGCTGTAGAAATTTCAATGCTTGCACAAGTTTACATACCGAAAGCAAGAAGCTCGCAAGGCGAGTTGACGTCAGTATCTAATCATGCAAAGTGCAAGAAGCTGGCAAGGCGGGTCGGCATTCGTCATCGTAATAGGTATGCAGTAGCTTTTGAATCTGTTTGGAAATTTTTTGGAATATCTGTATTTATGGCATGTAACAAATGCACATACACTTTCGGCACACAAAGCACAAGCACGGCTTGTGATAATTACTGTAAGCAATAAAAATTTGATGCGTAAATTGTTGGCAAGGGTCCAATGATTGGTTTCAAGATTAGAATCAAGCATGGCTTGAGTCGACCGCCTTGCTCCAGAGCACGGCTCCTCATCGTTCTATTTTGCTGCCAAAGCATAGCACATAGGCACTGTTTTAGTATCTCAAGAGATCGACATGGCCTGCTGTTAGATTTGACAAAAGGTGCAAACATGTTCAACATGGCCATCGTTTTGAAGTTCAGGCAGATTGACAGGAGTCTTTCTTTCTCCATCTTTGAGTTTGCGGTTCCAAATTTGCTAGGGCATGGCTCTTCGGCAAATTATTTCCGCACGTCAGTCGATGGAGACAATCCTAAATGGTGAAGCATGGAGTTTATACTTATGCATCATCGCACACAGCATGTACCTTGTCATGGGTAATGGCACTAACACCTAGCAGAAGCATCTGTTGGCTATGCGAACAAAAGTAATTATGTGCCATCTGCCATTGAAGATTCCCACTTTTGGCATATGCTATGAGCATACACAATTGGGAAGGAATAGGCAATGTGTTTGCAGGTTATTTCCTATTGCAGGTTATTTCATTATGTACCAGACAGGTGTATACACTATACGAGGATGTCTGTGCAGATATGGCTATGAGCCATTTTGGAATGAGTTTTTCCTTCCCAATTTCATGACAACTGGTTGCAGCAACAACGACCAAGTTAGCCAAGTTTAAGTTTTTTTTTTTTTCCATGTTTACACTTTACTTGGCAATTACTGTCATTGTGCAAAGCAAAGTGCTTTGGCAATTTTATACGAAGCAAGACTTCTCCCTTGTGCCGCGATACTGCCCATTGATTTGGAATGAAGGGCATTGGCACACAAGTTTGGGAAATTGGCAAAATAGGGAATATCAGCTCATAGAATCCCTATCAGTTTAAACTGTGCAATGCACTTATGGTTTTGGTTCTCGCGTTTGAGGCCATCACTCTCGGCAAGGGCTTACAATTCTGCATGCAAGGCATGCTAGCGAGGTGGATTCAATTCTACCACTTCATGCATTACGCTTCCGCTATCACACTCGCAACTTTGTCAAATTGATGGATTTTTTACCATGAGTGTTGGTTGCTATTAACACACAACAACACTAAAAGGAACCTAAATCTAGGACTTATTTCATGGGCAAAGTGTCAATGCTAAGTCGTCCTCATACAATCACGACCCCTGCAAGGTAGGTGGGTCGGAATGAGTTTTGTGTTTTTCTGTTACCTCTCTTGATGAGAGAGTCATACCGGAAAACTGTGGAATGCTTATACGATAAGTTGCAAGTTAGGCATAAGATGCGTAAGAGCACACAGCTTGGGTACACACTCTAAAAACTTAAGGAAAGTTCCTCAGCCCAGCATGCTCTTCTTCTCGCTCTCTCTCTCTTTAAGGGAATAATGAAAATATTCTAAGAAGCTTTTGATACATGTTTTTCTCGTGAGTCAGCTTGAGCCAAGGTGCTCTAACTCTCAGCTAGCGCGTGGCTAAGATGCTACTCAAATTAGTCTTCATCGTTTCATCCTAATTTGCATAAGGGCTATGAGCCACACAGGCTAAGAGCCATTGTCAGACCTAGGGTAAGATCCCAATGCTCACATTCTTTGGGTGCTTGTTTTCAAGAGTGAACAGATCTACCCAGGGAAGTATACATCAACATTAATGGACAAGCAAGGGTCTTGTCATTCAGGATGTTTACAGTGTCATTTTTGCACTACATGATTTCAGTGCGACACTCAACTTGAGTTTTTGATAAATCTTCAACTCATAGCAGCTGATCTATATAAAGGAAGTATAGATGCAGCAATCAGTTGTGACAGCATGACTATCCCACCAGAGCTAGGTAGTCCACTTGTGTGGATTCCATGTTCTCTATATAGCACTACGAAGTGTCTATGGACATATTGTTTTGGTGTACGACCGGCGGTGTGACTGCTACTCATCCCATAGGCATTGAGGATCACAGTTTGATCTCTCCAGTTAGCCTTTCAAGGAACGAATTTTGCAATCTACCACGCGGTAGTGGACAAATCAACTTTTGGTTGATTCCAATCAATATGTATACAGTTGACTATGTTGATAACTGTACCTGCTAGTTGTGCAGTTTCTACAGAGGGTCTTACAAGGGATTTGACTACGTAGAGGTTAACCAAAGGGGTTGGATTGCGGAGGGAAACACCCATGGTTCCAGTGCAATACTGTTTTTTTTTCCAGGTAGGGAGACGTGCTCCTCTCCGTTTGAATACGGGTAAGTGAACATTCCGTTCAATATCCAGGTACGCATCTATTGATTGGTGTTTATTCCTTTTTCAGTATGCTTTACTTGGTTTTTCAAGACGTATAAGTACGCTTGATGTTACAGAGCCATGCAAGGGCATGCGGCACAAAGTATTTTGGGCCAAGTGTCCAATCATACCCTTTTGCCTTCTGCTGTTACGAACCTACTTGTAGGATCGATTTGGCACATGTTGTCACATGGGATACAACATGGTTAGGACTCAAGGAGCTTGGTTTAGCCAGTGTGGAGCATGTAATGAGGGTCCTCTCACTCGCGTCGCAGAGTGTTCGTAGTTACCTCCACCCACAAGTACAGCTCGTACTTGATGGATGTCACTTTTCCTGGCATCCTTACTTGAGTCGTATTCCACATGTGGGAGCTGAATATGAGTCTCTGGGACTGACACTCTCGCCCAATTCTCTCTGATGTGTCTCGACGAAGTCCCTAGGTGCTGGTTGCATCCGTTCATTAGCCAATTGACACACACCCTATCAGGAACAATTTCAGTGGCCAAAAATTGTCGGGTACTAATGTACAGACGTTTGTGATTACAAGTGCTGTGAAACCATCTTAATGGGAAGGTCTTTCTATTATAGCAAAGTTTGCTACGTTCATTGAGAATGTCCCATGGTTGGTTCCTAGGTGTGACCCGGGTTGTCACATTCTTATTATGGTTCCAACTGTGTTGCAATAATTTCAACGTAAGTATCGTGGAAAGTCTCCTCATGGAATTGTGGTTTGGAAAATGTTAGTGTTAAATGCATGCACACTAGGTTTATGGGGCCTAGTGTTTAACACAAATTTATTTGGACGCGGCATGCAAATCCATGACTTTATTCTTTCTGCACCCTTTTTCATTGCTAGTGCAATCTCTCTTGCAGATTTTGTATGAGTTTACACCCTGCCATACAAGGTGATGGTTGAGTATGGATGTTAGTGATTGGTTGCTGGAACCTCCAATCTACATTCAACCCTGTTGGTTGTCTCCATTCCATATCGAGTATATGGCTGGATACTCAATGGTTGAGTCATAGTTTGTCGTCAGTCGTGGAAGATTGTCTCTAAGTGGTTGGGGAAAGTACCTCACTCTTACTGCTGTTATTCATCCCACGTTGGATGGGCAGCTTACAAGTATTCTATTTAGTACTAAATGATACGCTAAGCACATACGTTAGTAAACCGTGCTAAAGGATCTGCTAAGAGCATACGTTAGCACAATGCATTCTGAATAGGTGATTCTCTCCTTATTCTAGAATTTGCTTCGGTTAGGTTTTCAACTTTGAACACCTGTTGTGGTAGGGTTGGATACCGACAGTTTCATAAGTCAAGGACTTAGTAGGTGTGCTAACAGAGTATGTTGGCATGTAACCTTTGTTAGGGGTGAACATGTGGTTCTGTGTGTTCCAAAAGGTTCAGAAGTCTGACATGAGGACACTCCCTATTCTATCTTTCAGTAGCTATGAGCTTTTCAAGATACTCACATGAGTTACCATTTAGATACGGGTGGTTGCAAAAGGACAACAATGTTGAAAATCAAGATGTTGTTCTTGGTTTCATTGAACCTCCTCACTGCACCAGGTATCGGTCATATGGACAATTGGCCCGTGTAGAGGATGCCAATAAGGAAAACATCAGTGTTCTTACGAAGATACTACCACTTGTGTTTTCGAGGACGAAAACGCTTCTCCAAGGGGGGAGTAATGTCAGGCCAAGGGCCAGGATGGACATGCGGTCAAGGGGCGCTATATTTAGGGGCTAGGAGTCTATATATGGCACGATTGGGTGGAGAGTTGCATGGTCCAGTCCACTGCGGTCTTACATGAGGTGTGAAAAATTCAACACTAATAGGGGGCGAGCCCTACAAGAGGGGGGATGAGAGCGAACACCCACACACTCACTCAAGGCAAGCTTGGTACAAAGAAAGCAAAAGGGACACTTGTCAAGTTCCTCCTCATGTAGCCCTCATGGTGTGCTTGAAGCCTATTGGTTGGCCACCCAAGGGGTCCAATGATAATTTAGAATATTTAATTAATTGTTTTTACATTTATCAAGTCCTCTCTCTCAAAGGGGAAAGGAGGACACTTGTCCCCAGGCTACCCTTGTTACTTGATTTAACTCCTGCTTGTGATTGGCTAGGCCTAGAGGGGTGGAATGAGCCTAAAGCATGAGCTACAAGGGGGGGTCGGGCCAAGGAAGCTAGGGGAATTCTTGGGAGTATACTCTCCCACACACACATAACACACACCCTCATTGTGTGAAGTGCAAAGTGCAAGAGATCCCTCTCCTTCTCCAAGGAAGTAGAGAGGTTGAGAGCCTACACCAACACTCTTTGCTATGGAATGCAAATCCAATCAAGAGCCAGGCTTCAATGATTAAGATTACCATCTTCTCCATCTTCATTACTATGCTATTATGTATGCTAGCAAGAAGAGAGATGATAAGTGAGGAACTAGTTCTTTCTCCTATGAAATGTTTCTTCTTCCTCTTTCCTACCCTCATTCCCTACTAGCTCTCTCCACCTTCGAAGGTGTTTGAGGTCTTGGGATTGAGGCTTGGGATAGTTAATTCTTTCCACAAAGTTTATGTTATGCTAGTGATGCATGAATCTTTCCATCTTCATTGCATCACCTAGGTCACAAGGAACACAAAGATTGTATTGTAACAAGTCTCTCTTGATGGGAGAAATCATAATACAAATGCCTATTGGAGGGGGGACCGGCTCCACATAAATCCGGTCCTCAACTGTTGTCATATTGTCTAAACTCTCTCTCTTGCAAAAGTATTGTTCATGCCAAGTTAATTAAATGCTATGTTTATGTTGCTACTATCAATTACTATGATGTGTATTCTCAAATTATGTCTACATCTTCTTTTCTTACTATCTCTCACTATCAAGTTTATTCTCTTTGTGTGTGTGTGTGTGTGTGTGTGTGTGTGTGTGTGTGTGTGTGTGTGTGTGTGTGTAGTGTAGTGTTTTAGTGTTAGGTGTGAGTACTTGGGTTTTTGGAGCGATGGTGAGAGATTGATGGGTATGTGTGTGACAAATTGGAATTGTTCAAGCAACTGTTCTCCTGGATCTCTCGCAACAATCTCTATTAAATTGCCTAAAATTTGTGTAGTTTAAAACCCCTCTTGCTCAGCTCACTTGGTACATTAACATGATTACATAGTACACTCCCCAAACAAATATGCCAAAGGACGCAGGTCAAAGCAGAAGTGGACAATGGGACTTCCACATCATCAACACCTTTGATTGATTGATTGATTGATTGATTGATTGATTGATTGATTGATTGAGAGAGAGAGAGAGAGAGAGAGAGAGAGAGAGAGAGAGAGAGAGAGAGAGAGAGAGAGAGAGAGAGAGAGAGAGAGAGAGAGAGAGAGAGAGAGAGAGTGCTTGTGTATGTGTTGGGGGTGTGGGGGGAAGGGGCGTGTGGAGTTGGGCGCCTACCTTTGATTCCCTTGCCAATGAGATGTGATTTGTCGAAGAAGTCACGAGAGGAAATGGCTCCCCATGGCTTCTTTGCAGAATCTTTTTGAAGTTGTGGAAGTTTCTTAAGGGACTGAGTCATGGCTTCTTCAATAGTCCTGAGTCTCTATGTCCCGTTAAAACTAATTAACCCAAGCACAAACTAAACCCAGACAAAGGGGACAACCCATGTTCCTTTAGAAGCACAGTCATGGATACATGATGTGCACATAGGTAAAGTGGTTATCTCATGCCCTTGAGAACATTGGCCCATGGGGTTCTAGGTTCAAGCCTTGCCTCGTGGAGAAAGGGCCTTCAAATAGAGATCCACATATGACAAGTAGGCTTTTGGAGAGGGCCATTTGAAGACATGGACACAGGTCTTGATTTCTCTTTAGCATATTACCCTCAAAGAGACCGCCAAAGTGAAAGCGCAAAATTGATGATTCTTAATCTTTTAAAAAACTATATTGATGATTGAGAAGGACCAAAACAATCAATGGTCTGAATGGAGATGAGACATAATCAATGGTTTGAATGGAGATGGGACGAACGAGTGTTACGATCCAGTGTTAATCTTACTTTACTTGTCATAGCCTTCTCTTCCCATCAATTAAAACACCCAAGGATTCCTTGACATAGCCATGGTGGTGATATCCTGCATTCAACACGTTCTATATTGGCAAGGAGGAATGCTCTTCTCGTCTTTTCTTCACATTATCAATGGTGTTAGAGCTCTGTACCTCAAGGGTGATATGCATGCCACGGCGTAGACAAAGGATGAGGTGAAGTGTTGTGGATTCCTCTTGGATATTATCGTATGCATGTTGACGGTGTTACCATATACATGTGGTAGTGATGC
Organism: Adiantum capillus-veneris; assembly: GCF_014529385.1. Classification (NCBI taxonomy): domain Eukaryota; kingdom Viridiplantae; phylum Streptophyta; class Polypodiopsida; order Polypodiales; family Pteridaceae; genus Adiantum; species Adiantum capillus-veneris. The sequence goes on along the minus strand of NC_140945.1, from coordinate 37,453,478 downwards.
GTGTGAACACATCACTACCCGGCAGACCGCCGGGGCATTTTTTCCCTGGTTAGGAGTTTTTTTCCCCCGTGCATTGTATATACGCCCATCACTCTAGGGCTATCTATCTTTCCATTGCACACTAAGTAACACACTCTCTATTGTATGCCTTGAGCTTTCTTCGTCTTCTCCAAGCTGTGTGTGTTTCTCTACAACCCTAATTCCAAAGACGGTGAGATAGAGAAGCACAATAATGAAATATGATAGTGTTTGTAACATTTAATGGCCTAGTAACTTGTGTGTAGCGGAAAATAGCATGAACATAGTGAACATTTCATTAGAATAGATTCCTAATGAGAATAACAAGAGTGCTTGGGTGGAGAGAGCAACAAAAAGTATAACACCTAGCTAGATAGCATGAACAATACTTCAAAAGAGAGAGAAATTAAGCTATTGACAACAGTTGAGGACCGGATTTACATGGAGTCGGTCCCCCCTCCAAAAGGCTTTGTATTATGGTTTCTCCCATCAAGAGAGACATTTTACAATACAATTATTTGTGTTCCTTCAATACTAGCTAGTGCAATGAAGATGGAAGCTTCAAGCACTAAGCAAAACACTTATAAAACACAACATCAATTCCCTCACGGTCTCAGACCCAAGACCTCACACACCTTCGAAGATGGTGAGAGCTAGCAGGGTATGAGAGTAGATTGAGAGGAAGGAGTACATCTCCTCACATAATCACTCATATTAGCATAGCATAGCTTAGTAATTAGCATGGTAGAGGAGATGAGCATGCATTGAAGCTTGGCTCTTGGTTGGATTTGCATCACAAAGCCAAGAGTTGTTGGTGTAGGCCTCCCTTCTCCAAGCTTGGAGTAGCTAGGTGATAAGCTTTCCATTAAAGCTTGAGAAGGAGAGAGAGAGTCTTCTTACTCCACACATGGACACTGTGTATGCAATAATGCCTTTAAAAAATCAGCCCCCCCTCTCTCTCTTGGTCGACCCCCCTTGCTATTTGCTCTTGCTAGCACCTCATTCGATCTCTCCCAGCTTAGCCAATGAAAGTTAAGTAGCATAAGTGATAGCCTTCTGACATGTGTCCCCCTTTCCCCTTTTGTGAGAGCTTTAGCTAATTAATTAATGCAACTAAACTCTCAATGGACCCCTTTGTCTGCTAGCCAATAGGAATCAGGCAAGCCATTGGGATGTTGAATGCTCATTGGACCCCTTGGGAGACTGTCCAATAGTCTTCTAGAGAGCTTAATTCCTATTGGTTCTTTTATTAATTGTTTTTAAATTAATTAAACTAAATTTAGTCTAGCCTAATTCTCATTGGTCCACCTCCATGGCCATCCAATAGGATTTGAGTACACCTTGTGGGCATCTGGGCTATGGAGCTGACATGTGTCCCTCTTTCCCTTTGTGTAAAGGAAGCTTGTGAATGTGTGTGTGTGTTTCTCTCTCATCCCCTACTTCCAGGGCTTGCCCCCTCCTATGTAGGGATTATGAAGACTTTTTTTACACACACTAACCATCCAATTTTCTTAGTGTTTGACCTTTGGACTCAACCTTTGAATTTTGGAACCTTAGCATTTTGGAAGTCTTAATGGGCTGAACCTTATGGTCTTTTAAGCCCATTGTTGCACATTGCTCTTTTGCAGATGGCCCCCCCTTTGGATCCCTATTTTCCCTCCTTTGGATCCCTATTGTGGCCGGTCTGCCAGCTTAACCAATACTCTAGCTTTTTCTCCCCTGGCACTTCCCCATATTAAATGATTAGTTTAACATGACAAAATCATTTAGGAGAATTTGATATTAGTTATTATGACAGTGTTACAACAAGTTGTTGATAGGACCATGGATAATTAATGCTGATCGCAATTTAAAAAGCATGGAGACACTATCTGTAATGCCTTTATGATTTCAAACGCGGGTGATTTAAAAAGTCTTAAGCATGGAGAAGCACATGATCTTGACTTTTATAATGACTAGTATGGTTGGCTGCCAAAGGAGGCCTCTCTCTCTCTCTCTCTCTCTCTCTCTGTGTGTGTGTGTGTGTGTGTGTGTGTGTGTGTGTGTGTGTGTGCACGCAAAGAACTTCTTTCTCTCTCTGTCTCGCACAATTGGCTGGTGCAGGGAACACTAGAAGAAGGATTCTCCTTTCGCCACGTGTTTGGGGGAGGGAGCCGAAATCCCTTCCTCCATTATACTTAGTATAGATATAGATAGGCAGTATGCTACGAGGGCAATAACCTCTACCGTCAGAAAAATTTCTTAGGCCAACCAAGTAAATAAGGTTTTGGAGAGAGTGGTGGAAATTTTAGAGTGCCACCTAATTTGGAAAGAGTCACCAAGTTGATAGTTCCATGCTCAAAAAAAAAGTTGAAAATCAAGGCACTTGTCACAAACGTTCACCCGGTCATGTGTGTGATGTCCACCATGCCATGCGGTGGTGATGTGAGACGACCTTGCGCTGAGGTGATTTATGCCGGGGTAGAGTTAATATAGTTTTGTCCGCCCTCTGTGACAACCAAGCCGCTAGAGGCCCAGAGCCAGCTTGTGTGGTAGTCCTTGTGTGAAATGGACGCAAGGTCTCCATGCAAAGGCAGATTCAAGAGTCAAGACTGAAGAGAGATCAGCTCGTGTACACCACGACAACCATATATAGAAGCTTTGGCCACCTTCTGTACCCGCTTCTCTGCTTCAGACGTTTCTACACCGCCCATCTCTCTTTTAATCTCATGCACTCGCCCTCTCTCTTACGCAGCCGGCATGATCAAACTAACTACATGCAGGCCCTGCATGCTGCAGCTTAATCCTGCGTAACACTCTGCTAATCCATTGCCATTCTCATTAGGGTTTTCCTACATCCAAGCTCAGGGCTACTCAGGGTTCTACTCAGGTCTTTAGGGTTCTACTCAGGGCTTCTCCTTTTACTTCAATTAGGCCATCTCTCCCCATGACAACCTGCTTGCCTCACCCTGCGCATGCGCATGGGTTAGAGCCTCTCCAGCCGTCGATATCGACACTCCGGTTTGTGCCCACAGGCATTAAGAGCTCCAGAGAAGGTCCTCCATGGCTTGAAACGTTCCTCAGTTGCACTTACTTTGACCCGTGCGCCGAACACCAGTTCAATAAGAATGAGAAGAACCACTTCTGCATCGACTGCATCGACGGGCCTCTGTGCTCCCGTGGCCTCCTTGCCGCACACGCAAAGCATCGGACCTTGCAAGTACGGAAAGCCTCTCATGCAGACGGCGTCCGTGTAGAGAATGTGTGCAAGCTATTGGACATCTCCAGTATTCAAACTTACATCATAAACAACCACAAAATTGTCTTCCTTCTTCGTCAGGCTAAAGGGAAACTGGCGGCCAAGCCCATCGACGGCACGGTGGCGGCGCGCCATTGCCAAACATGCGGCCGCCTCCTATCGGATGTCGTCAAATTTTGCTCCATCAAATGCAAGCTCCTTGGCGTACGCCGTCAACAGGAGCTCAGCGCAACCACTACTCTCTCCCTCTCTCCTGAGGTAAGATCCTCACCTGCATCGTCGCGAGGTTTTCATTACTTTTTTGACAATCTGCAGCATAGCTATCTGTCCGCCGACCACCCCAATCTCACGCTGTCTCAAGTGAGAGCTCTTGAAGAGTACCGCTGCAAGCGGGAGCTCGACGTTGCGCCGTTGTCCATGAGCATGGAATATGATGCAATAAGAATGAGCTCGCTTATATCACCCGTGTCGGTTCTACACTCTCTCATGCCATATGCTTTGGATAATGTGGCAACACTCAAATCAATGGAAGCTATTGGATCGACAGTGGCGCTAACGACATGTGGAAAATCATCATCGTTGAATGGATCACGAAAGCATGTCGACGATGTGGAAGATCAAGTGGAATTAATGCAGGATAATGGCAATGAGAAGTCCATGAGGCTAGAAGTGATGCTAATCAACAAGTTGTTGCAGCTTGCTAGCAAGAGGAAGCGGAGGAAAAGCTTGCCGCATAGATCACCTCTATGCTAATAATTTCTTCCCAGATTGTTGAAGATCCGCTTGATGGGCTGCGTATTGCAGTATGTACATGAAATGGGATCGTGTGTCGCTAGGTGACATACTTAATAGGAGTAATAGGATGATTAATTATTGTGTATGGTTGATCTAACTTGAACCAGTCATATGTCTAATAGTAAGCACCATGACAATGTACAGATGTGCACGCTTTCTGCGTGTGTTATCACCTGACATGTAGCTGCTTTTGCTAACATTAGTACATATCAATACAGGTTGATTAGCTGCTTGCCCTAACATTATTACAGATTGGCTAACGCCACTTATCTGTTAAATAATCTGCATGGGCATGCACCGGTGCTCTTCGTATCAGAGGTTATATGTAAGACAGCAAGCGGTGAATATTGAAGGCATGTGGAGTCTATCGAGAGAGATCAGATCGCCCTGAAGTTTATAAAATAAGAAATGCCTCTCTGAATTAAATGATTTCATGTAATTATAAGCTCAGCCAATTACATATTAGTCTTGTTCAGGGAGTGCGCATGCGTGATTATCGCTGTTTCGTAAATTTGTGCAGTAATTATTGCTACGTGTACGTGTATGCGGCTTACTATAGTTAAAAAAGTTGTGATAAACGATAGTATAATGATCATGAGGTGGTCATTTGTTACTAATTAATGATTAATTTGTTACTAATTAATGGTGCAGCAAAATGTAGTGCTTGTATATGGTAATTTTGTATAGAGCAAAGGTATGTCATCTTTCAAAGTGTTTAAAAAGCTTGATTCAGGCTTTAATTTCTCTTCTATAGAGTTAAAAAGAACTGCAAAATGATGCTGTATGGTTGTGTGTGGTGGTTCTCAATGGGAAGCAACCAGGCCAGCACAGCAAGCCCGCGGCCGCGATAGCGGCGCCGGTGGTGGATGGATGATCATCAAACTCTTTAAAAAAAAGGGATAGTGTGTTTTTTGTACATAGAATCGCATTTCTGATAGCAACTAAACTTTGACAAAATTAAGAGTGGTTGAAATATTTCCTTCTTCCTTTAAAAAAAAACGTTTTTTTTTTTCTTTTTGGGTGGCCCGGGGGGGGGGGGGGGGGGAGGGGGGCGGGGAGCCTTAATTGCCCCTACTGCATGTGACTATCAAATTCCTAACCATGAGGAACACGAAAGAGGCAAGCAATTGCAAAAAAGGTTTGCCTCGGCCTAACCTACAGCTGATTGACCAGTTTGAGCTGTTTCAAGACATGTCGGATAATTTGTAAGGAGCTCTCCTCTCTTTATTTTGTCTGCGCAAAGGCCTTCGACTAGTGGAGCAATTGTGGACAATTAGAAATAGGCCATTTGAATCATGGACCATTGGAGTAGGCTACTTGTGATCAGGGTAAAAAATAAACACCCCTTGAAGAATTTTTAATTGTAGATGGGTTGGCAAATATATAAACCTATATGCATACTAGGCTTTATGGGAATGGGTAATACACTTATGGGTGGGAAGGTATTTTTCAATAGCTAATTGTTTCAAGTGGGGACTTGTAACAACGAGGACATTGTTTGCGTTCTCATTGGGTATGGTCAAATGGTGCCGCTTCACAATTCAAGGCACAGTGAATATCACACTACTTTGTAGCCAGATATTATCACTTGATAGGATTGCATATGATGCATGACTTCTCCGCTTTAGGACATGGAAAAGGAGAGAATGATGGTGCAAATGCTATTATCAAGAGAACTCCACATGAAGAGCTAAAACCCGATGGCTGGCCGATGAAGTGTGCACATGATCATGTGGTCAATTTTTTGAACGCGAGGTTTCAACCAACAAGGGAAGGTGGGAGTGCTAGCACAAAGAGGATGTTTTGGTTGGTTTCACTGAATGAGGTTCTGTGTTCCTTACTATGGGATTGTAAACCAATTGCAGGCTCTCGCTCATTCCATTGTGTTGACTACTTGCATAATCCATGCAATACGTGTTTTAGAACGCTGTCATGCTTTTGTGATCGGATCCATATGTAAATGAGGAAATGCAATAATAAGCACATTGAAGAATGAGTATGTCTCCATCGAGCCATTGATAGAGTCTGTACAAGTTGATAGTGATGAGGATGAGGATGCAGAAGTACAATTAGTGGAGCAATTGTGGACAATTAGAAATAGGCCAATTGAATCATGGACCATTGGAGTAGGCTACTTGTGATCAGGGTAAAAAATAAACACCCCTTGAAGAATTTTTAATTGTAGATGGGTTGGCAAATATATAAACCTATATGCATACTAGGCTTTATGAGAATGGGTAATACACTTATGGGTGGGAAGGTATTTTTCAATAGCTAATTGTTTCAAGTGGGGACTTGTAACAACGAGGACATTGTTTGGGTTCTCATTGGGTATGGTCAAATGGTGCCGCTTCACAATTCAAGGCATGGTGATCACACTACTTTGTAGCCAGATATTATCACTCGATAGGATTGCATATGATGCATGCCTTCTCCGCTTTAGGACATGGAAAAGGAGAGAATGATGGTGCAAATGCTATTATCAAGAGAACTCTTACACATGAAGAGCTAAAACCCGATGGCTGGCCGATGAAGTGTGCACATGATCATGTGGTCAATTTTTTGAACGCGAGGTTTCAATCAACAAGGGAAGGTGGGAGTGCTAGCACAAAGAGGGTGTTTTGGTTGGTTTTAATTCACTGAATGAGGTGCTGTGTTCCTTACTATGGGATTGTAAACCAATTGCTGGCTCTCGCTCATTCCATCGTGTTGATGACTACTTGCATAATCCATGCAATATGTGTTTTAGAACGCTGTCATGCTTTTGTGATCGGATCCATATGTAAATGAGGAAATACAATAATAAGCACATTGAAGAATGAAAATATGTCTCCATCGAGCCATTGATAGAGTCTGTACAAGTTGATAGTGATGAGGATGAGGATGCAGAAGTACAATTATTTTTCTTTCTCCCAAATGAGTCAAGATTTAAGCATGCCCATGTATGAAGGAGACCCTAAGGTGTTGAGCCAATTACTATCCATTGGGGATAACTTTGCAGTGAAGGTAATCGAGGAGAAAGAGGACTTCTACCTTCTAAAGTGCACAAAAACAATGTACAAGGAACCAAGAGTATTGAAGGACCTTTGGCATAACAAGATCTTAACATGTGGATTTCTTGTTGAGGGTTTGTACTATGCCCAGGTTGAGGGCAAGTTGATACTTATACCCTATTGAATAAAAAACAACCGGTGATGATCTACTCCCATCTAGTTAGAGTGCCCATATGGTTCCCCATGGAGGCTATCCCTGGCCTGCATAACCACTTCAACCTATTCTCAGATATATGAAAATAATAGTATGCCATATGAAGAAGGAAGTGGGTCGGAGCCCCAACTACAATTATAACCACAACCAACAGTTGTAATTCGCTTGAATGGAACCTCACTTGAGATCAGCATTTTCTAATGCCGTTGTTGTGCTATCAATCTGATACTCTACATTACCAAACATTGGTACTCCATAGTACCACGGCTGGTACTCTACATACAAAATGTTGGTGATGTGCTTTATATTTTCTAGCTGAATGATGTGTTATTGTAGCACTAAATTTTGGTATTATATTTTTTGTGTTGACTACGGCAGTACCAAATTTGATACTTTATGTTACCATATCAAATTGGATACTCTATAGTAAAATAGTACCTAATTTGATACTCTACACTACCCACCTTTAGTACTATCTACTACCTTTTTTAATCATCCAATTACTACTGTGTTATACAATACCCATCTTTGGTGGTAATACGCTTGGGGGGGGGGGGGGGGGGGGTCACTATGTATAAATTTTTCATATCACGTGCATTCAAGGACTATTTCTAAAACTCCTTATCTATAAATTTTTGACAAAAAATTTACACCCTTTTCCTATTCAATCTACTTCCGCATCTGCCAAGATTCGCTGTTGTTTTTCTTTTTCAAAATTCGTAGGGCACATACTACTGGTAGGTTTGATATTGTATTAGGCAGAATCTTCTCGGATTCTCTCAAAATCAGCATTGTCGAGGCAAGCAAGGTACTAAAACTGCACTGCTCAGAAAGGATTCGAACTTGCAACGTGGCGAAGCACATATCGATGTGCTAATCAGCTCAGTGCTACAAGCAAGTTGTCATCACGGAGATCTCGATAATTTTTAAAAAAACTTTGACGTCTCCTCCCATGTCGTCCTGTCTCTCCCACAGCCTAACAACACCACTCTCCCCACCTGGCGTCAACGCTACCTTCGCCCCTAGCATGAACATCTCTTCCTGCCTTCCCTACCTTCCTCCATGGCTCGTCAGTGTCGTCATGTCGCTTTTGATTTTGCAAGCACCTTCACAGATTTACGTTAATGCTTCATTTTTTAGAAATCGTAGGCACATACTCAATCTATCTATCTATCTATGTATATAAGGTCCATTTTATAGCAGCCTTGTGTATGTGAAAATGTGAGAAAAAATTAAATTTAATAATCCCTTTTGTTGCCCTCACGTGATAATTATTAACCTCCCCAAGGTAATATGCCACCAATTTTGGTGTTGTAGTATCAGATCCTGGTACTATGCTAAATGGATTTAGCTATCTGTTGTGTATAGTTCTTATGCAGACAGAGTTATAAATCCCAATCCTATTGTGTAATAAGAACCCTTTCCAGTACTCTGTACAAACTATTTCATTCCTCTTCTTTATCATTCTCTCCTCACTTGCTCTCATCATCTCTCTCCCCTAGCTTCCTGTTGTCCTCTCTCCTCCTCTCATCGAGCCTTGAACACTACAAGAGGCTCTTCACATTAGCGACGCTCACACAGCGACGCTCAAAAAAAAAAAAATCCCGGCGTCGCTATGAGCGTCGCTATAAGCGTCGCTATGAGCGTCGCAAATTTACAAAGAAATTTGCGACGCTCATAGCGACGCTTATAGCGACGCTCATAGCGACGCCAGCTGGGGTAGAAAAAATAACCGAGCGCGCCCAAAAACTCAGATCTCAGATCTGAGTTTTTCGGCGCCCTCAAGCAAAGAGCAGGTAACGCTCTCCCTCACTCTCTCTCTCTCTCTCTCTCTCTCTCTCTCTTTTTCTTTTACACACACACACACACACACACACACACACACACACACACACACACACGAGGAGAGGAAGGAGAGCCAGGTATGCTCCTTCCCTCTCCTCATTCTCATGTTCCCTTCCCCTCTTTCTCTCTCCCTCGCTCTCTCTCTCTCACACACACACATACACACACACACATAGTGTTTTTGAGAGAGAGAGAGAGAGAGAGAGAGAGAGAGAGAGAGAGAGAGAGAGAGAGAGAGAGAGAGCGAGAGCGAGAGAGAGTGCAAAAACACACACACATACATAAACAAAGAATGCACACACACATTGAGAGAGAGAGCATGCATAAACAAAAAACGCACGCATTGAGAGAGGAAAAGAGAGAGAGAACATGCATAAACAAAAAACGCACACATTGAGAGAGGAAAAGAGAAAGAAAACATGCATACGATCCAAAAAAACGCACACACATTGAGAGAGAAAGAAAGAGAAACTAAGGGAGCGTCGTAGGAAACTAATTAAAATTAAAAGACCTAAAGATCTAGCCGACGAGGAGTTGAACTGAAGACCTATTATTCAAGAGAGAAATGGCATAATCAATCTATCATACTTGGCATGGGTGATAGAAAGGTTATACCATTTATCTCTTTTTATTGGCACACACATCCACACACGCGCACACACACAGGAAGAAGAGAGTTATAACGTCGTAGGAAACTATCTTAAAAGACGTTAAAGATTAGGTTATATGTAGACTTACATTAAATTAGATTTAGGTTTATTTTTAACTAGATTTACGTTTATTTAAGCTAGATTTAGATTTACGTTATATTAGATTAGATGCGGGTCTTCATAGACTGCGATGCCTGCATGAAGCGGGTGAAGAAAGCCCTCACTGGAATATAGGGTATTGCTGCCTTCACTCATAGTGGGCTCCGTCGATCCAAAAGTACTGGTGAAATGTCTTCAGAAGATAGGGAAGAAGGTGGATCTTCAGGGCGGCAAGAGTCACTACATCCCCGACACAATGACCATCTAGACAACCTCTAGTCATTAGACTTACGTTAAATTAGATTTAGCTTTATTTTTAGTTAGATTTACGTTTATTTAGATTTACGCTTATTTACGTTAGATCGAGTCCACGCAAGAATTACTTACGGTTTAGGGTTTAGAGTTAGACGAACAGTGAAAAGATCTACTGTGAAAAGATGTTAAGATGAAGTGAAGTGCTACAGCTAGAGAAGAGGCAAAGGGATTTTGTCCACTACATGCAGTATCATGTAGACGTGGGTGTCTAGATTTCTTGTACCCACAAATATAGGTATTGACCAATAAAGACGAGATTATAACCCGGTGGTTCTGATCTCCGTGCACCTCTAGACCGAGGTGTGCGGGGATTGGACATGACTAGAGAATGTGAGGTAAAGAGAGAGAGAGAGAGAGAGAGAGAGAGAGAGAGAGAGAGAGAGAGAGAGAGAGAGAGAGAGAGAGAGAGAGAGAGATAAGACGAAGAATGCCAATAGAATATTAAATTTGTTGTCTAGGTTATAAGTTTATTATCCTCATTATGAGTAGCGACGAGGATGTGGGACCGTCCAACCGAAACACCTATCTCTCAACGAGGGTCTTATGTCCTTGTAATCAATGCAAGCATGCTGTGCGACGGACAAGACGTGTTTCTTTGCAGCACGTTCGCGAATTTGGCGAGTTCGATCCATCTATTATAGATCGAGTTTTTGCCAATTATAACTCGTCGGACTCTGACGCTGGCCAACAAGCAGCAATCTTGCAACCCAATAGACGTATTCGCAGGCGCTTTGGTCAAGCAGCATATGTGAGGCCACAAGATGTAGCCTCTGACAGCTCGGGGGATGATCATGCAGAGCACATTCCCAACGAGGCAATGTTTGAGCCCGAGATTGATGAAATGATCGAGACGATCATGGATTCAGAAAGGCTTATCTATGATGATATGAAAAGTGAAGCCGATACATCATTGTATAATGGAGCACGTATGTCTAGATTGAAAGCACTCCTGGTTCTTCTCAACATGCAGGCAAAGTTTGGATGGAGTGACACTAGCGTCACAGCGCTTTTCAGGTGATCTATTACAATTAGTTTACTTTAATAGAACTCATGGTGTATAATGATCTGATAGATTTTTACACGACTGTATCATATTTTTATGTTGTGTAGATTGCTGAAAGAGCACATTCTACCAGCTGACAATGTGATGCCAGATTCCCGAGATGAAGCAAGAAAGATTTTGCGAAACTTGGGGATGGATTACAATTCTATCCACGCTTGTCCTAATGACTGCATTCTTTTCAGAGGGGAATACACAGACATGGAGAAGTGTCCGAAATGTGATTCCGAAAGATATCGAGTAGATCTCCACGGGACAAAAATTCCACAAAAGGTTTTGCGACATTTTCCTTTGCTTCCTCGCATCAAGAATTTCTTCGAATGTAAGTCCATGGCCGCCCTAGCATCATGGCATGAGGAGAATAAATCTTCGGATGGTGTGCTACGAATTCCTGCAGATTGCGCAGCCTGGAAACATATAGATGGAACATGGTCGGATTTTGCCAGGGAAGCTCGAAATTTGCGCTTAAGCCTGGCTATGGATGGCGTAAATCCATTTGGTCAAAGATCAACATCTTACAGTGTATGGCCCGTTGTCATCGTCAACTACAACATTCCCCCGTGGTTGACTACGAAGAAGGGGCACCTATGGCTAAGCTTGATTGTGCCAGGGCGATATAAAGTGGGGAATATGGATGTGTATCTTCGTCCACTATTGGAAGAGCTACAACAATTGTGGATTGGCATAGAGGTGGTGGATATGAGCCGACACACAGGACGACGGAATGCTTTGATCAGAGGTATTCTAATGTGGACCATGCATGACTATCCCGGGCTAACAGAATGCTCAGGTGATCTATTGACACTCCTCTCTCAGACACTGTAAATCTTGTTTTTCCCCATAGTTGATCTATTATCATGTGTATACATGCAGGGCTTCAAACAAGCGGATACAGAGCATGTGTCACATGTGGACCTAGACTGAATGCACGTAGGGCACCCTCACTGAAGAAGCAAATCTACGAAGGTCATCAAGCGTATCTTCCGGAGAATCATGTGTTACGCGACGGCTTTTTGGGAAGAGAGCCACCAAGGATGTCTGCACAAGCATGGTTAGAGCAGAAGGGGATGTGCGATGACGGATTGCCTCCAGGGATGAAGAGACTATCTCTATGGTACGAGTTACCATACTGGCCCCGACTCGTGATCAATCACTTGCTCGATCCAATGCACATATTCAAGAATGTGGGTAATCTACTATGGGACCATTTGACCGGCAAGAAAGATACTTTGGGAGCCAGAGTTGACCTTAGAAATGTGGATCGTATGGAGCAATATTGGCCGCAAACAGCGTCTGATGGATCGATAAAACTTCCTAAAGCACCATGGATTTTCACAGGAGCCCAAGAACACAAAGTAAAAGAGGCCATTCGATCTTTGCGGACCCCCACTGGCGTAATGCACTCGCTCCGAACGTGTTTTACTAAAGAAGGAAAGCTTACCGGTTTGAAGTCACACGATTGGCATAAAATGTGTCAGGTACGTTCATAGTGGACTTTAATATCATTGCATAAAATGTGGACTTTAATATCATTGCTGCACATACTTTACAGTTTATTTTACCGGTTGCCATTGAGGGATGTTTGTCTCTCGACATCCGTAACACAATCTACAAACTTGCAAAGCTGGTGCAATGGATCTCACAAAAGGAGATCGACGTAGACTCCATACCATTCGCCAAACTAAATGCTGCGGAGCTTGTGTGCATGTTTGAGAAACATTTTCCTACTACAATGCTAACCATTCAGGTGCATCTTCTTATTCACATAGTTGATGAGGTGGAAATAGCTGGCACAGTTCATTCCAGATGGATGTTCTTCTTAGAGCGTTTCATGAAAACGCTTAAGGGATATGTGCGTCAAAAGGCACGTCCGGAGGGTAGCATGGCAGAAGGTTGGTTGGTATCAGAGTCCCTAGTGTACATTGGAGAGTGGCAAGACGGATTTGATAAATCCCGGGACACGCTATGGCGAACCATAGATGATGAGCGCATATCTGGGATTGTCATGTGCAATCTCGGTGTTGAGAAGAAGATGACGGAAGATCTAGAGGCTAAAATCAACCGATTTTGCATGCTTCACAATCCAGTGATGCAAAAGTGGATTTCACAATATGAGGATGCAAAGCAAGAGCGACAAAGGGCACGAATCGAGTGGAGACGGGGAAGACGACCACCGATGCACTATCCAGCGGTTCTGGAGAGCCTACCAACCTTCATGAGCTTAAGATGGTTGCACAACCAATTGAAAAGCGCACAACAATGCGGTGACGAAGTGACTGAAGAAGAGTGGGAATACTCTCGGGGTTGCGCGACCAAGGTAAGTTTGCAATGTACGACTAGCAAGTGACTTTATTTATAAACGTTTGAACGGCCACTCATAATCTTTGTTCGTTGGAGGGTCGAAACGCTACTGTGCGTAGAGGAGAGTCTGGTTTTCTTGAGGTGGATTCTACTAAGAAATGGACTGACCTAAGAGACACTTTCGTACTACCCGAGCATTGTGAACAAGTAAGTATATAAATAGTTAACATCCCCCTTTTACAAGTTATGTGCTTGAAAGCTCTCATGTAAGTTATGTGGCTCTCTAAGTAGCTTCCATGGTGTGTAACGCTCTTTTCTACTCGCACTCACATCTTTTGATTGAAAATTCTGAGTTTTCGACTTGCCTCTTCTACCACTCGATTCATTGCGTCATTGTATTTATATGCGTCATTACGTCATTGTATTTAATGGTCTTTGCGTCATTGTCTACTCTATTCATTCAATATTAAGTTTAAATATTCGTGTGTTTAATGCAGGTATGGATGATGAGGAGTTTCTTTCTTCTTTGTCACCGCAGCAGAGACAGTGGTACGTGGAGCGTCATCGCTCTGGCACATCATCGCGCGTTCCTACACCATCCGCATCTCCCTCTCTTTCGGAGCATTCGGCGCGCTCCGAAGCTTCGGCGTCGACGAGACGAGCGTCACACTCGTCTAGACACCGGCGCTCTAGTGGTGGCGGTGGCGGTTGTTGTGGGGATTCCGCCACCGATGCCTCCACACCGCCTCGTGTTCGACGAGGCTCTTTACCCTCCCCTTCTTTGCCCGCCCCCACACCAGCCACAGCATCGCCGTCTACGCCAGGTTTTGCACGGCTGACTGTTCCTAGAAGCTACACACCTCTACCTACTCCGCCCGGAGCCACCCCACTCGACACTCCTCGCTTCGGCGCCCAGACGCCGATGGAGACACCTGACGTCCGTACCCCCATCGACACGCCGCTAGAGACCCCTGCCGGGACACCCAGGTTCATGCGTCACCGGCCAGAGGGCTTGCCTTACTCCGTCGACATCAGCGGCGGCATCATCATGGATGATGACGGCAAGAAGGTGATCTCGCGCATGCGTGGTCTTTGCTCTCAGCTGTTTAGACACTATATACTAAACAAATGGAGTGAAGTACCAAGTGATTTAAAAAACAGAGTCATCAGCATACTTCATGATGAGTTTCCCGTTCCAACAGGGGATCAACGCTTCAATGAAGACCTGATGAAGATTCGAATGCGCGAATACTGCAAACACAAGCGTTCCGAAGTGCAAAAAGCAATCAAGAATGGGTGGAATAGGCCAGATTGGCTGGCCAAAGAAGATTGGAAGAATGCGAAGAAAGCAGCGCGCGAGAATCCCGACAAGTGGAAGCAACAAAAGGATGCAGCCAGAGCGCGAGTAGAGGCAGGGAGCTCGCACCACTTGGGGAGCGGTGGATGGGCATCATTTGAGGCCGATTTTGTAAGTCTTTTCACATTGCTCTTTATACATGTTCGATAGTTTAGGGTTTATGAGTTTTTTAGTTCTAACATAATGAAATCTTTGTATGTTTTGACAGTGGTCGATGACAGGACGTGATCCCACACCGTACGAGCGCGAGTACGCAGGCAGGAAGGGCTTAAACGCCCTGATGGACATTCTCAGTTCTCGCGGCGGCATGGTTAGTATTAGGGTTTACTCTTTTTTATTTTTTGTATTGTTTTATAAATGTCGTTATATGTTTATATTTACTGAAAACTGTCTTATTGTCTTTTTTTGCAGAATCCGACAGATACGCCGCTTGGACGCGATGAGACGTCTGATTAGACGACGTCAGTTTAGCCGTAGCTAGATAGCATTAGTTTAGGGTTTCTCATAGCTTATGTATCATGAGACGGATTTTATACGTCTTTTTGAACCATGTATATTATTACATTTGTCACCGCAATTCCTTTTGCCAATCAATTCTTTATGCCTATGATGTTGTACAATTGTCATTATTACATTTGCCAATCAATTCAGTTTGTCTATGATGTGTACAATTGTCAATTTTGCAAACAATGCGTCTTGTGGGTGACTATTTTGGGTCTATTATTTACCTTTGCACTTTTTTTAAAAAGTGAATCAAGTACAATATGGTTGATGGGTGGCAGGGCATTCAATGCTCTGCCACCAAAAAAATATTCTCTCAGGCGTCGCTATAAGTGTCGCTATTTATGGCTCTGTAGCGTCGCTATATGCGTCGCTATACTCTTCTGTGAGACCGTCACTATCTGCGTCGCTATAGGCGTCGCTATGAGCGTCGCTATATAGCGACGCCTATAGCGACGCAGATAGCGACGCTCTCGTAGCGACGCTTTTAGCGACGGTTTTAGCGACGCCGGGGGTTATAAAAACCCAGTGTATTTCCGTCGCTAAGAGCGTCACAAGAGCACACAACCTCTTGTAGTGGAAGAGGAACTACTAACCTGACAAATCCTACTTGTCACTAACTTCAAGTCACGCTAATTGTTACCAAGTAATAGTAGAAAAGTACCAAAGCAGCAACAAGAAAAACTATGTGTACGAAAAGATCAAGTGTACTATGGAAATTATTCAGGGGATAACTTTTATAATTTTCATGAAAATGTCAGAGGCAATGTTCAAGCTTATAAAATCATTTACACATCGGGGGGTCAAAGTGGTACGTATACCCCTCCAGAGATACAAAGTAGTTGGCAACATACAAGAAAATGTCATCCTTGACATCAAACAAGGGTGTGTAGTGGTTGTAAGTACTGAGGAGCTTCTCATCTATCCACCCATAGATCCCTAGAAAAATGACCTCCATAAGATACTTTGGCTTTTTCGGCTCATATTATTTTGTCTCATATGATTGAATGCAGGGGCAATAGTCCTAATCATTCTTCAAGGACTTGTATCTTGTGTCATCCACAAGGAGGGTGTTCACTCCATTGAACTACAAATGCTTGCACCTATCAGGAGCTTTGAAAAAAATAGGCTTGTCACAAAACTCCTCCAAAATTGTTGGCACATCTTTGAGTGTGGGATCCCACATCTCACATTCAGACTCGTCAAAAATATATGTGACAGAGAAACTAAGTAGTTAGAACAGCTATACAGCTAATCTAGTAGTACCAAAGTAGCAAAGAACCAAATCAATACAAAACAGTACAAAATTGTGTATGCAATGCAAACATAGTACCAAAGTACCATAGAACCAGAGTACCAAACACATAAAAAATAAAAAATTATGTACACGTCAATAAAGAGTACCAAAAGTATCAAAGTACCAAATAGTAACAAAGTACCATATAGTATCATAATGTGTACAAATCAGTAGCAAAGTGCAAAATAGTACCAAAATGAGTAAAGCCAGTTTGAAATTTAAGGGATAAATACCTAAAAAGAGATCGTTCATCTTCATCAATTATAGAAAGCAAGGATTCATTATGGTCATCAAAATTTTTCTTTGGCTACATAACCAAAGCATCATGTAGCATTGCTTCCTCAAGTTGATGATGAAGTCCTCCACATCAGGCATGACCACACAATATTTGTATCGAGAGACTTGCACAGCTCAAGGGCTACATCCCGTTGGGAATGGGGTACTCTATAAACCTTTGGGTTCTTCAACACAGTCCTTTAGTAGCACTTTATTGAAATCCAAAATAACAAGGCTCCTATAGCTTGCTATTACATCTCCTAGCATTGATGTATCTGGATGTTCTTCATTTAGCCACCAATTGTACCTGAATGTAGTACCAATAAACTATATGAGTAGAAGAACACAACCTTTTTGAAATAGAAAAGTAATTGGAGACTAGGCACCATAAAAGTTTTCCAATTTTTGACACTAGGACATGACAGATTACAGACACATTGACATCTTTCAAGAGTAGAGTGACATAACACCAAACATATTGACATAAGAAAAATGGGATGGAATTTCTTATTAAGCCAGCAGCAAGTACAAAATGCTATCACAATAGCTAACTCTTGCAGGTTGGAGGCTTGATGAAACGACCAATGGGACACTTTCTAGATTTCACATGAAGAGTTGGGAGAGAGTGACTGAATCAATGCTATCACTTTTTTCTAAAAGCGTCGCATTAGGCGTCTTCTCGGCACCTTTGCCCTCCCCCAAACCTTTGGCCTCCTCCGCACCTTTAGGCACCTCTGCAACTTTAGCCCCTTTGGCCTCCTCCATTGTCATGTAACTCTGCTTCCATGATAAGAAAAAGGAAAATGGGATGCAAGTTAAGATTCTTTGAAGCCTATGTGTTTATATATATTGAGCAGTGAATAGGGTTTGATAGCAAACTAGCTCAATGCTAAATGTATGCCAAATGCGGCTTCAAAGGGCCAAAAATTATCCTAATGATGCTAAAAGAGAGTATTTTTGAAGTGATAATAGATGGAAGCTTATGGACTAGCTAGAACTGCAACGCTCATAGTGCTCTGCAGGCCTGTCTTTACGACTCGTCAATTGGAGCTACAATGAGGAAGTTATGGCAGTTTGAAGTTGGGATATTGGTTTGCATATCTATACTAAATTGGGCAGTTTGGAGATGAAGGGTCGCGGCTGGAGTAAGTGCATGGGCCTAAAGTAAGTGCTTATCATATGGAAAATGTTAGTCCTTTCATGATAGCTGTGTGTGCTAAGTTGAAATTATGGGGGTTTTGATGCACTTCGGAGAGCACACTAAGTGATAGAGAGGCTTCCAATCCGAGATGCAGTCTCTTGGAATGTTTGATATATATATGCTATTCCAAATGTGGTGCTTTATGAAAGCACATTGAGTTGTTGATGGGCTAACTAGGTCAAAGGGGTGAAAGAGACGGAGGAAATGCTGAGTTGGCAATGCTTTGTCGTCATGTAATGCCAATGTGGTGCTATCCAAGACATTGGTATGGGCAATGAAATTTACGATGGAAGGCAATGCCTTGGTCATATATATGCCAATTTTGATGGAAACTAATGGCCGCTCCAAAAACATCCAATGGCCGCCTAAGTGGAGCCTGTCGCCCAAAAACTACAAAGGCACACAAAGGTGGCCATCCACTTGAAAAAAAAAGGGGGAGGGGGGGGGGGGGGGATTTTATAATGTGAATGAGGAGGAGACCATGATGGTGTAAAAACAACGAGCAAGGGGTGCAGGGAGAGAGAGAAGCACTCGTGATGACCTCAGAGATGCTTGGATGGCATTGGCAAAAAACGATCAAGGGTCCCTTGTGCAGCCTTTTGGTCCTAGTCTCGCCAGGAAGGATGCATGTTGTCCGTCACCATGCCAAGTTAGCAGGACTTGTTTCTCACGGCCCTAGCAACAAGGGCACCCTCCTTGCTTAGGGTGGGATGCTAGATATAAAAAGAGGGCTATTTTAAGGGGGGGGGGGGGGGGGGGGGGGGGGGGTATTTTATGAATAATGGGAATGTGAGGAGGAAGAGGAGCGAAGGAGAACACGATTTGGGGGGGAGGGGAAGCAAGCTGTGAGCAAGGGGAGGAAGAAGAGGTGAAGGGGGGGGGGGAATCTCCTTTCTCTCTCTCTCTTTCTTGCTTGGCTATGCTCTCTCTTCCTCTCGACTAAGCAAGGGTAGAGCATGAATCAAGGAATCAAGGAATGAAGCCATGAGGCTTCAAAGGTAAGCCATGGCTCTGAGGTAATCAAGGAATGAAGCCATGAGGCTTCAAAGGTAAGCAAGAAGGAGAGAGGGAAAGGGTTTGTGAGCAGGAGGATGATGAAAGAGAGGGGAGCATCATGGGTGGATGCTTCTCCATACTTAACAACAAGAGATTTCATACAAGGGAATCAATCTAAAAGGCTTAAAACTCTTTGATCTTTTGGCTATAATATGGAACAGATTGGTTACAAGGGCAAGTACTTGGATGGTCACCTCGGACTTGGGATTTGATAGCAAGCAAAAGGGTTCTATGCGTTCAAGGACTTTGGTAAAGTAAGGGTGAGCTCAAGAGCAGATGGTCAGATACCAATGTTTGGAGTAAGGTCTAGTCAACGTTCACTGAGAGGCTCGAGTGTATGCGACCTTGAGGGCTTGGACATGCATCGATAAGACTCCAAGATTGTGATGTTGATTGGGAGCCAGGCAAACCTTCTAATTAGCTATCAATGCTAGAGATATTGAATTAACTTTACTCAAGTTTTATTAACACTGTGGTGATTGTTAGAGGGTTGATCAGACCACACCTTCTTGTACAAGTTCTTTCAATATTAATGATATAATGTGCGTTTGGGTTTCTTGTTAGTAATATTCATCCATCTATTTATTTTTTTTCTCTCTCTGCCACCTCGTGACAGCCAGAGAGAGGCCCTGTGCCTTCCTGTTTCACGTCTCGAACCCTTAATCCCTTGACATTCTTGGTGAACCCGGCACGAAAGCTGGGGTGGGAGGTGAAAATGGGGAATTTTGAGCAGTTGGTGAAATTGAGTGAAGAGTTAACTGCAAAGGGGTTTGATGGTAAGTCAACAGTTCCAAATTTGGCAAAGATGCTAGAGCTAGTACAAGGGTATCTACATGAGATGGAAATCGAGAAAACATAGCAGAAGAGGATCAAGGAAGCTCTTGACATAGCACTTGATGCTGTGTATGAAGGACCGAATGTTTTTTCAAGGTATGTTCTTGAGGGCTACCTAAAGTGCTATGAGTTGGAAACCAAGTCAAGAGGGATACCAAAAGAGTTAATGATTAGATCCTTTGAGTAGTTAGTGAGTTAAGATGTGAAGGAGTAGATTCAAGAGCTTATAACAGCTTGCAACGACAATTGGGAATATTTCAAAGAAGCTATTATACAGGTAAGTGATGAGCATTATGCAAGATATCACAAACACAATCCAAGTATACCAACCTACAAATCAATTCAAAATTGTGTACCCATTATATATTCAGATTCTCCTTTTTAAGAGCTATCTAGTGATATATAACATGCCCTATATATTTTTATTTTGGTCAAACATATTTGGCCAAACACTTTTAAAAATATATATGTCCCGGACACAACCTTTTTGTCCATCCACTCATGCTTTCACCCTTATGGAAAATCTTTTGAATTTTTTCCAAAATGGAAATTTATAGTGTATTTTTGACAAATTTATCTCATAAAAGTTTGAAATTTTTGGGCTAAAATTTTGACAAAGGATTTTTGGAACATAGCCCAAAGATCTTCAAGACCTTGAAAAATAGCCATTAGGCTATTCCTTGCTGAACGGTTCAATTGAACCATTGGATTAGGTAATTAGCTTGTGAGAGCAATTATGAATCATGGGAATAAGCTTGTTGAAAAGGACGACATGGCGAAGTTAATGCATGCCTTAAAGTTGACTCCCTCCCCTAAATTTTCATTAAGAATACGTGACTCTTAGTTTACATTTTTTGAGCTTCAAATGACTCTCAACGTGTAGAAGATGAGCGTCGGTAGGTTTCTTTGGTTCCGTAGTTCAAATAATGCTTAACATCGTAATATAGCTAAGCTTCATCATGTAAACGTCGTTAATTCACTCTATATACGATACTATGTTGCTAGAATATAACAAGTGACACCTCTATAAATGCATACATTCATAATTTCGTCATACACATTTGAAACAAGAAGAAGATTAGATTCAAAATGTCATAGCATTTTGACGTATCTAACCTGGAGATAATAAGAATAGTTCGTAACTTGTAAGTGAAACCTTTGAATAGTTGCAGACCACGGTCACATACATACGCAAGCTAGAGAGATTGTCATGAAATCACATAGAAAACCAATGTCAACAATAAGAATACAACACAAAAACCACTTGCATAGGTCATGATGAGATGAACACATACAAAAAAAACACAATGTACCTGGCAAACGAACTAAGGGAACTTGTAAGACTTAGTAATTGATCTGATTACTCATGCATCTATGTTGTTTTAAGCCATCAATTGTTCTTCAATTATTTCACCTCTGCAAGAAAAAGATCTCTGGTTGCTTGAGTGGAATCTTAATCCACCTTTTGCTGCTAATTTGTAACAAAAAAAATATTATTTCAGGTTTGGCTTCCATTGCATAAAGCATACGACAATCGCTTTTAAAATGAAGAAAAGTGTGCTCTTTAATTCACATGCTACAAATACAACAAGTGATAAAATCACAGGGCCTGCCCTTCAATGATTTGCATAAGAAAAAACACATGGGAAACTCATAAGGATTGACACAAAAATATGAAGGGTCCTTTCATCATCACAGAAAGTTGCGAGAAGTTAACTCTCAAATTGAAGCCCCGACAAGTCACAACTAAAGGTTGAATTGAAAAGACATAGAAGGCAAAGTGTTAGCCTTGATATCATCCAGCAAAGAAGCTCCATGGTTTAGCCACTCAAATACACCAATAGAGAGCACATCGTTCACAGAATTGTCATGAGAATGTAACTCCTGCCCTTTCCTTAGGAGTCAGGACATCATGAGGTAGCTAAATCCTTTTTTAG
The DNA here is from genome assembly GCF_014529385.1 of Adiantum capillus-veneris. Classification (NCBI taxonomy): domain Eukaryota; kingdom Viridiplantae; phylum Streptophyta; class Polypodiopsida; order Polypodiales; family Pteridaceae; genus Adiantum; species Adiantum capillus-veneris. The sequence goes on along the minus strand of NC_140945.1, from coordinate 37,431,491 downwards.
CAATCAATAGTTATTTTTGACTATAGAAGATTTTGCACACTTGTGAAAAACTTTCAAGGAGTGGCTTACGTGCTAGTCGCACCAGATTCCTGCAAAATGCAAAACCAACAAAACCAGGTGATGTAACAGTTCAGCTATCAGATAGGCAAAACTGTCTCATTTTGCATCTTCAATAAATATACAAAGTAATAATTTTCTTTTCGCAAAACTAACGAAACAAGATGATGTAAAAGCTCACTTATCATATAGGCAAAGCTTTCTCATTTTTCATCTTCAATGAATATACAGGAGGTAAAACGTGCTGTTGACTAGAGAGAAATCAACTTTGTTGCAACCAGCCAGTGCATGTTGTATCAACAACTGAAAAATTGCATGGGCATTGGATTTTTTAATGCAACTCTGAGCGCATTGTCCAAAAAAGCTAATAGATCATATTACCAAAGTGCCTTCAAAAGTACATGGAGTCCATTTAAGTAATCGAATATGTTCCAATAGCGAATTCCATCAAAATACTGAAAAATGAATCGTATCACAAACTCATAAGTCGGAAGATGTCCTCCGTAGTTTTGCAAGATTCCAAATATCATAAACCTTTTCCCATTCTACATTCTCAATGCTAGGTCCAAGCAATGGAACATGCATTAATGCTTCAAGAGTTTCCACATTCAAGCACTCCCGAGCATGCGTCTTGATGATATTTTGTTTTGAGAAACCTCTTTCACATGACATAGATGACAAAGGAAGAACCAGCATGACCTGCCACAACTTTGTCAGATTCACATACGTTTGCATCGAGTTCTTATTAGAACAAAAAACACGCCATGCATCTGAGATATTCATCCCCTCACAGCCATAATACAATGTATCTGTGAATGATAGCAACCCTGCCTTGCAATTGTCAATGTCAACCAGACTTCCAAACTTCTCAAGCCATTTTGAGAACTTTTTCTCTCTGGATTTTATCTCCTCTACAATCTTTGTTCTGCGAGGATAGTAATGCGGGCTAAAAAGTCTAGCTGCATTGAAGAAATAAACATCCGGAAATCAATCATTCACACATTCTATCACTTTCAAGACAAACCTCTTTGCAAAATTCATGCAACTTTGAACATCACCCCCTTCCTTATGCAATGGCAACCCATTTGCATCATTGCCTAAAATTTTAGCATACAAGAGCTGATGCGAAACCTCCTTTCCATCATCACTAACATACACAAAAACACAGTTCTTTGTGGCATCCATGAAATTCTTCAAGAAGTGAGTGCCTTTTCCAAACTCCTGCTGAAGAAATTTTTGTTTCAAAGAAGCAATAGTTACCTCTATTTCAACACTTATAGAAGGAATATCCACATTCTCCTTCTGGAAATGAGTATTCAACGCATTAAGATCCCTCAGCACATCTGCCAGCATGTATATACAAAAGAGGACTTTATAAACGTGAAGTTTCTCATACCAACGCTTCGCATTGTCTTTCCAAAAGCTGAGAATTGCAGGCATGAGTTGTGTCAACCTATCCATCACATTACCTCGTGCGAGCCATCGAACCTCATGAATGTTCAAAACTTCTAAGACTTGTAAGTGCATCTCCTTCAACAAACTTTCACTACAAGAGTTTGTGTGCTCTTGTGATGCTTTTAGCGATGGAAATACATTGGGTTTTTTATAACCCCCGGCGTCACTATGAGCGTCCATACGGGGACGTCGCTATAAGCATCACTATGAAAGTCCCTATAAGCGTCGCTATATAGAGACGCTGAAGAGCCATCAATAGCGATGCTACAGAGCCTTATATAGCGACGGTCATAGCGACGTCCGAGAGGAATTTGTTTTGGTGGCAGGGCACACCCACCAACCATATTGAATGTTTCATTTGTCTATTTACCTTTGAAAAAAAGTGGAAAGGTAAATATAGACCCAAAATAGTCACCCGCAAGACAATATAATCATTAACTTCATCATCCATAATATGTATTGTTTGCAAAATAAAGATACAAAACTGACAAGCGTGAATTGATGAAAGTAAATCAATGACAACTGTACACATAGACAAAATCACTTGATTGTTAATCTTTGCAAATGTAATAGTTAAAAACCATTGTTATTATTTAAAAAATATACATGGTTTTCAAAAAGACGTATAAAAGTCGTCTCATGATACATAAGATATGACAAAAAGAAACTAATGCTATCTAGCTATGGCTAAACTGACATCGTCTAATCATACGTCTCATCGCGTCCAAGCGGCGTATCTGTCGGATTTTGAAAAAAAAAACAATAAGATAGCTTTTTGTAAGTATAAACATATAGCGACGTTTATAAAACAATACAATAAATAGAAAAGAATAAACCCTAATACTAACCATGCCTCCGCGAGAACTCAGGATGTCTATAAGGGCGTTTAAGCCCTTCCTGCCTGCGTACTCACGCTCGTACGGTGTGGGATCACGTCTTGTAAACGACCACTGTCAAAACATACAAAGAATCCATTATGTTAGAATTTAAAATCCCAAAAACCCTAAACTATCAAACATAGAGAGAAATGCAAAAATTAACACTTACAAAATCGGCCTCAAATGATGCCCACCCGCCGCTCCCCAAGTCATTAGGAGAAACTTGGACTCAATTTTGGGCCCTGTAAGAAACGCCAACTCAGCATAGAGAGAGGTAATTATGAAAAATGCAAAAGTTTTTTTTTGGAATTCTATTTCTCATAGTACATAGTAAAAGTTTGCTCAATCACTTAAATGCATGCTCGTACAAAATGCTTTTCGAGAGCCCAACTTACACTACAAGAGGCTATTCATATTAGTGACGCTCACAGAGCGACGCTCAAAACAAAAAAATTCCCGGCGTCGCTATGAGCGTTGCAAATTTACAAGTAAATTTGCGACGCTCATAGTGACGCCGGCTGGGCTAAAAAAAATAACAGAGAGCGCCCAAAAACTCAGATCTCAGATCTGAGTTTTTCGGTGCCCTCAAGCAAGGAGCAGGTAACGCTCTCTCTCTCTCTCTCTGTCTCTCTCTCTCTTTCTTCTCCACACACACACACACACACACACACAAGGAGAGGAAGGAGAGCCATGTATGCTCCTTCCATCTCCTCACTCTCATGTTCCCTTCCCCTCTTTCTCTCTCCCTCTCTCTCTCTCACACACACACACATAGTGTTTTTGAGAGAGAGAGAGAGAGAGAGAGAGAGAGAGAGAGAGAGAGAGAGAGTACAAACATAAACAAAACGCACACACACATACATAAACAAAGAATGCACACACACATTGAGAGAGGAAAAGAGAGAGAGAGAGCATGCATAAACAAAAAACGCACACATTGAGAGAGGAAAAGAGAGAGAGAACATGCATAAACAAAAAACGCACACATTGAGAGAGGAAAAGAGAGAGAAAACATGCATAAACAAAAAAACGCACACACATTGAGAGAGAAAGAGAGAAAAACTAATTTAACGTCGTAGGAAACTAATTAAAATTAAAAGACCTAAAGATCTAGCCGACGAGGAGTTGAACTCAAGACCTATTATTCAAGAGGGAAATGGCATAACCAATCTATCATACTTGGCATGGGTGATAGAAAGGTTATACCATTTATCTCTTTTTATTGGCACACACATCCACACACGCGCACACACACAAGAAGAAGAGAGTTATAACGTCGTAGGAAACTATCATAAAAGACATTAAAGATTAGGTTAGATGTAGATTTACGTTAAATTAGATTTAGGTTTATTTAAGTTAAATTAGATTAGATTTAGGTTTATTTTTAGTTAGATTTACGTTTATTTACGCTAGATTTAGATTTACGATATATTAGATTAGATTTAGGTCTCCATAGACTGCGATGCCTGCATGAAGCGGGTGAAGAAAGCCCTCAATGGAATATAGGGTATTGCTGCCTTCACTCATGGTGGGCCCTGTCGATCCAAAAGTACTGGTGAAATGTCTTCAGAAGATAGGGAAGAAGGTGGATCTTCAGGGCCGCAAGAGTCACTACATCCCCGACAATGACCATCTAGACAACCTCTAGTCATTCAACAGCAACTTCAAAGTTAGTAACAAGAGCAAGAACGGTCCAAAGGGCCAATTGATGTCGTCAGATGTGGATGGAGATGAGGCAGCGTCACTGCCGGAAGTTAACTCTCACATCTTTAGTGATGAGAATGCCAACTCTTGCCGAGTTATGTGAAAAATTATGTGTTAAATCAGTTTTAAGGTTCTTATAATCCCTGCTAGTTTAGTTCTTTGTTTTTAATATAACATAATTTACGTTAGATTTAGATTTATGTTATATTAGGCAAAGTTTGGATGGAGTGACACTAGCGTCACAGCACTTTTCAGGTGATCTATTACAATTAGTTTACTTTAATAAAACTCTAAATGTATAATGATCTGATAGATTTTTACACGACTGTATCGTATTTTTATGTTGTGTAGATTGCTTAAAGAGCACATACTACCAGCTGACAATGTGATTCCAGATTCCCGAGATGAAGCAAGAAAGATTTTGCGAAACTTGGGGATGGATTACAATTCTATCCACGCTTGTCCTAGGGGGATACATAGACATGGAGAAGTGTCCGAAATGTGATTCCGAAACATATCGAGTAGATCTCCACGGGACAAAAATTCCACAAAATGTTTTGCGACATTTTCCTCTGCTTCCTCGCATCAAGCGTTTCTTCGAATGTAAGTCCATGGCCGCCCTAGCATCATGGCATGAGGAGAATAAATCTTCGGATGGTGTGCTACGAATTCCTGCAGATTGCGCAGCCTGGAAACATATAGATGGAACATGGTCGGATTTTGCCAGGGAAGCTCGAAATTTGCGCTTAGGCCTGGCTATGGATGGAGTAAATCCATTTGGTCAAAGATCAACATCTTACAGTGTATGGCCCGTTGTCATCGTCAACTACAACATTCCCCCGTGGTTGACTACGAAGAAGGGGCACCTATGGCTAAGATTGATTGTGCCAGGGCAATATAAAGTGAAGAATATGGATGTGTATCTTTGTCCACTATTGGGAGAGCTACAACAATTGTGGATTGGCATAGAGGTGGTGGATATGAGCTGACACACAGGACGACGGAATGCTTTGATCAAAGGCATTCCAATGTGGACCATGCATGACTATCCCGGGCTAACAGAATGCTCAGGTGATCTATTGACACTCCTCACTCAGACATTGCAAATATTGTTTTTTCCCATAGTTGATCTATTATCATGTGTATACATGCAGGGCTTCAAACAAGCGGATACAGAGCATGTGTCACATGTGGACCTAGACTGAATGCACGTAGGGCGCCCTCACTGAAGAAGCAAATCTACGAAGGTCATCAAGCGTATCTTCCAGAGAATCATGTGTTACGCGACGGCTTTTTGGGAAGAGAGCCACCAAGGATGTCTGCACAAGCACGGTTAGAGCAGAAGGAGATGTGCGATGACGGATTGCCTCTAGGGATGAAGAGACTATCTCTATGGTACGAGTTACCATACTGACCCCGACTCATGATCAATCACTTGCTCGATCCAATGCACATATTCAAGAATGTGGGTAATCTACTATGGGACCATCTGACCGGCAAGAAAGATACTTTGGGAGCCAGAGTTGACCTTAGAAATGTGGATCGTATGGAGCAATATTGGCCACAAACAGTGTCTGATGGATCGATAAAACTCCCTAAAGCACCATGGATTTTCACAGGAGCCCATTAACGCAAAGTAAAAGAGACCATTCGATCTTTGCGGACCCCCATTGGCATAGTTCATTCTAGATGGATGTTCTTCTTAGCACGTTTCATGAAAACGCTTAAGGGATATGTGCGTCAAAAGGCACGTCCGAAGGGTAGCATAGCAGAAGGTTGGTTGGTATCAGAGTCCCTAGTGTACATTGGAGAGTGGCTAGACAGATTTGATAAAGCCCGGGACACGCTATGGCGAACCATAGATGATGAGCGCATATCTGGGATTGTCATGTGCATTCTCGGTGTTGAGAAGAAGATGACGGAAGATCTAGAGGGTAAAATCAACCGATTTTGCATGCTTCACAATCCAGTGATGCAAAAGTAGATTTCACAATATGAGGATGCAAAGCAAGAGCGACAAAGGGTACGAATCGAGTGGAGACGGGGAAGACGACCACAGATGCACTATCCAACGGGTCTGGAGAGCCTACCAACATTTATGAGCGACTAGCTAGTGACTTTATTTCTAAACGTTTGAATGGCCACTCATAATCTTTGTTCGTTGTAGTATAAGTCATACAGAGCAGCATGGTGTAAAGGTCGACATTTTAGGGTGGAACGGATCGACAAAAAGCGTTTTACTCAAGATTGTGGAATCATGGCAAAATTTGAACAGTCTAGTCGACGACGTTCCTCTGATGCAGATCCTGTGGTGGCGGAACTCACTTACTTCGGCATGCTACAAGAGATTTTGAGGATCGATTACAGAGGATTTTTTGTCGACTTGTTCGACGTGCAATGGTTCAAGATAATCATGGAGGGTCGCAACGCTACTGTGCGTAGAGGAGAGTCTGGTTTTCTTGAGGTGGATTCTACTAAGAAATGGACTGACCTAAGAGACACTTTCGTACTACCCGAGCATTGTGAACAAGTAAGTATGTAAATAGTTAACATCCCCCTTTTACAAGTTATGTGCTTGAAAGCTCTCATGTAAGTTATGTGGCTCTGGCAGGTAATATTTCATCCTACAAAGTCTACATCAAACTAGTGGTACGTCATAGAGGTAGCCCCTCGTAGTGCAAGGACGTATGAAGGCTACCATGTGCCAATCACAACAGCATCAATGGAGGAGATCAGAGAAGATGCTCAATCAGAAGCCGCTGCGGTGGTGCCAGACGAGCATCAAGATGCTACTACTCTATATGGGGTGCATGTAGAGGATCTACAAAATGAAACAGAGGATATGTGTTTAAACGGAGAGCTCTATATAGATATAGGAAGTTATGCTGAGTTATGCGAGGATGAGAGAGAGATCTCTTAAAGCCACAAATATTGAATTTGAACAATTTTGCTCCGTATTGTAAAAGCTCCGGCTCTCTAAGTACCTTCCATGGTGTATAACGCTTTTTTCTATTCGCGCTCACATCTTTTGATTGAAAATTTTGAGTTTTCGACTTGCCTCTTCTATCACTCAATTCATTGCGTCATTGTATTTATATGCGTCATTACGTCATTGTATTTAATGGTCTTTGCGTCATTGTCTACTCTATTCATTCAATATTAAGTATAAATATTCGTGTGTTTAATGCAGGTATGGATGATAAGGAGTTTATTTCTTCTTTGTCACCGCAGCAGAGACAGTGGTACGTGGAGCGTCATCGCTCTGGCGCATCATCGCGCGTTCCTACTCCATCCGCATCTCCCTCTCTTTCGGAGCATTCGACGCGCTCCGAAGCTTCGGTGTCGACCAGACGATCTTCACACTCGTCTAGACACCTGCACTCTAGTGGTGGCGGTGGCGGTTGTTGTGGGGATTCCACCGCCGATGCCTCCACACCGCCTCGTGTTCGAAGAGGCTCTTTAACCTCCCCTTCTTTGCCCGCCCCCACACCAGCCACAACATCGCCATCTACGGCAGGTTTTGCGCGGTTGATTGTTCCTAGCAGCTACACACCTCTACCTACTCAGCCAGGAGCCACCCCACTCGACACTCCTCGCTTCGGGGCCCAGACGCCGGTGGAGAAACCTGACGTCCGTACCTCCATCGACACGCTGCTAGAGACCCCTGCCGGGACACCCAGGTTCACGCGTCACCGGCCAGACAGCTTGCCTTACTCCATCGACAGGAGCTACCCCACTCGACACTCCTCGCTTCGGGGCCCAGACGCCGGTGGAGAAACCTGACGTCCGTACCCCCATCGACACGCTGCTAGAGACCCCTGCCGGGACACCCAGGTTCACGCGTCACCGGCCAGAGGGCTTGCCTTACTCCATCGACTTCAGCGGCGGCATCATCATGGATGATGACGGCAAGAAGGTGATCTCGCGCATACGTGGTCTTTGCTCTCAGTTGTTTAGACACTACATACTAAACAAATGGACTGAAGTACCAAGTGATTCAAAAGCCAGAGTCATCAGCATACTTCATGATGAGTTTCCCGTTCCAACACGGGATCAGCGCTTCAATGAAGACCTGATGAAGATTCGAATGCGCGAATACTGCAAACACAAGCGTTCCGAAGTGCAAAAAGCAATCAAGCATGGGTGGAACAGGCCAGATTGGCTGGCCAAAGAAGATTGGAAGAATGCGAAGAAAGCAGCGCGCGAGAATCCCGACAAGTGGAAGCAACAAAAGGATGCAGCCAGAGCGCGAGTAGAGGCAGGGAGCTCGCACCACTTGGGGAGCGGTGGATGGGCATCATTTGAGGCCGATTTTGTAAGTGTTTTCGAATTGCTCTTTATGTTCGATAGTTTAGGGTTTATGAGTTTTTTAATTCTAACATAATGAAATCTTTGTATGTTTTGACAGTGGTCGATGACAGGACGTGATCCCACACCGTACGAGCACGAGTACGCAGGCAGGAAGGGCTTAAACGCCCTGATGGACATTCTTAGTTCTCACGGCGGTATGGTTAGTATTAGGGTTTACTCTTTTCTATTTTTTGTATTGTTTTATAAATGTCGTTATATGTTTATACTTACTGAAAGCTTGGACGCGATGAGACGTCTGACTAGACGACGTCAGTTTAGCCGTAGCTAGATAGCATTAGTTTAGGGTTTCTCATAGCTTATGTATCATGAGACGGATTTTATACGTCTTTTTGAACCATGTATATTATTACATTTGTCACCGCAGTTCATTTTGCCAATCAATTCTTTATGCCTATGATGTTGTACAATTGTCATTATTACATTTGCCAATCAATTCATTTTGCCTATGATGTGTACAATTGTCAATTTTACGCTTGTCAATTTTGCAAACAATGCGTCTTGTGGGTGACTATTTTGGGTCTATTATCTACCCTTGCACTTTTTTTAAAAAGTGAATCAAGTACAATATGGTTGATGGGTGGCAGGGCATTCAATGCCCTGTCACCAAAAAAAATTTCTCTCGGGGGTCGCTATAACCGTCCCTATTTATGGCTCTGGAGCGTCGCTATAAGCGTCGCTATAGACTTCTGTGAGAGCGTCGCTATAACCGTCGCTATGACCGTCGCTATATAACGACGGTTTTAGCGACACCGGGGGTTATAAAAACCCAGTGTATTTCCGTCGCTAACAGCGTCACAAGAGCACACAACCTCTTGTAGTGTTAAGTGTACACAAAATTCCATGTCTGTGAATCTTAATGAGTGATGTGATGTGCGATGAGAGAAAACACATAAGAGTTGTTTTCAAAATACAAAAATAATGCCACGGAATAGAGGCACAAGCATCAATTGCCTTTTTATGAAGTACTCGCAATTTAAATTCGAACAGACTGTACTTGATAGTGATTGATAGGTACTATTTAAGACTATGAAGGAATCAGAACCAAGCGAATAGGGGCTCCTGAGGGGTCTCTAGGACCTCTATTCGCTTGGTTATGACCTTATCAGACCCTAGGATTAAGATATAGAAGTTTTTAAGCCCACGGATGCATCCGAAACGTCCAAAAACCATAGGATAGCTCTTTAAAACACTGAAATCTGACGTCTCTGGCTCAAGATATAGCATTTTTAAGCCTAGGGCCTCATGAGGTCAGTACCAAGCGAATAGAGGCCCTTGAGATCCCTCAAGGGCCTCTATTCGCTTGGTACTGACCTCATGAGGCAAGTACCAAGCGAATAGAGGCCCTTGAGATCCCTCAAGGGCCTCTATTCACTTGGTACTGACCTCATGAGGCCCTAGGCTTAAAAATGCTATATCTTGAGCTAGAGACGTCAGATTTCAGTGTTTTAAAGAGCTATCCTATGGTTTTTGGACGTTTCGGATGCATCCGTGGGCTTAAAAAGTGATATATCTTAATCTTAGAGCCTCATAAGGTCAGAACGAAGCAAATAGAAGTCCTAGAGACCCCTCAAGCACCCCTATTCACTTGGTTTTGACTCCTTCATAGTCTTAAATAGTACCTATCAATCACTATCAAGTACAGTCATTTGAATTTAAATTGCGAATATTTCATAAAAAGGTGATTGATACTTGTGCGAGATGCACAAGTACAAGTACTTCACTTTATAGGATAGCAACAACGGGTCATAAAAAGGCGTTCGGCGCTTGTGCCAGATGTCATTATCAAGCGCCTTACTTTTCTGATGATAGTGACAATTTCACCAAATGATTTTCATGGACATTTTCAAAATGAGAAAAAATGTTTTTTCAACGTAACGTTAGCTTTCTTCCTATTGGCTAAGGAGCATTCTCTCACTAGAGTTGAAAGGCCCGAAAATGAGTCCATTTCTTTCCTAATGGGTACGAGCTCCCTGCCTCTACTCACGCTCTGGCTGCCTCCTTTTTCCTTGTCAGGATTCGCGCATGCTGCTTTCTTCGCATTCTTTCAATCTTCTTTGGCCAGCCAATCTGGTCTGCTCCACCCATGCTTGATTGATTTTTGCACTTTGGAATGCTTATGCTTGCAGTATTCGCGCATTCGAACCTTCATTACATCTTCATTGAAGCGGTCATCCCATGTTGGAACGGGAAACTCGTCATGAAGCATGCTGAGGACTCTGTCTTTTCATTCATTTGGTACTTCACTCCAGGTGTTTAGTATGTAGTGTCTAAACACCTGAGAGCAAAGACCGTGCATGTGCGAAATCACCTTCTTGCCTTCATCATCCAAGATGATGCCGCTGCTGAATTCGATGGAGTAAGGCAAGCCCTCTCGCCGCTGACGCCTGAACCTGGTCCCGGCAGGGGTCTCTAGCAGCGTGTCAACGGGGGTACGGATGCCAGGTGTCTCCACTGGAGTCTGAGCCCCGAAGTGAGGAGTGTCCATTGGAGTGACTCCTAGAGGAGTAGCTAGTGGTGTGTAGCTGCGCAGAACGGCAGTCAGCCGCGCAAAACCTGGTGTCGATGGCGATGCCGTGGCTGGTGTCGGGACGGTCAAAGACAGGGAGGGTAAAGAGCCTCGTCGAACACGAGGCGGTATCGAAGCATCGGTGGCGGCATCCCCACAACAACCGCCACCGCCACCACTAGAGCGTCGGTGCCTAGACGAGTGTGAAGATCGTCTCGTCAACATTGAAGCTTTGGAGCACGCTGAATGCTCCAAAACAGAGGGAGATGCGAATGGAGTAGGAATGTGCGATGGTGAACCAGAGCAGAGGGAGATGCGAACGGAGTAGGAATGCTCAATGGTGAACCAGAGCGATCATGCTCCACGTACCATTGTCTCTGCTGGGGTGACAAAGAAGAAAGAAACTCCTCATCATCCATAACTGCATTAAACACACGAACATTTAAACTTAATATTGAATGAATGGAGTAGAAAACATGGACAAGTAGATAGATAGATAGATAGATAGATAGAGAGAGAGAGAGAGAGAGAGAGAGAGAGAGAGAGAGAGAGGTGCTCGTCTCTGCTTGTGAGAACATACCTAGAGCATACATACCTAGAGTGGATGCAAAGACCATTAAAAACAATGACACAATGATGTATATAAATACAATGACGCAACGACGCATTGACACAAATACTTAGAGAGCCATAGTTTTTACAAAACGAAGCAAAATTGTTCAAAACAGAGAATCGTACAAGAACTTGAAGGTGCTTGTAGCTTTGGAATGTTCAAAGGCTAGCAGCAACAGAAAGCGTTCTTCTATTCAACTTGAGTGATGGAAGAGGCAAGTGCATAACTCTGAATTTTCAATCAAAAGAGAGAGAGAGAGAGAGAGAGAGAGAGAGAAAGAGAGAGAGAGAGAGAGAGAGAGAGAGAGAGAGAGCGCACACAATCAAATCTTGCAGTTGAAAAACCAGATGGTGGAGCTATATGTGGCACCTCCACGGCTTCTGACTGAGCATCTTCTCCGATCTCCTCCATTGATGCCGCTGTGATTGGCACATGGTAGCCTTCATACATCCGTACACTATGAGGGGCTACCTCTATGACGTACCACCAGTTTGATGTAGACTTTGTAGGATGAAATATCACCTGCCAGAGCCACATAACTTACATGCATGAGAGCTTCCAAGCACATAAATTCTAAAATCGGATGTTAACTATTTACATACTTACTTGTTCACAATGATCGGGTAGTATGAAAGTGTCTCTTAGGTCAGTCCATTTCTTAGTTGAATCCACCTCAAGAAAACCAGACTCTCCTCTACGCACAGTAGCGTTGCAACCCTCCATGATTATCTTGAACCATTGCACGTCGAACAATTCGACAAAAAATCCTCTATAATCGATCCTCAAAATCTCTTGTAGCGTGCCGAAGTAAGTGAGTTCCGCCACCACAGGATCTGCATTAGAGGACCGTCGTCGACTAGACTGTTCAAATTTTGCCATGATTCCACAATCTTGAGTAAAACACTTTTTGTCGATCCGTTCCACCCTAAAATGTCGACCTTTACACCATGCTGCTGTGTATGACTTATACTACAACCAACAAAGATTATGAGTGGCCGTTCAAACATCTAGAAAGTTACTACTCGTACATTGCAAACTTACCTTGGTCGCCCAGCCTCGAGAGTACTCCCACTCTTCCTCAGTCACTTCTTCACCGCACTGTTGTGCACTTTTCAATTGGTTGTGCAACCATCTTAAGCTGATGAATGTTGGTAGGATCTCCAGACCCATCGGATAGTGCATCGGTGGTCGTCTTCCCCGTCTCCACTCGATTCATGCCCTTTGTCCCTCTTGCTTTGCATCCTCATATTGTGAAATCCACTTCTGCATGTCTGGATTGTGAAGCATGCAAAATCGGTTCATTTTAGCCTTTAGATCTTCCGTCATCTTCTTCTCAACACCGAGATTGCATATGACAATCCCAGATATGCGCTCATCATCTATGGTTCGCCATAGCATGTCCCGGGCTTTATCAAATCCGTCTAGCCACTCTCCAATGTACACTAGGGACTCTGATACCAGCCAACCTTCTGCCATGCTACCCTCCAGACGTGCCTTTTGACGCACATATTCCTTGAGCGTTTTCATGAAACGTTCTAAAAAGAACATCCATCTGGAATGTACTGTACGCCAGCTATTTCCACCTCATCAACTATGTGAACAAGAAGATGCACTTGAATGGTTAGCATGGTAGTAGGAAAATGTTTCTCAAACATGCACACAACCTCCGCAGCGTTTAGTTTAGCGAATGGTATGGAGTCTATGTTGATCTCCTTTTGTGAGATCCATTGCACCAACTTCGCAAGTTTGTAGATTGTGTTACGGACGTCAAGAGACAAACATCCCTCAATGGCAACCGGTAAAATAATCTGCAAAACACGTGCAGCAATGATATTAAAGTCCACACACGAATTTTTTACACAATTCCCACTATGATATACTCCACTATGAACATACCTAACACATTTTATGCCAGTCGTGTAACTTCAAACCGGTAAGCTTTCCTTCTTTAGTAAAACACGTTCGGAGCGAGTGCATTACACCAGTGGGGGTCCGCAAAGATCAAATGGTCTCTTTTACTTTGCGTTCTTAAGCTCCTGTGAAAATACATGGTGCTTTAGGGAGTTTTATCAATCCATCGGACGCTGTTTGCAGCCAATATTGCTCCATACGATCCACATTTCTAAGGTCAACTCTGACTCCCAAAGTATCTTTCTTGCCGGTCAGATGGTCCCATAGTAGATTACCCACATTCTTGAATATGTGCATTGGATCGAGCAAGTGATTGATCATGAGTCGGGGGTAGTATGGTAACTCGTACCATAGAGATAGTCTCTTCATCCCTGGGGGCAATCCATCATCACACATCTCCTTCTGCCCTAATCATGCTTGTGCAGACATTCTCGGTGGTTGTCTTTCCAAAAATCCATCGCATAACACATGATTCTCTAGAAGATACGCTTGATGAGATTCGTAGATTTGCTTCTTCAATGAGGGCACCCTACGTGCATTCATTCTAGGTCCACATGTGACACATGCTCTGTATCGCTTGTTTGAAGCCTCACCCGAGCATTTTGTTAGTCCGGGATAGTCATGCATGGTCCACATTAGAATGCCTCTGATCAAAGCATTCCGTCGCCCTGTGTGTCGGAGCATATCCACCACTTCTATGCCAATCCACAATTGTTGTAGCTCTTCCAATAGTGGACAAAGAATGTTGTAGTTGACAATGACAGCGGGCCATACACTGTAAGATGTTGATCTTTGACCAAATGGATTTATGCCATCCATAGCCAGGTCTAAGTGCAAATTTCAAGCTTCCCTGGAAAAATCCAACGATGTTCCATCTATATGTTTCTAGGCTGCACAATCTGCAGGAATCCGTAGCACACCATCCAAAGATTTATTCTCCTCACGCCATGATGCTATGGTGGCCATGGACTTACATTCAAAGAAATGCTTGATACGAGGAACCAGAGGAAAATGTCGCAAAACCTTTTGCTGAATTTTTGTTCCGTGGAGATCTACTCGATATCTTTTGGAATCACATTTCGTACACTTCTCCATGTCTATGTATTCCCCTATGAAAAGAATGCAGTCATTAGGACAAGCGTGGATCAAATTGTAATCCATCCCCAAGTTTCGCAAAATTTTTCTTGCTTCCTCTCGGGAATCTGGCATCACATTATCAACTGGTAGTATGTGCTCTTTGAGCAATCTACACAACATAAAAATACGGTACAATTGTGTAAAAATCTATCAGATCATTATACATTTAGATTTTTATTAAAGTAAACTAATTGTAATAGATCAGCTGAAAAGCGCTGTGATGCTAGTGTCACTCCATCCAAACTTTGCCTGCATGTTGAGAAGAACCAGGAGCTTTCAATCTAGACACACGTGCTCCATTATACAATGGCGTATTGGCTTCACTTTTCATATCATCATAGATAAGCCTTTCTGAATCCATGATCGTCTCGATCATTTCATCAATCTCGAGCTCAAACATTGCCTCATTGGGAATGTGGTCTGCATGATCATCCCCCGAGCTGTCAAAGGCTACATCTTGTGGCCTCACATATGCGGCTTGACCAAAGTGCCTGCGAATACGTCTATTGGGTTGCAAGATTGCTGCCTGTTGGCCAGCGTCAGAGTTCGATGAGTTATAATTGGCAACAAATCAATCTATAATAGATGGATCGAACTCGCCAAATTCGCGAACGTGCTGCAAAGAAACGTGTCTTGTCCATCGAAGAGCATGCTTGCAATGATTACAAGGACATAAGATCCTCGTTGAGAGATAGGTGTTTCGGTTGGACGGCCCCACATCCTCGTCACTACTCATAATGAGGGTAAAAATATTATAACTTGGACAACAAATTTAATCTTCTATTGGCATTCTTCGTCTTTTATCTCTCTCTCTCTCTCTCTCTCTCTCTCTCTCTCTCTCTCTCTCTCTCTCTCTCTCTCTCTCTCTCTTTGTTCACACTGTAAACTACCTCACATTCTCTAGTCATGTCCAATCCCTGCACACCTTGGTCTAGAAGTGCACAGAGATCAGAACCACCGGGTTATAATCTCGTGTGGGTACAAGAAATCTACACACCCACGTCTACATGATACTGCATGTAGTGGATAAAACCCCTTTGCCTCTTCTCTAGCTGTAGCATTTCACAGCATCTTAACATCTTTTTATAGTAGATTTTTGTTTGTAGCATGCAGGTACGCCATTCTTGCAATGTAGCTGATGTCTGCTCAAGGCACTTTATTCTTACTCTAGATTTGACGGGATGTGGTGTGTGTGTGTGTGTGTGTGGGTGGGTGTGTGACCCTTGGAATCGTCATCTTGCATCACTAATTTTTGTGTAGGCTCAATTTTCTCTTCCATTAGCTGATCATGACGGCTTACTGTATGGTAGCAGCAGTCCAACATGCAGGTGGAATTGCTGGTCCGCATGGACTGTCAAGGCTGTGAGCGCAGGATATTTTCTCGCCATTTCTGACATGCGTCGGTGGCTCTCTGAGTTGCGCCTACACTAAAATCTAAATCTAACTTTATCTTAAACGATAAAAAGAAGAAAATGGTATAACCTTTCTATCACCCAAGTGTGGTAGATTGGTTATGCCAATTCCCTCTTCAATAACAGGTAAGTAACGTAAATAAACCTAAATCTAATCTAATATAACGTAAATCTACATCTAACGTAAATAAAACTAAATTAATAAACCTAAATCTAATCTAATATAACATAAATCTAAATCTAACGTAAATAAACCTAAATCTAATCAAACATAAATCTAACTAAAAATAAACCTAAATCTAATTTAACGTAAGTCTACATCTAACCTAATCTTTAACGTCTTTTGGGATAGTTTCCTACGGCGTTAAGCACCTCCACCTTTACCTGAAGATCAGGGAAGAGACCAGCTATGAACCTTTCCTTCTTTAAAAACTCTACACCCATCACCTGAGTTAGCAACATTTCGTACTCATAAAGACCAAAGACATAGAAACTCTTGCTTATACAAGTAGTAGTCATCTAGTCTTTTTGTTTATGAGAGATAATGTCTTGCCATAGTTTTGGGGTGTTTTGTAAATCAAAGAATACCTTGAAACGAGTCACAAATTCCATATAATTTCCCTTAACTTCCTCAGGCAAAGAGTCAAACCAAGTGCTAGCATTTTTCCTAAGGGCTACCTCAAACATCTCTACACGTTCTTGATAGATACTATCCTCTTGATACGGCAAGACATTTTGAAATTTGCTAAGAATAATTCTGCATCCTCCCTAGGCTCTCCAAAGAGCAAGGGGTAGCCACTCATTTGCCTAGTTGTATCCATGTTGCTGGTTTTACTCAAAAATTTCTTTTTCTTTTATTTTTTCTCTTTTGCAAAATCAAATTTCAACGTAAAATGAAAATGTAAACATCAAAGATTAGATCATAGCGAATCAATGGCAAAATGAACGGATTGACTGAGGCATTGATAGCTGCTACTTCCCTAGGTTCAAAGATACGACAGAAAACATGTTGAAATTGTAGCTTTGTGCCAACTATTACATGCACGTCTTTTCTAGCCAAAGGAATGAATGTACGATACAAGTCCTCTTGATTCATTAACCTAGCTAAAACAAGATAAAAACATGCACATCAAAAGAGACATCATAGTTTGCAATTGGGAGTATAATAGAATTTGGGGATTGTAGAATATCTTCTAATGCCTCAGCACCAAAGAGGAATACAATACGTTGTTGATTTTTTTTTCCCTATCAATGCAAACATTTATCCTAGGCCCTTACACCCAATGACACTGATGAAATTGAATTGCATGAGAAGGATTATGAGGTGGTGGATTGTTCATGTAAAAACAACTAGGTCTTAGAGACTTACCTTGTATATGATAACACAATCGCTCGTCCTCAGTGCGCGAACCAAATTAAGGTGGTTTGGGGCGGCGGGCAACAAGAAGAGCGGTCTCTAGACACCCTTCACGGCTCCCGTGCTGCTCAATGAAGCTAGGGCACAACACAAACACAACCAAGCAAAATCCCTAGCCAAGCTCAGCTTAAAAAGGGCACCACCTAGTTATGGATGCGAACTAGGACGCAAGAGAGTGTCCTCAGACTTAAGGGAGACACACAAAAAACACACAAACAAGCAACAATTTTCTATAGAAGAAGGAGAGAAGGAGCCATTGAGAGAACGGAGAGAGATGGAGAGAGGTTACTCAAACAATTGTCTTGCAATTTGAGAGGTGAAAGAACCCCTTGCTACACTGTCAAAGAGCCTGCATGGAGACTACACCAACACGTGCTCAACACTTTGCCAACACACACATCATCTTAGGTTGCAGGAGACCTCTCACCACTCAAAACTCTTACAATGAACTAGTATTAGGCAATAAAAAGAACCCAAAACACTTAATCTCACAAGCTCAACTGAGAAATTGCTGCATACACATCACCTCAAATCTTTGATTGGCATTGCACAACCGGATGGAATATGAATTGGAGACAAAATCACGCCTTTGGAGAACCAAGACCTCAAATTTATTGATGACTATAAGGATAGGTACAATGGTGTCTTGAGATGTGAAACTCTCACACTCTCTTACTTAAAAAATGTAGGATCAATGCTATTGTGCACTAAAGTGTGAATCTCACACTATAGTGTCTACAACCAAGTCTCTCCTCATGCCTCTAGTGCTAGAATTCTATCTATGTGTCTTTAGAATAAAGGGAAGGGGTCTATTTATAGGTTGGAGATCACTTATCTGGATTATGGCTAATATAAATTAAAGGCTAACAAATTGAGCTTAGTATTTTTTGCATTTTCAAAATGAAGTGGTCCTTTCTTATCTCTTTGAGTCACATGCATGTGGGCTCAAGAGAGAGAGCATTAATAATGATGGTGAATGAAAAAGGAGAGGGAGAAAGAGAGTTCTACCACTACTTATCCTTACTTCCTTGAGGTGAGGTGCTTTTGTCATTACGGTTAGTGTTAGTAGGTTAGTGATTATGATTACAATGAGGTGCACACAAAATGCATGACAATGGTAAAATTCCTTAAGAAGGTATTGAAAATTAGGGGGATAGATGGAATCGGAGAGGAAGTTCACCTTGTGATACCGGTGGATGAAGCGTCAATGTGAGAGAGTCATGGTTGATGGTGACATTGTGTCGATTTGAAGACTTCAAGGTCCTCTTGCTGAAAATCCTTTATTTGCAGAGATAAATCATAACCAACTTGCTATTTTTTTGTAATTTTCATGATGGTGAAGAGGGAATGTGAATATAGGAGTAGGTGTACATATATATGAGAGTATGTGTGTGTATCATGGAAGCTATGGTGAAGAGAGGGAATGTGGATGGTGAAGAAGGTGATAAGAGTCATGGAATGTGTAGGTTTGGGTGTGGTAAGGAGAGGGATGAGTGTGTATGAGTGAGTAGGTATGTGGAAGGGTGAGAGAAAATAGGAAGATTTTTGGGTGTATGAGGTGGTAGTTTTGAAGTCTCCCATAGAATTTATGTAAAATCTCACTTGACTCCAAACATTCTGAAAAACTTATGAAAAATACTTCAACTTATGAGCTAAATTTTCTTTTTTGGACATATCCGCGGATTTAGAGCAGAAGAGGGCACTAAAATTTGAGCAAAAAGTTGTCCCTGCAGCACCTCATAAGGCTTAAAGTGGGGCACTATTTGATTCTTTTTCCTTTGTAGCTTCCAAGTGAGTCCCCCCATACATCAACCATGAACTAATTTTTCCAAGGAGCTTGCACACATATATGGTATAGGATAAGTATCAAATATGATATATATTTGTGGGTCAAGAAGATAGGTTAGCTAGTCATGGATCTTATGAAGAAATGGACACATGGGATGCATGGGGGCAACTAAAAATATATATGTGAAAAATAAAAGGAGGAAAATCATGAGGGAAGGGACCCTCAATTATTCTCTAGTTTGAGTGATTTATGGAATTTATTTGAAGATGAAACCTATGTACTTGTGAATATTAATATGGGAGGAATGGAAAAATATGACGGATCCTATAAGGTGATTGGTGAATTTTTACGGTGAAGTCACACATAGTTTTTTCAAAGGCTTGTATGAGTAGAGCTTAAGGGATAGAATGATAGTAAAACATGTATAACGAGTGACACGCAATAGAAGCTAGCATACTTAGGCCTGATAACGCACACCTAGGATATATATTTACATAAATACAAAAAATTTGGGTCCTTTATTTGATGGATAATATTTACATGTAAACATGATCGTAATATTGTAAATTCATTTTTTTGTCTCCTAGCCCAATGACTCGCTCAATGATTTAATAAAAAATGTGATAAAAACCCTAATCGCACACACGCTATTTACAATGAAAAGTGAGCCTAGTCATTGTACTAGGGTGTTTTTGTGGGGTGAAGTGGTTTCTTAAAAGATTTTATGAGAGCCAAAAAAATGGCTATCAGTACTCTTGTTCCTTTAAGCTCCAGTGTGATGCTATCCATCCCATGTATTTGTCTTTCTGTGTTGATTTCCCATCTTTAACCCAAATCGGATCATTGACTTTGAGAAAACTGCTCGGAACAAACACTCGATTAACTTTTCTTTGCTTTCTTGAGTACTTTGACTGATATACCTTTGCTTTTTTGGGTGTCTCCTTAGATATTTTAGTTGGGTCAGCAATTGACTTGAAGTTTTGAAAGCCTGAATTGCTTGAAGAAGCTGATCCATGAGGGTTCTTTGATGTAGAGGCATATGCTGTCACATCTTCTTTGCTAATCGGTGGAAGTTCCACTTTAGCTTTACCTTTGTCTGCAATTTTGATCTTCATTCCTTCTAGCTTTGGTGGCATTTTTTTCTCCATAGCTATCGTGGTTTCTCTTTTCTATGCTTGATTTTCACTTGCTATTGCCTGATTTGCTTTGAGCTCTTTTGAAGTTCTGATTGATGGAGATGAATCATCTTCAATAAGATTTGCTTTGGCATCGGTCTCCATTTTAACTATGGTTGAGGAATTTGTGCTGTCGTTCGCGGGTGACCAGTCTTGGTCTTCATTCTTAGTTGTCTTTGAAGACTGCATCTTCATTGAACTCTATATCTCCAAAACCTTTTGGACCATTGGCATTCCCATTATGATGTCGTCTGGCATATCTTTTGCTGTGATCACATGGAATTGAGTTATGATGATCTGTGAACTCAAGGGTGGTGGAGATGATTCCCTAGCATTCTGCTCATTTTTTTCCTGATATGCTCACAAATTCATGAGCATCTTCCAGCTGTGGTTGGCCACATCTTTTACAAGTGCAAAAAGACATGAGGTTATTGTCTAATTGAAAATATAGCTTTACTTCACTTGACAACTTTTCTTCATTTTCACTCGTGATGTTGCACTTGATCTTCTCAGGATTTCTTTCTGTATTGACTACTTTTGTGGTGGCGGTGTCTGTGGGTTGAATGTTTTCTACATTGGCTTTGTCTTGATCACCTGCTTCCGTTGATGTTGGATTGTTTTGTTGTAATACCGCACCTCTTTCTTGCAATTGTTGAGCATTGTGTGCCTGCATTTGAGTAACTTTTGATCTTAGAATATCCACTGTACTTTCTGACAGAATCTGTCTCTTTGGAGGAGATTTTGGTGGTGACCTTTGTGTATCTCTTTAAACTTTAACTTTCGTTAATCTTGATTTTTCTGTCACTTGTTGTGGTAGCTTGAGGCTTTGCATCATCTTCGATAGTCCTTGAATTCAAGTTTAGCATCCGTAGGGGCTTATACAAGGTCATGAACCTGCTTACAATCATTGCCATTTGCATCTCGATATGCATATGCGAACATGGTCTCACACAATTGCTTGAACATCATGGGATTTTTTGGCTTTTGACTTTGACTCGTCGAGATCAACTGAAACTTTTGTCTCAGATGATCTTCATAGAAGAATTTTTCTGCAGATTCTAATGGGATGTGGGTCAGTGGGAAACTTCCAACAACCATATGATCTTCCAATGGTTTTTGCTTTGAAGGGGTCTGCTGGCTAGCAGATCTTGAGCTTCTACCTTGTGTAGCATTTTATGGTACTAGAGCTGACCTTGATGAATTTGCAGCTCCCCCCTTCCTAGGGTTATCACTATAGCCTGCTTCATTGTGAGAACTCAAAACTGTTTGGCTCTAGTTGAGTCTCACCTTCTGGGATTGTGAAGGTACACTTTGGGTAGCACTATTGATGTTTGGCATCTGTAAACCTTTTGCATAGTTTCCTATGTATCTCCGTGAAACATGACAAATTATTCCCCAAGTCAAGCTGTAGATAGCATTATCTTTGCCATGATATTTTTTATCCCATGGATCTCCTATGATATGAGCTTCTATGGTTTCAGGACCCAAGGCATCATAGATACTAGACTCTTGTCTATATCTACGACTATTTTGGTCAAAGTATATGCTTGTTTGGTCACAACATCGAAGCTTGATTTCTAATAGAGGAGAATTTGGCTGTGAACAGATTTCTGGGTTAACTCACTTAATATCCTTCAGCTCTAGAGAGGATGGGCTATAATATATTCTTTCCTCTGAAATGAACCATCCTTTCTGATCTATCACTGGACGCACTTCTATGAGCTGGTATGTGGGCCGTTCAAACACAGGTTGATCCTTTTTGTATAGTTTTCCTTCTTGGTCTACATAGTGTGCATATAAAGTATGTGTACCATACAAAGCTAACATCATTCTGTTTGATGTGTCCCTTAGACTCGTGAATGATTGCACACCTGTGGTAGTGGATGCAAAATCATTTGCAAACCTAACAGTCATTTCACCCTTTGGTGATATCTCGACACCTTTACTAAATTCACGTAAGAATTTGTTGTTCAAAGAATCAATTTTAAGCTTTTCAGGTGCCTGTGCATCTTTATGCTGATTTTGAGCTTGCAGTGTTTTGAATTGTGCTTCTAATGGTAATTCAAAATCATCTGATTGCATTAAAAGTGACGAGTTAAATGCACTTACATCCAAATTCGCATTTCTAATTTTCTCTGTACCTTGCTTGGTGGTTGATGTGTCCTTCTTGTCTAGGTTTCTTGGACAATCTTCAAAAAAATGTCCACCTTTTTGCCCACAATCTGGGCAATACGCCATGACTAGTGGTATTTCATTTGGTTCTATCATGTCAAGCTCTAGTTGAGAAGTTTCTGCTTCTATGTTGGCCAAGTTGTCGGCATCTTCTTTTAAAACACTAAGCATCAAGCTGTATAATTCTCCATCTTGACTTTTGTACTGTCTTTGGCTTGGTTCTCCAATTAGACTGGCTTCAATTGGTTGATCTCTTGGATCTTTCATTTCTGGTTCTCGATTATAGATCTGACTAGTGTAGTCCATGTACAATGACCCTGATTGCATATGCACTAACTGTATGTTTTCTGGCTTGTGCAGATTTATGGATAAACACTTGGGTTGACTATCTGAACTTCTATCTGCACTTCATCTTTGAGCTTACAATACCTAGCTTCACTGAAGTCTGTGAACATCTCGGAGTTCTCTAAATCTAGCTTTACTCTGATCAATAAGATCTTGGCTCCTATGCTGCTTTTGCTGCTCATTAGATATCTATGGCCTTTTGAATCTGCATATAAGACTTTATCCTTATTGTAGCCATATAGTTGTAAAATATGCTCTGTTGCACTTGTACCTATGTTACCACTACTACTTGCTTGATTTATTGTACTTGAACTCTCAGCTTGAGATGAGTCCAGGTCGACTGGTTTTGTAAAAACTGTCTCCTAGCAGATTTTGGTATTGATTAGCAAAAAAATTTCTGCTCGGGTTTGATAAGACTGCTTTTGCCAAAGTACTTTTGGCAGTTCATTTCTCTTAGACTCATAAGAGTTGATTAACTCTAGCTCGAAAGTTTCAGAATTGATTGCAGCTTTTGAAATGATGAAAATCTAGGCCTTGAATAACCTAACCTGCAGATTAGATTGTTATCCATTTTTTCCACTTGACTTGAACTCAGCTCTTGTCAAGCTCCCAATTCTTTGCCTGCAACCTGGTTTCTCAATCTGAGCTAATTGAGTCAGCAATTGAGATTTCGAAATTCTATTCTTGCAAGGAGTTAAAGGACTAATCTGCAACTTGAAAACTGAGTTATCATGTATTAATTTTGATCCAATGAAACCCAAATTAAACTTGGCCAGTGGCCTTGTATTATGTTTTTCTAACATTATACAAGCTCGAAAGTCCAAAATCTTGTTTCTGGGGCTCAAAAGTAAATAATCCCGATTATTTACTTTTCTTAGTTTCTACACTTTTTAGGCTTGTTTTGCCAAGTAATTACCTTGTTGTGGTCCCTAGACAAGTTTGGTTGAGTTTGATCAAGATTTGTCCAAGTTATCACTGTTTAGTGTCCGCAGACTCTGATTCTAAGAATGTGGCTTAAGTCTCAATTTTGTGATCCAAATTTCACCAAATTTGATTTATGGAATCTACTTGATGTGCTTGACCCTGTCGTATACTTAGTTGTGCAAAATTTCTCAATTCTGGAGCAAATGTAAATAATCGCGATTATTTACTACAAGGAAATTTCTAAATTTATTTTTTTTAATGTAAACTTTTTTTAAAATTTTATTTTTTTTCCCTCAAAAGTTAATAATCGTGATTATTTACTTTTGGTAATTTTTTGCATAATTTTGGTCAACTGAGCATGTACACTTGTTTAACACATCAATATAAGCGTATGAGTCAAGTTTCACTGAATTTGAACAAGATTTACCAAGTCACACTCAATTTCTCGATAATCAGTACAGATTTCAGTTTTTGTCAAGTTTATTTGAGACCATAAGCATGTGTGCTTAGGTCTTATAAACATGTCCTAGAAGTTTTGTTATGTTTGGATGTCATTTGATGTTGTAACGGATGTGATTTGTTTGTCGATGAGTGATTGGCTTTTGGTGATTTCAGTCACTTGAGTGTAGCTTGAGTTAGATGCGAGTTTTAGTTGTTTTTCGAGAGATTGACAACCTCTTGTAGCCTCTATGCACTAGTCGAGTCAGCTTCGTCCCATGGATTGACAATTTAATCGTGGTTCTCGCTAATATTGCAGTAAGATAGGATAGTGAGATTAGACATGTGTCCCACATTTGGCACCACTGTGAGGGATCGAAGAGACCTAGGCGAGGGAAAACACAAGCTTCTTGTGTAGTTCTCCATTAACTTCCTCTAGGTTCACCTAGAGTTAAGCTTTCTTTTAGAAACCGCATAGCTTAAAATTGATGTCTTTTGCTGTGTAGAGGTAGCTTGGAAGTAATCCTACTTACTAAGTGCCTTTAGAATTGTAGGATTGTAGAGATAGAGTAGGATTTTGAAAATGATTGATAGACAAGACAAGTCTTATGATCAATGCTCAGGAAACCATAAAAAACAAGAAAACTAAACCCACTTTAGGTCAAGTTCCAAAATCGCGATTATTAACAGTAGTGGATTTTTAACCTAGTTGTTTTCGACCCAGAATGCATCTAAATGCTTAGCAATGATGTCCCAGTACCCTGCCTATGATTAGTTTTTTATTTGAAAGTGTTAATTCCTAGCTATGATGAAATTAGGATGCAGGTTAGCAACACCAAAAGCTACGAAATAGTGGGATGTGTTTACGTCAATGCATAGAGATCTTACCTATGGTTGCAATGCAACAAACGCGACTGCAATGTGACAACCGAGGAGGGAGTAGGAAGCGCAAGAAGGAGAGGAGTGAGCACCATTAGCTCATGCTATGTATTTAATTATCCAAAACTTGATTAAAACTTTATAAAGCTGGCTTTTATACTTTAGCCAAGATCTAAAATATGTATGTCCGACGCCCAAGACCTTTGAGGCTCCACACTTATTGTATCTGCAACCTAGGTACACTAAGTGACCTATGCTCTACATCTTGGAACTCTTATTGAGCCTGTAATATGTTACAATTACCGCAATGGCTAAATAAATCGGGAAATTACAAGACATAGCTATTTTGGAAAAATGTGAAAAGTGTGTAACTCCAACCTTCACTGCTTCTTCATATTCATCTTCGATGTGCATTCATAAGGCTTTGACCTTTAGCAGCTCCTGCTAACTGACATCGGGTCAGTTAACAGTTACATGTTTTTTCCACAGTTAATTAATGGCACTAACATGTCAAATGTGGTCAAGAAATGGGTAATTGAGCTGCAAGAGTTTGAGTTCTCTTTTTTAGTGGAAGATAGTACAAGAGCTACCCTAGCTGATTTGTTGACTTACAAGGAGAATCCCCTTCTTGTTAAGGAAGAGGTGATGAGAAGGGTACTTGAAGAAGTGCAACAGATCATCAATACACATGTGTTGTTCTTTGATGGCTCATACAGAAAGAGCCATGATGCGACTTCAGGGGGTATAGCACTTTATGCTCCAGAGGGGATGCTAGCATGCAAGAGAGGGTTCAAATTGGATGCTCATAGTAACAATGAGGCTAAATATTCTACTTTGGAAGCCGGATTACACATTTGTTTGAAGCATGGGATTATAAGGCTGAGCATAAAAGGTGATGCCTTGTTAGTTGTGAAGCAAGTGTTGGGTGTGTGGAAGAGCAAGAACACCTCATTGAAGGACATGTGTTTCAAAATTCAAGGCCTGTTAAAAACGTTCGAAGCATGGAGCATTAGACACATTCAACATGTTCTAAATGGAGAGGCACATGAAGCAGCTTAAAGCATGATTGGGGAGCTATTTGTGTTGAGGACTACTTTACCTCTTTATAATGCTAGATTAATGATGGTGGAGCAAGATGAGCTGCCCGTATAACAAGTAATGTTGTGAGGGATGAGGAGACCTGTGACGCGGTGAGTCTCATATCTTTTTTTGCTGCTGCTAATTATGAATGATCTAATAGGCTAGGGGATGGGCAAATTATGTTAGGAGTTTTCTTGGAATAAGTGATTGTGCATATGTACATACACATTCATGGTGCATCCAATAAAGGATTTCCCATTTTCCAGAGCCAGGTGGTTACATGGGCCCCACATGTGTACAAGTAGGGCAGTGCATACGTAGTATATCAATTTTCATTGTCACCAGTATCAGTGTGTTTTTCTATAATAGTGAGGAGTTGGTAGAGTGTAAAAATTCTCGAGGAATCTATCAGCGGGCCGACGCCATGAGGTAAGAAGGTGCGTCAGATGACATCTAGTGGTGTTAGGAGGTCAAATGGGGTCAAGACTTGCACGTGGGTAAGTGAGGACACAACGGGAATGTTTTCTTGTGATGATTATGCAAAAAGGTCATCATGAGAATTGTATTTGGGGGCCACTTCACATGATTGCGTGATGCTTTATTGGGAAAAGTTGAGTGCCAGGTGTGGGGATGGATGTAGAAGGGTGACAAAAACACACTATATGGCCATTTTTTGGCCAGTTCGCGGTCCGTTTGAGGTCAATCAAAAGGCCAAAGGTGCCCAAGGGATAAAGTGAAGTGTAGACACTAAAATCCTGAGAAGAAAACCAGAAAAACATGGAGAGAAGAGGCGGAACAACCGCAACTCAATTTTTGTTGTTTTTGAGTCTGTTTTGGCCATAAACTGCTCATCCGAGGTCGGATTTGAGCACTTTGATATTGTAGATAGGGGTTTTGGGCTGTTCTGGATGAAATGGTACTATCCATTTTTCCAAATTACTCATTATTTTTCTGCTATTTTGGTTGTGTAAGTTTCTCCTGTGAGCAAAGCCTTTGCTCCAATTTGTAATTGTATGTGGCATATTTCATCCATATTGTGTGAGCTATTTGCCCCATTGGTGTTGGCCCAAGCTTAATTGTATCTAGACATCAGAGATCTTCCTCTTTTGAGCTGAGTTTTTTTTTTTGGGTGTGTGAGTGTGTGTGTCTCTGTGTTGAGTGGGCAAATGGATAGTCTCTCTCCTCTCACTCCATGGTGTGTTCCCTGTCTCAGCCAGGTGGACTGTGTAAGCCGAGTGGTGCCCCTTAGTGTGTGTGTGTGTGTGTGTGTGTGTGTGTGTGTGTGTATCATCCCAAGAGTGTGTGTTGGATGATTATATTGGCATTGTGTGTGTTTCCATCTTGCTCACATCGTTATCAATATTGGTGGTTGTCAAGCTTTTACCCGCCATTGGTATCCTTGTTTGTCTTGGGCAGAATGTTGTGGTTGATTGTTTGGAGACTTAACTCTCCATTGCTTCATCGGTTTTACAGTTGGTGGAGAAGATAAATGCTCCTTTTTCTTCCAAATCCATTTTGTTTTAGACTCTCGGCTTGAAGATGCTCTTCATTGTGTTTTGAACCTTGGAACCGTCTTTGGTGCAGTAGATGATGTTTTGGGCACCCAAATTTGAATCCTCTTGTCCTTAAGATGTGCTTTTGGTACCCAAATTTGCCTTACTCCTTGCATGCTACTTGTAGCATTTTCTTGTCAATAGGATGGAGAAGATTGATTGCTTCGTGGTTTGCTCCGCTGATAACCTCCTTTACATTCCTCTTTGCTTGGTGCAATTGGAACAATGAGTTGTCCTCCTTTACATGATATCTTGAAGTGATTGGTATCCCAATTTGGTACTCCTTGTATTTTCTCATCCATGAGATTCCAAGAATCATTGTTTCATTCACGTGTTCATTTGGTAAGCATACAAACTAATGAGGGCATGAAGATCCATGTACTATTACATTTAAGTTGACTACTCCCAATGTCGGCGTTAGGTTCTTGTTGCATCCTTTAATAGTTGATATTCCTACTGTCAAGGATTGACTTGTTGCTTTCTTGTACGTGGAAAAATTGACTGCATTTACTCGAGCTCCTGTATCTATCAATGTATTTGTGCTATGATTGTTCAGCTGTACTTTGATGGGAAGGTCCATTCCATGTAACCATTCATCATTTGTTGATACTGCATCTTTCTATAATTCCCAGAGTCGGTCATCTAGTTCTAGAGTGTTGATGGGAATAGGTATTTGTTGATTTTTGAGAGCATCTTTCCTTTTGAGTACTCAAAGTTGAGCTTCCTCTTGGGCTTCCTCAATGACCTACTATCGGTTTATCTTTCTTTGCTTTGTTGCATGCATCTTTTCTATCAATTCATTGGTTAGTGTAAAATTGTACTTCTTTAAACATCCACTAATCCAATTAGCCTATGTTTCATTATCTAGGGTGGACAATTTAACTGCTCCACTTGGGGATAAATCTTCAATGGTAAATGGTCCATTTCCCTTTTTCTTAAACTTGGGAATGTGTTGCTTAAGGGAATAGACTAGAACTAAGTCCCCTTTTTTGAAGATTTTTGTAGCTAGATGGGAATCAAAAAACTATTTTTGTTTTCGCTTTTGTGCTAGATGTGAGCTACATCTATTAGCCTTTGCTCATCAAGATTTTCCAAATCTTCAAGCCTCTCTGGCAATTAATGTCCAGTCCACTCAATATCCTTAGCTACCCTTTGTGTCGGCAATAGAAATTCTATCGGCAGTATGGCATCAAGGCCATAAAGAAGGTTAAAGGGTGTAGCATTTAAAGCTGTCTTGAATGAAACTCTATAAGTCCATAGAGTGGCATGGAGATTCGTTTTCAATCTGTTCATCTTGAACTAACCACTTTAGTCAATACCAAGCTAAGAATTTTATTTGTATGCTCATCTTGTCCATTTTCTTGTGGCTGATAGGAAGCTGATTTATTATGGATGATCATAAATTCATTAAGCAGATACTCAATTATCTCATTGAGGAAATGAGTTCCCCTATCACTGACAATTTATATTGGTAGTCCATATCTTGTGAACACATTCTCCTAAAAGAATGCAACTGTGGTTCTGGCATCATTCTTTTGGGTTGCTTTAGCCTCTGCCCACTTGGTCAAATATTCCATAGCTACAATCATATATTGAGCTTGGGTTCTATAAGCAGGTGGCTGTATTGGCCCAACAAAGTCTATACCCCATTTTGCAAAAGCTCTTGCCCCCATCATTGGTCTTAAAGGCATGCTATCTACATGGGCTGTCATTTTTAGCTCGTTGACATGCATCACACCTTTGAACATATTCTTTGGCATCTGCAAAAAGTGTTGGGGCCACCATATGCCTGCCATTAACATTGCTCTTGCAGTGGTCTCACTAGAAAAGTGACCTCTAGCTAATCCAGCATGTGCTTGTTCTATAATGGAAATATACTCATTTTCTTTTGCACAAAGACGCAATTGTTGATCCTTACCTCTTTGATACAATTGGTTTTCAATAAGAGCATAGTCTTTTTCTTCAGTTTCAATTTCTCTTTGGCGGCGTTTAATCATATCCTTAGGAAATGTTCGGCTTGATAAGTAAGTAACTAGATAGTTACTCCACTTAGGAACAAGTGATATTCGGAACAATGTCACATGAGGTATGGGTGCGTGTATCTGACATTGAGGACATTTTTTTACAAATGAGTGAACATCACTCCTCATAGCTAGCCAAAATGCACCAAGTCTCAAGATCCGATGCATAGTGTGATCTTTCGCAAAGTGAAGTCCTACTATGGTAATATGTGCTTGACCTAGGTATTGGGTTTTCTCATCAGGATTAATGCATAAAGCAGTATTGTATCTCAATTTCTTTTGTATAACCTTCCAGCTAGTAATTGATACATAGTCCATTGCTCAATTAATCCAGTTGTAATAGGAAGTGTTATTTGTGAATCCACTTGAGCTATGGTCATCAATTATACCATATTTTTTTACCATTGAGGTATCATATCCACGGAGAACAGATATGCATCTGGTAGATCATTGTCTACTTCCTTGGGTGGTTCTCTTGAAATAATCCTTGACAAATGGTCTGCTCTTTGATGAGTGGTGACCTTTCTACAATAAAATAAAATTCTAGAAGAATGATGGACCATCTCACTATTCTTCTTGTGTTGCATGGCTTGTTGACCAAGTACAATAAGGCTTGGTGGTCCACAAAGAACACAAATTTGTTAGCTAATAGGTCATGTCTATACTTTTTGACGACATAGATCATTCCTAATCCTTCTATTATGTGGTTGTATAGTTTTTCTCTGCCACATTCAACTGTCTACTAGCATAAGAGATAGGAAAATCAATTTTCTCATCTCCTGGTTGAGCTAGGACACACCCAACGACAAAATTGGAAGCATCATTTTTAATATTGGAGCTAAAGTGAGAGATTTCTTAAGCTTCATGAAGGATTCTTCACACTCATCAGTCCACTCAAAGAGTGTAATCAAGTTGTACATGGGTTTTGCAATTATAGCGTACATATAAATGGATCGTCTGTAATATCCACAATGTCCCATGAAAGAAATTTGAACCCCTTTAATTGGTGTCGGTCTAGGAAAATTAGCAATCACATGAAGTGTATCTATATCAATTGCTATGCCATTTTTAGACACTATGTGTCCAAGAATTTTTCCTTGTCTATCCATAAATGTGCACTTTTTAGGATTTAAGCAGATCCTATAAGTCTACATTTTTCGAATACCTTTTTGAGGTGTTCAAAATGATCAGCCCGGATTGATGAATGTACACATAGATCATCCATATATACTTCCAAGAAATTCCACAGATATTCTTTGAAAGCAGGGCTCATTAATCTTTAAAAGGTGTCAGGAGTATTAATTAACCCAAAAGTCATAACCCAATAGGCAAAAATACCCCATTCAATTGCAAAGGCGGTTTTATTCTCATCTTTGGGGTCAACCAAAAGTTGATTGTAGCCCAAAAAAGCCATCTAAAAAGATGTAAAATTCTTTTCCTGCAACTTGTTCTCTAAAACATGCTCAGTGATTGGAAGAGGAAAGTTGTCTCTAATGGTAGCTGCATTCACTTTAAGATTGATACACACCCTTAACGTTTTATTCTCTTGGGTACTACCACAATTGGAGACACCCAATCTATGTGTTCAATTTCATAAATGATTTTGGCCTCCTTTAGCTTTTCTATCTCTTCTTTGATCTTTCTGGAAAATGTCTCATTATATGTGTATGGCCTTTATCTGCTTGGTTTTGCATTATCTCTCATAGGTATGGTATATTGACAGATTTATGGATCAATACCCTTGAGATCCTTATAAGACCAAGCAAAGATATCTTGGTATTCTTTCAGTAAGATTAACAAAAGATCTTCTTCTTATTTCATCATGTCATTTGCAATGTAGACAGGTCTAGGCTCTTCTCCTGGTTCAACCAGATCTATCTTTTTTGCATTTTCAGGTCCTTCATAGAACTCACCCTAATTTCGCAGTTCTCTGACAAGTTGTTCAACTATGATTTTTTGGAGAGTATATTTCTTGTAGTGTGATGGAACACTCATTACATCTTTACCTTCCTCCTCAGTGGTTTCCATTTCAATTGTATATATCTCCTTTAGAGCTTTCTTCAACTCTTGATACTTCTTTCTCCATTCAACTCGTGTCATGGTTGAATCCTTGTCCCGGTATTTGGGTTTTTCTTGAGTTTCCTTTCTCATTTTTCTTAATGTTTTTTATATTTTTTGCTTTTTGTTTAAAGGATATCTACCAGTGATTTTGTCTTTGATACAATCATGTGCCTCTATCAGCATCATCAAAAACTATGTTCTACTAGAGAATGATGGCATAGGTCTAGATTTCAAGTTTCTTATGTCTCTTTTTCTTCTATACCATTTTTGTCCTATCGGTTTCTGGTTTGAAAAGTCAAAGAAAATTTCCTCCCCTCCTTTCATGAGTAGTTTAGCTCTCACATATTCTTTTTCTGACCCCAAATCATTTGAGGTAGCTGAATGTCTTCCAACTCATCTGTTGCATCATAGTAGAGGTTTGAAAAGACTTGTTGAGATTTTATTAAGTCCTTGGATTCTTGAATTTTGTCTTCAATGTGAAGGGTTGAGATCATTTGTATGGTAATTATGTCATAGCCGTCCTCATTGCAAAATTGAGTAGGCATAGATGTATTTACACATACATCCATTGTTGCTAAAAGTTGAGTCCACTCAAATGGCTCAAACAAATGCTCTAGAAAGGGTTCAAGTACATAGTCTTCATCGGTGCAACCCTTTCTAAGATACATTCTTCTCGTTTTAAGCTTCCAATTTTTGAGTCTCTGCACATCCAAATAGGTGTGTCTTTGTTCAACCAAGATGGAAGCTTAGTTTCAACCAGAGAGACTGAGTCAAATTCTTGTATAGGTGTTTTCATGACATCTCTATAAGTGTGATCTTTTAGATTAACCCTTGTTATTGATCCCACTTGCTTCAAGTACAGATAATTGTTTCCCCAATCTTGGATGAGTTGTACTTGTTGCATGAAAGGTCTTCCCAATATAATTTCATAATTGAGTTTCTTTCCAAAGTCCACTATTGCAAAAGTGTGTTGATAATCAATTCCAAAGGAATTAACTCACTTTTTCAAGCAGTCTTAAGGGTCTTTCAATGTGTCCATCAGCTAATTGCAATTTCATTTGAGTTTGTCTAATGGCTGGTCTTCCCCATGATTTCCATACTGCTTTCGTGGCTATGGCTATGCTTACCCCACTATCTAGTATTGCCATGGTTTCTATATTATTATATCTCACTGGAAGGGTTGTGTTTCATTCTTCTCCTTTGTAGTATTCTCCAACTTTAATGTTCATTGAAATGGATCTAATCTCTTTGTTATCCATTTCATGTTTTAATTTTACTAAATTTTTTGCAATTAGCCCTGTTATCCCCACCTTATCTAGAGTTTTCTGTAGATCATTCCATAAATATATTCTGATGTTTAACAGTTCTCCTAAAGTAAGAGTGCATTGAATAGGGGTGAAAGCATGTTAACCTGTCATGATTTTTCATGTCCCGGACAATGCTAACTAGCACAATTTTGACATATGCTAACTAGTACAATAACTTGAGCTACATCTCCAAGATCTATGACATATGATACATCAATAGAAAGCACTTGAAACAAGGAATCCAAATGTACAACCTCCGACAAATTCTGATATTATTTGTAAAAAATTTACCGGACACCCAACTTTTTGAAGATGTGCTAACTTGAAACTGCTAACTAGCACAAAAAGCGCGACAGGTTAACATGCTTTCACCCATAGGTGTAGACATGATTGAATGGATATTGTCTACTTCTAGGGTCTATTCCGCTCTCTTTATTGAGTGGTTTTACACACTATGGATTCATCTTCGTTATCTCCCAAGTAAGAGGGTAGTGTTTTCAAAGTCAATGGTTTATACATTCCTGAAGCTTCAGAGCCGAAATCCCCATACAAGGATTGTACATCCATGTCTATATCAGGAGGTAGATGGTCTAACGAAACTTCCTCTATAGGAGCTGACTTCAGAGTTAGGCTCCACCATTAATCTTTCTAAATTTTTTCCATAAGTGTCCTGCCCAGTCCTCTTCTACGAAAGGAATTCCATCTAAGGCATCTTCACTGTCAGGCACTATAAGTTGTGGCTCTTTTGATTCAAGGTGGGGTTTTACCACCACTTTGGATTTTCCTTTACTGGTTCCATTAGGAGAAAGCTGGACTCACTTTTGGGCCTTTTAGTTCTAGAGAGAGAATGGCGCTCGACCAATGAGGAAGAGGCTAACGCTACGTTGAAAATCGACATTTTGGAGTCAAGCTCTTTTTAAAAAAAGGGAGGAAATTTTATTTTGGTTCATCAAATTGCACAATTTCACGCTTTCAAGGCATAAATGCCGTAAGTCGTACTAACTATGTACTGAGGAATTTCAGAACTTTCATTGAAGACTCTATCTAGTACTTTGTTCCCGCCCAAATATGACTTTGAGTAGCTCTACTTCCCTCTCAAAACTTCTTCCCTTTTTTATATTTGCACTAACCTTTCTGTGTATTCATTCTACTGCACACCATGTCTACTTCTCAAAGGTCTAGCACTACCATTAACTCTGTTAGTATTTTTAACAGTTATACTACAGACGATCAAGCATGGATTCCATCTCGTATAACTATCGGAAGTTGGGTTCTACTGAAAACTAGGAGGAGGAAGAGAAGGCAACGCAATGATTTCGTGGAGGCTTTCAAGGGTCAAGTTAAAGAGTTTAAAGTGTGTGCACAAAGCAAGCGGGTGAAAGAGGTCCTCATACAACATGCTTTCCAACATGCAGACTTAAGGTTGCAAACCATCTCCTCCAAGTTTTCCAAGGCATCGACCCAGCTGTAAGTTATTTCAGCATCTCGCTTAGTGCATGATTATATTCCAATTATAAGTGGTGGATATCATCTTTGGTATGTTTCAGATATTTATCCATCGAATAGGACAGATTGGCAGCCAGTTGAGAGTATAGTTGGGATTTTTTATGCTTTCCATGCATTTATTGGTGAGCAAATGTACCGAGGAAGACAACACAAGGAACTTACAGATAATGGAATTTTCTTTTATGATATGTCATATGTGGAACCGAGAACTTCCATTGGTTGGGATCGTGTAGCTCCTTTGTCACTTCCATCCTTTGACAGCAAGGATTAGTCCCTGCCTAGTTCGCAAACTAGTGAAATCTTCAGGAATAAGTTGTTTCAGGATATACAAAAGTTCCTCAAGTATTCAATTGCCACAAAAATAGTTCGGCTCGCACTATTTATGCCTCTTGAAGTGTTTGCAGATTTTTTCTTCGATGAGCAAATAAGAACTACCGCAACAATGTTCATTTGCAAGTCTGAGAGCTGTTTGGACTTTTTAGATGATAACTAGGATAGGAAACAATCACAAAACAAAATCTGTATTTTGCAAAAGAAGTCCATAATTTGCAAGTTCATTATAAGCTCTCAAAATTTCTTAGTATCGTTTTACTATATTAGATATCATCTTCTTAGTGGGCAGCTTATTCCACTCGACCAAGATACAGAGAACAGCCTCGAGAACAAACCTTTATCAATGGAGCTCTACTTTCGAGACAGCCTACTTATTGTGATGGAGACATTGTCAAGCACAACTCTGGCACAGCTCAGGATAGATCTTACATGTGAAGAACTTCCACTTTTGCTGGAATTGTATGCATTCAGTCTCAACAATAGAAAGGTTCTTACTAAATCGATAAATTTTGATTGTCTTTAATACACTATGACTGAATCTAACTTTTTCTTCTTTTCAGATTCCAAGGCGCAAGGAGAAAACAACATTGTGCAAGGAGTCCATAACAAATACACTTCACTTAATTGCTTCCACCGAAAGCTAGGTCACATACCTTGTGCACGCTAAGAGCTTTGATGCCATGCAAACCATGATGTACTCTTCAAAATGACTAATGCAGAGATATTCTTTTGCGGTCAAACAATGTTTCAAAAATGTACATTTTCAATGTTTCAAAACTTTACATATTGTGTTGTTTCTGTCAAGAGTAATTTTCTCCCTTTCCCAGCTATTATCCTCTCCCCCGGTTTGTGCCACTCGTGCCCTGTCCTCTCCCTCGGTTTGTGCCACTCGTCCCTTGCCCTCTGCTCCGGTTGCTCCCCTGCCCTCTGCTCCTGTTGCTGCTACCTCTGCCTCTGGGGACGTTGGTCTTGGGCATCCTTTCGCGTCGCTCGAAATCATGGGCCTCTTCCATGGCTTCCCATGCTTCTTGCACTTGTGAAGCTTCCCGCTGTTCTTGCTCTTGCCGTCGACGTGCAGCCCATTCGTCTACTTCTGCGGCGTCCGCATAATATTGGTGTATTGCTTCTTGCATATTTCGAACTTCTTCTTGAGTTTGATTGTGGCGTTGCGTCATTTTGTTAATGCGAGCCTCTTCGAACTCGTCAGCTCTCGCCGCTTCCTCTCTTGTGCGTCTGTTTACCAAGATTATAATATGCTGGATGGCCATTACAGAAAAATGTCGCACATCGTTGTTGGTGTAGTTATGTAATCGAAGTTCCTGTAGAAGCGTGATACAAACATCTGTTGCTTCATACATACGTTGCAACAAAAAATAAAACAACAGATTACTTACATTCGGTATATCCATAATTTGACTGATGAGCAACACGGCATTCAAACAGGTTTGCCAGCCACAGCTATAGTCATTAGTGTGCGTGGGCACGGTTACCCATTCGTGCTTGACTACATTTCCTAGATCATGTTCTAACAAAAGATACTCTACACAACATACAAGTTTTTTCGCGGCACTACATACATAACCACTTGAGTTAGCAACTCATTCCAAAGAGACACTACACTGCTTTCAAAATGTACCCAAATGGACCTTACGTTTTTACACGACCGTGAAACGCCCTGCTTTGCCCGGAGTTTGCGTAGTAAACAATCTTAGCTTCCATGTCAAATAACATCAGACTCCGATGATCACTACAAAGACACCATCAAAGATTAGGAGAGATTCGCAATGCAAGATGTTTTTTACAAGGCAAGAAAATACTCATGATTGATTGTATGCTGTGACCAGAAAGCGTGCTAGATCAAAGTTGACTCTGCTAAACAAGTTCATCAGACTCAAAAAGGAAACTGAGTTGTTCTGCAGATAAGGCGATATTAGCGGATCTATTACATATACTTTCTCTTGAACCTCAGGGGGCAGAAGCAAGACAGCGTTGCTAACATGAACAAATGGCAAAGATTAGACTTGAACACCAAGTGAGTCAATACCGAGCGAGTGGGGCAGCTATCGAATTCCATAGGCCACTGATTCGCTTGGTATTGACCATTGTCTTGGCTGAAATGAAAAACTTGACAACTACCACAAAGACATGGGTCAATACCGAGCGAGTCAGCGGCGGATTCCAATTCCATAAGCAACTGACCCGCTTGGTATTGACCCATGTCGTTAAGGTAATGAACCATTATAAAGAAAAACTTGGCAACTGCCACAGAGACATGGGTCAATACCGAGTGAGTAGTACCAAAATTCAATTTCATTAGCCACTGTCTCACTTGGTATTGACCCATGTCTCGGTAGAGACCCATTTAATGAGCATAAGAATTAACGAGCATGAGAATTACCACAAAGCAACATTGACGACCTCATTTGTTGCAAGCGAGTCGGTGAAATTGCGCATGCACATGAAGTCTACATTATCGAGGTTGGTAATGCAGGCCTCCTCTGACCTTGCAGGCAGCTGTATATGCGCATGCAGAGGCACTGAGCTCAACAAAATTCTCAACTCCTCTTCATTCTCCTCGTTGATTTTCTCTAAAATAATTGACTCATTCGATACGCTGGATGGCCCTTCTGATGCAGAGCCTTGCCCTTCCCTTTCTTGAGCTAGCTCCCTGGCTGCCTCAGGCTCCTCCCTAACAGTCTCAGGCTCTAGATCATTTTCCTTCAATATTGGTTGCTCCATAGATGCCTCAGGCTCCACCCTGACCTGCTCTTGTCCCTCATCATCCACGATGGGCTGCGAATCCTCCATGACTTGCTCATTTTGGTGTCTAGCTGGCTCCTCGATAACTGTCTCTATTTCTTCCACGACTGCCTCGGGGTCCACTCTGGCTTTCTCTTGACCCTCTACGGCTATCTCAGCTTGCCCATCTGTGTTGTTTCTATCGACCCGTGATCGGGTCCTTTTGTTGTTTGTTTCAGCCCTAGACGGCTCTGTCTGTCGTGCACGAGGATGGAGAGGGGGGATGTTGAGTATATCCATGGTTCTACTATCCCAGATAGGCACTGGCTGAAGCAGCCCATCGTAGAAAAAACGAAGCCTACGAAGAGTATCAAAATCCCGCGGCATGATAGTGACCCGGTGTGCATGGGTAGCCAGAATATATACATCGTTGAAGAATTCCACGAGGTAGTCTTCAACAATTTCTTGAAGTCAGAGGAGTGCACTTCTGGCCCATCGCATGCCGACTCTCCACTGCTCGCAAATCTCCCGCACTACTCGCTCGAAAGGGAGACGTGGAATAGCAGGTTGAACGTGTCGTTCTATCCTGCGCAGATCTTGTAGTACACCTCTGTGCGCCTCATATCGGCGTCTTCTTGCTTGAGCATTCAAAGATTCACCTGTTGCCCTCCTAGTGCAGGCCTTTACATGAGGCATCTCTACAAATACAATAACACCAAAAGACAATTCATTTGTCAGCACAAGGGACTTCAGATTTAAGGAAAGGTCAGTACCAAGCAAAAAGATGGATATGAAAGAGTTGCCTTGCCTTATTCGCTCGGTAGTGACCTCAGAAAATAGTAAAGGTAGACATGAATTATATTTTCTGAGGTCACTACCGAGCGAATAGGTGCATAGGAAAGAGTTTGCCTTGCCTTATTCGCTCGTTAGTGACTTTAAAAGTAGTAATAACAGATATCACTACCAAGCGAACAGGTTTGCAACCCCTGCAAAAAAATACCTTATTCGCTGGGTGGTGACCTCAGAAAAGTGTACAAGCAAGCAAACAGGTTTGCATCCGCTGATACAAAATAGCAATGTGAAGGAGATCTTAAATCGATGCGATTCTACTGTCATGTCGTTCCCTCCGATCACCTCCCCTAATATCGGGGGGATGATACCATTGATTCTCTCTCCCACGTCCACCTCTCATGAAACCTCATGGCAGTACCACCCCTCACAGACCACTCACTCATAAGCTAGAGCCCAGGCTCTGCATTTTAGGCATGTCTGAAAGTCTATTTAAGAAGCAGTTGTTTCAGAACCTCCCTCAGGG
This sequence comes from Adiantum capillus-veneris, assembly GCF_014529385.1. Taxonomy (NCBI): domain Eukaryota; kingdom Viridiplantae; phylum Streptophyta; class Polypodiopsida; order Polypodiales; family Pteridaceae; genus Adiantum; species Adiantum capillus-veneris. Next base: position 37,392,393 of record NC_140945.1, on the reverse strand, counting down.
TTTCGCAGAACAACTAAAAGAAGCTTAGGATAGTGGCGATGCCTTTCCAAGGTATACTCCCGCAACGCCAACAACACCGCATCCGGGCCCTCCTCATGAGGTCCCCCCTTGGCCCTCCCCCGATGTTACCTTTAATGTTCTTGACGATTCTCGAGGTAAGTTGCTGGTAATTCTTTGCTTTCTGCTCCCAATTTCCAAGCTCCTAGTTTGAAGAGCTTACTTGCTAAATGCTCTGTGTAGGATGCTAGCCTGAATCTGCAGCAAAGGCTGATCGTCAGGCAAAGGGTCTCAATCCTTAAAGAGTCTTTGGAAGCAAGAAGGCCTGAAGACATGCAGCGATTGCTTGCCGAGAATGGCTCTATGGAGGCTATCATTAATTGGCTTCAGGAAATGAAGGATGAAGTGCTTGAGCTAGCCAGTAAATATGAGGAAGCCATTAACTTTGCAAACATGCTTTGCGAAGAGATAGCCTGGCTATGAACCCTAAACCCTAAACCCCCCGGAAATTAATAGGCCACTCTTTGTAAAGTCTGAAGTGTTTTCTAACTCAAACCCAGTGTTCAATTGTAATTTTGTTTCTTTCTTATAAAATCAAACGGCGTTTTTGGCAAAAGAAAACCCTAAATCCGCAACAAGCAGTGGTTACGTTCCCCTTATTTGCTTAGTATTGACCTCTATACTAGCAGACATCACTTAACTTTTCTTTTCGTCAGTAACAAGCAAATAGGGCCCTTTGGACTAGGTGACCTTACCTTATTCGCTTGGTACTGACCAACTACACAAAATACAAGCGCACTGGACCGAAATCAAAACGTGTATTTGGCAAAAGAAAGCCCTAAATCCGCAACAAGCAGGGGTTTCCTTCCCCTTATTTGCTTAGTATTGACCTCTGTACTAGCAGACATCACTTAACTTTTCTTTTGGTTAGTACCATGCGAATAGGACCCTTCGGACTTGGTGACCTTATCTTATTCGCTTGGTACTGACCAACTACACAAAATTAAAGCGCACGGGACCGAAATCAAAAGGCGTATTTGGCAAAAGAAAACCCTTAATCCGCAACAAGAAGGGGTTACCTTCCCCTTATTTGCTTAGTATTGACCTCTGTACTAGCAGACATCACTTAACTTTTCTTTTGGTCAATACCAAGCGAATAGGGCCCTTCGGACTAAGTGACCTTACCTTATTCTCTTGGTACTGACCAACTACACAAAATACAAGTGCACAGAAGCACCAAGCAGGGGTTACCTTCCCCTTATTTGCTTAGTATTGACCTCTATACTAGCAGACATCACTTAACTTTTCTTTTGGTCAATACCAAGCAAATAGGGCCCTTCGAACTAAGTGACCTTACCTTATTCGCTTGGTACTGACCAACTACACAAAATACAAGTGCACAGAAGGGTAGTAATTTGCATACCTCTTCACTGTGTGTAGAGTTCCGTGTCGCTGAAGCACTGCAGAACAAGAGTAAGAGAAGGAGGATGCGCGAGAGTAAGAGGTGATGGAGTTTTCTTACCGCGTAGCGTCGATGGGGGTAGAGTTAATTAGAATGATGCGTAGTAGAGGACGCGAAAAGAGGCAGAATAGTTGAAACTTGAGATGTTTGGCGGGGGTAATGCCTCAACTTAGAATGCTTACCTCGGGGAGGGTGACAACTTCACTTATGCGCGAGATTGCGGTTGGTAAATCGTACTGCATGGGAATCTGAGACCATTTAATACTCGTTGTCCTTGAGAGCGTAGCCCACGTGCCTTTTTGAGTGACCGTTAAGGGTCAGACAGACGCCAATTGCCCTTGCAGTCGCCATCTCCATCTCCATCTCACACCTTTTGCCTGGCCAGCTCTCGTGTCTTTGCCTTTTCTGCGCCCTTCCCCTTCGCCAGCTCTCGTGATCTTGAGTTTAGAGTCAGACGCCAATCGCCCTTGCATTCGCCATCTCCTTTGCCTTTTCTGCGCCCTTCCCCTTGGCCAGCTCTTGTGATCCTGCGTTTAGAGTTAGACGTCGATCGCCCTTGCATTCGCCATTGCCTTTGCATTTTTTGCACTCTTCCCCTTGCCCAGCTCTCGTGATCCTGCGTTGAGTGACCTCCACTGGGTCGAGTCCTTTGCTACCGCGTCGCTATCGCCATCGGCCCCCTACTGGTTCTTGCTGCCGGTGGCCTGCGACATCACCATCCAACTCGGCGCCATTGGATATTGCAGAGACAGGTTCTTTCTCCTTGCCTCTCCCCTTCCTGTGTGTTGTTAACTGTGTGCGCACCGAAGCCACTGCGTTAGGGTAAAAACGCATGCATGGTTGGAGTAATTACTCATTATGTGACCGTATCGCATTCATGGTTGGAATAATTACTCCTTATGTGGTGACCGTATCGCATTCATGGTTGGAATAATTTCTCCTTATGTGACCGTGCCTGAGTTTGGGCATAGTGAGTGAGTAGGCCTATAAATCTATCACTGATAACATAATATGCTCTGTTCTTATCCACCTGTTCCAGATGCCACAAGATAGAACCAAGAGAATACGGCCCTTCGGAGATTCTTGGGGCCCCTACTCGCTTGGTACTGACTTAACTAACATCACCACTTATGACATTAGCGCACGGGACATAACCCGTCCATATGACATTAGCGCACGGGACATAACCAAGCAAATAGAGTTGTTCGGAAATTCTTGGGGGCCCTACTCGCTTGGTTCTAACTCAACTAACGTCAACTCTTATGACTTTAGCACACAGGACAGAACCAAGCGAAGAGGGTCCTTCGGAAATTCTTGGGGACCCTACTCGCTTGGTTCTGACTCAACTAACGTCACCTCTTATGACATGAGCGCACGGGGCCGAACCAAGAAAAATAGGACATTGAGGGGTACTCGAGGCTCAACATTATCTTTGTTATGACACCAAATAGTTTTGGCTTGCTTTTTCTTTCAGTCATGGGGATCATAGTCCTGGAGACAGACGTGAGCGAGGATACATGTGAAGAAAAACTATTCACATTCTTTTATAATGCCCGTGCTCATCACCGTGCACCAGAACTATCAGGAATGTTCAATGCAGAGTTTTCTATACAGAGGATTATAGATTGCTCCTTTGAGTACCTACAAAACCATTTGCAATAGTATGAGGCAGTCACTTGTGACAATTCCATGATAGTTGATGGCATGAGATATGTGCACCCTGCCGAACTTGACCCTGACAAGAGTGCTTCAAGGAGACTGAATCGCTGTCTTGAAAAGTGTCCCTTCAATGCACTGCTTGTACAAGACAGGTGTATGAAGCACTTAAAAAAATGTCGATTATTGGAACTCTACCATGGGTTTGTCTGTTACTTATACTTGCAGACGGATGGCGAGTCAGAGACTTCGGAGTCAACAACTTTCGGTAGTTGTCCATTGGCGCCGAAGGAAGAGGTAGAGGATGTGGAGGTGCAATTCAATCCAGAAGAAGAGCGGGAAGAGGTACTAAAGGAAACATTTGATGTGGGCTTAAATCTTGTTTCTCTTGCGGATGCAGCAATAGGGTGCAGGCAAGAAAGCCCAAGTATGGAAGCGACTTTGCCTCTCAATTGTGTCCCCAGCTTTGCTATGGCGGGCGACACCCACTATATTCTGCTCACAGATATCATGCATGAGCTCAATATACGGGAGGACTACTGCCTAGCGGCAATTGCAAATTTTTGTGAAGCAGACATGGGGTTTGTGGGCGATGATGGAGTGGACCAATATCTTATTGTTGACACAGCTGTCCGCGACTCACAGTTCACTTCAGGGTCTGATTAAAGATACGTTCAATGAGGCGAAGTTCGGAGAGGCCAATTTGCCAACAGATGAGTAGTTTGAATTGACAACAAACAACTCGGCTTGGAAAACATGGGTAGACACATGTCACCCAAAGATCATGTAATGAATAGTCAGTCTATTCACTTGTGGGGGAGGTCGATGCTGGAAATGGACGAGAATCAGATGGTCATTTTTGTCAATCATTCAGATGGTATTAGGGATGGCTGAGTGATAAAATATCATGAACATTTTTTTTTGCTGCCAGGTGCTAGTGTATGACGATAGTTTCCTTAGAAGAGCGGGAGGCTCACGCCAAGGGCTTGTCACTGGAGTCCAAGGCAAGGATGCGGCGTTGTCTCACTACATCGGGCGTTTCAACCACAAAAAGGTTTGTAGAAACAATTCATGTTCTTGACAATTGTACTCATCTCACTTACGGCCCATAAATTCATTGCAATTATTATGTAGATCATAATATACCACAAGGAATATTCCGATGAAAATGCGAAGTTCCCTCTGTTTGCAATGAAAGCTATTACAAGATTGTGTGGTGGGCACCCCCTCCCACTAAACGCATAAAGAGTAATTCTGATTGAAAAAAAGTTTGCTCTACGTGTATTTGGCATTGGGTATGGGTGCCAGGCACTCAGAGCCCCCTATTTCATGTCCTACACAGCTCAGGCTCTGGCTGTAGGGGTTGAAGACCCGGAAAGCTTAGATCCATATAGTAAGTGGCTGTTTGTGAGGGAAAGAATATGCATGATGCCCGTAGGGATGCTGCCATCAACAGAGGAACGAGCTCGTCTTACAAAGCTTGCACATCGAAGAGGTACAAAGTGAGGAGGAAGGAGGTGCATCGAAGAAGATAAAAACGACGGGGCTCAGGTCCATCTTCTCCCGCTCCTGACTTGTGACCGGCACCACCTCGCATGGCGCTCCGCCGCATTTGAAGCTCCCCAAGCCATCTGTTTCTTCTCTTTGCGGATGTGTTGTAAAGACCGTGTAATTTCTGAACTCTTAAGAAGTTCCTTCTGCCTTGCTTTATGAATTAGTCCTATATAAGTCCATTGGTGTAACTCTAATAGGCTATTGGCCTTTTATTTTCCTCCCCCATGTCGAGTGCGCTTAAAATAACCTATTCTTGCCATGTAGTGGGTTTTTTCCATGCCTTGTGTGGACCATATTGATAGTGAGCCGTATGTCTTGGCAAAATATGGACCATGGTTGAACAGTATGTGCTGCATTGAAATAAAACAAAATGGTCAGTTGAGTACAATTTAAACTTTTGTTTTGTATACGTAGAACGCCAACCTACCATGTAATGTGTGATATGTTGCCCATCCCACCCTGTAAGGTAAGCCTTTTTCCAATCCAGCAAGGCTGCTTGAAATGACGTGAGCTTACTTTGGTCCCAAGAATATTGCTCAAGGTAGTGGAAAATTTTATCTAGTGATTTCCACACGATTGCCTTGTGATTCTGGATTGCCCCACCACCAGCATTGTCTTTAACCACTTTATGTAACTGTTTCCATTTGTTGAACAGGATTCTCCTTTCTTCTCTATCTGAAAATTTGAGGCTAAACCCAAGAAACCTTCTTGCCTTCACTCCTCCTATCGATGCTTTCCTCGGTACCTTGTACCGACTTTGAGACATCTTAGGGTCCTCTTCGATTTTGACATTGCCTCTATGAAAACCAATGTCTGAGAGCACTCCCTCTAATGCTTTGATCACTCTTTCGACTCACTCTTTGGCTTTAATGTCCATGCAAAACATATGTACAAATGAACCACCTTTTCAATTATTCGACAAAGTGCATGAAGTGTACAGACGTGAACTCTACTCAGAGGAATATCAAGCACTGGTTTAAAAGTTTTATCTTGAAGATGTCTGTTGGGAGCTCTAATCCATTGCACACTCTCAAGTGATTGTGCATCAACCATGCAATATAAGCATGGATTTTCCACAGCTGCTCCGTGTGCTATTGTGTACATACACTTAAGAGTCTTTAAGTCACTTGCCATGTGCCATTCCACTGTGTAGTCGCCAAATCCTTCCACTGAAATAACGGCTCCGTTTCTTTGTTCACTGATGATAGAAGGAATTTGGGTTTGACTAAAAACCCAATCGAGGATTTCAAAATTTTCCTTATCAACCTGCAGTGAAAAATGAAAACACAAAATCAACAACCAAATAATCAATATTTTTGTTATCAGAGATTGAACGAAGTATACCTGAAATGATCCTAGAGATAGAATGTTGTTTTCTGATTGCACGTTGAAGTATCGTGGATCCTCTTTCGTTATTGATGGATCCATAGCTCTGTTCATGAGGGTAATGGTGACTCTCTCCAACTTCTTGTTCTTCAGGACCTCGCACTCGTCGAGCTTCAAAACAAACTTGAGAACCCCACCGCACTCATCTCGATTGATGTCAAAGAAGTGAACTGCATACCTTTGCAATGCTTCAAGATCAACGAAGAGGTTGTTGTGCTCGTTAAACTGTACCTCTCTGCCGCCCTTGCCTAAGAACATTGCTTCAATATGGAATGGTGACCCAAGTTTCTCAAACACCTCATCGTTTACGTGCCAGCGAGCAGCCTTTACATGTGATGGCTTTGGCAACAATGATCCTCTCTGTAGTTTATTTTGATATTTTTTATCTAATGCTTTGAAGAGTGCCCTGTATCCCATCTGCAAGATGCCACTCTCATCAAGTATTGCTTGCACTTCCATTGGTTCCGGTTGATTCTCGTTCATGAAGGAGATAAGTAGCCTCCCTTTCAACTTACGAAATTTTTTCTGAGTTATCATCTCTTCAACTACTTCTTTTGGAACTAGATGGCTGTAATGCACTCCGGCATTGAAGCCTGCACCGTTCGAGTTTGGATGCAGTAAAGACCTGCCAAAAAAGCACAATGCATTATGATCATGTATAGGAAAGTAAGTGTATCCACTTCTTAATGAAGCACATTGAAGAAACAAACTTCGAGTCACCTTAAAGTCGTATTCGTTTTTTCAGGCCACCACTACCAACCTTCATGTTTTCCAGGTTTCACAGATCTCTTTTCTTTTCCGACTACCAAGCACGGTGTCTTTCTCTCGCAAACTTGTGATCTTCTTCTCAAGGCCTTGGATTGTCTCTTTGTTTGATGAAATATTTTGAGAGCATGCTTCATTAAGTTTCTTCAGCTGCATGTTCTCCATTGCCAGGAAGTTTCTTTGCCTTTCCGCATTCAATCCTCTCATTCCAAATGTTCGGTGTATCTCAATAGCCCATCCTTGCCATCACCTGTGAAATGTAAGAGGTTAGTGACATTAGCAAAGGGAGGTGGTGCATTTGTTGTAGGATCCTTTGGATAAATAGACCCATCGGTCCACAAATCCAAATGATTTTCCTTGTTTGTCCTTCTAAGTTCTTTCTCCTTTTGAGATAAGAAAGACTCCCTCCTACGTTTCTACAATGGTGCATACTCTTACAATACATCGTGTGGCTTATGTTTCTAGAGGGAACGCTTGTAAGTTGGCATTTCAAATCATTAGTCATACGGTTAGTTGGATTCCTGACAAGAGAACGAAGGATAAGAATGATAAAGACGGCGGCTACCTACCAAAGAATGTCATTTTGGCTTTTTGTTGCGCAGAAAAGTATCACATAAAATACACAAGTTAACATTTTCATTTTCTCTCTCTAAGCCGACGTGGCACTTCTTACAGGGCCCAAAAGTGAGTCCAACTTTCTCCTAATGCTACCACAAGCTCCTTAGGTTTTTCCATACTCTTGATCTTAGGTTTTTGTTTTTCCAGCATCTCTTGAGTAATTCTTACCAAATTTTGATAAGCTTCAAGCTTAGCTGCTTCCATATCTGGAGAAGGAAAGTTTTTCCATTTTTTTTTCATGTTTTCTCTTGCTTCAGGTCCCACTTGGTAAGCTTCCAAGGTTGCATTGATTGGCTCAAAAAAAAATTCTACCAGAATTGATCCTCTAGATTTCACTGTGGTTTCCTTAATTTCACTTTCAGTTTCTTTCATTTTTTCTTGGAATAGTTTCTTTGCTTTCTCCTCAATTTCAGCCCTTTGTTTCTATGTTCTCATCTCATACCTTTTGTTTCTACTTCTTTTGGTCTTTTGAGAGGAAATTTTAGTATTCTCCGAATCATCAGAGGAGTTATGTTTCTTTTTCTTAGCCTGGGCTCTGGTGATTACCTTGATTGGAACAATAGGTTCACTCTCAGATGAGCTACTAGGTATCATTTGGACTACGCTCACTACTATTTTACCCTTTTTTAAAGGATTTTTTGGACAATCTTCAGGGAAGTGTCCTTCCTTTTTGAAAAATTGTATGCAATAAGCTTCAACTGGCTTAAGGTTATTGTCAGGATCTGGGCATTCATTTTTCCAATGATCATCTGCACCGTGTAGTTATGACAATTTCTAGTTCTTGGCTTAATCACGGGTCTTACCATCGAAGGTCTAACACCTTGATTAGCTACATAGTACATCGGTGCAAGCTCTGGTGTAGGGTGTAACATGCACTAGTGCTTGTGAATCTATGACTCCTTATGAATGCATGTACTTTACAGGCACTGCATTACGTCCAAGATATAAAGGTTGTTGACCCAACACGGGTTGAGGTCTTTCCATACCCATCGGTGTTCTTTGATCTGGGGACATATTAGGCTGATATCCGTACATGGGTTGTCTTTGTGGCCTCATAGTCACATATTGAACATTTCCATTATACTTCGATCGGTAATAGTACTCACTGGTCTCATGGTTGGTCCATTTATCCTTGATTGCACACCATTTCTACGTCCTAATTGGTTGTCCCTATTGAAGTATCCCTTGCCCTGATCCCCTCGTAGGTGCTTTTTGCATGTTATTCATTATTTCATTCATTCTTTTGAGCATGTCTTCTATGGCTATAAGCGGTGCTGCAACAGCCGTTCCCACTTGTGTTAGTTTGGTGGATGCTGTTTTCTCACTTTTGTTATCCTTAGGGACATCTTCTTCATTGAAAATATCATAGTTGTCTCGTAAGTCAACAACATCTAACACACACTCTTCTAGGGTCATATGTTTCTTGCTATACAATATAGCATGAAGTTCTTTGTTTAGTAGTCCCTCTAGACATAATGATACTAATCTTTCTTTTGTAGGAATCTCTAGTTCTGGGTATCTTGCAATGTATTATTTCATTCTAGCTACAATCCCTAACATACTCACATTGTTTCTGTATGAAGCTATAGATTTGAGTTAGAGTATTATGTTTGATCCCCGTTTTGGAACATGCAGCTATGAATCCTTGAGCTAACGTATTTAAGTCCATGATTGACCATGATGAAATGTTTTGGAACTATGTCAGTGCTTTTCCTTCTAATGTCATTCCAAATCCCTCGAATTGAGTATGGAAATCAAACATGCTTTTTTCTCTTAGCACTTGTTTAAAGCTTGCTAAGTGGTCATATGGATCCCTAGATCCACTTTATTTTTTGACCCATTTTTTAAAATCAGCTGGTCTGACACGTCTATTTGGTAAAATTCCATCTGCATTCAGAGTTGAACTGTCTGAACTCTATATGCATGACAACTCTGAAATGTCTGCTGCACCTCCTTCATACTCGGAACAGTCTTTGTCCTTCTCATCATTGTATATAGTCTATCTCTGAAAATTGGAACCAATGACAACAACTGATCCAATGTAAAATGTATAGAGGAATTAGTTAACTCTTCAAACAAAGCATCCGTACTTTCTCTTTCCTTCTCCTACTTTTTTACTCCTTTCTCCTTCGATTTAAGCTTGCTTTGCTGTTGATCCTTTTCCATCAAATCTTCAGCTAATTCATCCCGAATCTCCTTCTGCTCCTCCAGTCCACTGGAGGTTTTGACTTTTCTTTGGACCTTGTTGTCACTAATACCTCTACTTCCTCTTGCAAACATTTGGAACAATCACATTCCGGCTGACAATCCATAGCGACTTCATTCACCCCTTGATCCTGAAACGATTCCACTACTATCAAACTTCTTCCAGGCTCTTTGTTTGCTTCAGCTAACTGTGCTAGTGGTGTTGGCAACTGTGGCACTTGCCCTCTTGGCTGTTGCTAATTCCCCCCTTGATAATTACAAACCGGCTGATTCCATCCTTGTGATTGTGGTTGCCAATTATTCCACCGTTGCTGCTGATCCCAATTTCTCCCCCACGGGGGTCTTGAATTCTGCCATCCTCCAAATCTGGGTCCTCCTCCCGAATTGAAATTTCCTCTAAAGGGTGGTCCCCCTTGATTAAACTTTGGTCTCCACCCTAAATACGGTTGTTGCCTTTGCCACCCTTGATTATTAAACATTCTCCGCCTTCCTCCTGTCTCTGGAAACACCCCATGAGTTTGAGGTCCTTGTTGTTGTATCTTCTGGCTGAATCCTTTCTGGTACAACACCCCTGAAATTTGGATTAAACCAACATTCCTTAGTCCAATGCCCATCCTTAACACAAATTTCACAATCAGGGATTTTTTATTCCACAAATTTCTGCACTCTCAACTTCTTCAATTTCTTTCCTACAAATTTTTCCACTCTATCCTCTTTCTCTTTAGACTTTTTCTTTGACTTCTTCTTGCTTTTCTTCTTCTTATCCTCATCTACTTCTGAATCCAAATCCTCACTGGAATCCTCTTCACTATCAAAATCCGTTTCCGTATCTAAATCAGTATCAGTTTCCGAATTCGAATCGCTGTCCGAATCCGAATTATCTGACCTCTTCTTTTTCTTCGACCTACTTTTCTTCTTTTCTTTAGATGACCTCTTGGCTGCCTTCCCATGAGAGACCCCAAACCTTTTCTTTTCTCTTTGAGCTGTTTCCACTAATTCTTGTCATCCACCTACAACATCAACTCCAGCAACACCATTCTTCGATTCCTTCCTTAATCCATTCAAAAAATATCTAGCAAGCATTTCATCAGTTGGCCTTTCTTGAGAAGCCAACCTTCTCACATATTGATTAAAACTTTTGTGCATAATCCTCAACAAAAATTTTCCTTTGTTTCACTTCCCTAAGCTTGGTCAACACAACATGTGGAGTCTTTTCCTTTCTGAACCTGTTCAAAAATGCTACTTTCAAACCATCATAATCAGCAAAATGATCCGCTAGAAAATTACTGAACCACTGCATAGCCTTCCCATCCAATGTAGCCTCAAACTGGTGCATCTTAGCCTGTGCATCGTACACTCCAGCAAATCCTCTGGCCTGCCATCTTGTCTCGTATTGAGATATGTGGCAATTGGGGTCTTCTTTCGACTTTCTCGAAAAGGTCCGGAATTTGACGCGCATATCCTATCTAGCCGCCGCCATATTTGTAGTTCCACCTATTTGTACAGGATTTCCTACACTGGTACTTCCCAATGGATCAAAAATCAATCTCCTTCTCGCCACTAATGCATGATGAACAATTGGAACCACCAACAACCACGGAAATATATCCTATTCTTCATTCGCTACTTCCTCTTCCCATCCATCACTTAGATAATCCTCTGCGCCATCCAAATTCTCCACAGTATCATCTGAATCTTCCCCTATAGAAACTCGATGCATCCCAGTATAATCCAAAATTCCTTGCAATTCTGAACGTTGACCATCTCACCCATACAACTGCCGAAACCGCCTAGCAACTAGCCTTGTCCAATACGGGAATGTATCCTCCTCTGCTTCCTCCAGAGTGCAACCAACTACCCATGCCAACTCACACTATTCTGAACATCCTCCCTCCATTTCCACATCACTCGCTCCTACAAGAGAAACTTGAATCCATCCATGCTACATCACACTTGCACCGTGATCACCAAGTGTTTAAGGCACAGACATTCTGAATAGACAAAACACAGAAATCAGAATGGAACTGGAACTCAAACAGAACACAGAAACTGACAACAGACTAAATACGCCATAACTTCTGCCTTCACATTTCCAAGAAGATACTGAACGACAGTTACATACTTCGATAAGACTTATGGGCAACGCCCTTTCCCAAGAACACCCCTTGGAATCCCAAACGTACAAAAGCTAACATTCCAACTTCCACTAAGGTAAAACATCCCAAAATTCCTAGGCTTAACAAACTCCCAGTCTCCTAGCAGTTGGTCATGTTCTGAGTCCTTCAAACGAGTCCGTTGGAAATAGGGACTCATGTAGATTTGGACTGGCTTTAGTGTCACCTAGTTTTCTTTGTGATGAGGTAGTTTCTGGTTTTTTCACATTACTCTCAAAATATATCTCGCAAAGTTCATCTCTTGGAATAATTTCTGGTCCTTGGCCCAATATCCAATCCCTTATGGAGTACCCTTGGTATTTGGTTTGTTCCACCTCCTCAAGAGTCATCATAACAAAGTTATTGTTATAACAATCCCTAAACAGGTAGGTTGGTAGATCTGTTGAACCCTTGTCTTTGATTTTGAAGATATAAATGATCTTCATGGGTGTTAACTATTTTGATTTGGCATGTGAAGTCCACAAAAGATCTTTGATGTTTCTATCCTCCCAACAGTAAATTCCGATCCTAGGATTATCAGTGTTAAGAGGTTTCAAAGGCTTCAAATCAACTTGATCGTAAACCGCGAATTCTAAAGTCGGTGGTTCTTTTTTTGCTGCCATATTTGGAATTATGGTATTTACTTCTAACCCCCATTTGTCTATCATGTCAGGGTTTTCAACTTGTAAATAATCAGTTTTGTTTTTATCCATGTACATTTTCCTTGTTTGTTTGCCCTGATTTCCTCTTCAAACTCTATGTCATGGTCATCAATGCAAATGGCATATTGTTCATTAGGATCCAGGTAAACCTGAGCTCCATGGTGATTAATCTTATAAAAGAGAGTATGTGCTTATATCGCACTGTCGTTCCGGTTTTTGAATGAGTCGAATAGGAAGACATTTCAGATGTTGATTCTGAAAAGGTGTTTGAGACTTCCTCAAAGATAGTGTCCAAGTGGTCTCCTTGATTCACACTCTCCTTGGTGGATACTCTACTAGTGATCTCTCCAAATATGCCTTGATTTGCTAGTATACGACCAGAATTAAGGTTCATATAGACTTGTGAAGCCTAGATAGAGTACTTACCATCGAATTGACTTGTTATCAACTTCTTCCACTTGTTTTAATTGCAACTTCTGCCAAGCTTTCAATTCCTTGTCTGCAACTTGATTCGTGTATCAGTTTTAATCAAGTTAGCTATTCTTTCACAAGACTTACAATTTTCGCTAACTATTGTGATTGGTCTATGTGTATCTCTTCAAATTGAGCTAAGTGAGTCAGCAATTGAGACTTTTAGTTTCTACTTTTTGCAAAAAGACAAAGACTGATCTGCAACTTGCAAACTGAGTGAACATGTACTAATTTGGATCCGATTGAACCCAAAATTTCCCGGTGGCCTTGTATTATGTTGGTTTAACATTGTACAAGTTCAAAAGTCAAAAATTCTGTCTCTGTGTATCAGTGGTCAATAATCGCGATTATTTACTTTTCTCAAATTTTCCACTTTTTGTCTTGTTTTGCCAAGTATGAAACTTGTCAATGTCTCTAGACAAGTTTCAGTAACTTTGAACACAATTTGTTCAAGTTATCAACTGTTTCGTGTCCGTAGACTCAATTTTTGAGAATTTGGATTAAGTCTCACTTTTGTCATCCAATTTTCACCAAATTTGATTTGTATGGTCTTCTTGATATGCTTGACCTTGTAGTATACTCAAATGTGCAAAAATGTCCAATTTTGTAGCAGATGTAAATAATCGCGATTATTAACTGTTGCTATTTTTATGCGATTTTTTGCCACAATCTTGACACAGATTGGTTAAACAGTTCAACTAAACCTCCCTAGCCAAGTTTCATCAAGTTTGAATAATTTTTGTTCAAATGGTCAACAATTTTGTGTCTGTAGAGACTAGCTTTGCAAATTTGGCCACAATTTTCACTCCAATGATCCAAATCTTACCAAATTTAATTTGTGGGATCAATATAACATGCTAAAACTAGTGCTATGCTGGGTTGGTCAAAAAAGTTGAAAAATTGGACAAAAGTAAATAATCGTGATTATTTACTCCTGGTACATGTTTTTATCTTTTTGGTCAACTGGGCATGTATACTTGTTTATCACATCAATATAAGCCTATGAGTCAAGTTTCACTGAGTTTGAACAAAATTTTCCCACTTCACACTCAAGTTCTCGACAGTCAGTACAAAATTCAGTTTTTACCAAGTTTTTGGTCAGTTTGGTGATCCAAATTCTATGGGCCTTTACAAAAGATGTTTGTACACATGCATAGAGTCTCTAGTATCAACCTTGGTGACTTTTGAGTTGAAAGTAAATAATCACGATTATTTACTTTAGGCCTAAAATAAGCACTTTTTGAACTTTTTCATTGGACAGTCTTTTCATGAGCTATTTTAAGCCTCTGAGTCAAGTCAAAACTTAATTTGGTTTGAAATGTCAAGAAAAAATAAATAATCTGAGTTTTTGTAAACTCTTTTTATTTTACCTCAAATGTATCCTTAAGCTTACCCCCACTGGTTCATACAACTTTTAAAGCATGCTCTCCAATCGGATTCAATGGTGGATAGTCTTTTGGTGCTATTTCTAGCCGTAGACTTGAAATTTTGCAACTTCACATAAACAACTTACAATTGATTCTTTTGGAGAGAGAAACGTTTTGAGATTCCACCTCGGATTCTAGTTACTCCTAGGTTCTACTGCAATTGGGTTGTGGAAAGTATCCACAAACACTCGTTTTCTCATGTCTTATGGTTTTCTAAGCCTTGATCTTAAGACTTGTCTAGTTCATCAATCACTCTCAAAATCCTAATCTAATTCTACAGTTCTACAATCCTAAAAGGAACTTAGCAAGTACAACCTACCTCCAAGCTACCTCTACACAGCAAAAGACGAGAATCTTAAGCTATGCGGTTTTAAAAAGAAATTTTTGACTCTAGGTGATCCTAGAGGAAGTTAAAGGATAACTTCACAAGAAGCTCGTGTTTTTTCCTAGTTTAGGTCTCTTCGATCTCGGAAAGTGGTGCCAAATGTGGGATGGGTGTCTAACCTCATCCCTATCTTATTGCAGACATAGCGAGAACCACGAATATAATTGTCAATCCATGGGACAAAGCTGGATCGACTTGTGCATAGAGGCTACAAGAGGTTGTAAATCTCTTGGAAAACAACAAACAACTCGCATCTAGCTCAAGCTATACTCAAGTGGTAGAAATCACCAAAAGCTAGTCGCTCATCGGCAAACAAATCACATCCGTTACGGCATCAAAGGACATCCAAACGTTACGAAACTTCCATGACATGTTTATAAGACCTAATCACACATGATTATGGTCTCAAATCTGACTTTAGGTCAAGTGTAAAAATTAAGATTATTAACAGCAGTGAGTTTTTGGCCTCGTCGTTTTTGACCCAGAATGCATCTAAATGCTTAGCAATGATGCCCCAATACTTATGATGAAATTAGGCCGTGGATCGACGGCGACAAAAGCTACGGATTACCATGAAATGCTTACAATGTGACAACCAGTAAGGGAGTAGGAAGTGCGAGAAGGAGAGAAGTGAGTGCCGTTAGCTCACACTGTGTTTCTATTATCCAAAAACTTACAAAAACTGGCTTTTATACCTTAGCCAAGGTTTTTGTGGTCAAAACTAATAATCTGGAAGCTCTAACTAAAGATAGGTTGATACAATCTGGAAGCTTGTAGCCCCGACTCATTAATTACATTATATTTAGAAAGTAGGAGTAATAATATTCCCGATTCATCAAAATAATAAGTGTTTTTACAATGAAAGATCCAAAAAATGTTATCTGAGTTAGCTTGCTGCTAACAAAGGGGTAGGTACTTTTCCCATTGTGAGCATTAATCTACTTCTGTAACACAAGTCTTTAGTAGATTGAGGATTGTAAGATTCGCTATCTCACTTTTGCCATCCGTTGTGGCCTACATCACATCTATACATTCATACAGGAAAAAATATATGTATAAAACGTCATTATACGCCAAAATCCCAAATAATCACCGAAAACTCGTTTTATTTCTTTTTTATCAAAAGATATTTCGATCAAAATATATTTTGATCAAAAGCTCTTTCGATCAAAAAAATATTTATATAAGGACCGTTGATGATGGTTTCGATCAAAAACAGTGACTACAAGAGAAGGAGCAATAGAGAGTTGGAGCTTGAGGTATAATTTTGAAGTTGTGACCATTTCTTCTAGCTTGTTTTTGTGTGTTGTGCCAGACTCATGTGGTGCAATTGTTTTTCTCTCACCAAACAGTTGGCTTGCAGGTTATAGGCCACTTCGTGTTGTGTAGCCATTCAACTCACTCCAAAAGTGGATAGAAACTAGTCACTTTTCTTGTGTTGTGCAGCCACTTGGTTCACTAAGGGAAGGGTTTTAGGATAGACTTAGATTCTCACTCGTGTGGTGTAGTAATCTATCTCTCACCACAGGGATGAGTTATAATTTAGTGGTCGACTTGTGGAGTGCAGTAGGCATGATGCTACACCTCTCACTTCAAAGTGACCTATAGGTTTCTCAATTTTAGATCGGCTCAAATCATCGTTTGTATTACACAAAAATGCAAGAGTTCTACTCGTCAAACAGAGAGTGGAGAGATGCATAGTTTATTCCCTCTTCATATCTATGTGAAGTACTGTTTACTCTTGTGTCTTGAACTCCAAAGACACATCATTGCTCAACACCAGATGACTTGGAGTTGCCTTGGATGTAGATACATACGATATTTGGCCTGCATATGAGATTGTTAAATTGTCCGCCACTGATGTTTGTATTGTGAGTTCCACACACTTCATCAAGGATTGGATTAAGTCATATCATCGTTCTGACTACATAGAAATATGAGGGATATGTTTGTTATAGTGGAGAGATGCATACCTATGCCCTCTTCAACTTAGCATGACACGCCTTGCTCTTGTACTTTTTGATCTGTAGTTACGCCACTCATCAATAGATAACTTGGTGTAAATATGTATGATGTTAGGCCACAATTTGAGATTTTTACATTGTCCGTTGATGGTTGTGTTGTGCATTTCACACACTTCATCAAGGAGTAAATTGATTAAACCATCAATCAACATTACAACAACGTCCAGGACTTGTGTTGAGCGTAACTCACACAAGCTAGGTTGTTCACATTCACGCTCCGATGGTTTATGATATTATGTAACGCTTGTGATGAGCGTCCCTCACACTTCTGGCATGTTTACCTCTCTCCATCTCACTCTTTGTGTATTTTCCTCTCTATTGTACAATGTATGTATTGCAATAATAATTTATCCTCATTTGCTATGAATTATGTCAATTGTGTATGGATTAGGCTCATGACATGATTTTGAAAATTTTCCCCTCCCAACTGATAACATTTATGTTTTAAAATTATATCTTGTAGATATGGTGGATATTAAGCTGGCAAAACATCAACGAAAATTCCCCTTTGAAGTGATAATACGTCACTTTTATCACATGTCAGAGCCTGAATTTCATCGTTTCCTAAACCCCTCTGCTCCAGAACATTATTACCAGTTCACCAAGGCCTTAGTTAAGTCTGTATTTAAGCAGTACAGCACGCATTTAACCCCGCTGCTTTTGACATATCTCTAATGACATTAGGTTCATTGTTGAACATGGTCAAGTAGTCTATTGGATAGATTGCAAAGATTTTTCAGGATCTAAAAAATCATGAAATCATTACTTTGCCAGGCATAGCTACTCGCATACAACTTGTGCAGCAGTTGTATACTGAGCTCAAGAGCAAGGGAAAACTGGAAAGAGAAGCAAAGAACATAAGAGTGGAAGTCAGCTCTTCCAATGCTACAAAAGAGACAAAAACTACGGTTAGAATAGAGTCTACTACTAGTGCCACTCTCGCTCTCGATCAGTCTAAGCTCCCCCTTGTATTACATCTTTTTTTCAGAAATTGCAATCTTCAACATACAGGCTCCACAACTGGGAGAAGGGACATGGTACACGTTGGTGCAGCCAAAGTTGGTGGACCATAGAAGATGACATGGACAGATATGTGCAGGCTAGCAAAATCATGGCAAATGGCTAGAACAGCTATGAAGATCCTGGGCAGACAGGTGGAAGCGGAGATGTATGGATGATGTGGTTTATAGGCCAAGAAATGCTCCAGAAGGGGCTAATTTGAGGAGAAAATGAAAGAGGTTCAAGGTGTAGTCTTTGTAACTAGATATGTAGATCTTGAGGTGTTGAAGAAGAAGGTCCAGATGGCTCATCAAATAGAGCTATAGAGCCCAAGATATTGGAGTTTGAAGGTGCACTGCATTGGAGATCCTTCTTGGGCAGCGAAGCTAGGGACAAGTGGCCCAAGTGGATGTCAGTGTATAGGTGTGTAGTGCTCAATTTATGAAGCATACCCACCTTTTCAGATTGTGAGATCAGAGCTATGGATTGCAGGATATGGCCATTTGAAGTTTTATTGGGGGACGGGTTGGTGCCCACTTCATTGCATGGGGAGTCGTGCCATCTGGCATTTTTTGGGCCGCGACAAAGTTCAAGAAGGTGTTATCTAGTGTATGGAGCCAACAGCAGTTGACTGCTCGTCAAATGGAGCCCGTAGTGGGAAGTTATAGAAGTCAAAAAGATGGGATGTATTTGTTCGTGATTGATTACAGATGAAATCTAGCATTTTTGTGTCCTCGGTTCTGGGTCTTGGAGAATCTCAAAATGCGGCGAGGTCGGAGGAGTTTGGAGCCAGTCATGTGTTTTTGTTGCCAAACTTTACGGCTCGGAGGTTGGATCACCAGATAGCAAAAGATAGAGCAAGCAAAAGGGTTTGGAAAAAAGGAATGGCTCGAAAGTGAATTATTGAAGGCTTGGAGGTGGGGGCTCCATATGCCACCACGTGGCGGTCTCTTGAACCCACATGGGATTGTTTGTCCCATGAGTCCGGGGTATATGGGCTAGCCCATGAATCCCATTGGGGTATCAAAAGGTAATGGTAGCTCCTCTTAAGCACTGGATGTGGTAGCCCACTCAAGGTGTTGTGTTGGTGGTGTTTGCGACTCTAGGCGGTGGCACGGGGGGCTGTCTCCAACTTTTTTGGTGGAAAAGGGTAGTGCAATGGTGTGGTGCCTGCTTGGGGATGGATGATGATGTGGTAGTTGCGCTTGCCAGATCCGGATTCATAGGGCGGCCGTAGACCCGCCACCATTTTTGAAAGCAAGTCACCCCCCCACTAGCGATATTGCTAGTGCTCGGGGAGGGGTGTGTCCCTTGACAGACAAGGCAAGAAGAACTAGAAAGGGAGATAGAGAGAGAGCCCAAAGTAGGCGTCCTAGAGGGAATTCTGAAGAGGTGTCCCGTGGAGCCAGAGAGAGAGAGAGAGAGAGAGAGAGAGAGAGAGAGAGAGAGAGAGAGAGAGAGAGAGAGAGAGAGAGAGTTCAAAGGTGGCCTTAAGGGAAAGCTCAAAAAGCAAGCGGGCGGCCGAGTCAGGCGGACAAAGAACAAAGGGATGTGGCCCCCATGCAATAGTTTCCAAAAAGGAAGTGAACCACATGTGTGCAATGCAAGGATCATTCTAATGCAAGCTAAGAGAAGTGCACGAGCTGGAGAGCTCACAATTTTTTCTTGTTTTGGGTCTCTTAGCCACCCCTATAAAAGGATGTAAACGAGATTTTGAAAGGGCTTTTTGGCCGTTGGATTCTTTTTGCTCTGGGAGCGTTTTTGCCAAGGCTTTTTACGAGTGTGCCTTTTTACCATTTTTGTTTTGCCGAGGGTTTTGCCGGCCCACAGAATTGGTTGTAAATGGTTTTGTATATGCAAGGAAGGCATCATTGCTGTCTCTTGGCATCATTCCCACTTCTCTTCTTTGCTTGTGTGCGTGTGTTTTCGGGCGTGTGTTGACGTGTGTGCTCCCCGAGGTTTTTAATGCAAAGGGAGATAGAGAGAGGCTGTGTGCATGTGGAAGGCTCTAGATTGAGCAGAGTGGAATGATTGAGTCCCTTTGGTACGTTGTAGAGCGTGTGTGCGTATGGTTGTGTGTAGACGGTGGTTTTCTTGCGAATAGTGTCAAGTTTTGAAGGTGAACTCTAGTGGATTGGAGCGTTGTGTATACCCTGGGCTATAGTGAAGCATTTTGTTGTGTGTTGGGTGTGTTCCCCTTTTTCCCTCTCCAACGCGAAGCATGTAGGTGTCACACATCTTACGTTTAAAGAGCCACTATATGCGGTGAAGATCTTCAAAGTCCACTTGCATCGACCCACAGTGGATCAATAGGTCATGGATGAGCCACATTTTTGGATATCACTTATCACGTCATTATTTATCCACTTGCCATGGTCCACCACATCAAGCATCCAATGCTCATTTCACTTTTTTGGAATGGTGGTCATGTCGAGAAATGGATAAGAGAGTGCACTACAGATGGCAATCAACTTGCCATTTGCAATTATGTAACCATTGAAGGAAAAATAGAGTTATTCCAAAATAACATTTTGCAGATAATAAATGCTCTTCTTCAGACCCTAAAGTATCTACATACGCATGATTATCTCCACAATGACCGTCACTCCTACAACATAATGCTTCACTTTGGACAAAAGGGGGTCTATGCTGGCATTGTGGATTGGGGGTCATGTACAAAGACCAAAACAACAACATGCTTTTCTCCTCTCTGCAACTTGCAAATAGAAACTAGAGAGCAGAGCGAGAGATATTTTCCATGGGCTGCTCTAGAATGCATATCTACTAATCCCCCTCCCTAGAATAAAGCCATGGATATCTACTCCATGTATCATACTTGTAAACGACTCTTGAAGTGCATGTCAATGCCACAAGGGAAAAACAAAAGGGATTTTTAAAGCAATGTACTTACCCACTTGAGAGTGGCAAGCAAAATAATTCCTCAACCCGACCTAATGCTTTTGATCTTTTTCTCTGTCTAAATGGTTCCCATAGAGTGGGCTATGACATTGTAATGGTTTCTGGTCTACAACCAGCTGATGAATAAAGTGATGAATTATTATTGTCCTCTTTAATGAATTATTTATTGTCCACTTTAGTTGCACTTGTACGTTATATAAGTGATGAATTATTTATTGTCCTCTTTAGTTGCACTTGTAAATTATATAATTGATCAAGTTATCTTGTCTCTTTCCAATGACATGGTGATAAATATTATGTCTCTTTCTTGTAGCATGATTAAGTTATCCTGTCTATTTCTTTTTTGAAAGTGATAACCTGTTAACTTTATGATAAGTCTTTCTAATGATGACATGTTTTCTTGATTTGATAGATATGAAAGAAGAACTTAACATGACACTGAAGCACATGCCATCTACAAAGAAGAAAGAGAGCGTTATGGACAAGAGAAAGACCTCGAAGCTATTGCACGAATTGAAGAGGACGAGTCCAAGTTGCAAGGTGCGTCTCTTAGCCTTAAGGAGTGCATGAAGATATGTCCAAGCCACTTTGTACACCAACATTTATTTCAAATCAATGATAATGTCAAGAAATCAGCTCCTATAAAGCTATCAGATTTGCAACATAAAGGACTCGCACGAGTATTGCTACAAATATTCATACGTTGAGAGAGAGTTATGCCAAACAATAACCTAATGGAACTCCACTTTATACAACAATGGTATGTTTATGACATCCTTGGGAGACGTGCAGATTGGTCAGACCGCCCCAATAATTCTCGTGTTGGGCATGATCGAATTGTAGAGAAAGTGGCAGCAAGTCACACCAATAATCCAATGCCTGCATGCAAACGTCCCATAGTTCTGCTTCCAAAGAATTAGAGAAGCGCGTTGCATTGGAAAGCAAAGGGAAAGATCTTGCAAGCCAAGGAGAGAGACCTAATATTTTGCACGACAGAATTATTGAGCTCGAGATACAACTATCAGAGGCCCAAGCCAAAGCCAAGCTGCAATAGTATGAAACACTCTACAGACCATTGCCAAATCAAGCTAGTCCTTTGAAACAAGAACCTCTAGGCCCATCTCCTCCGCTTGAAAGTACTAAGTTTGACATAGATGAACTACTCAATGAGCTGATTCAATCTTTGTCTTGAGCACTTTTCTCACCTTACCCCTATCTATTTTAGCGAAGGGCTATAGTTTATGTAATCATAGCTTCTCATTTATCCCCTTAGCTGTCCATTTTTGTATTCTCGATCAAACAAATTATATTATATTGTATCTAACTGTAATTATGACTCGTATTACAAAAGTAACTTCAGATAAAGAGAGAGAGAGAGAGAGAGAGAGAGAGAGAGATAGAGAGAGAGAGAGGTGTGAACATCTTGTAGTGTAAAATGACAATGTTTCATAATTACTTATAGGCCTTTAGTCATATATCTTCGTCTCCATCAAACACACCAATCATATGGAATCTATTTCATCCATATCAGAGCATTCCGAAGCTATCTCCCATTCCACTTCATTTCCATCTTCTACTTCCGTAGCTATAGCTTCATGGGTTTGAAAGACACCATAGTGTTTTTGTGCTGCTCTTGAAGCAATGTTCACTGGTTTATGGATAAGTCTCATGTTGCAGAAAACATAAACCGAATCAGCAGCATGTTTAGGATGAATCCAGTTTTGTTTCTTGGTATGCATAAAGTCAAAATCCAACCAATTTCTCTCACAGCTTCCACTTGATCATAGAAACAGATAGAACTCTAGCAAAAATGTGTTGTAGCTCCTCCCCACCATACTCCTTCCACCACAGAGGTGCACTTGTGTGTGTAATGGCATCTATATGCCATGGATCTTGGAACATGCCAATTTTATTAGCATAATCAACTCACTGATGAAGAACAGTCTTCCCATCCTCTTGTCCTAGTAGTTGAGAGCACACTGTTTTGACGTCACTCATGACTTATTTATTGGCCAATTGTTGGTGAATTTGAAATTTAGGATCTAATACAAATGCAGCACCATGCAACGGTGTATGAAATTGCACCCATCACTTGTTGGCAGCTGTGATTATGGAAACTTAGTCCTCTACACCAAAGCCAGCATACTCTCTTACTTTGCGTAATGCCTCTAACATATACCAATAGACTAGACCAAAGACAAAAGAGTTTTTGACTATTTGCAAAAGATCTACAAATGGTTTGGCCAGGGTGAAAATTCTCTCTACATTGCGCCAAAAAAACTTGTGAGTTTACAAGCTGTACACATCTTGTAGCTACCTCTTAGTAGCTAGGATACTTGCTGAGCCAAGCATCCCATCATCTATTTTCTACCATTTAAATCAATGCAAGCTTCACTTCTTGAAAGATTGCAAGAACATAGAATGCGGTTGCAAACCTTGTTGCACAAAATATCTGCAAAGTTTTGCTGGGTGATTTTATTCAAAAAAGAGCATACAAAAATTGATGCTCTCTAAAAACTTTCACCACATAATTTGAATCCAACAGTGTTTGTTTTATGAAGGCTATTTTTCTAATGTGTTTTAATAAAAAATTAAGAGTATGCGTGACACATGGCACCCAAGTAATTTTTGGGTACTTAACTTGGACAGCCCTTCCTACAACCTTGTAATTGGATGCATTATGTATGACAATTGTAGTCACATCCTTTGGCCCACCTGCCTTTGCTATGGTGCGCTCATATATCCTTGCTATATAATCACTGGTCTTCTGTTTCAAAGAGGTTTCAATGGCTCCTACAAGCATAGACCCTCTAGGATTGATAAGCATCACATTGATGAGCGGATTCTTCTCACAATTGATCCATCCATCCAACGCTATGGTGCAACCATATGCAAGAACAAAGTCCTCCACTGTGTGCTTGAGGATGGATTCAATGCTATCTTTCACTTTATTGAGATACTCTATGCGCATCTTATTATAATTAGGAAGCACAAACCCTTTTTGGCCGTGCTCATTAAAGAATCTTGAAATATGGGGTTGCGCATAGCATTGAATGGTATATCGCACACCACAAAATCTTGCATCCATTTCAAGTGCAACTCAAGCAACCATTGCTTATCTATTGCTTCATACAACATTTTGCCATTGGATGATGCTTTACTAACTTTAAATGAGCTGGGATTTTTTGCTCTTGACATTGAAGCATCTCCATGAAAAAGAGTTGACTGGGGAATGTGATCATTTGCTTTCGTAGAAACATGCTCTATCCTCTCATTGACAACAAACATTTCAACATCCATAGCAGCTTGTTTGGCATTAGGACTTTTCTTTTTAGCTGAAAGAATTTTCTCTACTATGCGAGCATACTTTTGAAATCTAGCATGAATATCTCTTGGAAGAGCTGTACACTGAAGACATTACCATTGACTTTAAACAAATTCTCTTTGATTCTGATCGCATTACCACTAAAGCATGGCCGCGGGTCTTGCATTTCAATCGAGATGTATTCTTTCTAGCACGCATCTCATGAACGTAACTCCACTCATGTCCTTTCACCATGCTGACAGATAAATTAAACTATCAGATCAACAAATCCACTTGTTAGTTTTGAGGTCAAAACTAATTCAAAGCAACAAACTACACAAGAAATTCTCTATCCTCTATCGACGATGAATATAGTGATCAAAATTTATCCACATTATCAATTAGTCTGGCGCTACATTATCAATTATTAATAAACAACGATAGCCTTAGCATTCTTCAATAAACTCATGTCAATCAAATTATATAGGTTACGCTAAATAACTTTATCACTTCAAACAAAACATTTCAATCACATTGCACTATATTGATTTATCTAAAGTGCAAGCTTTTGGCTTTCACAAATTACGATAATTGATAATCTTAATCACTTATTTAAAACAATACAAACAAAACTCATCATCATGTTGCACTATATAAGTTTATCTGAAATGCAATCTTACAGCTTTCAAAAATTACGATAAGCGATAATATTGATCAAATATTGCAATTGATTCTAATTGGACCATGAGGATTAATTGCAAACCTTGACTATTGTCATATCTATCTGAAGTACAAACATGAAGTTCTCACACTCCATAGTAGATCTTTGAAAGCTTATCTGTCTGCAATTGATGCACATGTTTGATCACACAATATGATAGATGTAGCAATCCAAATAAATATAATATTATATCAATGTATTTGGACATGAGATTCCTAAATTTTGATTCCAGTGAGAGCATAGTGTGATAGCTCTACACTGGATAAAAAAATTTCTATATATGTTCACTTTTAGGTGAGAAAGTATCTTCACGTCAAAATTGAACCTACATAAATAAAACTGACCTTTATTCTATTATATTTTGCAAACAGATAACTCATGTGAGAGTACACTCTGCACAAAACCGCGGAAATCTCTAAATTATATCATTAATTCACTTCCACATGTCAGTAAACTGAGCATGTAGCAAGTGACTCCTAAAACGTAGACACCTTGTACGAGTGAGAGTTGAGCTCTACACAACATACAAAGCTTACATCATATGATTTTAAAGAAAGAATCAATCAAATTTTAGCAAAACATTAATTAATTTTAATCAAAAGATTTTAAAAGTGTTTTAAAATTAGATATTTTCTATTATTGACATGGAATACCTTATGTGATGAATACTAGTTTCAACAAGGCGTGTTGCCGATATATATACTTTATTTGTTATCAAAACATTCTTCAATCAAAAAATATATTGTCCTAAATGTTTTTCAATCGAAAGTTTTTTTGATCGAAGTCTCTTTTGATCGAAAAACTAGGAAAAAAATATGTTGCTTGTTTTTGTTGATGTGGCACTGTATAATACATCCATGTAATATGAGGTCAGGTAAAATACTTCTGTACATGACATATTGTACCTTTCTTGTTTAACCTATAATGCAACTTAGGTTGTGGGTGATAGGCCAAAGAGAAATTCAATCTTGTACCTAGATTTTCAAAGAGACCTTTCCAAAAAATACTAATCAGTCTAGGATCTCTATCTGACACTATGGATGTTGGTAGTCCATGGTGTTTGAAAATCTGAGATATGAAGAGAGTTTCCATTTTGTGTACCTTAACAGTATTTTTGACACGAATAAAGTGTGCTTGCTTGCTACACCTATTGAATATTTTTCATATTCCCGTATCCCCATCGATAGACTTGAGTAATCTAGGTTGCTCCCCTCTATCATATTTAGTCTTTTGGCATACCAGACATTTTGAAACATTCTGATAACCGTTTTTTGGCTATTCAAATTGCCATAGTGAGCTACCTCACCCTATCAAATCACTCAAACATTGTGGTTATCCTCACCCTTTGATTGTACATAGGCGTGTGTGAGTTAGGGGACTTTTTCTATATCTCCTTAAAAACCCTCAATTAGCTAGTCACTCGGCTAGTTGAACAAGAATATATATATATATATATATATTATGGCATTTTGTGTGTGTAAATATTTCATTATATATATGGCCTAGATATAGGGATTTTTATAATTATTTTGGTATTTTATTTAAATATTTATACTAGGTGTGTGTTTTATTAAACCTATGTATGCCTTCTTTCACCCTCTTGCACCATAAGTATATTTTTTGCGAATGTGTACACACTCTAACCTTATACTTTTCTTTTACACAAATCACCCCCACATTTTCACCCTCACCCTCGTGAAAACAAAAAATTGATTTCTACTCCCTTAGTAACGTTTATTAAATTATTTTCATTTACTTGCATACATTTTCCTCTTTCACCCAAAATAATACAAAAGAGGGATCATATCATATAATTCCAATATATTTTTCCATATCCATAATTCTTTCATGTTTTTTCTTATTATATACTCCTTACTCTAACACCATGTGCTCATTGAGCCAAAATCCATGAACAGTCCATACACTAGTCCCACCATGTATATATTTCTTATTTCATAAATAATCCTCCTCCATGCATGTGTAAAGGGAACTTGGATGCTTTGTATCATGATATGACAAAGGAGGGGATCACTCTTGGATGCATTGTGCAAATTCAACGAAGGAGGGGACCACTAAAAGACTTTTGCAGGCATAAAAAAACAGGCTTTTGGGTGAGATTTTTGGCACCCATTTCCGTTCGGAATTTGAAGAAGTGGTAAATATAGAAAATGTAGACCGTAAGATGAATAATCACCTCAAACATTTTCCTGATTTTTGGAGCCACCACCTGTGAGATAAGATTTTTTGAGTGGGTCCCCCAGTCAAACCTGCACCTTTCGTGGTTTCTCTCACCTTCTTCACCATTAACCTCCCCTCTTACTCCCATAGCTTTCATATGAGCTCTCCATGTACATACACCATCGGTATGCCTCTCTCTATTACTTCCAAAGTACAATTCCATCTTACCCCTCTCTATATACATAAAATTCAGCATATAAACCATACTTAACCTCTGAAAATTGAGACATCTCATCAAGCGAATTGCCATTATCATCGCTATAATCAAACCTGGCGGCGGTGGCATAAAGAAGAGAAGAAGAAGAAGAGGATCGATAGTCATTTTGGGAACCTACACTAGTAAGTCCTTCTTTAAGCTTCACCATCACAAGGATTTCCTCAGTACATTCAACCATATTACTTCAACCATCCACCTCATTCTACCCATTGTAAATATAATATTAACTTTCTAGTGATTACTAACACTAACCACTAACATACTAGCACAAAATAGCCATTGACCTAACCATAAAAGACACCTCACCTCAAGACATGTGCATAGTAACTCTCTCTCTCTCTCTCTCTCTCTCTCTCTCTCTCTCTCTCTCTCTCTCTCTCTCTCTCCTTAATTAATACTTTACTTTCACCTTATCTTCCATCAATAATGCTCTTTTTGGAGCCCACATCCATGACTCAAACAGACAAAGAGGGCCCGCACTGTTTTGATATTTAACAAAAATCATAATCCTAATTTGTTAGCTTGTAAATTAGGAATTCCAATAATCTTAATGAGGGGTCTCTAACCTATAGATAGGCCCCTCTCGTTCTTGTAAAACAACCTCCAATATCTCACATAGCACCCCAACACTCTATGCATGAGGAGAGACTTAGGCGTAGCAACCACTTTGTGAGCCTTACTTTTGGTGAAAGAGAAGCTTTCAAGCTACACATTGCAAGTGAGAGAGCGTGAGTTCCAAAAATCCTAAAACCACTATGGTATAGTCTCCTCCATCAGCAATAAATTGAGGTTTGGTGCATCAAAGACGTGATTCGACGTTCAAATCTTCATCCTTCCATTTGTGCAATACGGTTTGGTGAATTCGAGTCTTACCATGCACCGAGCGAGTTTTTCCGAGCAGAGACAAACCCGAGCAAGTGTTTGTACTCAATTAGTAAATTTTATCATCAACAAAATATTTATTGTTTGTTATATATTGATGCAATACAACAAAAAGATTTTTTAATGGATAGACTACCTCCTAAATTCCAAAAGATCAAAGTTTACTTTTAAAAAAAGTAACACAATATTTGAAAATAGTATCTTCTGGCTCAATCTCTACTTATTTAACTATAATTGCCTTTGCTTCTACTCTTCTTTGGCTTGGATTTTTCTCGCTTGGGCTTCATATGTTTGAGCATTTTTTTTTGTAAAGAATACGGATTGGGATTGGCTAGGGTTGAGCGATCGAAGCTGGCACTTGCACATACAATACATCATACTATAGAAACAAAGTTGCACGATACAACCGAGCATTGGACGGCCTATACCGAAAAGCACCTGGATGGACGAGAAGAAAGAGGTAGAGGTGATAGCAAGGCAAGGCAACTTTACAGAGCTTGCCGACGAGCGAGAAAAGTGATGACGAGTGAGATGGTTGCAACAACACACACACAGAAACCCTCACTCTCCCCTCTCTCTCTCTCTCTCTCTCTTAAAAAGAGAAGGAAGCGTCAATGCAAATTTTCTAAAAAAGTAGTACATGAGCGAGCTAGCATGATGGGGAGAGAGAGAGAGAGAGAGAGAGGGATGGCTTCTAGCAAGCGCATGGTCGCAGTGTTTCTGGTGCTAATGGTGGTGATGGCCAGACTAAGTGGTGCCGCAACATAGCCGCCTCCTCCGGCACTACATTGCACGTTCCTATTGAATCTGGTGCTGGCCTGCTAGGCTCGACTCTCCATGTGTGAATCTTACCTTGCCGAAACTATCGCTCACCACCTACCTTGGCCTCAACATCAACATCGCCCGCATCCTCTTCGGCAACAACGGAAGCTACATCTGATCACCATTGCCTACATCGACCTCCCTCATCATGCACTTGTCTTCATTTATGGTCATTTGTAGTTAGATTCTGTATGTTGAAATCAACTTCTTGTTCTCTATGATACTAACTGCTTTCCCACACAGATGTTCTCTCTCTCTCTCTCTCTCTCTCTCTCTCTCTCTCTCTCTCTCTCTCTCTCTCTCTCTCTCTCTCTCTCTCTCTCTCTCTCTCTCTCTCTCTCTCTCTCTCTCTCTCTCTCTCTCTCGGAGTAAAAAGCATCTCTGAAGACTCTTGCTCACCATAACAGCACAATATAAAACTTAGATACACCTCTTCAAAATTCCTCATTTGAGATATCAAAAGCACAACCTTAATCCTTATAAGAAGCTTGGATACACTCATATTAAAATGTCCCAAAAGTAAAGGAAATCGTAGCATTCAAAATTAGCTTGAGCTCAAAAATTTCACATGAGCATAAGCGAAGACTGATTCAAAAGACTCTTTGTGTCAAGAGACCCTAGTACTATACCTCAAAAGGGAATATCAATCTGCAAAAGAGAAGCCTCCTCAAAAAAGAAACTCAAGCCACAGTTCCCTTTAGAGCTCCTGCTTTTTTCTTGGCTTCTTCAACAATAGACAGCTTAATACCCTTGCCTCTTGGTAGTGTCACCCAAGGCTTTATTCCTTTAACAATAGTAAACACATTGCCAAGCTGGGTGGCAAACTCTTGATCGGGAGTATCTTGTACTTGCAAAATTTCAAAACTTCCCTTATGCTTTTCAAGGTGCTTGATAATCCCAATCCTGCCTCTGTTGCGACCACAGTAACCATAACAATGTTGCCAATGTCAAACTTGATGAACTCTACAACCTTTCTAGTCTCAATTTCAATTTTAATGGTGTCATTGGCCTTGATAAGGGGATCTAGATAGCCAATGGTGCACCTATCAAATGTAGTGATGTAGAGAATTCCCTTCTCACCGAAGCAAGCAGCTCAGACTTTGCATAGCATGTACTTAGACTCTTCAAGGCTGATGGAGTGCAAAGTGAATCTTCCCTTGCTATCCTAAAGCAACCGGAAGTTCCCTCCGGTTTTTGCAATGGACACAACATCCATAAACCCAGTACGGTAACACTTGTCTGTCCTTAATTTCCCATCCATAGAGAAGAGTCGCTGCATCACAATGGAAACCACTTCACGATAGGTCAAGGCATACTTCAGCCGATTCCTCAACAAGACAACCATCGGCAAACATTCCCTGGTCTTATGTGCTTGCTGCATGGGACGTGGTGAGCCGACAATTGCTAGCATGGCTCAGAGGTGATTCTCAACAGAGAGGCGACATATCCATAGCTCAGCTAGAGTTGGCATCATGTCCAAGAGGTAGAGTTGGCCAAGGAGTGCATGCAGTAGCACTATTATGCTTGGACAACGAGAAGCAATGGCAAAGACTGAGAGTCAGCCATTGTAGGAATATCCGGTTGATTCGACTCCCTCTCTCAGGTGAATACTATCAAGATGCACTTGAATGATATAAATTGAAGCTCCACTTGCGGGGATGCACCCCTAATGGGGTTTTCAAGCTGAGACTAGAAGGGGGCAAGGATCATGAGCGACTTGGGAGAATGGAAAGGCTGGCTTCTTCCCAGGGTTCTGAAGAAAGAAGACCAGGACTAGGTTGGAAGCACAGTTGTCTGAAAGGCAAGGCTGGCAAGGACGGTTGTCCGACTCCGAAAGGACATAGCAAACAGGAAGAGCTCTATGAAGTCGTCCAGAGGAGCAGAGTAGCGCGTCCGCAAGGTGTTTCGGAAGCTAAGAGAAAAGGCTGTTGCTAACTCTCTCGCCACTTGAAAAACTATCTCTCTCTCTCTCTCTCTCTCTCTCTCTCTCTCTCTCTCTCTCTCTCTCTCTCTCTCTCTCTCTCTCTCTCTCTCTCTCTCTCTCTCTCTCTCTCTCTCTCTCTCTCTCTCTCTCTCTCTCTCTCTCTCTCTCTCTCTCTCTCTCTCTCTCTCTCTCTCTCTCTCTCTCTCTCTCTCTCTCTCTCTCCAGGCGCTGATGGCTAGAGAGAGGCAAAGAATCCTGAGGGATTTTGAACACCTTCGAAGAGCATGAATGAAAAACAATTGTCTGTAGCTGTCTGCGCCGGCGCGGATGGCTAGAGACATATTTTGTTTTTCAACCCTGCAGCAGCGCACGTACCCTCGATCTCTACCCGAACCTAAAGTAGTAATAAGACATGTCACCTATTGGTCCTATCAAGATTCTCTCTTTGCGAGGGTGCCTGAATCAAGGGCTGGCAGCATGCAAAGTCGACACAGCATCTCCGAGAAGAACTGATATCATATAGGCTAGAGTCCTCTAGCTCCTACTGTGCCCCCCCCCCCCCCCCCGGCCCCCCACCCTCACACACGGAATTTGGAACACGAGGGGCCTTCTGCTTGCTCTAGAGAAGAAGCACTTGTAACAGTGATGCTAGGAGTACCCGTCTGGCGCAGCATCTTGGACTGCAGGAGAGGCCGCAACACACAACTCCGCTTGTGGCCATCACCATGCCAATGCATGGCCATGCCATCGATTGATGCGATTGTCCATGAGGCTGGCCTGCGCCGGCTTCATCGTCCTCACTTTTATAGTGAAAAAAAAACTGTTTGTAACTGTCCGCGCCGGCGCGGATGGCTAGAGACAATTTTTTTTACTTGGTGAGCCCAGGGTTGGAGCTTATTGGGTGCCTGCAGGGCTACTAACGAGAAGCCGTTTCATGGCCGTGCTCAATCAAGCAACATAGACGATGCTATGAGCAAAATTATCTCTCACGATGCTAGTTGTGATCGGCTATTGCTATATTTTCCATGGAGGTCACATGTGAGAAGTAGGCTCTTTTTGCGGTTCCTGAA
This sequence comes from Adiantum capillus-veneris, assembly GCF_014529385.1. Classification (NCBI taxonomy): domain Eukaryota; kingdom Viridiplantae; phylum Streptophyta; class Polypodiopsida; order Polypodiales; family Pteridaceae; genus Adiantum; species Adiantum capillus-veneris. The sequence continues at coordinate 37,360,532 of NC_140945.1, read as the reverse complement.
TGCAAAAGCCACCACGTGGCATTAGATATAAATTTTTTTAAAAAGCATCACTGCCATGAAAAGCTCTAAAAAATACCCCGCGCGAAAAGCTTAGAAGCAGATTCAACAACCCTGTGCTACAGGCGAGTAACAAACTATGGAGCTTGTCTTTCTATGCACCAGAGTGAATGTGCATGCATCCACACAAAATCCAGTTCCACAAAGATCCTACTCTATCTAGTAGATTTTGCAGAACCAGGCACAGGTTGTGAGAGGAGTGTAAGTTATCCTCTCGTGGCTTCATCTTTCTCTCCTCGGCCATCCTTCAATTATAATAGCTTTTTGTGCAACAAGACGCAGTGGCTAGCTGAACAATATGTCCAGCTTCAACTACCTTACTCAGCTTGTTTCTGCAGGCGCAACTAGTTATAGTTATGGATAGCATTATGCTTCTCCAAGTATATATTCCGATGCAGAAGGTTCCCATGCCTAATTCTCAAGATTCACACCAATTCTTTTCCGCGCAATTTTCCTGTGCAACAGTAAGCCAGGCAAAACCGGAAAGGAGTACTGGAGACCTTTCAAACCCTGGTTATATTTCGTAGATCATCAAGCTGGAGGGTACTTCGGATGCTTGTCGACGTGATGAGCATTCTCAAAGATCAGATATTTCGTGCGATCCACCAATGGTAGAGGTCTGTTCTAGTGCTACTGAAACAAAAGATAATCATATTTCAATCGATGATCAGTTGGCCTAATCTGGAGTCGAACCACCAAAACTCATTGCCTTCGTAGGCTCGTTCAACACATTTTTCTGTTGATGCTATCAGGGTGTTGGCTATCCATATTAACCCAAACGACTTTTGACCTAATTGTAAGACAAAATATCAATGTAACAAGCAATAAATTGGCAGATCTCTTCAACAAAAAATGTGTTCTCTTGCTCGGTGATCTTGCCTAACTACCCCTAGTTTGTAGTCATGCACGGGAGCTTTGTAACACATGCCATATCACAAGTTTTGTCCACTGGCTACATGCAACTTTGTACAAGATGGCATGGTCTATAAGACATGCAACGGACCCTGAATCTCTTTAGTTTCTCACCATTTTTTTCATGAAAGAAAACCAGTCGTAGATGAGATCAACTGTACCTTGGGTGCATGTATTATAGATGAAGCGCATGTGCATGACTGCATCAACAATATACTACGATAATCTATACTCACATGTCAGACGTTCAACACAATAACAACCTTGCCTTGAATAAATTGTACTGTCAAACCGACATTACAAAACTTGAAATAAATACGAACGCGGGTAAAATAAATGTCCTTCAGTAGTGGCTCCTAGAACCTAAATTCAATGAGCTAGATTTGATCGCAATTTGTGTGCATTGCATGATCACTGAAAATATTGACTTGACAATCGGTGTGGCAAACGGTGCAACATGCATTGTCAATGCCATAATAGAGAACACAGAAGGTGAAGTTACATGTATCATTGTCCTCATTCATTGTATTAGTAACAACTACAAAATAAGAAAGGAAAAACACAAAGAACTATAAAAGAAGAAAGGCAAAACACACTCCAATCCACCTTCAAAAATGCGAGCCGACGTGTTGTGCTACCGTACCATTCAATGAAAAAATATATTTGAAATAATTTTCATTTGGAAGGATTTACATCTAGCATGTATACTAGAAAAAGCATTCATCTGTAGACATAGTAGTACAACCTTGCTTGGATATAATCTCAAATGTAGCTATCCCTATAATCTCTAACAATTGATGCACTTAACTTTGTCTCCTTCCATAGCATTTTTCGAGTATATATCCCTTTCACGCAGTGACACCCTTGCCAAATTAGTCATTCTCTTGTTCCGCTCAATGCTAGATGCTAAATGTGAATTTGCATATGTCCTATTATATTCTAGAGATATTTTATAGCAAGGCCCACCAAGCAAGACTAGTTTTTTTTTAAAGTGTTCAAAATTTAAACGTATAAGATTAAAAGGTTGCAACATCTAGAATTTGAACTTGGTCATCACTGTTTCAATATGCATCCAAGCTAGTGCAAATTAGAGAGAGAGAGAGAGAGAGAGAGAGAGAGAGAGAGAGAGAGAGAGAGAGAGAGAGAGAGAGAGAGTATGCCATTTCTCACATATCCTAGTTTACTGCAATGTCGAATTTCTTTGATGAATCTAATAAAAAACTTTCAAATTGTAATCTCAGGCTAGGTTTATACGAGCCGACGGTAGAGAGAGGAACAAGTGTGTGCATCTTGCATGGGACGCACAGATTGAGAAAAAGAATCACAGGTTTTCTCCAGACCCACCGTTGCTTGGCCGACCATCTACCTCCCTCCTTGGAAAAACTCGGTTACAAGGCACTTTTCAGTGCAAAACGCGGGCGGCACAAGTCGAACCATGATCTGTGCATGCTCAACATGTTTCCACTGAAGTGTGGCTGCTAGGTGAGTATCATTCTCGCAATTACATTTTTGTTTTGTGCTTTTGGCTTGTGTGAACAGACAGCCGATAGAGGTAGTCAAGAACCATTGAGCTTTGCAGTCGGGTTCATTTGAACCGAGCCTCATTGGAAGGTAAAAATACATTAGATTTTTACATAATTCTAGATTGTTTGACAAGTTTGTTATAAAAAACCATGCCAATTAAAATGGTCTCTTGGAAAGGGTACGGTCCCAAACCAAGGTAGCGTCAATCTCTTTCTATCTGCACAAACATGCATGGCTAAAGAGAGGAAGAGTCTTGAGAAAGTTTGAAACACTTAGAGCCGAGTCGCGCCTGGGAGGTGTGGGGACACTGGGGTTGGCATATTTCTACTAATACTCGGTCACACTCCATCACCAAGGCAAGTGCCAGGATTTTCATATTTCCACTGCAGTGTATTGAAAAGGTAGGGGTTAAGTGAATTTTGCGTGGATTTGACTTGCACAGCCACTAGATCTGCTGCGTTTGCCTTCAATTGCACGTACATCTCCACTTGCCACCTCCTCGTCGCGGATTGTCTATGCTCAAACCCAGCCAACCAGTAGATCTTTAATATCTTCAAGTACTTGGCGTTGGGTGCGACTAGGGGGTTAGTGGGAATAGAGTTAATACTCCGCTATTTATTTGGGAACCCCAGTAGCCCTTGGTGCGGATGGAGAATTTATAGTCGTGTTCATAACATTCCTTTGAGTGCCCTATTTTTCACTTTGTATTTGAAATAACCACCCTCATTTGGTCACAATGAACGAAGGTAGTAATTGAAGAATGGTATCCATTAAATCATGGGGCCACTATGTCTAAGAATTGTTAATGTCGCAATAACCAAGATCCATAGCATGCAATAGCAATAGCCAAGGTCAATAAAAATACAATATCTTTCATTTGTTGTACCATTATCTGTGTGACATGCCCATAAATGGTTCCAACTATTACACCAAGGGGGATGTTCCCTCAAGGTCATAATCAAGGAGACATGAGAAAAATTCTTCTTTTACACTTGTGGTGGTGTTTCAAAGCAATAGGTAAACCTTGACGGGTTTGCCTTTTTGATGAAGTACCTTGTTTTTTCCTACTCAGTTTAAAGCTCGCTCGAAAAATCTCGCTTGCAATTTGGAATTCCTCGTGAATTTAAAGTGACTTGTGTATTTTGAGTTTTTATCGGTTGATCTTGTTTTAGAAAGTTTTCTAGTGTGTTTTTATTGCCAATTTTGTGTCCATTGTAAGAGGGAACTGTGGTGAGAGGTCTCCCACACCCTAAGACAATGTGTGTGTGTTGGCAATGTTTAGAATTCACTAAGCATTGAGTTAGGTTTGTACAAGCTCAAAGATAGCATCATAACAGACCACCTCCATTTGCAAGTCACAAATAAGGTATTACGCAAGATCCCTTCCTCTCTCTCTTCCCTTTGGTCTAGCTCTCCTTGTTCCATTTTGTGTGTGTCTTGTTGTGAGGTTGCTTGTGTGTGTTTTGTGGCGCATCTTCTTGGTTGTGACAAAATCTCTTTTGCATCCTAGTTGGCATACCATAACTAGATGGTGCCACTATCTTGCTTGGGTTTGGCTGTGGGTTTGTTGTTGTGTTGTGCTTGTGGTTGCCCCAACCCCAATTGAGCAGCACGGGAGCCTTGAGGGGTGTTTAGAGGTCGCCTCTCTTCTTGCCCGCCGTGGACCGCCTCAATTTTGGTGCCCCCACTGAGGAGGGCTTGTGTATACATGTGTTGTGAATACTCATCCTTTAGAGTAATCAAGTAGAGTGTATGAATCACAAAAATTTGTATAACCTGTTTGTTCCCATTGCAAGGAAAAGGTGCATATCATTGTAAGCACAAAATTACAATTTCAACGAGTAATTCGTAGAATTTTGGGCGCTCTTAGATTGACAGAGATAAACACTTCAGTACATCTTTTTATTTTGCCTCTCATTAGGTATGACCATGGATAATGGCCCAGGAATAGAGGTTTTTCCTTTCCATTTCACTCCACACATTACAATAAATGTTGCAATTAGTAGAAAGATCCATTGGTGCCCAAAGAGTAGGAGAAATTATTGCGTCACCAAACCCTGTCATCTTGCCTCTTGTGACTATCATAGGTCATTTGATGTGCATAATTTTATTTTGTTGTAGAATAGATTGCAATTTAGAAAACATTATTGTGTAAATCTTTTTAAGAAAAAAAAAACGTGTGTCACATTGAGATCAACTTAATGGAAAGCCAACGCCAAATTTCTGGATATGCTCTTTTATTTGGAGAGCTTGGAGAGGATGCATAATTATTTTTCGCAAATTTCAAAATGTCTTGCCATATCAAGAGGATAGTAACTGATCAAGAACATGTAGAAATGTTTGAGGTGGTTCTTAGGAAAGATGCTAGCACTTGGTTTGACTCTTTGCATGAGGAAGTTAAGGGGGATTACACAGAAGTTTTGAACCATCTCAAGAGATACTTCTTTGATCCCCAAAACACTCAAAAACTATGGCAAGACATTGTTTCTCATAAGCAAAAATATTTAGATGACTACTACTTATACAAGCAAGAGTTTCTACATCTTTGGGCTCTATGGATACAAAATGTTGATAACCCTGGTGATGGTGTAGAATTTCTAAAGAAAGAGAGATTCATATCTTGACTCTTTTCTAATCTTAAGGTATGTAGTTGAAATTAGAGATTCCAAGAAGTATAGGAAACTCACGTGTCTAAGGGGAGAGGTTCCAATAGAAGGTCTTAGATCCAAAGGTAAGTCACAAGCATCAACATCTAGGGAGATTCCTTAGGTAACGACTGAAGTGATTGTTTGAGAAGTTAAATGAAGCTTTAAGCAGCCTGTCAATTCACCTTGCACAAGCTGTAGGTCCAAAGGGATAAGCAAAGAAGTCAGAAGAGAGAAAGCCAAGACCTAGGAGAGTCTTGCAATGTTGGAATTGCAGAGAGTCTGGACATGGGATGTATAATTGTCCTTGGCCCCGTGGGGAGCCAGGGAGACCTAGCTTGAATTACCTAGTGATGAGTGCAGGTGACGGAATTGGTCAACAACCAAGGCTTCTACAAATGCCAAATGGACCAAGACCACCTCCACAAGGGGTAGAAGGACTTCCACCTTTGCCATATCCAAATGTGCTTGTGGTAAAGGTGACAAATTCAAATGAGGTTGACATGGAAGAAAATGGCATTAAGCGTGGCTGAGGAAAAGGTAAAGAGAAAGAAGGAGTCACATCACAGAGTGACCGTGGACAAGGCAAGAATGAAAAGGAGACCAAGGAAGCTAAGAGGACTCGACGTCGTATAAATCTACAAGACTTCCCTCTTGGACATGGTATGGATCCATACAACCTGTTGGAAGACATGAGAGGTAAGGGTCCTGATATCTCATGGCCTCAATTTCTTGCATTATGCCCACATGTTAGGAGGGATTTAACAAAGGCAATTAGCACTAGAGGAGAAAGGTAAAAGAGAGTGTGCCTATTGTAAAAATCACACAAGCTGAAATGAATGAGGATATTACACATGTGCTATATTGTTACATCAAAGGAAGATTGGTTAGGAAAGGTCTACTAGATGGGGTGCACAAATTTGCATCATGACAGAAGGACTCATGCAAAGACTAGGCATGCACATCCATGAGGCACCTGAAACCAAAGTAAAAATGGCAAACAATAGCAAGGCTAGGTGCATAGGCATTTGTAAAAATGTTTTTGTGGAGGCCTTTGGCATTAAGAAGGCAGTGAATTTCTATATTATATCTACCAAAGGAAATGGTTACCCATTTATCTTAGGAAGACGATGGCTAATGAAAAAGCGAGCTTTGCAAGATTGGGAGAGTGGAAAATTAATTTGCAGGAATGACAATCATAAGAAGGCTGCCTTTGACATGAAGGAGCAAGGCCAAGATGAGCTCCATGAAGAATCATCTCAAAGTGAGACGGAAGAAGAATGGACCGATAACACTTCACAAGAAGAAGTAGCAGCAACATTATTGAAGAGGAGTCTTCCATCGAAGAGACCTCTTGCCCAGGTTTGGAAGAGGTAGGTTCCCAAGAGAACCAAAATATGGAAGATGAAGGAATGCTAGAAGGTATGTTGTCTACAACACTTACAAAGGATGAAAGAGAGGAGTTCAAAGGTGTGTTAAGGAAATTTTCTAGGTTTTCTGCTAAAGACTACACCGATGTGTGTGGAGTAGATGTCGTTCAACACAAGATTGAGTTGAAGCCAGAGGTCACACCTAAGGCTCAAAAGCTACCAAGGCTAGGAGTCATCAAGGAGAAGGCTTTACTCAAGGAGGTAAGAAAGCTTCTAGCAGCAGCAGGTTTCATTTATCCTATGGATAATTCAGAGTGGGTCTCTCCCGTTGTTGTCACTCCTAAGAAAAATGGCAAGTGGAGGGTGTGTATGGATTACCGTCCACTCAATGAGGCAACAAAAAGAGATCACTTTCCCCTCCCATTTTAGGATGAGATACTAAATGAGGTAGCTGGTCATGAGAAGTACACTATGTGTGATGGCCACTCAGGTTATTTTCAAATAGGGATTGCATTGGAGGATCAATTGAAAACAACCTTCATCACTCCTTGGGGTTGTTATGCTTTTGGAGTCATGCCATTTGGTCTGACAAATGCTCCTGCATCATTCCAACGTTTCATGAACATGGTGTTTCAAGCATTCTTTGGAAAGTCAATTAGGGTGTTCATTGATGATTTTTGCATTTATAGCTCAAAATCATTGCATCTACAAAGGGTAGAAGAAGGTTTAAAGAAGCTCTATGACATGGGAGGTCAACTCAATTTCGACAAGTGTCACGTAAGTGAGGATGAAGTGATCTTGCTTGGTCACAAGGTTTCCTATAAAGGCATTGAGGTGGATCCTTCAAAGGCAAAGGCTCTTATTGAGCTCCCATCACCCAAGAATCTCAAAGAGGCCATCTCATTCATTCAAAAGGTGAAGTATATGTCACGCTTCGTTCACTTAGCTTTGGGGTTGCTTTACCCTTTGCAAAAGTTGACACAACAACTAGAATTTGCACGGTCTAGTTAGCTTGAAGAGTACTTTTGTAACATTAAAGTCATCCTGTCAGAGCTACCAATACTCATGCCTCCTTGTTGGGAGTACAAATTCTCTGTTAGCTCTAGTGTTGGGAAAGAAACAATTGGTGTGGTTTTGCTACAACAAGATTCCCATAGTACCTGGATGCGACCCATCTACTTTGCTAGTAGGGTCATGAATGCTTTGGAGAGAGGCTACACGGAGGCAGAGCTCATGTTTCTTTCTCTCATGTTTGCGGTGAGAAAGTTTAGATCCTACTTGCTACCAAAACCTTTTGTAATTCTCACTGTAGAAATTTCTTTTCCTTGGGTGTCATCTCAAATGAATCTTAGTACTAGGATCTCAAAGTGGATTATGGAGTTGCAAGAGTTCCAATACTCTTTCAAGGTAGAAGATAGTATGCATGCACAATTGGCAGGGATTCTCACTTATAGAGTACACAAGAAGGAGATTAAGGTGCCTGAAATGAAGACCCTACCATTGCCACCACCAAAAAGTATTCCTAAGGCTTCTACCTTGTTCTTTGATGGAGCTTTTTGATGAGCCACAGGAAAAGCGGGGGGAGGACTAGTGTTGCTCAACCCAAGTGGAGAGGTGGTCATGAAAGAGAAGGTCAATCTACCAAGCTCAACTAGTAACAATGAAGCAGAATACGACACACTACTTCATGGTTTAAAGATATGCATTGGCCAAGGTATACAATGTGTCATGGTAAAAGGGGATGCACTTCTCATTGTGAAGCAGATTTTAGGCATTTGGGCATGCAAGAATTAAAGCCTAAGGACAAAGTTTCATGTCATCCGTAGGTTGTTTAATCAATTTGAAGAAGTACAACTATATCATTTTTCTAGGAAACAAAATGAAGATGGAGATTTACTTGCACAACAGGCAATTACATGTGTTGAGAAATAAGTGCAGGTCATCATGGTGGCAGCAGATGGCAAGCAACCAAGATACCAGGGATTGGAGTCATTGGCTCCTATTATTGGATACATTTTGGAGGGCGAGTTTCCACAAGACTTCACAAAAGCTCAGAAGAGGAGACTCATGAAGAAGGCAAGTTTTTATCTCTTCCTTGAAGGATCCCTCTACCAAAGAGGGAAGGATCAAGTGTGCCAAAGAGTACCAACTATCGAGGAAATTCTAGACATTTTAAAAGGTTTGCATGAAGAGGCATGTGGTGGTCATTTTGCCCAAGAGTTAACCATGAAGAAGATTTTGCTTGCGGGATATGTTTGGCAAAGCCTGCATGTAGATGTCCAACATTGGTGTAAAATTTGTCACAATTGTCAGGTAAATGAAAATAGAAGATTGATTTATGGTCCAAGGCAAATCGTGCTTGCAAATGGACCTTTTGAAAAGTGGGGCATTGATGCTATGGGTCCTCTGCCTAGGACAAAAAATGGTAAACTCTACATTCTAGTGGCTGTAGACTATATGACTAGGTGGGTGGAAGCACAAAGTGTGGCAAAGGTAAATGAGAGGACAGTGAGAAAATTCGTCTACAGTCACATTTGTTGTAGAAATGGCACACATTTGGAGAAGTCTGTGAAGAACTTCACATTCTACGTCGTCACAGTACACCCTACTATCCCCAGTCAAATGGTTTGGTAGAAAAAGCTAATGGTGTCATTGCAGGCATCATTAGAAAGATTGTGAAAAACAAGAAAAAGTTGCATAATGACTTCTTGGATGGTGCCTTGTCGTCGTATCGAACCACATACAGGGAAGCCACAAAGTTCACACCATTTCACTTGGTCTATGGTCAAGAGGCTTTACAGCCAATTGAGCTCAATATTCCAACAATGCGACTTCATGGAAAAGCAGCTCAAGATGATTAAGAAGCATGGATGGATCGACTTCTTACCTTAGTTGAGCTTGAGTGGAAAAGAGAAGTAGAATATGAGTGCTACAAAAGGAAAGCTACACAGACGAAGGAGAAGCTTGACAAGAAATTGAAGAACAAAGGCATCAATGAAGGAGGTCTTGTATTAAGGTATGACAATCGACTCAATAATCGTTTTGATGCCAAGTTTGAAACTAGATGGCAGGGACCATACATAGTCAAGAAGGCTTTCAACTCAAGTTACTATCAGCTTACCATGCCTCTTGCCATGCCTTCCCTCAATCTCTCTTGCCATTTTCTTTCAACCTTGCGTGCCTTTCAAGCACCACCAAATAAAGACAATAGGGGGAATCCTCAAGCGATAGGGAGGCCGCACTTGCATACACTCTATTGCTTTTTTGAGAGCTCCAAAGCCCTTAATTCTCCACATGCTCCAAGGTAATGCACCTCAAGCGAGAGATTTTGTGTTTGCACTTTGCGCAAGGACAAGGGAGTTTGTCCTTCAGCCATCGATCACGTTCGGGGTCCTTGTGAGGGCCACAATCATCCCAATCGTCCTGCAAGAACACATTTAAACAATGTGTGAAAATATGTTACAATACATTAAATTTGCAAGAACACATTTTAAAAAAATACTATGATAAAAAAAGAAATAAAAGAGAGGGAAAAAAAAAGAAAAAAAAACATTTGCTCTATAGTTACTATAGTTACTAAAGTAGTCCTAAGCTAATTTCTCAATAGAGAGAGAGAGAGAGAGAGAGAGAGAGAGAGAGAGAGAGAGAGAGAGAAAGAGAGAGAGTAGAGAGAGAGTGTGTGTAGAAAGAGAGTGAGAGAGGAGAGAGAGAGAGAGAGAGAGAGAGAGAGAGAGAGAGAGTAGAGAAACAGAGCGAGATAAAGTAGAGTAGAGAGAAAGAGAGAGATGTAGAGATAGGGAGTGAGGGAGGGAGAGAGAGAGAGAGAGAGAGAGAGAGAGAGAGAGATTAGAGAAAATGGGAGAGATAGAGTAGCACTATGAAAACCACAAAACGTTTATCGCGATATTTTATCGCGTTTTATAGAAAAAGAGAGTCCAACTTGGGCTGGCTAATAGAGAAAGGGGGGTAGGGGAAATTTTTTTGTATTTCAAATATTACCGTTGGTATTATCGCTCATATTTCCACGTGTATTATCACAATTATTGCCGAAATAATTGTCGTGCTTATTATTGAGCCCCGCTTTAGCGCTTATTCAAATTTGGATGTTTCCCTCTGTTTTCCTTAAGAATAAAAATTAAAGAACATTATTCCAGATTTCAAAAAAAAAGAAAAAAATGATATTAAAACAATGTCTATGTGGATAAACATGAAACTACAAAGAGGAAGCTCCGCCCTAGAGTTATGTATGCGCCTCCATGTAAAGCAAGCACCGTCAGAGATGAGAAGCCAAACATGGATGACAACTTCTGTTGAGGCATGTACACTACTTTCTTGGACTTTGCATATGCCCACAAGAGAAACCTCCATGGCATCCATGCATCATGTTTTGGATTGGCTCTCACAAACTCAGGCAGCCAATTCATCCTATTATACAAAAGCATAGTCAAGCCTATTTTACAAGTGGAACCCCTTATCTTCTACCTACACCCTCCAAGTTTGGGAATGGCCTACCTTGTTATGAGCCAGAAAGCCCTTCATTCAACAAAGAGTCCTTGCCTTGAAGGTAATCCTAGTGTTGTTTGCTCAGTGCCCCTTTGGAGCCCAATTTTTTAATTTTCATCACATGATAGAGTGAAGTGTGCCCATATTTTACAAGATGGTAACACCTATGTTAGTTTCTTCAAGCTCTATCTTGCAAGAATGTGCAAGTGGCCTACATTCTTGCAAGAACCTTTCTCATTCTCTTGCAAATGGGCTATCCAAAGAAGAGAGAGGGGGATGGGACACCAAATTTTGGTATTTAAATTTTACCACTTTTATTAACACTTCTACTACCACACACTTCCAAAGAACAATTCACACATTTCACTCAAGCGACTGCATCCATGCATTATTCCCATATTCTAAAAGGCTTGACGTAGTGGTGCCAAAGAGCTCTCTTGTCATGAAACGGTGTTGAGCAAGGACTACAATAAAGGAGCTCTTCTTCAAAGAACTCTTGCATTGTGCACAACACAAAATGCTAGCTCCACCTGCACCCATAACGCTTCATAATAACAATGGAATGCATTGTGTGAAGGTGGATGTGAGGGAGAGAAAGAGGTTATAACCTTGTTATTGTGTGTAGCATTCTCACGCAATAATTTGGAGACAAAATACGAAACATTGTGTACGTTTATCTATTTTTCTTAGAAAAATATAAAGCATTTGATTAACATAATTTAGCATGCTTTACAAAATTAGAGAGAGAACAAGGGAGGGAGGGGGGAGAGAGAGAGAGAGAGAGAGAGAGAGAGAGAGAGAGATCAAAAAGAGATGAATGGCCAACACGACAGAAAAATTCATCGATTAAAGTATATAGAATGTTTACGAATCATCTTCCAAAATATCTCTACAATGCAAGAAGCGTCATCCAATTCTAATCCCATGGCTCCCAAATCAATAAAGAGAGGACCAGAATTCATTCATGTCTTCACGTGAAGTGTGAAGTGGTGATAACTCATGCTATTAGTTCACTCCATGGGAGTGTTAATGACTGACTAAAACCGGGCATTCATGTTGGCCTGCTTGACACCATTCCTGCCGGGCCCCATCGAGCGAGCACAGATACTCGGAGGGCTTGGCTATATCATGTTTCTGTCCCCCATTTCGGGAGGTGGTTATACAAACAATGTCCCAAGCTTCTATCCGTGCATTTTGTCACATTGTGCAAAACTTCCACCAGTATTTTTAGTTGAGGTTTACTTGTTGGATTTCATTCACGTAGATTTGATCCATATATTTTTTTAAATCCACGGACAATTACCTCCCCTTGGTGCGAGCTCCCAACACACCTCTCTCTCACTGCACAACTCGCGTGGAGTAAGCTATGTAGCAGGTTGGAGTGTATGTCCACTCCCCTGTATCACTATGATCCTACTGGTGGAGGATAGCTCAAATTGTAGTTCAGGGCCCGTGAGAGTGGACCAGGCAGTTGTCTCAAGTGTACTTCCGTGTTGCGGAAAGAGTTGGCATTAGCCGAAGGACCTGAAGCCACAAGTGCTATGCCATAGGTGAGTCCCAAAGACAATGATGTTGACTCTCCAAATGATGGTCACAAGCTGCACATGGTGTCGAGAGGCCACCATGTAAAATCTAGCTCCCTACTGTTGTAGCTTTATGTGCAACCAGCCATTGGAACAACGTGACTCGCCGCGGTCGCTAGGACACAAGTTACCTGTTGAGGTTTACCTGTTGGATTTCATTCAGGTAGCTTTTATCCATATATTTTTTTTAATCCACTGACAATTACCTCCCCTTGGTGTATTCTTGGATAGGGAGCATCCTAATGGAGGGTTTAGGTGATGCAAGTGCTTGGGGCTCATTTCTACGGCTAGAATGGAGATCTCCTTATCACTACACCTACATACTGTTATGTTATGTTTAGTTACCTCCCATGGGTGTCTATCTGCCTAGAAATAGGTTTGGGTAGAAAGAATCCTCAGGAAGGGTTTAGGTGGTGCTAGTGCCTAGGGATCATTTCTATAGCTGGAATAGACCGCTCCTTATCACTACTCTCGCGTAATTTTTGGCTACGTTTAGCTACCTACCATGGGTGTCTATCCGCCTGAAAATAGGTTTGGATAGGGATCATCCTCTTGCACCATAAGTATATTTTCTTCCAATTTGTACACACTCTAACCTCATATTTTTCTTTTATACAAATCACCTCCACATTTTCACCCTCACCCTTGTGAAAACAAAAAATTGATTTTTACTCCCTTAGTCACGTTTATTATATTATTTTCATTTACTTGCATACCTTTTCCTCTTTCACCCAAGATAATACAAAAGAGGGATCATATCATATGATTCCAATATCTTTTTCCATATCCATAATTTTTTCATGTTTTTTCTTATTATATACTCATTATTCCAACACCATATGCTCATTGAGCTAAAATCCATGAATAGTCCATACACTAGTCCCACCATGTATATATTTCATATTTCATCAATAATCCTCCTCCATGCATGTGTAAAGGGAACTTGGATGCTTTGTATCATGATATGACAAAGGAGGGTCTCACTTTTGGATGCATTGTGCAAATTCAACAAAGGAGGGGACCACTAAAAGACTTTTGCAGGCATAAAAAACAGCGTTTTGGTGAGATTTTTAGCGCCCATTTCCGTTCAGAATTTGAAGAAGTGGTCAACGGAGAAAATGTAGCCCATAAGCTGAATAATCACCTCACATGTTTTCATGATTTTTGGAGCTACCACTGGTGAGATAATTTTTTTTGAGTGAACCGCAGTCTTCTCACTTTTCTCACAAAGTAACCCATAGTCTTCTCTCACCTCCTTTCCCTCTTCCACACACACACACACACTCATTCCTCTCAATCCCCCACTCAAACCTGCACCTTTCATGGTTTCTCTCACCTTCTTCACCATTAACCTCCTCTCTTACTCCCATAGCTCTCATATGAGCTCTCCCTGTACATACACCATCACTATGCCTCTCACTATTACTTCCAAAGTACAATTCCATCTTACCCCTCTCTATATACATAAATTTTAGCACATAAACAATGCTTAACCTCTGAAAATTGAGATATCTCATCAAGAAAATTTCCATTTGTATCACTATAATCAACCCTAGCGGCGGTGTCATAAAGAAGAGAAGAAGAAGAAGAGGATCAATAGTCATTTGGGAAACCTACATAAGTAAGTCCTTCTTCAAGCTTCACCATCACAAGGTTTTTGTCACTACATTCAACCATATTAATTCAACTATCCACCTCATTCTACCCATTGTAAATATAGCATTAACTTTCTAGTGATTAGTAACACTAACCACTAACATACTAACACAAAATAGCCATTGACCTAACCATAAAAGACACCTCACCTCAAAACATGTGCATAGTAACTCTCTCTCTCTCTCTCTCTCTCTCTCTCTCTCTCTCTCTCTCTCTCTACCTACTTAAAACTTTACTTTCACCTTATCTACCATCGATAATGCTCTTTTTTGAGCTCACATCCATGACTCAAACAGACAAAGAGGGCCCGCAATGTTTTGATATTAAAACAAAAATCATAATCCTGATTTGTTAGCTTGTAAATTAGGATTTCAATAATCTTAATGAGGAGTATCCACCTATAAATAGGCCCCTCTCCTTCTTGTAAAAAAACCTCCAATATCTCACATAGCACCCCAATACTCTATGCGTGAGGAGAGACTTAGGCGTAGCAACCACTTTGTGAGCTTTACTTTTGGTGTAAGAGAAGCTTTCAAGCTACACATTGCAAGTGAGAGAGAGTGAGTTCAAAAAATCTCAAAACCACTATTGTATATGCTCCTCCATCATCAATAAATTGAGTTTTGGTGCATCAAAGACGTGATTCGACATTCAAATCTTCGTCCTTCCGTTTGTGCAATACAGTTTGGTGAATTCAAGGTGACTTGTGTATTTTGGGTTTCTATCGGTTGATCTTGTTTTAGAAAGTTTTCTAGTGTGTTTTCATTGCCAATTTTGTGTCCATTGTAAGAGGATATTGTGGTGAGAGTTCTCCCACACCCTAAGACAATGTGTGTGTGTTGGCAATGTTTAGCATTCACTAAGTATTGAGTTATATTCGTACAAGCTCAACGATAGCATCATAACAGACCACCTCCATTTGCAAGTCACAATTAAGGTATTATGCAAGATCCCTTCCTCTCTCTCTTCCCTTTGCTCTAGCTTTCCTTGGTCCATTTTGTGTGTGTCTTGTTGTGAGGTTGCTTGTGTGTGTCTTGTGGCGCATCTTCTTGGTTGTGACAAAATCTCTCTTGCGTCCTAGTTGGCATACCATAACTAGGTGGTGTCCCTATCTTGCTTGGGTTTGGCTATGGGTTTGTTGTTGTGTTGTGCTTGTGGTTGCCCCAACCCCAATTGAGCAGCACTAGAGCCTTGAGGGGTGTTTAGAGGTCACATCTCTTGTTGCCCGCCCCGGACCGCCTTAGTACTCTTGTATGTCCATTTTCATGGTAAGGCAATAGAAGTATGTCTCTACTCCTCGAAGAGTAGGTTGAATGCCTCTATGCCCCACATAGGGAGGATCATGGGATTCATACATGACTTTCTCAAGAAGGGAGTGGGTAACATATATCCTATTTTGATGAAGAAGATAACCATCCCACAAGGTGACTGGTTCTTGTTTCTTTCCCAATGCAAGGAGTGACATTATGTCTCTAAAGTCAGGGGCAGTAGCATACTCATCTATCATAGAAGGTAGATCATTGTGAGTTGCTATAGACACCATATTAGCTTTTGTTCATTATGAAAGTGCATTGGCCACTTGATTATTCTTACCAGCAAAGTGAGCAATATTAAAATAAAATTGCAAAAGAAAAATTGTCCACCTCATTTGTTTGTTGGAAAGCTTGGTTTGCGTCATGAAGTACTTGAGACTTTGGTGGTTCGTTTGCAAAATAAATGGAGTCCCCAATAGATATTTCTTCCATGTGTCTAGGGCATGTAGAATAGCTAAAATCTCTTTTTTGTAAATGCCAACGACTCGTTCATTGTCATTGAGCCTTCAGCTCTCATATGCTATGGCATGCCCTTCTTGAAGCAAAACTACTCCAAGTCAATCACCACAAGCATCACATTGGACCTCAAATGGCTTTGAGAGATCCGAGAGCATAAGGACTATTGGGAGGTAAGCTTCTCTTTGAGCTTATCAAAATCATTTTTCTCTTTAGCAGTCCATTAGTATTTAACGTTCTTCTTTGTAAGTCATGTAATGGTCCTGCTATTTGAGAGAGTTTTTCTATGAATCGTCTATAGTGTGCACACATACCAATAAATCTTCTTAGCTCATGTAGATTCCTTGGGTTAGGCCATGCTTTTATTACCTCCAATTTTGATTGATCCATACGAATACCATCTTGAGAGATAATATGAACTAAGTATTGAATCTCTTGAAGGAAAAATCTACTCTTCTTTTGATTGATAAAAAGCTTGTTCTCCCTCAAAGATTGAAAAGTCACTTGGAGATGTTGCTTGTGTTCCTCCAAGGACTTGGAGTAGATGATGATGTCATCGGAACACTTCAGTGAATTTGCGGTAGGATCTAAAGATTTTCTCCACTAAACGATTGAATGTGGTGGGTGCATTAGTCAAGCCAAAAGGCATGACTAGATATTCATAAATACCAACAGTTGTATGGAACGCGGTCTTTAGGATATCTTCATTCACTATCCTTATTTGATGGTAGCCACTTTTAAGGCCAATCCTACTGAAGTAGGTAGAGCCTTGTAAATTATTAGAAGATATTCTACCCCCATTATGAGAAATCTATTTTTGATAGTGATATGGTTTAGTGATCGATAGTCCACACACATGCGGTATGTACCATCTTTCTTTTTCACTAAAAGGACTAGAGAAAGAAAGAGAGAGGAGCTATGCCTCACCATCCCTTTGTCTACCAGTTCTTGTACTTGCCTCATGATCTCCTCTTGTTGAGCTTGGGAAACTCGATAAGGAGTCTTGTTAGGTGGTGAGCTTCCTGGTAGGACCTCAATTTGATGGTCATCATGGAGGTAATTCCATAGGGATATCATCGATGAACACATCTTGGAATCCATTTAGAAAATTAGACAAGTCTAACTCTTCTTGATTCCTACCATTTACATTTGATGAAACATTAGGACCTTTTAGGGACTCTTTGATAAAAACCATTTACGCAAAAACTGAACTTTTCATTGATTATCAAGAGTAGGAGAATTTACAAGTGGTATAGTAGGACTAGACTCACTAGCATCTATATACATGCTCTTTTCCCTGTAGGTGAAGTAGATTCTCCTTTCAGGGATCTTCGTGTTGGCAGCCATGATGCGGTTGAACCATGGTGCCCCTAGAATAACATCCTCATGTTGGAGAGGAGAGATGAAAAAGTCTTCTTTGTCGACGTATCTTTGGACATGAAGCCTCAACTTATCAATCAAGTGAGTAATGAGGCTTGTTTTCCCTTGAAAGCTACATCGGCAGTTACAATATCTCCCATCTCAAAATCTTGAATGCCCAACTTAGTGGCCAACCTCATTGATATGAAGTTGTGAGTAGAGGCAGGGTCAAACAAGATGAATATATCATGCTCCCTTACTTTTCCCCAAGCATACGAGAGAGGTGATCCTTTGCAATGAGCATCCCCTTTTGGAGGTTTGATTGTGAAAGCTCTATGAGTATCATTGTGGGCATTTGTCTTGGGAAAGAATGATAGCCATGTCCTTGCTCCCCACACTTAAAACATTTGTGGTCCTTACAAAAATATTCTATCTCTTAAAGAGAAAGTTTATTTTTACCTATGTAAACTCCCTTCTCCTTACAACAATTTTTGTTGTTGTTGTTGGGATTGCCTTGGGAAGAATTTTGGGAAAACGTTTTTTCCTTTACATCACTTTTGTCTTTGCTTTCCATGGGATTGTCACTCCTTCTAGCCCCTTGTTGGAAATTTTTGTGTGAAGCAGCCATAGAGTGGTGGATTACTTAAGTGATAGAACCAGGCTGTTGGGAGTTGACGTACTCGGCCATCTCTTCAGGTAATCCCACACAAAATTGTTTCTTTTTCTTAGCAAAGTCTATCTTTTGAAAGGCAGTAGCCTTGAGATGTAAATCCCAAAACTTCTCTACATATTTGTGGATAGACTCATTGGCAAGCAGCTTCAAGCCCCACCATTTGGTAAGCACTTTGTCCTTTCCATCTCTTGCAAGGAATTGCTTCATGATGGAAACTCGTAGAGTTTTCCATATCTTTGGGGCCTCACTGTACACTAGCCCACCATTGACAAGGAGACTTCTAGAAGTGGATAGCTACATGATGTAGCTTAGAGGACTCTGTGAAGCCCTCGTCTCCAAAGGCCACATCAAATTGATGGTGGATGAAGGCCAATACTTTTTGGTAGCACCAAAGGTTCCATCATAGGTGAGAAAAGAGATACTCTTTCCTCACTCTTTGAACTTCTTGAGCTTTTGAGACCTTTTCCATGTAGGGTAAGATTTTCAATGTCCTCTCCTCTTGTATTCTCTAGGAGAATAGCTATTTCTTTCGTGGGAAGAGGAGGAAGGTGAAGAAGAAGGAGAAGAGGGTGACCTTCACTCTTCTTGCTTAGCATACATAATAGCATAGTAATGAAGATGGAGAAGATGGAAAGCTTAAGCATTGGAGCATGACTCTTGGTTGGATTGGCAATCCATAGACAACATTGTTGGTGTAGGCTCTCAACTTCTCAACAATCTTGGAGAAGGAGATGGAGCTCTTGCACTTTGCACTTCACACAATGAGAGTGTGTTTGTGTGTGGGAGATTAAACCTTCCAAGCTAGCCCCCTCCCTGCTTTGTTCGACCCCCGCTTCTAGATCAAGATGGAAGCTCATTGGACCCCTCCAATCACATGCAGAGCGTGCATATCAAGCAAGCATGCTAGCCTTGGGACAAGTTTCCCCCTTTCCTCTTTTAGAAAGAGGAGTTGATAAATGCATAATATATGGAGTACCTTGACATAACTTTTGGTGGAGTATGTGGGGGTGGATCACTATTGTAGTGCTCTTCCTAGATGTTTGCCCAATCTGCCATTGTAAGCATTAGACGTGTCCATTTTTTGGAGCTTTGTATTTTTTGTGACTTTGGGGTAGTAAATGATGGTTGTTTGGATAGATTACCTTGTGTTGGGCATCTATATGCTTCGTCACCAATGATGGTCCACATGTAGGACATGCATTGTGATCCGACATGGACAACTCTGCACGCATATCATATTGTTAGAGAGGGAGCTTCAAACTTCAAATGATATAGGGAGGGAGAAGAATCAACATAACATACCAAAAATCACTTGAAGACCAGGATAAGCATGCATGATCCACATATGGATACCCCTCACAAAGGCCTCTCTCCTCTCCTTTGGAAGTGAAATATCCACAACAAGATACCCTTCCACAATTCCTCCAACTCCTTGATGAGGGAGTTTAGGTAGACATCCATATTTTCCACTTTGTACTTCCCTGACACAACCAAACAGAGAATTATATTGCCCTTTTTAGTAGTCTCCCATGGTGAAATATTCTAGTTTATGATCACCACGGGCCAAGTGCTCCTTGATGTAGACTTGGTTCCAAAAGGATTGACAACGTCACTTGCCAACCAAAGCCTCAAGTGTTGAGGCTCTATCCCAAAATCGGGCCAATGAGTCTCAATGTTCCTCCATGCATGTGAGTCAATTGCAAGGACACACATCATCACATCATTTCAATAGTGGCTGGCGTGCCATGTGAGAAGCCCCAATGTAGAATTGTTTTCAACTATGTGTTGAATCCGAGGGATAAGTGGAAAATGTTTCAATACCTTGCGGAGTAGGTGAGCCTCACACCGGTCTTGTAGCGTGCTTTCCTTGCACATGGGACATGATGTAGCGAGTGCATGTTCATTGCGGTATAGTACGCAATCGTTGACACATGTATCGATGTGTTCATGCTCCATGCCAAGGTGCGGTGACATACAAATTCACTTGTTGACAATCCGGAGGCATGTGATGATCTTTAGGTAGCATTTTTCCCATCAAACTACATTTTAAAAAAATGACAAATACAATGGGGGGCCAACAAGAATTTCTAATTTATAAAAATGCGTAGGTAGGACTTATCTGAGAAGTGCATCTACACTTGCATTGCTCCAACAAAATTTTTCTGGCAAGTTGAGGACCTCCAACGATGCTTGGAGCATTGAGTACTGGACACCATTGTAAAGAGTTGTTCACACACTCAATAGCTTCTTGTGCCCGTTTAGTGCAAGCTCTATAATCCTTCTCGCACTTGTTGGCTTCATGTGCCAACAACTCGTCCAACATGTTGAACATGTGCTCGTACTCAAATTTCAAGTGCCCCTGAAACATGTGTGGAGGTGTTTTCAAAGTGGAGCTAGTGCGACAATCACCTCTTTCCATGCCTTCCCTCAATCGCTCTTGCCATTTTCTTTCAACCTTGCGTGCCTTTTAAGCACCACCAAATACAAACAATAGGGGGCATCCTCAAGCGATGGGGAGGCCGCACTTGCATACACTGTATTGCTTTTTTGAGAGCTCCAAAGCCCTTAATTCTCCACATGCTCCAAGGTAATGCACCTCAAGCGAGAGATTTTGTGTTTGCACTTGGCGCAATGACAAGGAGTTTGTCCTTCAGCCATCGATCACGTTCGGGGTCGTTTTCAGGGCACAATCATCCCAATCGTCCTGCAAGAACACATTTAAACAATGTGTGAAAATATGTTACAATACATTAAATTTGCAAGAAAACATTTTTCAAAAAAATCCTATGATAGGAAAAGAAATAAAAGAGAGGGAAAAAAAAGAAAAAAAAACATTTGCTCTATAGTTACTATAGTTACTAAAGTAGTCCTAAGCTAATTTCTCAATAGAGAGAGAGAGAGAGAGAGAGAGAGAGAGAGAGAGAGAGAGAGAGAGAGAGAGAGAGAGAAGAGAGAGAGAGAGAGAGAGAGAGAGAGAGAGAGAGAGAGAGAGAGAGAGAGAGAGAGAGAGAGAAAGAGAGCGAGTAGAGAGAGAGTGTGTGTAGAAAGAGAGTGAGAGAGTAGAGATAGGGGGAGAGAGAGAGAGAGAGAGAGAGAGAGAGAGAGAGTAGAGAAAGAGAGCGAGATAAAGTACAGTAGAGAGAAAGAGAGAGATGTAGACATAGGGAGGGAGAGAGAGAGAGAGAGAGAGAGAGAGAGAGAGAGAGAGATTAGAGAAAATGGGAGAGATAGAGTAGCACTATGAAAACCACAAAACGTTTATCGCGATATTTTATCGCGTTTTATAGAAAAAGAGAGTCCAACTTGGGCTGGCTAATAGAGAAAGGGGGGTGGGGGAAATTTTTTTGTATTTCAAATATTACCGTTGGTATTATCGCTCATATTTCCACGTGTATTACCGCAATTATTGCCGAAATAATTGTCGTGCTTATTATTGAGCCCCGCTTTAGCGCTTATTCAAATTTGGATGTTTCCCTCTGTTTTCCTTAAGAATAAAAATTATAGAACATTATTCTAGATTTCAAAAAAAAAAAAACCATGATATTAAAACAATGTCTATGTGGATAAACATGAAACTACAAAGAGGAAGCTCCGCCCTAGAGTTATGTATGCGCCTCCATGTAAAGCAAGCACCGTCAGCGATGAGAAGCCAAACATGGACGACATCTTCTGTTGAGGCATGTACACTACTTTCTTGGACTTTGCATATGCCCACAAGAGAAACCTCCATGGCATCCATCCATCATGTTTTGGATTGGCTCTCACAAACTCAGGCAGCCAATTCATCCTATTATACAAAAGCATAGTCAAGCCTATTTTAGAAGTGGAGCCCCTTATCTTCTACGTACACCCTCCAAGTTTGGGAATGGCCTACCTTGTTATGAGCTAGAAAGCCCTTCATTCAACAAAGAGTCCTTGCCTTGAAGGTAATCCTAGTGTTTTTTGCTCAGTGCCCCTTTGGAGCCCAATTTTTTAATTTTCATCACATGATAGAGTGAAGTGTGCCCATATTTTACAAGATGGTAACACCTATGTTAGTTTCTTCAAGCTCTATCTTGCAAGAATGTGCAAGTGGCCTACATTCTTGCAAGAACCTTTCTCATTCTCTTGCAAATGGGCTATCCAAAGAAGAGAGAGGGGGATGGGACACCAAATTTTGGTATTTAAATTTTACCACTTTTATTAACACTTCTACTACCACACACTTCCAAAGAACAATTCACACATTTCACTCAAGCGACTGCATCCATGCATTATTCCCATATTCTAAAAGGCTTGACGTAGTGGTGCCAAAGAGCTCTCTTGTCATGAAACGGTGTTGAGCAAGGACCACAATAAAGGAGCTCTTCTTCAAAGAACTCTTGCATTGCGCACAACACAAAACGCTAGCTCCACCTGCACCCATAACGCTTCATAATAACAATGGAATGCATTGTGTGAAGGTGGATGTGAGGGAGAGAAAGAGGTTAAAACCTTGTTATTGTGTGTAGCATTCTCACGCAATAATTTGGAGACAAAATAAGAAACATTGTGTACGTTTATCTATTTTTCTTAGAAAAATATAAAGCATTTGATTAACATAATTTAGCATGCTTTACAAAATTAGAGAGAGAACAAGGGAGGGAGGGGGGAGAGAGAGAGAGAGAGAGAGAGAGATCAAAAAGAGATGAATGGCCAACACGACAGAAAAATTCATCGCTTAAAGTATATAGAATGTTTATGAATCATCTTCCAAAATATCTCTACAATGCAAGAAGCGTCATCCAATTCTAATCCCATGGCTCCCAAATCAATAAAGAGAGGAATAGAATTCATTCAGGTCTTCACGTGAAGTGTGAAGTGGTAATAACTCATGTTATTAGTTCACTCCATGGGAGTGTTAATAGCTGGCTAAAACCGGGCATTCATGTTGGCCTTCTAGGCACCATTCCTGCCGGGACCCATCGAGCAAGCACAAATACTCGGAGGGCTTGGCTATATCATGTTTCTGTCCCCCATTTCTGGAGGTGGTTATATAAACAATGTCCAAGGCTTCTATCTGTGCATTTTGTCACATTGTGCAAAACTTCCACCAGTATTTTTAGTTGAGGTTTACTTGTTGGATTTCATTCACGTAGATTTTATCCATATATTTTTTTAAATCCACGGACAATTACCTCCCCTTGGTGCGAGCTCCCAACACACCTCTCTCTCATTGCACCACTCATGTGGAGTAAGCTATGTAGCAGGCTAGAGTGTAGGTCCACTCCCCTGTATCACTATGATCCTGCTGGTGGAGGATAGCTCAAATTGTAGTTCAGGGCCCGTGAGAGTGGACCAGGCAGCTGTCTCAAGTGTACTGCCGTGTTGCGGAAAGAGTTGGCATCAGCCAAAGGACTTGAAGCCACACATGCTATGCCATAGGGCAGTCCCAAAGACAATGATGTTGACTCTCCAAAGGATGGTCACAAGCTGCACATGCTGCCGAGAGGCCACCATGTACAATCTAGCTCCCTACTGTTGTAGCTTTATGTGCAACCAGCCATTGGAACAACGTGACTCGCCACGCTCGCTTGGACACAAGTTACCTGTTGAGGTTTACCTGTTGGATTTCATTCAGGTAGCTTTGATCCATATATTTTTTTAAATCCATTGACAATTACCTCCCCCTGGTGTACGCTTGAATAGGGAGCATCCTAATGGAGGGTTTAGGTGATGCAAGTGCTTGGGGCTCATTTCTACGGCTAGAATGGAGATCTCGTTATCACTACACCTACGTACTGTTATGTTATGTTTAGTTACCTCCCATGGGTGTCTATCTGCCTAGAAATAGGTTTGGGTAGAAAGAATCCTCAGGAAGGGTTTAGGTGGTGCTAGTGCCTAGGGCTCGTTTCTATAGCTCGAATGGACCGATCCTTATCACTACTCCGGCGTAATTTTTGGCTACGTTTAGCTACCTACCATGGGTGTCTATCCGCCTGAAAATAGGTTTGGATAGGGATCATCCTCGTGAAGAGTTTAGATGGTGAAAGTTTCTAGGGATCATTTCTTGAGTGTTACGTTTAGTTACCTTCCTTGGGTGTCTATCTATTTGGAAATAGGTTTGGATAGGGAGCGTCGTCCTGAAGGGTTTAGATGGTGCAAGTGTCTGGGGCTCATTTCTATGGATGGAATGGAGCGCTCCTCACTACACTGGCATTTTTTTCTGCCCATTTCTATTGTTGGAATGGAGTGCTCCTCATTATCATCGATCTCATGTCTTTATTTTACTTTATTATACAATTTCTTTAAAAACCTAATATTTTGTGATTGTATGAATACATAGGTGGATTGTGAACTTGTCAACGTTGGTGACACATACTTGGTGATGAGGCCTGTGATGATATCCTTGTGTCAATTTGGTCCTAAGTTACACAATATAGGGAAGGTGTACATGGGTTGGTATAATGTTCACAAGAGTTTGAACTCTGCTTTAGCGCTTGCAAATTGTTTGATTAAGCCTTGGAGAGCACCTTTTAATAAGTCTGAAAGGAATATTGTAAATAATAATGTACATGCTGGATGGGTCAGTGATCATAGTCCACTACATAATGTTGCTTTTTTCCTTGATTTAAACTACTGGAACATGTATTGTGATGAATTAGATGAGGAGGTGATTCTAGAATTCTCTGACGTGGTAAGTAATTTCTACATCAATCCAGATGATCAAGCCAACATCATTTAATAGGAGCTACTAAAGATCAAAGCCTTATGAATGCACAACGAAGATGAATATGAAGAGTCAATGAAGATTGGAGTTACACACTTTTCACATTTTTCCAAAATTGCCATGTATTGTAATTTCCCTATCTATTTAGCCATTGTGATAATTGTAACATGTTACGGGCTCAATAAGAGTTCCAAGATGTAAAGTATAGGTCAGCTAGTGTACCTAGGTTGCAAATACAGAAAGTTGTGGAGACTCAAAGGTCTTGGGTGCCGGGACATTATACATTTTAAACCTTGGCTAAGGTATAAAAGCCAACTTTGTAAAGATTTTATTAAGCTTTTGGATAAGAAATACATAGCGTGAGCCAACAATTCTCACTTATCTCCTTCTCATGCTTCCTATTCCCTTGTCGGTTGTCACATTCCAATGTCGTCTGCTGCGTTGCAACCACAGGTAAGTGCTCTATGGATTGACATAAACATATCATGGTGAATCGTAGCTTTTGGCGTTGCCAACAGGCGGTCTAATTTCATCATAAATAGGAATTTAAGCTAGGAAATTACAAAGTAAGAATAGGCCGGGTATTGGGGCATCATTGCTAAGCAGTTAGATGCGCTCGGGGTCAAAAACGACTAGGTCAAAATCTCACTAAGAATCGCATTTTTTTCACTTCATTAAAAGTTAGATTTGAGACCATAAGCATGTGTGCTTAGGTCTTACATACTTGTCCTAAAAGTTTCGTAACATTCGGATGTTTTTTGATGCTATAACGATCATGTTTTCTTTGTTGATTAGTTACAAGCTTTTGATGACCGAGGTCATTTGAGGGTAGCTTGTGTATGTGAGTTGTCTATTGTTTTCCAAGACATTGACACCCTCTTGTAGCCTCTATGCACTAGTTGAGTCAACTTCGTCCCATGGATTGACAATTATGCTCGTGGTTCTCGCTATGTCTGCAACAATAAGATAAGAGTGAGGTTAGGAAACCCATCCACATCTAGTGCCGTTACCGGGGACAAATAGACCTAAACTAGGGAAAACAAGAGCGTCTTGTGTTGTTTTCCTTTAACTTCCTCTAGGATCACCTAGATTTAAACTTTCTCTTTAAAACCACATAGCTTAAGAGTGTCGTCTTTTGCTCTGTAGACATAGCTTGGAAGTAGATTGTACTTGCTAAGTACCTTGTAGGATTGTAGGATTAGGTTAGGATTTTGAGAATGATTGATTGACAAGAAAAGTCTTAAGATCAAAGCTCAAAAAATCTAAAAAAACAAGGAAATAAGTGTTTGTGGATACTTTCCACAACCCAATTGCACAAGAACTTAGGAGTAGGGTAAGTAGAATCTCAGGTGGGATCTCAAATCATTGCTCAATCCAAAAGAACCATCTCTGAGTTGTTTATGTGAAGCTGCAAAACTTCAGATCTATGAATTGAAACAGCACCAAAAACTGTCAACCACTGAATCTGGTTGGACATTATGCTCTAAAAGTGGAATGAACCAATGGGTAAGCTTAAATATTCATTTGAGATAAATTTTCAAGAGTTTGCAAAAACTCAGATTATTTACATTTTCTTGAGAATTTAGGCCAAATTAAGTTTTGACTTGACTCACAGCTTAAAACATGTCATAAATAGACTGACCATTGAGAAAAATGCAAAAAATGTTCATTTTAGGTCAGTAAATAATCGCATTTTTTGCTTCTAGCTTAAAATAGATCAAGGTTGATACGTACACCAAAGACTATATGTATGATTACAAACATGTTTTGTGAAGGCTCATAGAGTTTGAATCACAAAACAAACCAAAAACTTGATAAACACTCAAATTTATATTGATTGTCGAGAAATTGAGTTTGACTTGATGAAACTTGTTCAAATCCTATGAAACTTGACTCAGAGGCTTAAAAAATGTCACAAAAAGACTAAGTATTGAAAAATACAAAAATTGTTCATTTTAGGTCAAAAGTAAATAATCATATTTTTTGCTTTTGACTCAAAATGGTTCAAGGTTGATAACAAAGACTCTATGCATGATTACAAAAATATTTTGTGAAGGGCTCATAGAGTTTGGTAACAAAACAGACCAAAAACTTAATAAAAATTGAAAATTTTTGTACTAATTGTCAAGAAATTGAGTTTGACTTGGTAAATATTGCTCAAATTTAGTGAAACTTTACTTAGAGGCTTAGATTGAAGTGTTTAACAAATGTGTATGCTCAGGTGGCCAAAAATATGCTAAAATTTACCAAAATTAAATAATCATGATTATTCACTTTTGCCCAATTTTCAAGTGTTTTTTGCCAACCAAGCATACCACAAGTTCTATCATGTTGTATTGAGCACTCAATCAAACTTGGTAAAATTTGGATCTGTAAAGAGAAAATTGTGGCTAGTTTTGTAAAGACAGTATGCAAACACAAAATTGTTGACAAATTGAGCAGGGTTTATCCAAACTTAGTAAAACTTTGCTAGGGAGCTTAAATTAAGTCGCTTTACCTGCTTGTATCAACATCTTGGCCAAAAAATATATATTTCTAGAAGTAAATAATCGTGATTATTTAGAACTATTACCATATACATATGGTAGTGATGTGTGTGAACACACTAGGACCGCCGGGGCATTTTTCCCTCTTTAGGAGGTTTTCTCCCTCGAGCATTGTATATACGCCCATCACTCTAGGGCTATCTATCTTTCCATTGCATACTAAGTAACACACTCTCTATCGTGTGCCTTAAGCTTCCTTCATCTTCTCTAAGCTGTGTGTGTTTCTCTGCAACCCTAATTCCAACAATTGGTATCAGAGCAGGTTGCGTCCTCTTGGGCTTAGTCGCCAGCTTCTCCAGCACACACCTGCTCACTTTCACCGATTTCAGTGAGCTTTGGCAAGCGTTCGAAGGTCGACAAAAATTTCGGGAAGGCTTGTAGAGCTTAGTCTGCTCAGATTTTTTATTCGGGCTCATTTCGTCCTCCATTTCAACTACAGGCAGTACAAGACAGGCTATTTCGTCATTTTGTCCAAAATTTCTGTTAGTGCAGTTTTTTGCATAACAGGTGCCCCATAGTCTTCTATGGTTCGTGCTATATAGCACGTGTTGTTCCCGCTCCGTCTCTCCTATTTTCGGGTAGTTTTCACATCATGGCTGACAACAACACAGATGTGTTCAAGATGTTTGCTGCTGAGGAAAGGTTGGATGGGGACAACTACCCTATGTGTGCTTATATGATGCAACATGTTCTTGTGTCAAAGGGCATCTGGAACATTGTGCAGGGCATTGATGTACGTCCTGGTTCTAAGGATGTAGGCGATGTTGAGGATGTTGCAGGTCTTGCTGCAAGGATTGCTGCTATTAGAGTTGTTTTGCCTACGGCAGAATAAGCTCATTGAGATGTAAAGGATGCGCAGGCTAATGCATTGATTGTGTTGTCTGTGAAGCGCACCATTGTTCCTCACATTTGTTCACAGCAAAATCTGCAAAACAGGCTTGGGATATTCTAGCAGGTCTTTATGCAAGCCACAATGAGGCTAAAATTGCTTTCCTGCGTAAAGAGCTGGAGTCGAAGAATATGCATGAGGAAGATGATATGGACACTTTTCTTGCTGGTGTCAAGGATATCAATGAGCAAATTATTTCTCCAGGTGAAGTCATTTCAGACAGTTTCCTTGTGCAGACTATTCTTGATGCCTTACCAGATTCTTACCAGACTTTTGCTAGTACTTGGAGACTTATGACCCAAGGAAATCCTCAAGTTGTCAAGTTTGATGCATTATGCACATTAATGTTGTAAGAGTCACTTTCCAAAAAAAACAAGACTAGGCAGCGTACAATTGAATAGGCTTTTATTGCTTCTCAAAGAAAGGGTGGTAATAGCAATGCAGCCACTTCTTATGGTTCTGCTGCGAGTGGCAAAACTTCTGTTCCTAATGATTTTGCTAGCAGCAATTCGTCTGGAAATTTTGGTGATAAGGGCAAAAAGAAGATGCATTGCCATTATTGTAAAGCTAATGATCACTTGATCAAGTCGTGTCCTAAGTTTAAGAAGAAAGAGAGTGGTTCCACTGAAAATGTTGGTTCCACTACAAATGAAACCATTCTTGAGTCTTCTGTATAAAGAGACTGTGTTGCTGATGTTGATGCAGAATGGGCTTTTAGCGCAGAGTGCACTTACAATCCTGTTGTCCATGATGCATGCTTGTCAACTGCTGCAGATTCACATGTGTGATATTTCAACAGTGGTGGTACAAAGCACATTACCTCACATCGTGAATTGTTTACCTCTCTGGACTCTTTCACTCATGGGAATTCTGTCACACGTGCCAACAATGCCTCTTATCCGGTTCAGGGAGTTGGAAAGATTGTTCTTACTAGTGCAAATAGCAGTTCCTTCACACTTATTGATGCACTTTATCTACCTGGGATCAAGAAGAATCTCTTGTCTGTATCCACACTTGCTAGACTTGGACTTGTAGTCAAATTTGTGGATGACAAATGTACAGTTCATGATCTCAGTTTTGGTGATGAAATTGTTGCATATGGACTTTTGTGCAGTGGCCTGTATAAGCTCACTTTGTATGACAAGTGTGGACGCAAATGCTGTTTGCAGATTCAAGGCCTATTTGAGATGCAAAACTTTGGCATGCACATTTTGGTCATCTATTATGGTTGCTGCATTTGTAGAAATCTGATATGGTTGCTTCTTTGCCGCCTCTTGAAGCACCTGTCAAACATGTTTGTGAAGGCTGTATTTTAGGTAAGATGAAGCGTTCTAAGTTTCCAAAGGATGGTTCAGTTCGGGCCACATGCAGGTTGCAGCTTGTGCATAGTGATGTTTGTGGACCCATGCAAACTCCATCCTTGGGCAATTACCTTTACTTCGTGACTTTCATTGATGATTACTCCAGGCATGCATGGGTATTTCCACTTAAAACGAAGTCCAAAGTTTTTATGTGCTTCAAACAATTTTTGGCTATGGTTGAAAATGTCTCGAAATGTACTATGGGCACCCTCTGTTTCGATCGAGGGGGGATTACATGTCTCATGAATTTAATGCATTTCTGGCTAGTCGTGGGATAAAACACCAATGTACAGTGCCTTATACACCTCAGCAAAAACTTCATTAAAACTTTACAAAGCTGGCTTTTATACCTTAGCCAAGGTCTAAAATGTGTAATGTCTGATACCCAAGACCTTTATGGCTCCACACTTATTGTATCTGCAACCTAGGTACACTAACTATCCTATGCTTTACATCTTGGAACTCTTATTGAGCCGGTAATACGTTACAATTATCACAATGTCTAAATAAATTGGGAAATTACAATAGTACATGGCCATTTTGGAAAATGTAGAAAATCTATAACTCCAATCTTTACTGCTTCTTCATATTGGTCTTCAATGCTCATTTGTACGTCTTCGATATTTAGTAGCTTCGGTTAAGTGACGTTTACTTAGTTAACATTCCCCCCTTCTGATTTTAGTGCCCGTCCCTCGGGCACTGTTGAAAAGTGTTCGTGGAGGCTGTGGAAGGTTTTTGATTGGTTGTTGATGGGCTGATTGTCTTCATTTGTCATTGAAATTGTTGATGGGTTTAATTTGTTGCAGCATCTTCATTGGTCTAAATAGTCTAATGTGAGAGATAATTTGTTGCAGCATCTTCATTGGTCTAAATAGTCTGATGTGAGAGATGATGATGCATTTGTCCGTTGTAATAGCATAATGATGAGGCTGATGTTTATTTATGGAAAGTATACAAGAGAAGTAGAATGATGAGGTTCTAAATTAGGGTCTAATACTTGGATGACCAAAGGAAAAAAACCTTGTGGAAAAAAAGTGCCTTGGGATACGCGTATTATTGGAGTACTTATTAGCATGGGAAACATTAATAAAGTACTCAAGGGATTATTTGCTAATATATGGAATTAAAAAGGCAGCAAATATGAGAGGATAGCATGATGGAACATTGGTTTGCTTGTTTTTAGTCCACTCAAGGTGCATAGGTGGAAGCAAATAAAGTTTTTAATGCATATGTCCAATGGTGCGACATCCTGCAATAAAGATTTTGAGGGGTTATTCAAAAAGATGGTGTAGCTATAAAAGTATATGACATGGCTTTGCAAGCTGGCACCTCTTTAAGAATGGTTTTTATTGATGAGGATATGTGCTCTCATCTTACTTTGCATTGCGCATGAGTGTTGGACTCTACAACAAGTTAATAGACTTTGACTCTTATGCTCATCTCATCCAGCATTAGCAACATGGCTTAAATATCCTCAACTCTTCCAGCTTGAGAGTAAGCCTAATAACTACGACTCTTAGCACAGAATTTAATATGACTTCTGATTTGCTCATTTTATGGCTCAGCAACCCCGACTCTGACTATGCCAAAGAGTGTTTTTTGCACCCTGGCGACTTGAATTTTTACATTCTTGTGCTTACTACAAACATTTCTTCATGTAAAAGTAAGCTTGAATCCTCAAAAAGAGGATTAGCGAAAAACAAGTTCTCATCAAAGGTTTCTTTTCCATACCTGTTTAGCATCCTTGAATTTTCATTTGCGTTGGTTGGGTTGTCCTTCTTTGACTGTGAAGACTTCCTTATCTGTTTGATTCTCCAAGTAGGCTTATTGATAGGAGTCTTTTGATGTTGTTGCAAGCCTCTGTTCACAATTGGCATTTGAATTTTGACCAAGAGAATTGGAAGACTTAGGAATCCAAATCTCTTGATGACCTTCGTATCTCCTTTGCTGACTTTGCTTCACCTTAGGTCTTGTTGAGCTCTTGAGATCTTCATCCAGGTTTGGTGTAGTTTCAGTTGGCTTGTGGTTTACTGGTAGCCAAATCTTTGTATACCCTGTGTAGAATCCTTGTCTAAGAGGAAGTTTTTCTGATATCTATCTCTGTTTTGTATCCTCTTGAGAGTTGTGGTAGACTTTAGCATCTTTCAATGTGGTTTTGTTGTATACTTGTTGCTTAGGTATCTTAGGATATTGTAGTGGTTGATACCTTGTGGGCCTTCTTTCTTAGGAGGGACTTGATGTTACTTCATATGTCCTTACCTGAGGTTTTGGTACCCATATTTGTCTGTTACCTCTATAGTACTCTTGTTCTTTTAAGCTCCATTGTGATGCTATGCATCCCATGTGTCTGTATTTTTGTGTTGATTTCCTATCTTTAATCCAAATTGGATCATTGACTTTGACTACACTGCTCTAGACAAACACTTGCTTGACTTTCCTTTGCTTTCTTGAGTACTTTGGCTAAAATATCTTTGCTTTTCTGGGTGTCTGCTTAGAGGGTTCAATTGGGTCAGACATTGACTTGAAGTTTTGAAAGTTTGACTTGCTTGAAAAAGCTGATCCATGAGAGTTCTTTTATGTAGAGGCATATGCTATCAAAACAAGTTCATGACCTTGTACAAGCCCCTACGGATGCTAAACTTGAAGTCAAGGACTATCTGAAGATGATGCAAAGCCTCAAGCTGCCATAAAATGTGGCAAAAAAGGCAAAATCAATGAAAGCTAAAGTCCAGAAGGCTACACAAAGGTCACCACCAAAATCTCCTGAGAAGAGACAGATTATGCCAAAAAGTACATTGCATCTTCTAAGATAAAAAGCTACTCAAATGCAGGCACACAATGCTCAACAATTGTAAGAA
This sequence comes from Adiantum capillus-veneris, assembly GCF_014529385.1. Classification (NCBI taxonomy): domain Eukaryota; kingdom Viridiplantae; phylum Streptophyta; class Polypodiopsida; order Polypodiales; family Pteridaceae; genus Adiantum; species Adiantum capillus-veneris. Next base: position 37,328,139 of record NC_140945.1, on the reverse strand, counting down.
AAAGGTGAAGTATTACAACAAAATGAGCCAACATCAACAAAATCAGGTGACCAAGACAAAGCCATTGTAGAAAAAGCTCAACCCAAGGACACTGCCACAACAAAATCAATCAATACAAAAAGAAATCATGAGAAGATCAAGTGCAACATCACCAATGAAAACGAAGAAAAGCTGTCAAGTGAAGTAAAGCGAGATTCTCAGTTAGACAAGAACCTCATGTATTTTTGCACTTGGAAAAAATGTGGCCAACCACAGCTAGAAGATGCTCTTGAAGTTGTGAGTATATCTAGAGACAAACGAGCATAATGTTGGGGAATCATCTCCACCGCCATTCAAATAGGTCCACAAATCATCATACTCATTTTCACATGATCAAAGCAAAAGATATGCTAGAAAAAATCATAATGAGAATGACAATGGCCCAGAAGATGTTAGAGATACAGAACGTAAACAGGATGCAGTCTTTAGAGACAACAAAGAACGAAGACAAACACTGGTCACTTGGGGGCGACAACACAAAGTCCTCAAGCACAATTCAAATGGAAGATCTTATTGAAGATGATTCATCTTCATTGAGCAGAACTTCAAAAGTGCTTAAAGCAAAGAAGGCAATAGCAAGTGCTGATCAAACAAAGCAAATAGAAACCACGATAGCTATTGAGCAAAGAATGCCACCAAGACAAGAAGTTAAGAAGAACGGGGTTGCAAACAACCAGGAAGCAATAGAAAGTCCAAAGATCCAAACATTGCCAGACAAATGTAAGTCAAAGTGGAAAACAAAGTCTCAAGTCACCCTCCATAGAGACACAGTTAGATCGAGATGAGACCATGGCAAAAGAGAGACATAAATCTTCAATAGAACTAGCAATGAGAATAGCTATAGTTCTCAGCAGTACAAAAGGAGCAATTGTCAGATGTAATGCTCTATTGGATAAAGAAGCAAAGTGCAATATAGTTGCAGACAACATCCATAGCATTCTAAAGATTACTCATGGAATCTCGATATGCATATGCAAGCTTGGTCTCATGCAATTGCTTGAGCACTATGGGATTTGTCGGCTTTTGGCTTTTGCTTGTGGAGATCATCTGAAACTTTTTCCCTTAATGATCTTCGTAGAAGATTTTTTTTGTAGATTGTGATGGGATATGGGTCAGTGGGAAACTTCCAGCAGCCATATGATCTTTCAATGGTTTTTTCTTTGAAGGGGTCTGCTGGCTAGAAGTTCTTGGGCTTCTAACTCATGTAGCATTTTCTGGTACTAGAGCTAAGCTTGAGAGATTTATAGCTCCCCCCTTCCTAGGGTGATCACTATAGCCTGCTTCATTATGAGAGTTCAAAATTATTTGGCTTTGGTTTAGTCTCACCTTCTAGGATTGTGAAGGTACACTTTGGTTAGCATTGTTGATGTTTGGCATCTGTAAACCTTCTGCATAATTTCCTATGTATCTCCATGAAACATGACAAATTATTCCCCAAGTCAAGCTATAGATAGCATTATCTTTGCCCTGATATTGTCTATCCCATGGGTCTCCTATGATATGAGCTTCTGTGGTTTCAAGACCCAAGGCATCATAGATGCTAGACTCTCGTCTATATCTATGACTGCTTTGGTCAAAGTATATGCTCGTTTGGTCACAACATCGAAGCTTGATTTCTGATGGAGGAGAGTTTGGCTCTGAATAGATTTTTGGGTTCACTCGGGTAATATCCTTCAGCTCTAGAGAGGATGGGCTATAATAGATTCTTTCTTCTGAAATGAGCCATCCTTTCTGATATATCACTGGAAGCACTTCTATGAGCTGGTATATGGGCCGCTCAAACACAGGTTGATCTTTTTTGTACAGTTTCCCTTTTTGGTCTACATAGTGTGCATATGAATTATGTGTACCATACAATGCTAACAGCATTCTGTTTGATGTGTCCCTTGGACTCATGAATGATTTCACACTTGTGGAAATGGATGCAAAATCATTTGCAAACCTTACAGTCTTTTCAATGTTTGGTGATATCTGGACACCTTGATTAAATTCATGCAAGAATTTGTTGTTCAAAGAATAAATTTTAAGCTTTTCAGGTGGCTGTGCATCTTTATGCTGATTTTGATCTTGCAGTGCTTTTACTAGTGCTTCTAATTGTAATGCAAAATCATCTGATTGCATTAAAAGTGACAAGTTAAATGCACCCACATTGAGATTCGCATTTCCAAATTTTTATGTACCTTGCTTGGCAGTTGATGTGTTCTTGTTGTCTGAATTTCTTGGACAATCTTCAAAAAAATTTCCACCTTTTCGTCCACAATCTGAGCAATATGCCATGACAGGTGGTATTTCATTTGGTTCTGTCATATCAAGCTCTAGTTGAGAAGTTTCTCCTTCTATGTTGGCCAAGTTGTCGGCATCTTCTTTTAAAACACTAAGCATCAAGATGTAGATTGCTCCATCTTGACCTTTGTAATGTCTTTGGCTCGGTTCTCCAATTAGACTGGATTCAATTGGCTGATCTATTGGATCTTGCAATTCTGGCTCTTGACGATAGATCTGACCATTGTAATCCATGTACAATGACCCTGATTGCATATGCACTAAATGGATGCTTTGCTGGCTTGTGTAGGTTGTTGGATAACCACTTGGATCAATCTTTTGCACTTCTATCTGCACTTCATTTTTGAGCTTGCAATACCTGGCTCCACCGAATTCTGTGAACATCTGGGAGTTCTCAAGTTATTATTGTTTAGTGTCCGCAGACTCTGATTCCAAGAATCTGGCTTAAGTCTCAATTTTGTGATCCTAATTTCACCAAATTTGATTTGTGGAGTCTACTTGATATGCTTGACTACTAGGTGAGTTCACATTATTTACTACTAGGATTTTTTTAAAAAAAATTTCAACTTTTTGCCATCTGGTTAAGCAACTAAACTTAAGCTCCCTAGCCAATTTTTACCAATTTTGAATAATTACTACTCAATTTGTCAGTAGTTTTCTATTCGCAGATTGACTTTACAAAATCTGGCCACAATTTTCACTTAAGAGATCCAAATCTTACCAAATTTGATTTGTGGGCTTAATATAACATGCTAAAACTTGTGGTATGCTTAGTTGATCAAAAAAGTTGAAAAATAGGGCAAAAGTAAATAATCGTGATTATTTACTTTTAGTAAATTTTTTGCATATTTTTTGTCATCTGAGCATATACACTTGTTTAACACTTCAATCTAAGACTCTGAGTTTCACTGAATTTGAACAAGATTTACCAAGTCACACTCAACTTGTTCTCGACATTCAGTACAGATTTCGGTTTTTATCAAGTTTTTTGCCTATTTTGTGATCTAAACTCTATGAGCCCTGACAAAAGATGTTTGTAATCATGCATAGAGTCTGTGGTATCAACCTTGATCCCTTTTGAGCCGAATGCAAAAAATGTGATTGTTTACTTTTGACCTAAAATGAATATTTTTTGCACTTTTTTCAATACTCAGTCTTTATGTGACATGTTTTAAGCCTTTGAGTCAAGTTTCACTGAATTTGAACAAGATTTACCAAGTCACAATCAAGATCTCGACAATTAGTACGGATTTCAGTTTTTGCCAAGTTTTTGATCTGTTTTGTGGTCCAAACTCTACGAGCCTTCACAAAAGATATTTGTAATCATGCATAGAGTATGTGGTATCAACCTTGATCCATTTTGAGCCAAATGCAAAAAATGTGATTATTTACTTTTGAAGTAAAATGAACACTTTTTGCAATTTTTTCATTGGACAGTCTTTTTATGACCTATTTTAAGCCTTTGAGTCAAGTCAAAATCTAGAAGTTTGACAAGATTCATCAAGTCAGACACAATTTCTCGACAATTAGTATGGATTTTAGTTTTTACCAAGGTTTTGGTCTGTTTTGTGATCCAAACTCTATGAGCCTTTACAAAAGATGTTTGTACACATGCATAGAGTCTCTGGTATCAACCTTGATCATTTTTGAGCCAAATGCAAAAAATGCGATTATTACTTTTGACCTAAAATGAATGCTTTTTGCAATTTTTACAGTACTCAGTCTTTTTGTGACATGTTTTAAGCCTCTGAATCATGTTTCACCAAATTTGAACATAAACCTCTCATGTAGCAGGCATTGTTTGATGTTGCTAATCTATCATTTGGCTTGTTATGACGCTTACGGACATTAGCTCTTTTCCCCAAGTTAATTACTTAAAGTAGTGATTTTAAAATGGCCCCGGTTAAGAGGACTCGCTTTGGTGGAGCCCACGACCACGAGGCAGGAACGAGCAAGGTGAACGGGAAGGGAAAAGCTCCCATGGAGGAACAAATACCGGCCATCTCACGGGCCATGGACGAAGAAATGGAAGAGGTAGATCATAATTTCATTCAAGTTGTTTAATTTAACATTGCACACGTTTAGTTAGGAATGAAAATATCCCCAAACATGTTGGAGAAATCCGATGGAAACCTCGGCATTGAATTCATTGTACATTAAGTTCTAAAGTAGGTAGGAAATGATTGATGGGTATGCTGGTTGCAATTAGGAAAGAATGTCTGCTAGGGAAAATTTAGCTCGACATGTTCGTTTTATTTCCAATGTTGAATCAGTCGTGACCCCCCTACTGATCACAGGGGGCAGAGTTCCTCGTTAAGGGCTCTTGAATCCATGACTTGCTTTCTGTGCAGTGGATACCCACGACTTGCTTTCTATGCGGTGGGAACCCATGTCTTGCTTTCTATGCGGTGGGAGTGTCCATGACGTGCTTTCTATGCGGTGGACATACCTAGTTGTATAGGCAGCTAGGCGACAACGGGAGGAGTGAACTCTCGCTGGAGGGGGGATGTTGTACCTCCAGAACATTGGAACTTTTATGAATAAGTTTGAGTAGAATTTTTACTAGAATTCTGTCTTAGTGCTGTTTGCAATACTGGTTGAAGGGTTGTATTAACGAACAATGTGATTCAGAATTAAACAAGGAATCTTTATGTTGAACAACCTTTGTAGTAGTAATTAGGTCACACAAGGAAGTGTGAGTGTGGGGGTGGAAAGTGGGGGCTTGGCTAAGGTTGCCAATGCCTACGAGATGGGTTGTCCTGATTCGTCGGTAACTCTCTGTCCCCATTGTGCTTACTTCGATATTAGTAATAATCATTGCCCCTAGAGCGGTGAAATCTCGAGTGTACGTGCCTCTGAAACATGGGGAAAAAGGCGCTCGGGGTTTCTCTCCTCTTGGAAGGTGGGTCTTAGGATCGCTAGATAGTTCAAGTACGCTTCCCCTGCGAGGTGGAGCTAGATCTCCCTGCTAGTAGGCTCGAACTCGACTCACTTTGTGATGAGAGATCATCCGCTAGTCGAACCCTGAACCATTTTGTTTGCTTCCGCAATAGATCTAGTGGCCACCGGGTTCACCATCAGATCCGCCATTGGAAACGGCGGGGTGGGGACCTCACACTTACCACCTCCAGTGCTAGGACCACAACCACCACATCCGAGAATCACTTCAGTGAATCAAGTGGGTTGTGAGTCATCTATTGATTGTTTGGAAGGCTGTGAGGAAGATATAGATCCTAATATTGCCTATGTTTCCATATAGCAATCATTATGGATGACACATAATCCTATGGGAACCGGCTCTAAAGATAATTACTCGGCTTACATGATTAAGAATAATAGGATTTCACTAATGGAATTACCAGTGAGATGAATTAATCACTATTAATCTCTTTCCTAGCAATTAGAGGGTGCAGAATCACCGCATGCATAGGTGTGAGAAAAACCACCTCTTAGAGACTTAACGACAGATTAATCTTACCTTAATTATATCTTAATGCATAATAGAGATGGATCTAAATCAGCTACAATATTAATGCGTGATAGAAAGAGTGATTCTCATCAATCTACACAATTACCAGCTTACCGATTAATTTCTATGCTACCTAGAGAGAGAAAATTCTAATAATCGTGCACTAATCATTAATTAAGAGTTATGAATGGTTGATAATTCAACTATGGGATGATGATTACATAATAGAATATGGTTAAGGAGAATTTAGAGAGTAATTATAGAGAATTACAACTAGGAATAAGCATAATAGACGAGAAATTTAGATGGTAATGAAAAGGATTCGCAGAAAGCATGAATTAAACCGTGGTTACCGTGATTAAGGGCTGATAATCCTCTCGATTCTCTGATCTAATCGAGCTTCTTGAGGCGAGAATTCGACAGCACCTCCCTCCTTGCTTCTCCTTCAAAAGGTGTGTGTTCCCGCAGCACCTTCCCAGAGTGTGTGTAGGTGTGTGGTGTGCACTGTGTGTGTGTGTGAGCATATGTGTGTGTGTGTGTGTGTGTGTGTGTGTGTGTGTGTGTGTGTGTGTGTGTGTGTGTGTGTGTGTGTGTGTGTGTGCAGGCCTTTAAATAGGATCCTACAAGCTGAAAATCGATTTGTGCTGGTATAAGCATCTGAGTGAGCACTCAGTCTCTGCATTGTCAAGTTTAATTCCCCTACCCACCAAGTGTCAGGTTGGCTTGGTTAACTGACTCTGAGACTTAGTTGTAAAGAATGAGGATGCAAGAGAGCTACACAAGACAAGCACAAAGCACAAAGCACAAAGAGATGGAAAGATTCTTCTTCTTCTTCACAGAAAAGAGAGTACAAAATGACTAAGTGCTAAAGCTGAAAAGTAGCACATATGTACATGCGGTCACTAAGTGTGAACTCGCTAGAAGCGTACTAGGCTGGCACTATAAGTGTAGTCCAGCTGTAGAATCACTGGCAGAGATCCTCCGTGTCGGTCACCTAACGCGCCAGTGAGTAAATGCCGTAAGCGGCCAAGACCCGTAGTGGATGCCAGCTCAAGGTGTAGAGCTCGACATCCCAACACTCCCCCTCGAGCTCTGCACGTCGCAGAGTCCAAGCATAGTCCGGAAACGTCGAAGCTTCTCAGCTCCGAGGGCCTTGGTAAAGATATCGGCTATCTGCTCCTTTGTGCTGACGTAGACCAAGTCGATGTCGCCCGCCAACGCTCGCTCTCGAATGTAGTGGTAATGGACCTCTATGTGTTTGGTCCTAGCATGGAACACTGGGTTCCTAGCCAACTGCATGCTGCTGAGGTTGTCACAATGGATGAAAATCTGTTGGTCCACCTGCACTCCCAAGTCCTCAAGTAATGTGCGTAGCCAAGCTACCTCGCACGCCGCAACTACTGCACCTCTGTACTCGGCCTCTGTGATCGATAAAGCAACCGTAGGCTGCTTTTTGCTGCTCCAAGTAACAGCAGCACTCCCAAAAGAGAACATGAATCCACTCGTAGATCTCCTATCAACAATGCTACCTGCCCAATCTGCATCTGTATACCCATACAATGCTAATGGTGGATCTGCTGCATAGAACAATGCGTAGTCAAGAGTACCTTGCACATACCTAAGTGTGCGTCATACTCCATCCAAATGTGGCTTCCTCGGAAGCTACATGAACTGACTCTCCAAGCCTACTGTGTAGCTCAAGTCTGGCCTCGTGATAGTCAAGTAGATTAGACTACCCACAATCTTCCTGTACATGTTGACATCCTCAACAACATCACCCTTCTCTGCACTCAGCTTTGCATTCACATCCAAGGGAATAGAAATTGGCTTACAATCAACCATACCATACTTTGACAACATGTCCAAAGCATAATGTCTCTGTGATAGCCATAATCCCTCTGGAGTCCTGATCACCTCAATGCCAAGAAAGTAGCGCAACTCGCCTAAATCTTTCATTTCAAACTCCTGTTTGAGAAGACCCTTCACATGGTCAATCTCCATAGCATTATCACCAACAATAATAAGGTCATCTACATACATGGTAATGACCACAATCCCCACATCACTCTCACGTACATAGAGTGAATGAGCAGCATGAGCTCTCCTAAAACCAATACTGACAAGATACTTGACAATCCTATCATACCATGCTCTAGAGCCCTGCTTCAAACCATACAAAGCTTTGAGAAGCCTGCATACATAATCTGGGTAACCTGGATCGACATAACTAGGTGGCTGATCCATATACACTTCCTCTTGCAACTCACCATTCAAGAAGTCATCCTTTACATCCATTTGATGCATAATCCATCCTCTAGATGCAGCCTCTGCTATGACATCTCTCACAGTCGTCATCTTTGCCACTGGAGCAAAGGTCTCCTCATAGTCTATGCCATACGTCTGTGCATAACCCTTTGCCACCAGCCTTGCCTTGTGACGCTCAATGTTACCATCAGCCTTATGCTTGGTTTTATACACCCATTTACAGCCAATAGCTTTCTTGCCACTTGGCAATGGCACCAACTCCCATGTGTCGTTTGCTTCCAATGCAGCCATCTCTTCATTCATTGCATCATCCCAATGCACATTTCCAACTGCATCCTCAAAACATGTGGGCTCCACATCCTGTATCACCTTAGCCATGTAGGCTTGGTGATGCGCTAGATACCCATCATAAGTCAATTTCTGAACTGGATTTCTGACTCTGTTAGATCTGCGCGGTCTTGGGTCACTCCTTTGCCCTCTAACATCTTCTAGTACTTTCCTTACACCAGGTGTCCTGACAGCCGGAATTCCAAATTCCTCATCAAAAATTTGTTCAGAACCATCTGAATCCATGTCTACATGTGAAAAACCTGATGATGCATCAGCCATAAAGGGAGGTTCATCATCCTTTTCCTTTCCTTTTCGTGATACATTCCCTGTACCTGCTGGTGGAGTAACCTGCGTACGTAGTCTACCATTCCATGGCTTCTCAACAGAGCCATGAGAAGAGGACTCTTGTGGTCCACTCAAAACCTGCGACTGTGGCCTCACATTTTGTACAACCACATCATCTTTTATATCAGCCCCAATAGTGCCATGTGCATTACTGTACCAACTACTCATCTCATCAAAGACTACATCTCTGCTCACTCATAATTCTCGTGTAGTAGGATTGTAGCACCTGTACCCCTTTTGTTCAAGGGAATATCCCACAAGAATACATTTCTCTGCTTTAGGATCCAATTTCCTACGCAACTCATCTGGTACATGCACGTAAGCTATGCAGCCAAACACTTTCAAGTGTGCCAAATCAGGCTTTGTACCTATAAACTTTTCCTCAGGTGTTATATCATGCACCGCAGCTGTAGGTGTCCTGTTCATAATGTACACAACTGTATTTACAGCTTCAGCCCAAAAATGATGAGGCATGTTCTTCTCATTCATCAATGCACGTGCAACCTCTGCAATGTGTCTGTTTTTCCTTTCTATGACCCCATTCTGTTGTGGAGTATATCTGCATGTAAACTGCCTGCGTATACCATGCATTCGTAGAAAATCTGAAAAACCATTGGAGAAGTACTCTCCCCCTCCATCTGACCTCAATGTCTTGATTTGCATATCTGTCTCCTTCTCAATCATGACTTTGAAGTCCTGAAAGTGACCAAACACTTCACTTTTGTTACGCATGAAGTAGACCCATACTTTCCTTGTATGGTCATCAATGAAAGAGACATAATACCTGCAACCATGTATACTTGCAATATCAGTTGGACCCCAAACATCTATGTGCACCACCTCAAGTGGATTTTTACATACATTGCGCTCATGTGGAAATGAGCCCTTTGACTGTTTTCCAAACTGGCATGCTGCACACACTTTATGCATACCATCCACCTTGAATTTGGGCAAACCTTTTACAATTTGTTTTGATTGCATGCTGCGCAATCTCTGCTCATTGACATGGCCAATGCGTTTGTGCCAAATGTCAACATCAGCCACAACACGTGTGCCCTGTGCAAATAATGCAGCTTTTACCTCAGGCATGTTTACATTCAGTGTAAACATTCTATCCACACATTTGTCCTCTGTGATCAACTTACAGCCATTCTGGAAATCTTCTACATAACAGCCATTTGGATTGAAGCGAACCTGCAAACCCTGCTCAACCATTTGTCCAACAGAAACAAGATTCTTTGTAATGTTTGGGACATGAAGTACATCTGCTAAGTACTTTGATTTCCCACTCTTCGTATTTAGAGGTATGTCCCCTACATGAGCAATGGGGTGAGCTATGTCATCTCCTTTCTGCACATAGCCTGACACATCTGGTTTGCGCATATCTCTAAACCACTCTCCACGAGACGTCATGTGATTAGAGGCACCTGAATCCACATACCAAACATCATCTTGGGTGGAATTCTCTGCAGTCATTGTATTCATTACATGCTGCATAACAAACATGCGCTCGTTTTTGCTATCATCTGCATCTCTGCTAGTAGATGCATAGTTGCCCTGTTCTCTCTTTCCACTTGCTTTTCCCTTCGGACAGTCACGTGACATGTGACCTCTTTCACCACAAGTCCAACATTCTCTGCTATTTGGAGTACGTTGCTGCCTGCTTGATCCTGCACCACGACCTCTTTGACTCCCCCCCTGCCTTGAGACTGGTTTCCCCTGCCACCTGTATTGTTTTGATTTGATTGACCTTCCAAAAATTGGCCCCTGCAACCCCTTGGGCCTCGACCACGACCTCTACCTCTACCTCTGTTGGAGTTAGAATAGAAGGCCTGTTCAGAATTATTTCTGCCATGAGAAGAAGATGTGTCAAGGTTCTTCTCCTCAAGAATAAGCATAGAAATCAAATCTTGGAACACGGGGATGTCGTCTCTTGTATTCATGGAAGACCTAAAATGTACATACTCATCTCCTAGACCATCCAAGCATGCACGGACAATGTCATCGTCTTCCACTGAGACTTTAATAGATCGAAGAGCCTCAATGATACTCTTGATCTTCAAGGCATAATCATTGATTGAGAGGTTGTTCCTCTTAACCTGATTTAGCTCCGACTTTAGTTGAAGCTTCCTGGCCTTGGTGTTCACCTCGAACACTCTACCTAAGTTTCTCCATGCAATAGCGGGGGTTTCAGCATCCTGTAGATAGCCGATCATGCCATCTGTGATGCTCATAGAAAGCCAATACATCACTTTGCTCTGGCCTTGTTGCCAGTCCCTCAAAGCTTTCCTTTGTTCTGCTATAGCATTTGCCTCGGGAATCTCTGGTTCCTTTTCATTGTCTCCTTCTACATAGTCCCAATAACCTTTTCTTTTTAGGAAATTTGTTATTCTGAACTTCCATGCAGGGTAGTTATTTTTATCAAGCTTCTCAGTAACAATCTGACTGAAACCGTCATACATCTTGAAGCACTAAGACAAAATAGCTGCAATCTGCAAAAACCTGCAAATCTGTTGAACCTGCTATCGTGGTACCTGTAACGCTTTCTACACTCAACGAGTGTCCAGAATCAAGCGTACATACAACCACTATACTTGTACAGTAAATCTCTGTGTACTGCACTTTGGAGACTTGTTCAGAAACTTGTACGAAAAACCCCTAAAATTTTTTCCGCTATGCGGGGCGCCTTCGGCATCTGGTCGTGGATTGCGAACGAAGGTATTGTGATGCTCTTCCTCTCTTAACCTCTCTTGCCTGCACCAGGCTCTGATACCATGTAAAGAATGAGGATGCAAGAGAGCTACACAAGAGAAGCACAAAGCACAAAGCACAAAGCACAAAGAGATGGAAAGCTTCTTCTTCTTCTTCACAGAAAAGAGAGTACAAAATGACTAAGTGCTAAAGCTGAAAAGTAGCACATATGTACATGCAGTCACTAAGTGTGAACTCGCTAGAAGCATACTAGGCTGGCACTATAAGTGTAGTCCAGCTGTAGAATCACTGGCAGAGATCCTCCGTGTCGGTCACCTAACGCGCCAGTGAGTAAATGCCGTAAGCGGCCAAGACCCGTAGTGGATGCCAACTCAAGGTGTAGAGCTCGACATCTCAACATTAGTTACTGGCTTGGAAACTCTCCCAGGACTCCCACAAAGAAAGAGGGCGCCCCCTAGCTGCTAAAGCTGATCTGGAGTGGGCTGGAACCTGTTCCCACACAGTCCCGGGCCCCTGGTGCCTCCCTGGACAATTTTTAGGAAATTCGGTTCTATGCTAAAACGGGTCATACGAGTCGGATTTTGATGCCAAAAATTGCTATAGCAAGCTCTAGCTAAGGCATACTGGCCCGAGTACCTGCCATATTTAGCAGCCCTCGGGGTCCGAAAATGCATTTTTTTGAAATTCGGGGTACTGGTGCAGTTTTTCGAGACGATCAAAACTGGACGGGTCGGGTGACCAAAAACTTACTATTTTTGGAATTTATTTTTACAAAAATTATTTTAATTCACATTTCGGAGCTTTAAAACATTCTAACATCATGGCACTGACAGAATTTGGAAAACTGCTAAAAATAGTAACTTTTTCCATTATGTTCGTTTCATGGTACAATGGTGCTCTTTTTGATCGGGGTCAGAGACCTTACAACCTCCCCAACGTGAAAAATTTGAGATGTACTCATCTCAAGAATGTGTTTGGGTAATCCTTTATGAGCGTTGGTTCGTCCTCCCATGTTGCATCTTCTTCAGGGTAATCCTTCCACTTTACCAGATGCTCCATGATAGTTCTGTTGCGTAACTTCCTTTCCCTTGTTTCCAGTACGTAGTCAGGTTGGAGCTCTAGAACTCCTTGTGCTGGCATGACTATCTGATTTGAGTCCAAGAATTGATCAGGGTTAGGAATATAGGATTTGAGTAAGCTGACGTGGAATACATCATGAACCTTCAAGTTTGCAGGTAACTTTAGCTTGTAAGCTTGGTCACTCACAACCTTAATGATCTCGAATGGTCCACAATACCTTGGGCTTAGCTTCTTATATCTACCTAGAGATAAGTTGCTTTTCTTTGGTCGAACTCACAGAAAAACCTTATCTCCTTCTTTGAAAGTTTTTTCCGAACGGTTCTTATCTGCATAGTGCTTCTATCTATCCTGGGCGGCCTGAATGTCCTGGCGAATAGCTCTAGTCTGTGCTTCCATATCTTCCAACATCTTTCTAGAGGCTTCTACCCTGATGGTTGGATTTGAGAAGTTCAGTGGTGCTAAACAGTCATGTCCATAAAGAGCTTTGAAAGGTGACATTCCAATGCTTCTGTGTTCGGAAGAGTTGTAAGCATACTCCACCAAAGGTAGATATTGTGACCACTTCTTTGGCTCATGCGAACAATAGGCTCTGAGAATGTCCTCGATGACTTGATTAACTCTCTCATTTTTCCCATCTGTCTGTGGATGATACGCTGTATTGAAGGCTAATTGTGACCCAATAGACTGGAAAAGAGAAGTCCAAAATTTTGATGTAAACTTGGCATCTCTATCACTGACGATACGCTTGGGTAGACCATGTAACCTAAAAATCTCCTTGATGAATACCCGACTAACATCTGAAGCAGTAAAGTTTGTCTTTACGGGTATTAGATGAGCCACTTTTGTGAGCATATCAACAACCACGAAAACAGAATCATAACCTCCTGTAACAAAATCCATACTGATGCATTCCCATTTCATCTGGGGTATGTCAAGAGGTTGAAGTTGCCTTGGTAACTTGATTCTTTCGGCCTTTATCCGCTGACAAGAAAGACATTGCCTCACATAGCGAAGTATGTCCCCTTTCATTCCAGACCAAAAATAACTCCTCCTGATAGCATGAAGAGTCTTAGCATAGCCTGGATGTCCGGATGTAGGGCTATCGTGCGCTTCATAAAAAATGGCCTTCTTTAAGGCTGGATCTCTGGGTACACAGAGTCTATGTCTGTAGTAAAGACATCCTCCCATAAGAGAGTAATCTTTAGCTTCAGGCATCTTATTCTGCTGGACTAGAGATACTATACGTTGGTACTCTAGATCTACCAAAGATGCTTCTTTGATTCTATCCCAGATACGGTTATTTGGAATAGAGATAGCTCCGAGAAAGGATTTTCGGCTAAGACCATCTGCAACTGCATTTTCCTTTCCTGGTCTATACTTTATGTCAAGGTCATATTCTTGTAATAGCTCTATCCATCGTCGTTGTCGCATATTGAGAATAGGTTGAGTAAAAATCCAATTTAAGCTCTTGTGGTCTGTAACCAGCTGAAACTTGCGTCCGAGAAGATAATGTCTCCATAACTTCAGCACGTGAATAACCGCTAAAAGTTCCAAATCATGAGTAGGATAATTCTTCTCGTGATCCCTCAGCTTTCGCGAAGTATAAGCCACTGGTCTTCCTTCTTGAGTAAGAACTCCGCCTAGAGCAAATTTGCTAGCGTCGGTCGCTACTTCAAATTCCTTACTGAAATCTGGAAGCTTTAAAATAGGAGCTAAGACCAAGAATTCTTTTAGTTTAGCAAAGCTAGACTCGTGCTTGGTCTTCCATTTGATCCTCATTCCTTTCTTCAGGAGTTCCGTCAAAGGTGCAGAAATACGTGCATAGTCCTTGACAAAAATCCTGTACCATCCCGTTATTCCAAGAAATCCTCTTACTTCGCTGACGGTGGATGGTTGAGGCCAATCAATGATGTCCTTGAACTTGTCTGGGTCCATTGAAATCCCCTCAGCCGATATGAAAAATCCAAGATAGTTGACTTTTGGTGAGCAAAAAGTGCACTTGCTCTCTTTAGCGTAAAGTTGGTGTTTTCGAAGAAGATCAAGTACTTTGCGAACATGTTCTTCGTGATCTGCCTCGTTCTTAGAGTAAATCAGAATGTCATCAAAGAAAACCAAGACAAAATCATCCAGGTAAGGTCTGAAAATATCGTGCATAAGTCGATTGAAGCTTGCAGGAGCGTTCGTTAGACCAAAAGACATTACTGTGAACTCGTAGTGCCCATACCTAGTATTGAAAGCTGACTTTGGAATATCCGATTCCTTGATCCTGATTTGGTAATATCCTGACCTTAGATCTATCTTTGTAAATATTTTGGCGCCGTGGAGTCTGTCCAAAAGTTCGTCAATCCTTGGAATTGGATACATGTTCTTGACAGTTACCTGGTTCAGTCCCCGGTAGTCTATGCATAGCCTTAAGGTCCCATCCTTCTTCTTCTGAAAAAGAACTGGAGCACCCCAAGGAGAAGTACTGGGTCGAATGAATCCTTGCTCAATGAGTTGCCTAAGCTATTCTTTGAGTTCGATGGCCTCTGGAAGTGACATTTTATAAGGTCTTTTTGAGATAGGTTCACACCCAGGGATAGTCTCAATCTCATGATCTACTTCTTTGTGAGGTGAAAGATTCGTAAGTTCTTTAGGGAATACATCATCATACTCCCTCAACCAGTTTGGCCGAAGTGAGTTATCTGATTGGTCCACCTTGTTGAGTTTAACCGCATAAATTTGCTGACCCTACCTTAGTCCCTTCAAAAGTCTGCTGGCCTTAAGTAGAGTAGCCCTAGGTCTCCCATTTTCCCCCTGGATTAAGGCTTCATTACCCAAGTTATCTATAAAGGTAAAATTCCCTTGTGCACAATGTATGTGGGCCCTATTTTGCTTTAGCAAGTCCATCCCTAGTATCCCATCAAAGAATCCTAAGGGTAGGGTTCGAAATTGGGCAGAAGTTGGGTGTCCCCCTAAATCAAAGTCGATTTTTCCTGCAGAATGTTGAGATACTACTTCCTTGCCGTTTGCTAACTCTACAACTAGCTTGCTTGTTGGATACTTATCTAGCTTTAGCTTCCTCATGCATCGGGGTGAAAGAAATGAAAGAGTACTACCACAATCTATAAGGAAGCTAGCTCGTTCACCTCTGAGAGATCCTGGCGTATGAATGACTGCGTATTTCTCGCAGCCATTGGGATTGTCAATTGCAGCATGTAGGGTTGCTCTCTCCACTGCTTCGTCACCCACAGTTGGTTGTACCACTGCGGCATTCACTCTGGCGGTAGCTCCACTCCCTCGCCCTCTGTTCATCCTTCCTCGTCGTCCTCTTCCATTAGCTTGGACACGCCCACGGGTATTCAAGGGTATGGCATTGACGTTGGTTGCCTGAATGTTCCTGGGGCAATTGGATCTGTAATGTCCATGCTCGCCGCAACCATAGCATCGAACATCGGGGAACTCCATGGTTGTGGTGGTAGCCACAATAGGGCGCTGGTTATACGCTTGGTTGGCTGGTCTGTTATCCCAAGCAGTGGTCCTTGCCCTCTTTGCCCAATGATTCCTCCTGTTCTGATTAGCCTTTTGTACTTCGAGAGCTAGAGGTTTGGCCCTCAACAAGGCATCCTGTAGCGTTGTCAGCCTAAGGGCTTCCAATCGAGTATTCAGGGGATCGATTAGTCCTTGGCAAAAGCTTTCCACCTGTTGTTCCAAGGTCATCTTAGGAGAATATCTCCGAAGAGTGACAAACTTTGCATAATATTCTTTGACAGATGAATTCAGCTACCGAAGTGAAAAGAATTCATTCATCCTCAAGGTTCTATAGGCAGGTGGTAAATAGCACCCCATTATCGCAGCTTTAATGTCTTCCCAGGACTGGGAAGATCCCTTAATATCCATGTCCTTGCAATGTTACTTCCACCATATCTTGGCATCGCCAGTCAAGCGGAACATCGCAAGCATGGTCTGATTTACGGGTTGGGTCCCCGCAGCTTCAAAGTAGTCGTCCATGGCTTCCATCCATACTTCTGCATCTCTCTCCACATTTTCCCCCTTGCCCTTAAAGATCGGAGGTTGGGATTGCTTAAGGAGAAGCTTCTTCTCTTGCGCTGCCGAGTACAGAGCAACAGGCGGTACCTACATGGATTATACGAATTCTTGATACATTACTTGGATTTCAAAATAGACACGAGACTTTAAATAAAATTCAAGATTCTACTTTATCAAGAGACAAAGATTCAGGGACAAAAAGCACTTTATTGATGAAAATTTATTACAATTGAAACCTCTCAAGGTTTAGGTTAACTGATGACCAGCTTATTACATGGCTTTATGGATTGCGTATAAAATATGCCTAGGAGATGGTATTCACATGATGCACTACTTCATTCGTGTAATAGTTTCTATACTCATTCTTGAGTGGATAATAAACTAAGATATCAAGCCGGAGTTCCGCTTTCAGTAATCCAAAGGTTTTGACTCGGTTCGCTGGGATCACATTGGTGACCTTCTCCAAGAGCCAGTCGTTGATGGTTTGATTGGAGTTGTCTGAAACAGTCTGGTCCAATCGTGTAGGCACCACTCTCAACTCTTCTCCCCAACGTATCTTGTTCAAGTCAGTAGCCAGGCATCCTAGCTTCCGAGCGTTGATGTAGTAAACCCCTCCTGGAAATGTCCAATCAAGTTCCCATCCTCTATCAATGCGAGTGGAGTATGGCGTATAAGGCTTCAACAGTATTTCCATGACATCTCGCCTGAACTGGTAAACTGGGGATCTTTGATTAGTGTAATTGTGGCATAAACAAATGTGTTCCCTCACTAATTGCACTTGTGTGTTTATTTTTTTGTGGATTTTGGATGTGTGTGCATGAAGCATTGTATTCATAATTCCCTAATGTGTGACCGTATCTTGCCAATTGTGTGTTTACACACTCTAATTTCACACTAACCCCTTGCTAATTTGACTAATTTTTGCTAACTTACTAATTTTCTATGAAGGATTGGAGCATTCGACCATTCAATTGATCTTCAATGGAAAGGTAATTAAGGTGGTATTCTCAACCTCCCTAGAATGTAAGGATGTGAAGGATTGTGTAGATATCCCACCATGATGCAATGTAATGCTATGCTATGTTGATGCAATGCAATGTTGATGTTATGGATTGAAAATTTTGCGATTTTTCGTTTTCACGCCGTCGTAAGGCCGGAATTTTTAAGATTTGATGGCGTATGATTTAATAAGTTTCAATTGCTAATTGGTGATTGTGTGTTGCTAATTGGGTGCCTAATTGAGTTAAATGCAGGCTTGGATGGTCAATTTCAAGTGTGTGTGCACTAAAATCAAGTGTGTGTGCATTCTAATTGAGTGTGTGTATGCCTAATTTTAGGTGTGTGTGCACTATTTTGCCCATGTTTGAGCACCTAGAAATCAATGTGTGCGTTATGATTTTTCAATTGTGATGATTGATGTGTGTTGTGCTCATGCCCAACTAATGATTTGTAAAATCACATTGCAAATCCGACAAGTTTAACCCTTTTCTGTGCGCACCTAAAAATTGGTAAAAAACTGCCAAGTTTTTAGTGTGTGTGCGCCTAAAAAAGTGTTTAATTTGCATGATGGATTCAAATTTTGATTGCATATTGGATGTGTGTAATGATTAAATGTTATGTTTTTGTGCTTAAAACAATGATTTACACACTCCAATTGCATTGAATTTTGACCTAATTTTTTCGATAATTTTGCCGGTTTGATTGCCTAGTCTTGATTTTATTGATTGAATTCTTGGGAATTGATGAGATTTTTGCAATTTCATTTGGCTGCACTATTCCACAATGTGTGGAGAATTTGTAGAATTTTTTGGATTTTTGGGTGATTTTACGCGTTTCTGCTAATTTTTGACCTAAATTCGGCTTTTTTTCGGTTCCAGAGCGTGCCTTTTGGTGGATGGACTTTCCTCGTCGGATAGAGCTTTATGTCTCTTGGGATAATTTCCTACGACGCTAAAATAATCTTCTTCTTCTTTCTTCTTCCGCTTTCGTCGTCGTTCTTGTGCTTCGTGAGGTGTGAACCCACCCTTCCACACACAACACACAAGCTACAAGAAGACATTATATATTTTTGAAAAAAGAAACCTACTTGTCTTCTTTCTCTCTTTCCTCAACAACTGTGGAGCGTTTTCTCTTTCGCGTTTTGTCTTTTTGCCTTTTTTTGTGTCATTGACTTTTGTATTGATTCATTTCATTTTGTTTCAATTTCATTTTAATTTCATTTCATTTCGTTTTCTTTCCCATTAAATTTCATTTCATTTTATTGCAATTTTATTTTCTTTTTTTCCCACTTTCATTTCATTAATTTGTATATTAGTTTTAAAAAAACACAAAAAAAAACCCATTAAAAATCATAAAATAATAAATTTTTTCAAAAACCGAATTTTTGTTTAAAAAAAAAAGGAAACTCATTAAAAGAAAAGAGTTTTTTAAAAAAACACAAAAAAATTAAAAAAACATAGAAAATCACCAAAAAAATTAAAAGTTCACAAATTTTTTTACAAAATAGTAAAAAACCCAAAACAAACTCACAAAAAATCCTTAAAAAGTCCAAAATTATAAACAGTTCATAAAAACTCATAAAAATTCCATTTGTTTAAAACATTATCAAAAAAATATAAAAAATCAAAACTTTCCCAAAATAAAATCATAAAAATACAAAAAACTTAGGAAATTCAAAATTTCATTAAAAATTAGGAAAAATAAAAAGAAAGTCACTGGAAGTACCAGAAAGAGCCAGAAAAAGCGGGAAAAAACAAAAAAAATAATAATGAAAATCCAGAAAGAGCTAGCAAAACTAGCAACAGTCCGAAGAAAAGGACTGAATTAGCAAAAAAGCACTGTCAGAGAGTCACACCAAGCAAACCATGCACAAGCAAATGAGATCAAGCCGAAAATCGTCCAATCACGGAGTTAATAAACTCTTGCAAGTCTGAAGAGCAGTCAACTGCAAAAGCGCTTTGACTAAAGCAGTTTAATCAAACCGAGCAGGAGAAATTATGCTAATCAACACTAGCATCTTCTAGGGAGACAATTTTTACAGAACCCTTCAACCTAGACTCAACCCTCGAGCTGAGAATGCAAGTACAACAAAGCAAGCTAGGAGCATGGCAACACATACACAACTTCAACAGAGCAAATTTTACAACTATATGGCTACAATGGAGACAAAGTCTTGTACACAGATTTAGAAGGCCATAGATATGTAATGAGCAGTAAAAGCAGCACAGAAGCCAAGATCTTATTGATCAGAGTAAAGCCAGATTCAAAGAACTCCCAAATGTTCACAGACTTCAGTGGAGCCAGGTATTGCAAGCTTAAAGATGAAGTGCAGATAGAAATGCAAAAGATTGATCAATCTAGTTATCCAAAAATTTGCACAAGTCCGCAAAGCATCCATTTAGTGCATATGCAATCAGGGTCATTGTACATGGATTATAGTGGTCAGATTTATAACCAAGAGCCACTAACGGAAGATCTGACAGATCAACCAATAGAAGCAAGTCTAATTGGAGAATCAAGTCAAAGACGGTACAAAGGTCAAGATGGAGCGGTCTACAGCTTGATGCTTAGTATTTTAAAATAAGATACGGACAACTTGGCCATCATAGAAACAGAAGCATCTCTGCAAGAGATTGACATGACAGAACCAATTGAAATACCACCAGTCATGGCATATTTCTCATATTGTGAACAAAAAGGTGGACATTTTGCTGAAGATTACCCATGGAAATCCTGACAATAGGGATGCATCAATCGCCAAACAAGGTACATAGCAAATTGGAAATGAAAATCTTGATGTAAGTGCATTTACCCTGTCATTTTTTATGCAATCAGATGATTCTGCATTACCATTAGAAGCATCAGTAAAAGCACAGCAAACTCAAAATCAGCATAAGGATGCACACACACCTGAAAAGCTTAAAATTGATTCTTTGAACAACAAATTCTTCCATGAATTTAGTCAAGGTGTCGAGATATCACCAAATCTTGAAAGACTCTTAGGTTTGCAAATGATTCTGTATCCACTGCCACAAGTGTGCAATCATCAAACAGAATGATGTTAGCTTTGTATGGTACACATAATTCATATGCAGACTATGTGGACCAAAAAGGAAAACTGTACAAAAAGGATCAACCAGTGTTTGAACGGCCTACATACCAGCTCATAGAAGTGCGTCCAGTGATAGATCAGACAGGATGGTTCATTTCAGAGGAACGAATCTATTATAGCCCATCCTCTCTAGTCCTGAAGGAAATTAATCGAGTGAACCCAGAAATTTGTTCAGAGCCAAACTCTCCTTCATCAAAAATCAAGCTTTGATGTTGTGACCAAACGAACATATACTTTGACCAAAGCAGTCGTAGATATAGACGATATTCTAGCATCTATGATACCTTGGGTCCTGAAACCACAGAAGCTCATATCATAGGAGACCCATGGGATAGACAATATTAGAGCAAAGATGATTCCATCTACAGCTTGACTTGGAGAATAATTTTTCATGTTTCAAGGAGATACATAGGAAACTATGTAGAAGGTTTACAAATGCCAACCATCAACAATGCTACCCAAAGTGTACCTTCATAGTCCCAGAACGTGAGACTAAATCAGAGCCAAACAGTTTTGAACTTTTACAATGAAGCAGGCTATAGTGATCACCCTAGGAAGGGGGGAGATGTAAATCCATCAAGCTCAGCTTATGTACCAGAAAATGCTACAGTAGTTAGAAGACCTAGAGCTTCTAGTCAACAGATCTCTTCAAGGCAAAAACCATTGAAAGATCATATGGTTGTTGGAAGTTTCCAATTGACCCAAATTCCATCAAAATCTGTAGACAAATGCCTCTATGAAGATCATCAAGGACAAAGTTTCAGTTGATCTCCACAAGTCAAAGTCAAAACCCAACAAGTACGATAGTGTTCAAACAATTACATGTGACCAAGCTCACACATGCATATCAAGATGCGCATGGTAACGAATATCAGCAAGATCATGATCTTGTACAAACTCCTACGGATGGTACGACTGAAGTCAAAGACTATCGAAAGATGATGCAAAGCCTCAAGCTTCCACAACAGGTGATAGAAATGTCAAAGTCAATGGGAGCTAGACTCCAGAAAGCTACACAAAGGTCACCACCAAAATCTCCTCCAAAGAGACAGATTCTGACAGAAAGTACAATGGATCTTCTAAGAGTTCAAACCCTGCCAATGTAGCTGAATCAAAATCTTCCATTGGCGTCTGGTTCACATCCTTGTAACTATGGTCTTTTAGGTATATTTTGGTTGCAGTCTCCCAACGTCTGAGGTATATGTGGTCGTAACCCCAATCTTGGACCATCTTTACTTGTCTCATGAATGGTATTCCCAAGATGATCTCGTAATTGTTCTTTTTGTCGAAATCAACTATTGCAAATGTATGCTCATACTCGATTCCGCAAGCGGTGACAATTAATTTTTCTAAAAGTCCTAGAGGCTTCTCCATGAATCCATCTGCCAGTTGCAATTTCATTCTGGTAGCTCTCAAAGCTGGTTTTCCCTATTTTTTCCAGATTTCTTTGGTGGCAATAGCGACTCCCGCTCCATTGTCAAGAATAGCTTTAGATACTACTCCTCTACTGGTAGTGTGGTATTTCAATCTTCTCCCTCGCAATATTCTCCAACCTTGTTTAATTTAAAACTAGAATGGTAACAGAACACTTTTATGTCCCTGGACACTTTTGTGTCTTGTTAAGTGACTATTTTGCTTGAATTATTTGAAGAGTATGAAAATGAATTTCTGCGTGCTATATATCCACAAATTTTCCTTATGAGCTGAAAAAAACTTAGCATTTTTTTTTGAGTATCGATCTCACCATTAACCTTACTCTTGCACAACATTTTTGAACCTAAACTGTGTGAAAAAACGGGTCCTGTTTTTGGTTTTTTTTCAATTTTTGGCAACTATACCACTCTAAACTTCATGTTTGTGAGGTTTAGATGGCTAGGGTTAGGAATTCTTAGTTCTCAACATGTTTTGATGCTTGTAGGGAGAGCTAAGTGTTAAAATTGAAAGTTATGACCAATTTACAAGAATTGCATAATCCTATTTTTTGGCCAAAATCAGTACTTTTATGACTTTTTTGGTGGCTTTCTTGATATCCAAATTCAATTTTGATTGTGTAAGTGTAATGTTTAACATAAATCTAATCTTACTTGAGTTTTGGGGGACCTAATATGCTATATAGCATAGTATATGATGATGGTTGAGTTTTTTGATTGCTGAAGAATACGATACATTTTAGAGTAGCAAGTATAACTTTCTCAATATTGCTAGTTTCTTAGGCCAATTGTGTGTATTTTGTAGGTAGTGATCATATCTAATCATAGACTACAAACTTGGCTAGATATTGAGTAGTTTCTATGGGTTTCTAGAGGTCATAATGCTAAACCCAATTTTTTCATGTTTGCTATATTTAGCACTTTATCATTGCCCCCAAGGTTCCAATTGTAAGAGATCCATTATCCTTTTGACATGCTCCATGGCTCCTTTTGAATCCAGAGGCCCAAAGGGAACTAAGAAAACATGTATATAGTATCTGTATTGAGCGTGACTATAGAAACTTTGATGATAGGTCCGCAGAATGGAAAAAATGCAACTATTTTGTACCTATTTTTTCTCATGTCCTACAAAAATCTCCACTCTTATTTATATGCAATCAACCGTAAGAAATTGCTGTTTTGGGAAAAATGCACTTTTCCATCAACTTTGGAGGCTTTTAGTGACCAAGGGATGAGAAAAATTACAAGTTTCTCATTTTTTCCATATGTAGTAGTTATTGAACTATAAGCTCATGAAAGGATTTTTCAAAATGAGTGGATCTACTATGGTTTTGGAATTTTTTCCCAAAACCCTGAAAGGACACTTTTATGTCCTGTTAGGTTACCATTCTAGTGTTAAAGGTACTGGCCTAGTGTTTAGTTGAGGCTTGTCCAATTCTCTGATCTCTTATTGAAGTTTCGAGGTAGGGTCTTTTACTCCAAATTTTTCTAAGAATTTGCCTACGGTGGTCCACATGTTTGGTCGTAACCTCAGAAGTTCGGCTAACGTGATTGTGTATGCCACAGGTGTGGACAGTAACTCAATCAACCCTTGTTAGTCCATAACTCTGTTGGAAGAAAGTATTTGAGATGGGATTGCTCTCACCTAAGACTTAGCTTCATACTCCTCTAGGTAGGAGGTTAGAGTTTTTAGCGAGTCTGGTTGGC
Organism: Adiantum capillus-veneris; assembly: GCF_014529385.1. Taxonomy (NCBI): domain Eukaryota; kingdom Viridiplantae; phylum Streptophyta; class Polypodiopsida; order Polypodiales; family Pteridaceae; genus Adiantum; species Adiantum capillus-veneris. The sequence goes on along the minus strand of NC_140945.1, from coordinate 37,304,339 downwards.
TATGCCCCGAACTAACCCTGGTCCCCCCCTTGTGAATGCATATCAAAGTTCATTTGTGATCTTGCCTCAAACTATTCAATGGGAGGTAAGATCTCATTTTTCTCCTTTCTATAGTGCTATTTATTTGGTGGTTCACCCTGTTAGCTTCATTTGCTTCCTAGATTTGCTTCCACAGGTCATCTAGACTATTACAATCCTTACCCATTTCTACCAATGTTTTAAGTTGGAAACCATCAATTGTCTCATCTGTTGTATTTGGCACTATGATAGGTTCTCTCCTAGACTCAGAGGCAATCGTGAGTCTCTCCTTCGTGTCTACTTGTTTCTCTAGAGTTGGTTTGATAGGGGTTGGAGCTGGTACCTCGTGCCAACTTGCAGGTTTACCAAGTGGATTTTCTATCAAGGATTGGGCTGTTCAATCATCTTTCGACACATTTCCAACCTCTGTTTTTCTATTTTTGCATATGGATAAGTCATCCATCTTTGCTCTTGGGTTTGGTTGTTTTTTAGTCTGGTGGTCCACATGTTTGGTCGTAACCTCAGAAGTTCGGCTAAGAAGTTGCCTACGGTGGTCCACATGTTTGGTTGTAACCTCAGAAGTTCGGCTAACGTATTGTGCATGCCACAGGTGTGGACAATAACTCAATCAACCCTTGTGAGTCCATAACTCTGTTGGAAGAAAGTATTTGAGATGGGATTGCTCTCACCTGAGACTTAGCTTCATACTCCTCTAGGTAGGAGGGTAGAGTTTTTAGCGAGTCTGGTTGGCTATGCTCCGAACTAATTGAACCCTGGTCCCCCCCTTGTGAATGCATATCAAAGTTCATTTGTGATCTTGCCTCAAACTCTTCAATGGGAGGTAAGATCTCATTTTTCTCCTTTCTAGTGCTATTTATTTGGTGGTTCACCCTATTAGCTTCATTTGCTTCATGGATTTGCTTCCACAGGTCATCGATCTAAACTGTTACAATCCTTACCCATTTCTACCAATGTTTTAAGCTGGAAACCATCAATTGTCTCATCTGTTGTATTTGGCACTATGATAGGTTCTCTCCTAGACTCAGAGGCAGTCGTGCGTCTCTCCTTCATGTCAACTTGTTTCTCTAGAGTTGGTTTGATAGGGGTTGGATCTGGTATCTTGTGCCAACTTGCAGGTTTACCAAGTGGATTTTCTATCAAGGATTGGGCTGTTTTAATCATCTTTCGACACATTTCCAACCTCTGTTTTTCTATTTCTGCATATGGATAAGTCATCCATCTTTTCTCTTGGGTTCGATTGTTTTTTAGTCTAGCTTCGTATGCTTTTGAAAGTGCGTCCAACTGCTCATTTACTTTTTCTACCAGCACTGATCCTCCCGATCCTGCACTTTTGGGTTCTACTATTTCCTTGGCTCCTTTGGCTGTAGCAGCGTGTGAACTCAAACTAGTTAGATCCTCTAACTGCTCCAATCTATCTTTTGTGTGTTTTAACTCCTCGAATAGAGCCGTTTGCTCTCGTTCTCTCCTCGCTTTCATACATGCCTTTCTAGCTTTCCAAGTGCTTCTCTGATTTTTCATTTCTGCACTTGGGGCATCGGTCTTTGGCTCTTCAATTATAGGTTCATTTGTCATTCGTTGAGCTTGTGCTTGTGTCACTGCCTGAATAGGTATTACTGTCTCGTTTTCTGACCCTCCACTGGAAGGCACTGCTTCCACCATGTTAAAAGTAGTTTTTGCTCCTTACTCGGGTTCTTAGGGCAATCAAGAATCAAGTGATAAATTCCACTCTCGGTGCAATACGCGTTGACTCTAATGATTTCATCGTGAGGACAATCCCTTAGCCAATGATCTCCGCCACATTTGTAGCAGGGTCCCTTAGGCTGTTGAGGTGCTCCTTGAGCTCCTGTCTGTTGGTACACATGCCTCTACTTGCCCATGCCTCCGTTGACTATGAACAATAGTGTTCCTTCATCCAAGTTGTATCTTCCTTCTCCTGCTGCCTGTGCAGCTGTTCGTGGTCCTGTACTTCCTATCATGCTCCAAGGTTCTGGCGTTGGGGGTTCTTCCGGTGGATAATAGACAGGATTTGCTGCATATCCATTGGAATCTTTGTAATATGCATGCATAGGTACCAAAGCCTTCTCTTCTAGTTCGTTTACCGTTGGTGTGTATCTTATGCCGACCGGTCGTAATCTTGGTAGGGGTGGTTGTTGCCCCAATACTGGTTGTGGTCTTTCAACACCTACAGGTCCTGGTATGTTGCCTGCTTGATACCTAGGCATCGATGGAAGTTGAAGAGATGCTACCTGAGCTTGGGGAGCATAAGGTCACTCTCTCACATATCCCTTGTTATAATAACATTCCTCCGTCACATGGTTTGTCCATTTTTATTCAATAGCACACCACTTCGTCTGCTTAGCCTGAGGCTTGGCATACATATTTTTTTTTTTTTGCACTTCCTCCACAGGCTACTCCTGGCTTACAGCTACTTCTCCTTTCGGTGCTGTCTTAGCGAACTTGCTTCCACTTTGTTGTGAGGATGAATCGTCATCAAGATCCTTGAATTCACCCTCCTTGTAGACCACACAATTGTCTACAAGGTAAAGAGCCTCCTTAGTTAACTCATTTAATGTTGTGCTCCTCTTCATATGTAAGTCCTTCTGGAGATCTGTGGTCCTTGAATAAATATAAGCATAAGTCTGGACTGAGTTGGTAGTTCTTCCACAGGGCAGAACTTCACATTCTTTTTAGTCATAGGGCTGCCTTTCGCACAGATTCCCCTTCTTTTTGTTTGAATTTATGGATATGTGAGAGTGTATTATGAGCTATCCCCCTTTGTGAGAATTACTCAATAAACTCATCAAAAACCTCCTCCATAGACTCAAAATCTCTACGCTCCATAGAGTCAAACCAAGTAGCGGTATCCTCTTCTAGGGTAAGTCCAAACCCTACAAATTGAGTAGGGAAGTCCAAAACTTCTTCAGCTCTAATTACACACACAAAGGCTGCTACATGATCCCTAGGATCTCTGTTTCGCGTGTATTTCTTGTTTACCCATTTTTGCACCTGAGAAGGTCTAATTCTACGATGGTCTACAAATCTCATGATTGGTTCTCCTTGTCCTACTCTATATACCTCCTCTGGCCTTCGATAGTGGGAGGGTTCCTCTCCCAGAGGTGCCCCTAAGCCATAATTTTTGACGGTTCTTGCAAGAGGTGGTCCATCTCTTCTAACTCGTTCTATGGGTTGTCTTCCGAGCTCTGTCGACTCTTGAGTTTTTGGCTTACTCTCGCCTTGATACTGTGAATAGAGTGGTGGTTATTGTAAATCTCTATTTCAGTCTTGTTCTAATGTCGCACTTTGTTGAAGCCATGCCCGCAATGATGGTTGGGTTTCTTGTTGGTTTTGATAGTTGAACGTCTGTTGTCGGTTAGAATGTGATGTTGCGTCGTACTCTTCTGAAAATGGATTTGTTGACTTGCTAGGGGTATAGGTGGACCTTGATACTTCTTCGGGGGCATATGTTGATGTTTCTGGAATTGTTGCCTTTTCTACCTCCTCTGAGAGAATTCATTTGTATTCTCACCCATACCTGTCAAAAAAAATGATATCCTTCCCCATAGCCATTTCATAAGAGAATAAGTAAAGAACCTTGTCTTTGCTTAATTCATTTGGGTAGGGTTCTTTGCATCAAAAATAAGAGACTACTCCCTCGCTCTCATGCTTGTAAATTCCCACATTCTCATTATAGTAGAGACCTTGGTTGTTTTTTTATCATACATAAAAAGAGCTCCAGGTTGATCAATTTTTTGAAGCGGCTCTTGAGCTTCTGAGACAATTTTTCCTTTTGCCACATTATCTCCATATCTATTGTAATCCTCAGGGTTACTAACTATCAGATAGTGGTTTCCCTTTTCGTCTCAGAATCTATCTCCATCATCATAGACTCGAATTACCTCCAGTCTCTGAGAAGGTCTTTCCTCTATACAAATACACTTGCGTCCCCGATAGTCAGAATAAACTAGGGCTCCCCTAGAGTTTGTTCCTTCTAAGAAGATTATAGTGAACTTGGCATCGTCAAAGGGTTTTGGGAGGTACTTCCTCCTAGCATTGGTCCTTCACCAGAGAAACCTCCTGGCTGTTGACTACCCATCATGAAGAAGGACTTATCTGATGAAGTGTCAGTATCACTACCCTCCTCAATGATCGCTGCTAATGGATCTAGCCTTGCCTAAGTTACACTCTCCTTAGTGGATGCTAAGCTACCCTGATCACCTGCCACTTTTTGGTCTCTAGGAATGTGTCTTCTTGATCTTAAATTCATCACACTTAGCAATGCAATTTATCACAAATCCAACCACTCACCTGACAAGGGATCCGTTTCTGCATAACTTCTTGCCTTGCCACCACTAAATATACCTGTACACAAGCGTTTAATTTTGGCAATCTAATCAAAGCATTTAACCGCTAGAGGTGGTCTTAGTAATGATCCGTATAACTGGAGGGTTCACCTCAACCACTACTGTACTCTATACACATCGGATGTTCTTGATTAGGTATGCTAATCTTGAACTGTACTTTACCCGAGTGTTTGTCAGTCTAGAGGTAAAGTCTTAATTCCGTCTTTGCTCCATCAGAAGGTCAAACAAGGTGTTAAGGCGGTTAGGCCGCTAGCGGAAGCTAAATAGCGAGAACTCAACCAACAACAGAATTTGTCAGACGAGGACGGAGCTTGACCCGCAGGCGCATGGAAACAACTAGGTGGGTGTCAAATCACCTACTCGACCTTCTAATGACAATCACTACTAAGGAAATCAAATCTAAGTTCTAAAATACGCAAGTGACTGAAATGCGTACTACGAACGAATGCTATACGAAACAGGATCTAGAATCATTGAATCGATCTCAAACTCAAGGGGAAGTCTATACACTAGGTAAGAACAACACCCTAAAGACTTGAACTGCAAAATCAACCTATAACCACTCCGTGCGGTAAACGCGTATGAAGACAGGCCGAAAAATACAGGTGACCGAAACTTGACCCCGATGGTACTAATGTGTAGCTCTACTCGTTGTGGTTCTATAGATATGCTGCACGCTCTATTCCGACACACGAGTTGGAAGAAAACTCACACCGAAGCTCGTAGGAACTGACCACACATAGAAGCCGATAGCGCGCACTCTTGGTATCAGTGCATAGCTCTCGCCGTTGCTAAAACAATGGCGGTGTCGCTTCTCCAATGGCGGCTCCGTAGCTCGCGTAGCAAGTAGATAAGACTCTCTCTCTCTCTCTCTCTCTCACTCCCTCTCAGACACAGTCACGGCGCTCAAAAAACTCTCTTTGATTAATAATTGAATCTCCCTTAGGTTACAAAACTTTGGCTTATATACCTCAGCCTTGGAGGTGAGAACATCTCTAATTATTTACATCAACAGGTGAAATTACTTCAGGATTACAAGCTGGAAACTCAATTGAGTCCCGTTACTTAATGAATGGCTCAAATCAAAATTAATGTCGGAAAGACATTTATTACAATCAATGGTTACAAAATGATGGGTGTGAGCAAAAATGCGGGTGTGATCCTCTGCTGGCTCAACACTCCCCACCTCCGCGTTCATGTCGTCCCTGACATGACTTTTAGGCTTGGTCAATAGAGTCCTGTCGTCTTGAGCATCTGCAAATGTGATTCGTAGCGTAGGTTGCCGATGGTCAAGGTTGGGCCGAATATTTTGCTTTCGTGAGTGAAAAAGCCGGTGTAGAAAGCTTCTTCGAATGTTTGCATGTGGAAGCTAGGTAAAAACATAACTCTTTGGTACAAGAGATGTAACACCTTTGGTGATGGCTGCATTGAAAGATCATACATCATATCCGTCACTGTGTCGGCCGTCGATAGTAGACTCGAGGTCGTGGCTTTATCTGGCGCGAACACTTCAATGCATGCTAAGAGAGTCCTGCAGATTTTCTTTAGCATCTGGCACGAAAGGTCAGGAGAGCCAGTAAAGAGTTTGATGGTGCCCGTTAGGGTTTTCACCATGTAGGCTTTACCTATTCTCTCTCCTTCCTTTGGTCCTGGCATCCTGGGATAATTAAGCCAATTTGGCTTCTTTTCTGCAATCCTGCCATGCTCTTTCCAGTTTCTGACTCTTGGCACCGGGCAGAAGGTTGCATCCTCCCGAATCTCCTTTGGAGCCTCTACCAAGTAGATGAGGTAGGATGGGTATTTGTTCAGCCAACCTTTCCTCCATCTAGGTTGAGAATCTACAATCTTCTTTGATTGTTCATCCTTTGTGATGTCGCCTTCATAAAGAGCGACATACTGCTCCTCCTCTATTCTCTTTTTCGTCTTTATCACTTCAAATTTCATCAGAGGGAAAGGCAGGCTGGGTTGCATCCACTCTTCATGGAGCACTTTTGTGTCTAAACCTTGAAGTCTAATGGAGATGAGGAGTCTCCTTTACCATTCCATTTCCGCCTTGGCACTTTCCTCTGTTGACTTTTCTATTTGGTCCTGAAGCCTTTGTTCTTCTTCTTCAGAGATTCCTGAAGTCGAAGCCACTTCTTGAACTGGGGCTGGATCTTCAATTGTGGTTGCCTCTCCAGTTTCTGGTAGCTCTATGGCTGCTCCCCCTGCTTCTTCTTGTGGTGGATCTGTTTCTCTTCTTTGTTGCTCTTGGAGGTCTTGGAGCTGTTTGCGGAGGGCCTCATTTTCTGTCCTTAGTGTTTGGTTTTCTGATGTGAGCCTCTCCTCTGCAGCCAATGATCCCTCCGCCATGTGCAATCTTTGCACTTGCTCTAACCTCAGCTCTCTTTGCAGACTTCTGACCTGATCTTCCAGAGCTGGTACGAGGGCTCCCTCTTGTTCTATTCCTGCTCTGCTAGCTCTGGGGGTGGTCCTGAGTCTCATGATTGTCCTTTCTTGAAGTTCGACTCTTTCCCTTAGCTCAATGACCTCATCCTTGGCTGCCTCCAGCTCATCTTCTATTCGCTCCTTTGCTTCTTGTGAGCTTGTTACCTCTCTTGAAGCTTCGGCTAGTTGGAGTATCAAGCCGTCCCTCTCGTTTTCTGCGTCGTAGAGTGATGCTTTATGACTTTCAGATTCAGTCATAGCATTCTCTAACTTCTTCTGCAACTCTGCTTCCTTTTGTTTTGCTGTCTCAAGTGCTACTTCCTTTGCTCTGGATCTTTCTTTAATCTTGCTGAGCAGTTCATGCACCATGTGCATGTCTTTTTCATCTTCATCTGTCAACTTGACAGCTCTTTCTGCCACCACTTCCAATGGCTTCGGCTCGTCCATTTTTTCTTCACTCTCCATTGTACCCTTTGTCTTTTCTTTCGTCCCTTTCCGATCATCTTGTTTCCGTAGGGATATCCCATAAACTGCCACCAGGGCCTCTTCTTCACTGTATCCGATCGCGACCAGATCCTCATAATCATCTTTCTTTTGCTGAACTGGATCTATCCTCTTTTCCTTGGTCCCGGCCTCCGGTTTTTCCATAATTTTGTTTCCATTTCTATTGTGTTTTCCTCCACAATAATTTCCATCTTCTTCGGGCTTGGTACAACAGTAAAAGAGGGCTGATTGTCCTCAGTCATCTTGGCTTTCCCTTTGTTTGCTTGCCCATCTTTCTCTTGAGGTTCAGTAGACTCATCTACTTTCTTCTTCCCCTTGTCGTCCTTTTGCAGCTCAGCTTTTAAAAGCTGTACTTCCTCTTCAGTATAAGGCTCGACAGGTTGCTGCTCCAGTATGGCCTCCGACTCCTCATAAGCCCTAATATATTGATCATATTGATCAACATGTGGCCTGGCTGAGCTGGTTCCGACTTTACTGGGGTCTGGCACCCACATTTCTTCAAAGTCTCCCTTTAGAGCTCTTTCCGCTCTAAACTGCTCTACCAGCCTTTCCATTCTTGCGGCTTTTTGACTTTTGGTTTGTTTGGGATCGGCCTTCTTCTTCGCTTTCTTCTTGAGCGGCTCGTCCACAGCCTCTTCAGGTTCTGAAACTATTTCTAGTTTTCGGCGTGCTCTTGTGGACGCCCTCTTGGACACTTCTTGCTGTTCTTCCTCCTCATCGGCTTCTCTAAGCCACTCATTCTGGGAGGGAATCTGGGGCCCTTGATCCCTAGCTCCAATAGCTTCATAAGCTATTCTTGTTAGGATTTCTCCTCCTCCTATGTACTTTGGCTTCTGGTTGTGCATGGCGATTACTTGCTCGTGGATGTATTGAGCATAATTCACCTCTTTTGGCACGTTGCTCTTCAGTGCCCATGTGATGGTTGTTGCAATGGCATGGGGTGGTGTAGTATACTTCTGCGGTCTTTTACTACACACATGGAAAAACTGGTTGTGTAATCGGCAAAGGGTTGCCGCTCGTTGATCTGCCATATCTGCGTAGGTTGTATTTTGTTTCTTTGATCCATAGACCTCTATGGCCTCCCTTCTTTCTCTGACAGAACTCCCTTTGTTGTGCAGCTTCAGTGCATCTGCAATGAGCTGTGGAGTGATCTGTACTTCAACTGTTTCTCCATCCATGGCTGTCAACGTGGCTTTCCCATCCTTCTGAATGGATGTTGCCAACTCATACACTCTTCTTGTGTCTACACCTGATGGTCTCGAGGTGAAGAACCTGTGTAAGTCAGCCTTTTCCAGGTATCTGCTTATGTTCTCTGATCTGCTATAGTCCACTAATTCTCGTGGGATCATAGGTACATCGACCGATTGCCCTTGAGGATCTCTGAAAGTCCCCTGGTAGATCTTTATTCCCTCTTTTTCTAGTACTGCTTCTTCCATCCAAGTCTTGGTTGGCTGGAGGGTTTCTGTTGGAATATAAAAAGGTTCTGCTTCTGCAAGAGCATCCTTGATGGTTGGTCTTTTTCTCTTAGTTGCCGATGACTTAGCGGAATCCATGGATCCTGTAACTCCAATTTCAGAAGTTAGCGTCTTTTTAGTACTGAAAGCCGAAATGAAGCTTTTAACTATTCAAATGACTTGAAAATTGAAACATGAGCTATTCAGGGCCTAAGGATGCAATGTAGGTGAAAAAAATATGCAAACTGGGCTCAAAAACATGCTTGAGACATCATACGCGTATGATGTCTTTTGAGTCAGAATGACTTCATATTGGTTGTGCTTAAAGCTGATAGTGTATACATGAGTATCATATGCTTGGATTTGAGTTTGGATCCCATTTGGTCAAGTTTTGGCCAGTTCAGTCCAGTTCAGGCTCTTGGCAAAATTTTGAAAGGGAAATGGATTTTATGATCCAAATTGGATAAAACTTGGTGGATTACTTTCAAATGGCATGTAGAACACTTCTGTTTGGTGGTTGAAGCCCTTAGATGCCAAAATCACATAGTGAGACATCATACGCGTATGATGTCTTTTAGTGCATTTTTGGACCAATTTTCTCTATAAGCTTGGTTTTGGCTTTAGATAGGCTTATTTAGTGGATTTATCAAGTTTGGATAGAATTTGGACTAAAAATGGCTCTGGAGACATCATACGCGTATAATGTCTTTTTCATCAATTTTTCATGGGATTGGTTCTGTGGACTCTCCATGTGCTAGTGAAGGACTATATCTACTCAATCTTGGTTTGGACTTGAATATGTTGGATTTGGGACAAAAATAGGCTTTGTATGAAGGATTTTCTCTTAATTGGGCTAATGGGGTGATCCACTTGACCAAATGGTTCCAAACTTCATATGTAGCATGTATTAGATATATATAATGGATGTATGATGACAAATGAGCATTTTTGGCTTGTAAGTGCAAATAGACATTATACGCGTATGATGTCTTTTGTGTCAAAATGGTGCTTTTTGTTCCAGATAGCTTGTAGATGTGTTAATCAACAATCCTACAAAGTTTCAATGAGTTTGGAGTTATTTTGACAAAATTAGGACCAAAAATCAATTTTATGGCCTACTTTGCGTCTTTTTGGTTTTCCTTGGGTTTTCTAACTCCAATTCTCATGATACTTGGTTCATAGGATGTGATTAACATGTGGAATGAGGCTATGCACTCAAATGTTGAAATGGATGTGAAAATCATGCTGTGAGACATCATACGCGTATGATGTCTTTTCTTGAAATGTTGGTCTTTTTGTGCAAAGAATGCTTTGTGCTAGTGCCCTAAGCCCTGCTAACTAGTTTTCAACTTAAAAAGTCATCAGTTTAGCTAAAAAGCCCCCTTATAGGCATTTCAGTCTCCGAAGTCGTCTTTTTGCCTTGGAGTTGAATTTCTTCAACTTTTCTTCTTGAGAGTTGCATTTCCAGCTGTTGGATATGTTGTGAAGCCACCTATTCGGTTGAACTTGACTTTGGCTCCCCGTTCTCCATCTTTCTCCATTTGGTTGCCCGAAAGCGTCTTTTTCACCATCGGTAAGTGAATCAGCTTTCTTTTGGGTTTTGCTTGCAAACATAAGTCATCCATGTATAGTTGAAACTGCTTGTGAAGTTTCATGTCATTTGGTCGTCAATTTTAGCTGTTATGCCAAAATGACGCTTTGTGTGTCCACAGCCGAATCGGTTGTTCCGACCTACTTTTGGTGGTACAAACCTGGAGATACTCCATGGTTGCATTGCCCTCGATGTTGTTAAGCTTCCTGAGAAGTTTTGTGTCGTTCCGACAACTTTTTTCTGTTTGCCTCTTGCAGGCTCTGTTGACCTAGGGTTTTTCTAGTCGTTCTTTCTCGAGCTTTGAGTGCTAGAAACTCATCCTCTATGTTAGGGTAACCCACCTCTAAGTTCTTGCAAAGTTTGGTTAGGCGGTTGTGCCCCTACCTAGCGTTCTTCCCCATTCCCCGTCTGCTCTTGTTTCTTGGTTTTGGTGAGTTTTCGCGACAAAAGTTAACGATAAGCATCAAAAGCTTATGGCAACGAGTCTACCTCTCATGTCTGGTGTCCTCTGAGCTCTCGTAGCAGTCGTAGAAGGCGGTAGAAGGTCGGATGCTCCTGTGTGCTCTTTGCTCTCTCCAAGAAGGTAATAGTGGAAATGAGCTTGAAAGTGAAGTGAAAAATACTTAACTTCGGGCTTCCCGGATCACTTGTTACCAAATTTGACATGTGCTCCTATCTCGTCGTGAAATGCACTTTAGGATTTGAAATTTCTCAATTTGGACTCCATTTGACCTGCTTCTGAGAAATCTGTCCACTTTGCCAAAATTCTGTCATTTCGGGCTTTCCGCAACTTTTTCAGAATTGTACCCAATTTTTATCTTGGGTTGCCCTTGTCATTAGGACCATCACCGTCTATTCTTTTCTTTTTTTCGATCTCATTTCACCTGCTTTTTTATTTTTCTTTTATTGTTATTAAGAAAATCATAAAAAATAAAGGAAAATAGCAAATTGAAGCCAAAAAAATCCAAACATACACGATAAATAGCTGGTAACCCTGTGTATATGAATATACACTTCTTTGTGATTTTTGGACTTGGATTACCACTTTTTTCCACTTATTAGCTCCAAAAACACTCTTATTTAGTGATATTTACACATCTAGAGACCCAAATTCATCATTTGATCTCTTCTTGTTGCAAAACAAGGTATATAAGGGCATAAATATTATCAATATCCGCAATCAAACATAAAAAATTGCAAAATCATGTAAGACACTGCCCTTGTAATATAATTTTTGTTTTTCTTTGGTTTTTTCTCTTGTAGCTGCTTTGTAGCTCCTGTATACCTCCCCCCCTCCTAGTCTGAGTCCTCCCGGACGACTATGAAGTGTCTGTGGGTGAAGCATTGTAGTTGTTTTGGTCATAAGTTCCCAATGCAATTGTAGAGCGACGATACAACATTCTTTCCAATAAAGCTGCTCTTTGTTTGATTGAAGGATTGGTGGTCGGGTTTTGGGTTGGTTTTGGCACTTCGGTAGTAGAATCAGTAGATGGATTCTTCGTTACCTTGTTGTCTTTTTTCACAATCCAAATCTGCTTCCGCTTTGCTTGTGCTTGCCACAAACTCTTTGCGACCCAAACCTGCTTTGTTCTGTGTGTTGATTTCCTCGCCTTGAAATACCTAGGAGTTTCCGTTGATTGTATTGAAGGGAGTTCCTGTTTACAAATCTTTGGGATCCAAATTTGCTTGCTATAGCTTTGTGCCGTCATGAACTTCTTTGGAATCCAGATCTGTTTCACTGTCCTTGATTGTCTGGAATCACTCTGTTGTCTGGTATTGAAGACTCTGTTTTCCACCTTTGTGTTCTCTGGCACAACCTTTTTTGGTCTCCATACCAACTTTGACTCCGTTTTTTTCCAAGGTTGAGCTGTTATATTATTGCTTGTCTTCCTTATCCACTGTTGAGAATTCCTCGTCGAAGAGTAATCCGGTTGTATAGAAACTTTTGGTTGCCATTGCTTCTTCTTTCTCTCTGTTTGTTGTTTGCCCTTGTTCGTGGATTCTTCCTTTGGAGTTGGCTCTGCTCCTTTGGTGAACTTAACTGATTGACTTTCACCTTCGTATTTGATAAGCACTGATTTAGAACTCCAGTCAATCATTGCATTATATTGCTTCTGCCATGGTTGTCCTAGCAATAATGGATGTTGTGTAGCTTGGTCTTCAACCACGTAAAACATATGAGGATACACATATTGGTTAATCTGTATATGTAAAACTGTGCATCCGACAGTTTTGATTGAATTCTCAGAGTAACTCTTTAACTCTTGCTTGGCAGTTTGTAGTTTAGTGTCATTTGTCAATTGTCTATACAAACTGAGTGAAAGTAGGTTAGCTTGAGCTCCTGAATCCAATAGTGCTCTGGCTTTGATTTGGTTGGTCCCTACTTTGCATTCAATGATGGGTTCTTCTTTGTCATTATCCATTTCTGTTATACTGACTGCGTTTATTCGTATTGCTCCTTCATTGCGCTGTTTCTGACGCAGTAGTCTTCTTTTCTCCATTCTTTCCTTCGCCTCGGCTTGCGCTTCCTCCTCAATCTTTTTCTTTTTCTGGACACGCAGCTTTTCTTGATGTATTTTGAGAAGCATGTCTTGTGTTAGCGGCAACAGATACTTTTTCACTCTGCATCCACTAATCCAATTGGGCATTTCTTCTCCGTCTAATGTAGCAAGCTTGACGGCTCCACTTGGTGATAGATCTTTAATCACCAGAGGTCCCATCCCTCGCTTTTTAAGCTTCTTAGCATGCTGTTTCAGAGTGTAAACTAGGACATAGTCCCCAACTTTAAACTCTTTAGTCCGCACATGCTTATCAAAAAATTCCTTTTGTCGCCTTTTTTGAGCGTAGATGGAAGCTACTGCTTTTAGGCGAAGCTCATCTAGCTTTTCCAGGTCATCTATTCTATCAGAGAGCTCGTGCCCTGTCCACTCTAGATCCTTAGCCACCCTTAAGGTTGAAATCAAGAATTCTATTGGTAAGATAGCATTTAGCCCAAAAACCATGTTATATGGGGTCGTTCCTATGATGTTTTATACGCACCCTATATGCCCATAATGTTGAATGCAACTTTTGGTCCCAGTCAGTTCTCGACTCAGATACAATCTTCGTGAGGACCGTGCATATGGTTTTGTTTGTTGCTTCAGCTTGTCCGTTTGCTTGTGGATGATACGGGGCTGATTTCCTATGGATTACCATGAATTCATCTAGAAGGATCTCTATCACTTCATTTATGAAATGTGTGCCTCGATCACTCACAATTTCTATTGGCAATCCATATCGTACAAAGACGTATTCATACAGAAATTGTGCCGTGGTCCTGGCATCTGCTTTTTGAGTTGCCTTTGCTTCGACCCACTTTGTTAGATAGTCTGTAGCCACAATGATGTATTGTGCATGAGTCTTATATGCAGGAGGTGAAATGGGTCCGACATAATCAATCCCCCATTTTGCAAAAGCTCTTGCCTCCATCATTGGTCTAAGCGGCATATCGTCTCTTTTAAGTGGTACTTTGGTCCTCTGACAGTCATCACACCGTTTAACGTAATGTTGGCCACCATATTCCTGCGGCTAAGACTAGTTTTGCTGTCTTATCGCCTGAGAAATGGCCTCCACCCACTCCTCCATGAGCTTGCTCTAGGATTATCACATACTCAGACTCTGATGCGCAAATCCTAAGCTGGTTGTCTTTACCTCTCTTATAGAGTTGATCTCCTATTAAAGCGTAATCTCTAGCTTCTGTCTCTACAGATTTCTGACGAGCTTTTGACGTTCCTTCTGGGAAAGTTCTACTTGTGAGATATTCAACAATATACTAACTCCATTCTGGAGCGATCATTATCTGATATAATGTCGAATACTCGGCTGGAGGTTTTGATGAACAGACAATACATACAGTGACATATTCATGTACGCTTTCTTTCATTCCTGGCCAATAGACTCCCAATTGTAATAAATTCCTATATGTGTTCCTTCTTGAACAATGAAATGCACAATCCTGAACATGTGCTTCGCGCAGATATATACTATATTCCTCAGGATTGATGCATAGTCGTAAAACATGATCATTTCCCAATTGATACAACCTTCCTGCAATCAATTGAAGATTCTTGGATTGCTGAATAGCAATATGTTTCAGGTTGTATTCTCTTCTATCGAACTCTCCTCCATAGGTTAATAGGTTAACGACATTTTGAGACCACCTCGGTATCATTTCTATGTTGAACAAGTACGCGTCTGGCATGTCGTCATCTACTCCTATAGGGTCTTCTCCATTCGTCAATCGCGAAAGATGATCAGCTCTAAGATGTGTTTTTCCTTTCTTTACTACTACCGTGAAGTCGAATTCCAGTAAGATAATGAACCATCTCACTATTCTCCCGGTATTGCATGGTTTATTCACTAGGTAGAGCAAGGCTTGGTGATCCGTAAAAAACACAAACTTGTTGGCTAGAAGATAATGCCGAAATTTCTTCACAGCATATATCATTCCTAATCCTTCTCGCTCTGTTGTGGTGTAATTCTTCTCTGCATGGTTGAGCTGTCGACTGGCGTAACAGATAGGAAAATCCATGTTTCCTTCTTCTGGCTGAGCCAGAATGCATCCTATTGCATATGCAGAAGCATCTATATGCACATGGAATATCTTCTCCCAATCTGGTGATTTCAAGACTGGAGCAGTAATGAGTGCCTCTTTCAATTTCTTGAACGATTCCTCACACTCCTCTGTCCATTCAAAGTTCACTATTAGCCTGTAAAGTGGTTGGCCTATTATAGCGTACATGTAAATGAATCGTCTATAATATCCACAATGTCCCATAAAGCTCTGTACTTGTTTCGCATTGGTTGGTCTAGGCATATCCACTATAACTTTTATCTTCTCTAAATCCGTGGATATTCCGTTTTGTGAGACAATATGTCCCAGAATTCTGCCCTGTCGGACCATAAACACACATTTCTCAGGATTGAGACAAATGCGATATGTCCTACATTTCTCAAATACTTTTCTTAGGTGTTCTAGATGCTCATCTCTCAGTAGAGAATGTACACATAAGTCATCCATGTAGATTTCTAGAAACAGCCTTAAGTATTCTTTGAAAGCATGCGTCATCAGCCTCTGGAAGGTTGCGGGAGCATTGGTTAGACCAAAAGGCATAACCCGATAAGCATAAATTCCCCACTCCGTTGCAAAAGCTGTTTTATGTTGATCTTCTGGTGCTATGGCTAGCTGGTTATATCCTGAAAAACCATCAAGAAAGGAGTATGCTGTTTTTCCTGATACACGCTCTAGAACATGATCAGTTATCGGCAGGGGATAATTGTCCCTGATTGTTGCAGCATTCACTTTCTTTAAGTTGACACACACTCGGAGTTTTCCGTTCTTCTTAGGTACTACCACAATCGGAGATACCCAATCGGTGTGTTCAATCTCGTATATGAATTCAGCTTCCATTAGCTTATCTATCTCTTCCTTGATTCGCTTAGCAAAAGTATCATTATATGTGTATGGTCTCTGTCTGCTAGGCTTTGCGTCTTGTTTCAGTGGGATTGAGTGTTGGCATATCGATGGGTCAACTCCCTTTAAGTCCTTATAAGACCATGCAAACACATCCCTATACTCTCTGAGAAGACTCAAAAGTCTCTCTTCCTCGCCTGGAGACAAATCTGTGGCTATGTACACCGGTCTAGGTGGCTCACCTGGAGCTGCTAAATCAACTTTTTTTGCATCCTCCGGTCCGTCATAAGATTCGTTCTCCTTCCTCTCTCGAATAGGTGGGGTTAATACCACCTTCCTATCCTCTATTGTGAATTTCCTATAGTGAGAGGGAACATCCATGTTTTCCTTGATTTTGACGTTTGCGTCCTCTCCACTCTCCATTTCTGTCGTCCAAACTTCCTTCAGAGTTTTCTTGAGCTCTCTGTACTTGTTTCTACGTGCTAACTTGGACTCCGTGTATTCTCTGTTGCGCTTGTTCTTTTCTGATTTTTCTGTTTCAATTTTCGTTCCATTCTTTTGAACTTGATTTCTTGAGCCTCTTTTGTCTTTTCGTAAGCTCTTTTGATCACTGCCTCTCATTCTTTCAGAAATCTTATCCTTAACACAATCTTCAGCCTTTACTAGCATTAGGAACGGATTTTTTCCTCTTATTCTAGGCACCGGATTGGTTCTAACCCCATTTGTTTTTTTCTTTGCTCTATAGTGTTTCTGGCGTTGTTTAGTTTGGTTCGGAAAATCATAAAATCGGACATCCGTTATAGTTTCTTCGTTTCCGCTTGAATTGTCCGTTGACTCGTTGTCTGCTTCATTTCCCCACTCAGGATAATCGGGAATGTCGTGAAACACCTCTTCTTCGTCTTCCTTTTCCAGTGTATCGTTCTTTTCAGTTTCTTTTCCGAGTACAGTTCTCAACATGAAGTACGGAACCACGTCGTACCCGTCCTTGTCGCAAAATTTTGTTGTGGGACCATCCGGAATTGCACAAACATCTAGGGTTGCTAGAATGTGTGTCCATTCTAATGGTTCAAACGTGTCCTCTGGAAAGGGTTCTCCTACATAAGTTTCTTCTTCGATAGCCCTTTCTAAAACACATTCTTCCCGTTTCAGACTTCCACATTTCGAAGCTCCACACATCCATAACTCCTTGGGTTTACCTAACCAAGCTGGAAATTCGAATCCCGCCAAAGTAGCTGAATCAAACTCCTCTACCGGTGTTCGGTTCACATCTTTGTAGCTATGGTCTTTCAGGTTCACACGTGTAGTGGTTTCCATATTTCTCAAGTATATGTGATCGTAGCCCCAATCGTGGACCATTTTCAACTGTCTCATGAATGGTCTTCCCAGTATGATATCATAGTTATTCTCCTTGCCAAAATCGACAATAGCGAAAGTATGTTCGTATTCAATGCCGCAAGAAGTCACTACAACTTTCTCTAATAACCCCATAGGTTTCTCCATGTGTCCATCTGCTAATTGGAGTTTCAACCTAGTCTTCCTTATTGCTGGTTTCCCCCATTTTTTCCAGATTTCTTTTGTAGCTATGACTACCCCAGCTCCGCTGTCTAGTATTGCCATTGTGTTCACTCCTTGGAATTCAACTGGTAAGGTTGTATTCCCCTCTTCACCTTCGCAATACTCTCCGACCTTGTTTAAGGGTACAGGCTTAGCGTTCTTTTGTGGCTTGCTCAGCTCCTCAATGCTCTCTTGCAGTCTCGATGTTGGGTCTTTATCCCAAATTTCTCCAAGCATTTTCCTACAGTGGTCCACATATGTGGTCTTAGCCTCAAAAGCTCAGCTAGAGTGATAGTGCATGTCACTGGTGTTGACAAAATCTCTATCAATCCTTGCGAGTCCATGACTTTTTCTGATGAGATTTTTTGTGAGGGAAGTGCTCTAATCTCGGATTTTGCTTCATACTCTCCTAAGTATGAAGGTAAGGTTTTCAGTGAATGAGGTTTGCTCTCCATTGTTCTAACAGAGCCCCCATCTCCCCAGTAAGATTGCAGATCCAAGTCCACTTGAGATCCTGCCTCAAATTCCACTATGGGAGGATTCCTGATGTCCTTTTCCCAATTTGTCTGATTAGCTTGGCAACTTAGCTCGTTTGCAAAGTTTGCCTCTCTCACTTGTTTCCAAAATTCATTGTAATCCTCATCTTTTCCGTAAATCCTCTGTATGACTGGATGAAAACTCTCTATCTCCTGATCGGTTGTGTTCAATACTATGCGGTCATCCCTTTGTGTATTTTCAGGCTTTTGTGCACTGGGAGTCTTTTCAGCTACCCGTGAAACGATAGTCTCTTGCTGAATTGGGTTTTCCTTTCCACAATTCATTGTTTCTTTTGGTGGTTCTAATAAGTCTTGTGCAGTCTCGATCATTCTCTGGCACATTTCAAGTCTCTGCTTTTCCAATTCCGCGTTTGGGTATGTCATCCACCTCTGTTCTTGTGTTTGGTTGTTCCTTAACCTAGCTTCGTAAGCTATCATCAGTGCGTCCAATGGTTCGTGTACTTTGTCGACTAGCACTGATCCCCCTGAGCTTAAGCTCGTTGTTTCTTTGATACTCTTTTGTTTCGTTCTTTCCGGGCTCATCTCTCGTTTCCCGTTTTGACTCTCAAGTTTTTCTAATCTAGCTTTAGTTTGCTTTAGTTCCTCAGCTAGAATAGCGTCTTCACATTCTTTTCTCAACTTCATGCGTGCTTTTCTAGCTTTCCATGTGTTTTTTTGACTCCGCGGTCCTTGACTAACCACTTCAGTCGCTAACTTTCCATTCTCAGGTTCTCCAGTGGTTTTCTTAGCTTGAGCTCTAGTAACAACTTGCGTTGGTATCAGAGTTTCATTTTCAGACCCACTGCTGGTAGGAATAGTTTCTAGCATATTCAATGTCGTCTTTTGCACTTTGTTTGGATTCTTTGAACAATCCTCAATGAAGTGAGTAACCCCACACTCAGTGCAATAAGCGTTAATTCTAATGATTTCTGTATGTGGGCAAACATTCATCAGATGGTCACCTCCACACTTGTAACAGGGTCCTAGTGCTGGTCTTGGTCCCGCTTGATTCGTCCTTTGTGGATATGATGGTCTTTGTCCTGTTAACCCTCCATGAGCTATGAACATCAAGGTTCTTGCGTCCAAATTGTATCTCTCTTCATCAGAAGCACTTGTAATTGTTGGTATTCCAACATTCCCCATCATGCCCCATGGTTCTGGTTGTTTTGGTTCTTCTAGTGGGTAATACACTGTCGGAGACATGTGTGCACCCGATTCTTCATAATAGGCTTGAACAGGCACTAAGGCTTGTTCTTCTTGATTCTCTAAGGTTGGTGCATATCTAATGCCCACTGGTCTTGCTCCTGGTAAAGGTGGTTGTTGTCCCAATACCGGTTGCGGTCTTTCTATCCCCATAGGTCCAGGTACATTTCCCGTTGGGTATCGAGGTACTGGATGTATTTGAGGTGGTGCTAATTGAGCAGGAGGTGCATACTGGCGGTCCCTTACATACCCTTTGTTGTAATAACACTCCTCTGTTGGATGATTTGTCCATTTTTGTTCAATAGCACACCATTTCAGTGTTTTTGGCAATGGTTTTTGGTATGGTGCCATCCTTTTTAGAGCATCTTCTATCATTTGCTCTACATTTGGCATGGTTGTTGTTTGAACATTCTTTTTAGTGGTAGTCTCGCTCGCTACGGAGGAGGAGCTATTGGATGCAAAATCTGTATCTGCTGACACCTCTCCATAAACCGTACAGTTATCCACTAAGTACAATGCCTCTCTCGTTACTTGCTCAAAACTTGTACAAGCTTTCAAGTGCAAGTCCTTCTTGAGAGTGTCGTTCCTCAGTCCCTCAATAAAGAGAACAGATAGTCTGTCATCTTGTGGTCGTTCACGTACTGGACATCTCTCAATGTATTGTTTGAAGCGAAGTGAAGCTTCCTTCACCTTTTCGTGTTCTCTCTGTTTAAAAGCATATATTTGTGAGACCGTATTGTGCTTAATCCCTCGTTTTGAGAATTCCTCAGCAAACTCTCTTAGCAAATGGTCAATGTCATGGAATCCCCCTATGTTCATTGGTTGAAACCATGTCAATGCAGTACCTTCTAGAGTAAGACCAAATCCCTCGTATTGTGTATGGAAATCTGTTATCTGCTCAGCTCTTAAGACTTGCTTAAAGAGTGACACATGTGTATACGGATCTCCTGAACCACCATACTTCTTGGGCATACACTTGGCTACTTGAGATGGTCTCATACGTCTATGATCTGCTACCAATCTCATTGCTCCTGTGTCTCGGCTAAAGATTTCTCTAGCACCATGGACTTCATGGGTTACCCTTGTCGGTTCCCCTACCCTGAATCTACTACTGGGAGGTAAATGTGATGGTTCCGCTTCAAACCTTGGACCTGGAGTGGTATAGGTGGGGATTGGAACTGCACTACCTCGATTCGTCTCCATTGACTCTCTGGAATGTAATGATCCCATTGGTCCGAGCTTCGAGTCCCAAGGTTGACTGAAAGAGTCAGCAACCTGAGTTCTTTGTCCTCCTGTTGTCATTGAGTTTTGCACTCCATTTGTTGGTGCTGGTCTATGTGAGCTAGAAGTAACATAATACTGATGTAGTGGTCCCCCAAAGTATGTATATCCTTCTAATTCTTTCTTGCCCATTGTTGAGTATTGCCTGCCATACTTATCGTAAGCAGCAATTTTCACTTCCGATCCCTCTGTGTAGGTAAAGACATAGAGTCTTTTTTTGTCTGTCAACTCTCCGGTGTAGGGTTCTTCACATCTATAATAGAGATCTTGCTCCCCATTATTATATTTGTACAGCCCCACATAGATGTTATCAGTGTTGATCCTTGTAGTTTCATTCTCTCTTCTTAACCTCGCATTAGGGAAGTTCATTATTGGTGCTTTCTCCTCGAGTTCTTCATCTATTTTGGCTTTGGTGCCCATCAATCCCCACTTGTCCACAATGTTAGGGTTTAGGACTACCAAGTACATGGTACCCTCGTCATCTAGATATCTATCTCCGCTATAGCTCACAGGCACTAAGTCCTTGAACTCACTAGGTCTATCTTCTATCTTTACACAATAGCGGTCCATTCCATCTTTGTAGATCTTTGCACCTTGCTCATTGTCGTACTGATATTTTATGAACAATAGCTTCATTGTGGCGGAAGGGTTTGATGATCCTGCTGCCATATTTTCTCTGTTGTTCAGGTTCAAGTGTTCCAAGTTTTCGGTGAAAATCTCGTAAGATCTCTCCGAAGAAGTATCAGAAACACTTCCTTCAAAGATCGTCTCTAATGGTTGCACCCAACTTTGATTTACACTTCCCTCGGTTGATATGACACTTACTGGTTCCCCTTGTTTTGGTTGATTATTCCGGAGATTCCTGCCCGATCTCAAATTCATCAATTCCCCTAAAGGACTGTAACTTTTCTGTCTCGGCAATTTGTTTTCCCCAAGTTTTTGTGGTCAGAATTGATCCAAACTGATTGATACTTGGTCAATTGTTTAATCTTGTCAGTTGGACATCTTCTGTTTCATCAAGTGAGAATTTTGTTATTGTTATGCTGAAAAAGACATTATACGCGTATGATGTCTTTTTTCATAGATTTTGACTATTTTGGTTATGCTCACTCTCAGTGGCCCCTTTATGCTCTGTTCACTCACAAAATTCAGTTTGAACTTTGTTTGAGCAAGTTATGGCTAATTTAGGCTTTTCTTGGCAATTTTCCGCTTTTGACTTGTTTTTTGGGTCAATTGTGATCCAAATGGGATGAAACTTGAAATATAACCTCTAGACAGCTATTACAATGGATCTGTGTTAGCAAAGTATCAAAATATGTCCAAAATTAGGTCAAAGACATCATACGCGTATGATGTCTTTTTCATCAATTTGGGTCCAAACTTGATATTTATGCTTTCTACAGTGTTTGTAACAATCTTGTCAGGTCAGATTTCAAAAATAAGCAGTGGAAGTGCCAAAAGACATTATACGCGTATGATGTCTTTTGTCCCAGATTTTGACTATTTTTGGTTTTAAGCCTTCTCCAATGTTTATAATTGAGTTTCAAGTGTTTTTGTCAGGTTTGAATGTAAAAACAAGATCTGAATCCAAAATTTCCTATTCTTTGCGTTTCTTGGACTCCGACTTGTCTTTTTGGGTTTCTTTGAGTGTAAATGCTCTTGTTTTAAGTTGATCTTAGGGTAAAACCCCCCTTCTAAACACTCTGGCAATGTCAAATTTTCAATTTTAGTCTCTGTTTAGGTCCTAAGACATCATACGCGTATGATGTCTAAAGTTGCAGATTTTCAGTTTTTCAGCACAGAACTCTTCCAATAGCTCTTTTAAGTGCTCAGCAACAATCAGTTACACAGAAAATTTTTCTAAACTTGTGTATTGCATATTTCACTACCAAAGCAACTTTTTCAGTGATCTAACATGCAATCAAACACATCAAGCAAATAGAACACCAATTGATAGCTCTAGATCAGGATCAAATCAGGCCCTACCTAAGCTACTTCTAATCATAAAATGGATTTTTTGCAATTGAAAATATAAAGAGATTTACTACCACACAAGGAGTAGCAAATGCTTTTTATGTCAACAACCACTTAAACACCAACAAAAACAATCTAATCTAAGCTAAACTAAAAATACTGTCAACACGGAAGACCCAGGAATACCCCACTTCCTAGTATCTCTCGAGACCTTTGGAGTCCACCACTCCTAGATCTTTTCTAACTAAAGTATACAAAGTAGTTTATACGACTCACCTCGTAGGATTAGTCTAAGGTCACCTACTTAGGGCTCTCGTCCCCGGCAGCGGCGCCAAATGTTAAGGCGGTTACGCCGCTAGCGGAAGCTAAATAGCGAGAACTCAACCAACAACAGAATTTGTCAGACGAGGACGGAGCTTGACCCGCAGGCGCATGGAAACAGCTAGGTGGGTGTCAAATCACCTACTCGACCTTCTAATGACAATCACTACTAAGGAAATCAAATCTAAGTTCTAAAATACGCAAGTGATTGAAATCCGTACTACGAACGAATGCTATACGAAACAGGATCTAGAATCATTGAATCGATCTCAAACTCAAGGGGAAGTCTATACACTAGGTAAGAACAACACCCTAAAGACTTGAACTGCAAAATCAACCTATAACCACTCCGTGCGGTAAACGCGTATGAAGACAGGCCGAAAAATAGAGGTGACCGAAACTTGACCCCGATGGTACTAATGTGTAGCTCTACTCGTTGTGGTTCTATAGATATGCTGCACGCTCTATTCCGACACACGAGTTGGAAGAAAACTCACACCGAAGCTCGTAGGAACTGACCACACATAGAAGCCGATAGCGCGCACTCTTGGTATCAGTGCGTAGCTCTCGCCGTTGCTAAAACAATGGCGGTGTCGCTTCTCCAATGGCGGCTCCGTAGCTCGCGTAGCAAGTAGATAAGACTCTCTCTCTCTCTCACTCACTCCCTCTCAGACACAGTCACGGCGCTCAAAAAACTCTCTTTGATTAATAATTGAATCTCCCTTAGGTTACAAAACTTTGGCTTATATACCTCAGCCTTGGAGGTGAGAACATCTCTAATTATTTACATCAACAGGTGAAATTACTTCGGGATTACAAGCTGGAAACTCAATTGAGTCCCGTTACTTAATGAATGGCTCAAATCAAAATTAATATCGGAAAGACATTTATTACAATCAATGGTTACAAAATGATGGGTGTGAGCAAAAATGCGGGTGTGATCCTCTGCTGGCTCAACACAAGGCCCAATTTCACTTCTGAAAGAAGTTCTGGAACTCTTAAGTCAATTGAAACATCACTTTATATCCATAGTCAGATTTTGACTTCAATATCATGCCTTAGACATGCTACGCGTAGCATGTCTAACTGCTCAAAATTGATCCAAATTCAAACCACAGACTCCTCTTAAGGTGCTGATCACTCTGGTATGCTCACAGTTGGATTTGGAGTGCTAAATCATTGTGAACACATCCTACGCGTAGGATGTCTAAGTGATCTGTTTGACTCCAAACTTGAACCAGCTTCCCCTTGATGTCAACAACCCAATGCTATGCTTAGATTTTAGTTTGGATTTCAAAAGACCCCAAATTTAGCTATCCTAGACTTTTTCAGTCAAAAATGCTAAAGTCTGCTTAAAACCCAATTTTCTCACCCAATTGAGATGAAACCTTTCTCATGCACTCAATAAATCATGTAGATCATGCTCATGAAGACATCCTATGGTTTTGGTCTTAAAATAATGCCTTGGCACAATTGGGTAGGATGTCTGACAATTCCTTTCTTTTGGGCTTATCCTATCAAGATATGGTCAAGTTCCCCCTTCCAAGTGAATATAGGGTAATTGCTACCTTCTAAACACACTAGTCAACTCAGATTTTCAAAATTCTCATCAGAACACCCTGTAGACATCCTACGTGTAGGATGTCTACTGCTCCTTTTCTCATACTAAAGTGCTACTTTGCCTTCCCTATGCTCTCAGCAAGTGCCAATATGCCTTACAAGTGCAAAAACATGCAAATTTCTCTCAATTTAAACCTTTTCTGAACTTTTACGTTTTCCGAGTCCGCCTTTTAGCTTTTGGGCAATCCAATAAGGGAAAAACACTCAAGTCTATATGTTATTAGGGTGAAACCCACCCTCTGAACACACAGGTGACCTCAGTTTCCCCAAATTCCCTGCCAAAAACCCCCTGGAGACATGCTACGTGTAGGATGTCTACTGTCTTAAAATTTAATTTTTTTCTGATAGAAGTACTCCCTATGCTCAACAACTCTCTCAGAACTCACAGGAACTTCAAAGGTTACTCAGATGCACAAGGAAAATGCTCATCAATTGCAAACAAAAGGTGCAGGATCACAGCCAATGGAGTCAACATGAGTTGAAGCAGGTGGTCAAGGCAAAGAAAATGTAGATAAAGCTCAACCAAAGGATGTTGCCATAGCAAAAGAAGTCAGTTTAGACACAAATTGTGAGACGATCAAGTGCAACATTGTTGGTGAGAATGAAAAAAAGGTGTCAAGAGAAGTAAAGCTAGATTTTCAATTAGACAAGAACCTCATGTCTTTTTGCACTTGGAAAAGATGTGGTCAACCACAGATGGAAGATGCTCCTAAATTTGTGAGCATATCTGGAAACAAACAAGCAGAATGCTGGGGAATCATCTCCACCACCATTGAAGTAAGTTCACAGATCATAATACTCAATTTCATGTGATCACAGCAAAAGATATGCCAGATGACATCATAATGGGAATTTCAATGGCCCAGAAGATGTAAGAGATACATAATTCAAACATGACGGAGTCTTTAGAGACAACCAAGAATGGAGATCAAGATTGGTCACCCGCCGACAATAGCACAAAGTCGTCAAGAACAGATAAAATTGAGACTAATTCCAAAGAAAATCTTATTGAAGATGATTCATCTCCATCAATTAGAACTTCAGAAGAGATTAAATAAAAACAAGCAATAGCAAGTGCAGATCAAACAAAAAAAAGGGAAACCACAGAAGCTATTGAGCAGAGAATGCCATCAAAGCCAGAAGTTAAAAAGAACGAAATTGCAAACAACCAAGAAGAAATAGGAAGTCCGAAGATCAATCAGACATTGCCAGCAAAATCAGCTATTGTAAGTCAGATTGGAAAACAAAGTCTCAAGCTACCCTCTATAGAGACTCAATAAGATCAAGATGAGACCATGGAAAAAGCAGGACATAAATATTCAATAGAGCCAGCAACAAGAATAGCTGTAGTTCTCAGCAGTACAAAAAGAGCAAGTGTCAGATGCAATGCTATATTGGATAAAGAAGGAAATTGCAATATGGTTGTAGATAACATTCAAAGAATTCTAGAGATTACTCAGGATAAACCAGGTAACAGAGACATCACGGGTAAGTCTACAAGTCAAAAAGAGATGGTTGCTATCCTTAGCATCGAAAATCATGAAGAGCAAGTAAAGTTTCAGGTGAAGCCTTCAAAGGAAATGCTTGTAGATGTCATCCTTGGACATCAGTGATTAGACCAACACAAGGCTTACAAAGAAGATACAATGCTAATACTCTCTTTTCCAAGAGGTAACAAGCAACAATTACAAGTACCATTAATGCTAAATTCAGAGTTGCAAAAGTCACAAGAATCAAAGAAAAATCTTGCAGACAAAGGTAAAGCTAAAGTGGACCTTCCATCGATTAGCACAAAAGGTGTTATAGCATATACCTCTACATCAAAGAACCCCCATGGATCGACTACTTCAAACAAGACAGGATTTCAAAACTTAAAGTCAATTGCTGATCCAGTGGAAACCTCTAAGGAGACACCCAAAAGAGCAAAGATATTTGAGCCAAAGTACTCAAGAAAGCAAAGGAAAACCAAGCAAGTGTTTGTTCCGAGCAGTTTAGTCAAAGTCAATGATCGAGTTTGGATTAAGGACGGGAAATCAACACACAAAGAAAAACACACGGGAGATAGCTTCACAATGGATCTTAAAGGAACAAGAGTACTATAAAGGTAACAAACAGATATGGGTGCCAAAACCAAAGGTTAGGGCATATGAAATAACTTCAACTCCCTCCCAGGAAAGAAGGCCCATAAGGTATCAACCTTGACAATGTCCTAGGATACCTAAGCAGCAGGTGTACAACATAACAACATTGAAAGATTTTAAGTCAACCACAACTCTCACGAGGATACAGAACAGAGACAGATCTCAAAGAATCTTCCTCTTGGACAAGGATTCTGCATAGGGTATACAAAGATTTAGCTACCAATCAATCACAAGCCAATTGAAACTACACCAAACCTGCATGAAGATCTCAAGAGCTCCACAAGTTCTAGAGTGAAGCAAAGTCAACAAAGGAGATACAAAGGTCATCAGGAGATCTGCATTCCTAAGTCTTCCAATGCTCCTAGTCAAAATCCATATGTCGACAGCCCACAGAGGCCTACAACAACATCAAAGAATCCTATCAATAGGCCTAATTGGAGAATCAAACAGATAATGGAGTCATCACAGTCAAAGAAGGACAATCCAACCAATGCGAATGCAGATTCAAAGATGATAAAATAGGTATGGCAAAAGAAACCTTCAATGCCAACTTGGTCCTTCACTAATCCTCTTTTTGAGGATTCAAGCTTACTTGTACTTGAAGAAATGTTTGTAGTAAGCACAAGACAGTAAAAATTCAAGTCACCTAGGTGCAAAAAACACTCTTTGGCATAGTCAGAGTCTGGCTACTGAGCCATAAAATGAGCAAAGCATTAGTCCCAAAGCTTCAAGTTATATTAAACTTTGTGCTAAGAGTCACAGTTATTAGGCTTACGCTCAAGCTCGAAGAGTTGAGAATATCTAAGTCGTGTCGCTCATGCTGGATGAGGTGAGCATAAGAGTTGAAGTCTATTAACTTACAATTGGTGGAGTGTAGTAGAGTCCAATACTCACGCACAGTGCACAGTGAGATGAGATCACATATCCTTGTCGAAAACCATTCTTAAAGGGGTGCCAGCTTGCAAAGCCATGTCAAATGCTTTTATAGCTACACCATCTTTTTGAATAACCCCTCAAAATCATTCTTGCACAGCATATTGTTTCCCATGCATTTTTGTGTATGCATATATAGGTTGTCCCATCATTGGACATATGCATTAGATACTCTTTTTTGCTTCCACCTATGCACCTTGAGTGGACTACAACAGGCAAACCAATGTTCCATCATGATACCCTCTCATATTTGCTGCCTTTTTAATTCCATATCTATGAGCAAATAATCCCTTCAGTACTTTATTGATATTTCCCTTCAGTACTTTATTAATATTTCCCATGCAAGTAAGTACTCCAATAATGCACGTATCCCAAAGGCACTTTTTTCCCACTGGGTTTTTTCCCTTTGGTTATCCAGGTATTAGACCCTAATTTAGAACCCCATCATTCTACTTCCCTTGTACATACTTTTCATAAATAAACATCAGCCTCATCATTATACTATTACAACATACAAATGGAACATCATCTCCCACATTAGACATATTGGGACCAATGAAGATGCTGCAGATTGAACCTCATCAATAAATTTAACAAAAAATGAAGACAATCAGCCCATCAACAACCAATAAAAACCTTCCCTTGCCTCCACAGACACTTTTCAACAGTGCCCAAGGACGGGCGCTAAAATAGGAAGGGGGGAATGTTAACTGAGTCAATGTTAGTTAACAGAAGCTGCTAAAGACCAAACATGTATGGATGCACATCAAGGATGAATACAAAGAAGTAGTAAAGACTGGAGTTACACATTTTTCACGTTTTCCCAAAATGGTCACGTATTGTAAATGCCACGAATTATTTCAAGCCATTATAATATTTTAATGTGTTACGGGCTCAATGGGAGCTCCAAGTTGTAAAGAATAGGTCACCTACTATGCTTAGGTTGTAGATTCAGTAAGTGGTGATCCCTAAAGTCCTTGGGAGACCGGGCATTGCATTTTTTACCCTAGGTATATAAGGCAGTGTGTAAAAGAAATTAGGGTTCTCAAGTCATTTGTTGAGAGCACTCTTTGGTGAGAGCTCTTGAGGTGTGTGGCTATGGAGTCCTTGAGATTCTCCTTGCTCATGAGACTTGATTAACACTAATCAATGATTCATTCTCTTTCACTATGCTTCTCTCATGCTTCTTATGATTTCCTATGATGCTTAGAATTATTAGATCTTAACTGATTAGTGGTTATCCCTCTCTAATCTTGTGTGATTGCCTTGTTTTTCTTGTTTGTGCATGTAGGTTTGATTGGAGTGTGGTGCTCGATAGATCTATCTGTGTGTGTTTGCGATTAGTGTGTTACATGATAGGATTAGTGTTGTGTGTGTCTTGCAATCTTAGTGTGTGTGATTGGGTTGATTAGAGGTGAAGAGAAGTGGATATGGAGATTGCCCTTTATTGCGGCTTCGCTCCTCCATAGGCCGAGAAGCTCACCTCGTAGAGTTAACCATTTGTGTTTCCACGATTAGCTTACTAACCGTGTGAGTGTTTCCATGCCCTAGCCGGGTAGCTCATCCCTCTGGATTGATAATTTTGTTGGTCATTGGAGCTATTGCAACGATGGGAGCCCCAACAAGTGACAAGTTAAATGCACTTATATCGAGACTCACGTTTCCAATTTGCTTTGTACTTTGCTTGGCAGTTGATATGTCCCTGTTGTCTGAATTTCTTGGACAATCTTCAGAAAAATGTCCACCTTTTTGTCCACAATCTGAGCAATATTCCATGACTGGTGGTATTTCATTTGGTTCTGTCATGTCAAGCTCTACCTGAGAAGTTTTTGCTTCTGTGCTTGCCAAGTTGTCGGCATCTTCTTTCAGAACACTGAGCATCAAGTTGTAGATTACTCCATCTTGACCTTTGTACCGTCTTTGGCTTGGTTCTCCAATTAGACTAGCTTCTATTGGTTGATCTGTTGGATCTTTCGTTACTGGCTCTTGATTATAGATCTGACCACTGTAATCTATGTACAATGACCCTGATTGCATATGCACCAATTGGATGCTTTGCTGGCTTGTGCAGGTTGTTGGATAACCACTTGGATCAATCTTTTGCACTTCTATCTGCACCATTTTTGAGCTTGTAATACCTGGCTCCACTGAAGGCTGTGAACATCTCGGAGTTCTCTGAGTTTGGCTTTACTGTGATCAATAGGATCTTACCTCCTGTGCTGCCTTTACTGCTCATTAGATATCTATGGATTTCTGAATCTGTGTACAAGACTTTGTCTCCATTGTAGCCATATAGTTATAAATTCTGGTCGTTTGCAGTTGTGCACGTGTTACCATTTCTACTACTGGCTTGTCCTGCTGTACTTGAACTCTCGGATCGATTTGAGTCTATGTTGATTGGTTCTGTAAAAAACTATATAGCAGATTTTGGTATCAACAATTAGAAGAATTTCTGCTGCTCGTACTAGCTTAATCTGCATTCACATGTGAGTTGTCCCTGTTCGTCCAGTTAGAAGCTAATTTGCAATGCAATTGCTTGCACTACCCAATTTCTAGCATGCAAAATCTGAAAATTTGCCTGCCGCTCAACTACTTTGAGTTAATCTTTTTTCTCGCTTTCTCCGGCTAATCTCTGGTTAACTTTGCACGCTTTGCTGGGTTTACGACTCTTCTGGCTTTTTCACGGTTTGTTGGTTGTGCGATACACTACCTCTCCGTCCCCAACGCTGCTATTTTTCTCGACGTTGTTTTTTGCTTTTTGGCCTTGTTCTAGCTTTTTCTGGCACTTTCTATGACTTTCTTTTCACTTTTCCTACTTATTTGTGAAATTTTGAATTTTCTACTTTTTTTTTAGTTTTTTGGAAAGGTTTTGATTTTTTAATAATTTTTCTGGTAATTCTCTAATTTTTTGAATTTCTTATGGTTTATTAGGATTTTTTGGTAAGTTTTTGATTTTTTCGTGATTTTTTGAAATTTTTATGTTTTTTTTAATGATTTATTTGTGATTTTTTTATTTGTTTGAAATTTTTCGGTCAATTTTGGATTTTTTGAAATTTTTTGTGACTTTTTATGATTTTCTAAAAAAATTGTGATTTTTATATGATTTTTTGAAATGTGTTTTTTTTTTAATAGAATAATTTTTGTTGATTTTTTATTTGATTACAATTTACTTACCTCAACCTGGCTCCGTACCTGGTGTTGACTTAATCCCTGCAACGCTGACGGGTTGACAGCGTGACCAGCGCCTGCGTGTGAGTGCATGTGTGGCTCTTGTCAGCGAAAGCTACGACAGGGGAGAGGAAAGCACACAGTAGATGACGCGACAGCTGGAACAGTAGGGAACATGACCTGGCGGCTTCGCGCACATGGCGAGCGGGCCCCTGGAGGCTAGTTGGAGCGGTGCTCGCTTGAAGAGTGTGTGAGTGTGCGTGTTTAAACTAAACAAAATAAGGGGGGTTTTCACGTTGGCAGAGAGAGGGAATAAGGGAGAGAGAGAGTGTGACTTAGAGAGAGAGTGAGAGTGCTTGGCAGCTTGCCGCACATGGCTTCTGGCAGCGGGTAGTCTGAAGCAAGAGAGAGAGAGAGAGAGAGAGAGAGAGAGAGAGAGAGAGAGAGAGAGAGAGAGAGAGAGAGAGAGAGAGAGAGAGAGAGAGAGAGAGAGAGAGAGAGAGAGGCACTGGATGAAGACAAAGGAGGCGCGTGGGGCAGTGGACAATTAGGGCAAAATCGGGAGAGAGAGCGAGTGAGGGTGTGGGGTGGCCACATTCACGAGGAACGGAGCGGAAAGAAAAAGAAGAGAATTCTAATGTCGACGCGACGAAAGCTGTCTCTCCATACCGTAAACCTTTTATCTGACTTGAGAATTTGATGCGCCGCAAGGCACGGTACTCCAAAAAATCACCAGAAAATCTCAAAATTTGTCAAAAAATTCCAAAAACTTCTCAGAAAATTCTAAGAATCTTAGAAAATCATCGATATTCGCAAACGAACATTTTTGATACACAAAAGCACACCAAAAATAGTAGATTTTACCAAAAATACGATTTTCGACACAAATGTAAACCCGGCCCCAAAAATAGCAAAACGCTCAAAACTGGATCACGGAGGGCACAAATGCAAAATGATGTTGTAAATACCCACACATAATAGCTCATAAAGATCGCAAAGTCAAATTTTATGGAATTAATAGAAAATTAATGAAAAAATTAGCAAAAAATTACCAAAAATTAGAAAAATTATCCAAAAAATTCGACAAAAATTCTCCACACATTGGGGAATAGTGCAACCAATTAAGATTGCCAAAATCACATCAATTCAATTTCCAATTAATTTCATCAACAAAATCAAGACTAGGCAATTAAACCGACAAAATTAGGTAAAAAATTAACGCAATGAGAGTGTGTAAATCCCTTTTCTGAGCACAAAAACGTAGAAATTAATCATTACACACATCAATTATGTAATCAATCATGCAAATTAAACACTTTTTAGACACACACATACTAAAAAATTGACAGTTTTTTACCAATATTTAGGTGCGCACACGAAAGGTTTAAACTTGTCGGCTTTGCAATGTGACTTCACAAATCATTAGTTAATAATGAGCACAACACAAATCAATCATCACAACTGAAAAATCATAACGTACACATTGATTTCTAGGTGCTCAAACATGGGAAAAATAGTGCACACACACCTAAAATTGACCATCCAAGCATGCAATTAACTCAATTAGGCACCCAATTAGCAACACACATTCACCAATTAGCAATTGAAACTTGTCAAATCATACATCACCAAATCTTAAAAATTTTGGCATTACGACAGTGTGAAAATAAATAATCGTAAAATTTTCAATCCATAACATCAACATTGCATTGCATCAACATAGCATAGCATTGCATTTCATCAACATTCCATTGCATCATGGTGGGATTTCTACACAATTCTACACATCCTTAGATTCTAGGGAGGTTAAGAATACCACATTAATTACCTTTCCATTGAAGATCAATTGAATGGTCGAATGCTCCAATCCTTCATAGCAATTAGTAAGTTAACAAAAAATAGTCAAATTAGCAAGGGGTTAATGAGAAATTTGAGTGTGTAAACACACAATTAGCAAGATATGGTAACACATTAGGAAATTATGAACAATTGCTTCATGCACACACATTCAAAATCCACAAAAAGATAAACACACAAGTGAAATCAGTAGTGAAATTAGTGAGGAAACGCATTCGATTATGCCACAATTACACTAGCGTAGGCCATCGTCCCCGGCAAAGGCGCCAAATGTAGGGAGGCATTGTAGTATGACCTAATTGAAACCCACACAAAATTATCAAATCCGTGGATCGGCAACCCGGCTAGGGCATGGCAGTACGAGCATCGGATGAATAGCAATAGAGGATTCAAGAGATCACCTCTCCAATGCAAGTAGAGATTAGCCATGGCAAGACTAACTCTAAACCTACTCTAATCACTAATCAAACAACTCCTACACACATCAAACCCATTGAAGTCCAACTTGCCATAGACTAGAAACCCCAAGCACACTAATGATAAGCACATACTAATTACCACATGTCAATTACGACACTTCATCAATAGCTACACACACGAGGTGAATGGTGCTAGAGCTTCATAAAACCTACCCACACACAAGCAAAGAATAGGGCACACACACAAATTACAAGATTAAGACCCAACATAACCAACCTAACTTGTGATGCTAAATATCGCAAATCAATTGCTCGTAGAGAGGTAAGAGTGGTTAATAGCAAGAAGTACATAGCTCTCTCAAATCTAGAATAATGAGAGTATAATACTACTCCATGACATGATGAAATGTAGAAAAGAAATAGACTAATGAGAAAATATGAATTAGATTAATCAAGAAGAGCTTACTCTAATTACAATTGTTAGCACTAGCCTCTTAAGCATAGACATTAAGCTCAAGGTTAGGCCGTAGAGTAAGAGGGAGATCTCAAAAGTGGATCCTCAAGAATGAAGCCTCCTTGCATAAAGGCTTCCTTTTAAGGGCTTTCACCACAATCCCTTCTACTATGGGTTTAAGCTTGAGCCCTCTAAGCTAGCATATACAACTTTGGAACTCCAAGTGAGCCCAAGACTGATACAAGGTGAGTTCGAAATATTATGCACAACCATAGATATCTCCCAGCTTGATAAATATTCGATGTAGCCTGGGTTAGCCGCTGCTAACAATCATTGCAAAAAATAATGACACTTCTAATTTGCAATTCATTTTACCATGGATAATCAAGAGTGTTGGACAAAAATTGGAATGCATTTTGTTTCTTCGTAGTGAGAATAGCTCTACAATTTGTGCTCATGTCTGTATCATAGATACAACACACAAAAGTCTTACATCTAGTGGTTAGAGTGCTATCTAATTTGGTAAAGATATTGATGGAGTATGTGGGGTAGCACATCAACCATCAGAATTTGTAATTGCCAACTTAGTCAAGTATCAGCATCTTGCTTCCCTAGAAAAGGCAATTTCTCAAAAAGCTAGATGGTATGAAATGCATGTTCTACCTTTCAGCTCCTTATTGTTGGGATTAGGGAACATCCAAACATGTGCTTTTTGCAAAGTATTTTTTGGGGTTTGGGCATTTTTTAGTCAAGGAGAGCAGTACACCAACTGCTCTAGTGTTAAAGACTCAATGTTGGAGCTAATGCATATGCTTTGCATCAAATGACAAGGAGTATGATGTAGTGACCACAATAAAAGATTTTTTAATGTGTTGTGCAATCAAATTCATATGTGTCAAAGAAGACGATCAAGTAATAGACATATTCTCATTAGGCTATGGGACTAAAGAGACACTACAACAATTATAGAGAAATGTGATATCAATTGCCTATATTAGTGATCAAATGACGTAATTGGAAGCTCTTTTCCATTCCATAGTGGATGAAGAACTTAATATTAGAAGGTGTGAAGGTGTGAATACCACAAAGAAAGTTAATTCCAAGGAGTTAGAGGAAGAGGAAATTGAAGAACCATTGGATGCAAGTGTTGATGCCATTCTAGAAATTCTATAAGAAACAAGGTAAGTTAGCCACCCATGATATTACATCATTTATGTTTAGATTATTACTTTTATAGTTTTATTGTATTTGTCCCATCTCAAATTCACCCATGATGTTCAAAACATTGATTTTAGTTTGCTTTTCTCTCAATTTATTTTCTTTGAAAGAATGTGAACTTGTGAGTTTTGAGTTTTTTCACATAAATAAATTAGACTTAAGTGTATGATATAATATGGACATATTGTGGCAAATAGCATCCTACATATATATGGTCATAAGATATATTATGTAATACTTTGAAGTTAAGAGATCATAGGATTTTTATTATAGCTCATTTATAGTGAGTCAGATAAAGCTAGAGGTTTGGTTAGAACACCTTACTACTTGAGGATCAGAGAGTTCTTTGTAGACATGGCACCCTATGGCCTTAGGGCCATAAAATCCACCCAATGCATTTGGGCTACCCTACAACCTTACGGACATAGGGTGATGACATAGAATCTCTAGAAGGGCACATAAGCATTTGGGCTACCCTACAATTTTAGGGCCATAGGGTGTCAACATAGAATCTCTAGAAGGACACATAAGCTACCCAAGAGAATTTGAGCTACCCTAAGGCCTTCGGGCCATAGGGTGTTGACATAGAATTTCCAAAGGGGCACTTTAACCACCCCATGGGTGCAAACCACCTAGCTATCTATGGGCACATCTTATAAAATATCACATGACATCTTGTGGCCTTTAGGCCATAGAGTGGTTATTCTAGGTCACATAGAGACTCTTTAAGTGTCTCTCAAACATTTTTCCTTGGCCTTATTATGTTCTTGAAGATCAGGGTCATAGTATGCAGATTTTAGACCAAACTTATGGAAGAATATATGGGAGAAGCTATGCCAACTTATTGCCTTGGAATCATAGGGGTTATATACAATAGGGACATAGATTCCTTAGCTTGTGATTAAGGTTTAATATTCTATTGAGAATGAGATAAGGTATAAAAAACACAAAAGTTTTTAGTCCTCAAAATTGCAAAATGAGAGTGTGAATAGTTCATTTATAATCATTTTGGTTGAGTGTAAGTTATTTTATTGTTAATCGATGGTGAAAGCATTTGAAATAATTATATTTGTATTGCAAATATCTATATTAAATGTATATGCAACATTTGTAAATGTCAATTACTTTCTTAGAAAATGAGCATCAACTATCAAAAGTGAAAATGGTTAAAAAGCACTTTTACTTTGGTTTATGTGAAGATCTAGTTCTTCAATTGCAGCAAGATTTTATTCAAAGATAGAAAGTGCGAGTATTTTGGTCTAAACTATGATTTTGTTTTCTTCTAGATGATGCAGATAATTGAAAGGGATATCTTGAATTGTTTTAATAGAGAAACGTTAGGACTAGTATAATGTTTTATCTTGTCATGTAGCAATGGGAACATTGTACCAAGGTTTATTGCAAAGAAATGATTGTATAATGTATGACAATTGATTAAGTTTATAAATTGATTATTTGTTTAGTGGTTAAATCAAAGACTACCAAATGCATTGAAGTGAAAAGCCTAGACCTACTAATGAACATTGTGGATGTTTTTGCAATTTTGAAAATCTTCCTTTTGAATTTTGTGACCTTGATTAGTTTCTTGGGCATGTTTTTCTAACTTATTATGAATACTTCCAACCTCCTATATTTTTGAAGATTTTGTCAGACAACCAAATCTACATACAAGGTGTTAAGAAAAGTAATTGTGTCATTGAATTTAATAATATAAAAAAGATTATTTGTGATCATGTGACTTTAAAATCAAGAAAACTATGAATTTGAAGAGTTGGAAGTCTATCCATGATTTAAAATGAGCTCCTACAAAGCTATTGTTGATTCTCTTTTGAACGATCCAATTTGCACTTTGAAAGCTATTGTTAGTATTATTTGTACTTTTGTCTTTTCATAAGGCCATACGTCATTGCCAAATTATAAATTCCTTTTATAGACTACACTTGAAAATGACCCTATGGTCCTGAGGCCATTGGCATAGTTTAGGCATCACATATTTTCTAGCTTATTTGGATGTCTTGGGGTGATGCTACAAGAGAAACTTAAGAAGACAAGATAAATAGGATCTATGTAACAATACATATTCTTATGTTCAAAGCATACCAAGATATGGTCAAAGCATACAAAGGGCACCCTATTGCCTTTGGTCGATAGGGTCCCAATTTGGAGCCCCTAAAGGTACAACTAAGTCACCAATGGCCTTGGGGCCATTGAGTACTATTTTTTTGTAGTACATTAGAATATTAAAGCATATGAAACCTTTTCCACCCTATGGCCATAAGTCCATAGGGTTGTCTAACTAACATAGAGGGAACCCTTTGACACTATGATCTATGTTATGTTGGGGTTGTGACGAGATCACCAAAATGTTATGTTATGGCCAAAGGCTATAGATTGATTTCATTTTCTCCATATATAATCTTCAAATATATTACATTATTCTCTTAATGGGAACCTTGGCTACCCTATGGACTTAGGAAAATAAGGCTCTAAAAAAATAGAAGGCACCCTTTGTCT
Source organism: Adiantum capillus-veneris (assembly GCF_014529385.1). Taxonomy (NCBI): domain Eukaryota; kingdom Viridiplantae; phylum Streptophyta; class Polypodiopsida; order Polypodiales; family Pteridaceae; genus Adiantum; species Adiantum capillus-veneris. The sequence continues at coordinate 37,267,318 of NC_140945.1, read as the reverse complement.
TTAGGATCTACATAATGCTAACTAAATAGGAAAAGGAGTTGTTTCATTAACACTAGACTAGTAACAAGACACTTTTGTGTCCTGTTAAATGACCATTTTTCTTGGATTATTTGAGAGTATGGAAATGCATTTGTAGGTGATATGTCCACAAAGTTGCCTTATGAGCTGAAAAAACTTTGACATTTGTTTTGGAATATTGATCTCACCATTAACCTTACTCTTGCACAATATTTTTGAACCTAGTTCTCACTTTGATCCATATTGCTCATCTCTCCGAACAATTTGAATGAGGGGTTCAAGCTCCTCCCTAAATAGGACTGCCACAAAACTGTGTGAAATAATGGGTCCTGTTTTTGCCTTTTTTTTCCACATTTTTGCAACTATACCACTATAAAATTCATGTTTGTGAGGTTTAGATTTATAGAGATAAGCCTTCATAGTTCTCAACATGTTTTGACACTTCTAGGGAGAACTAAGTGTTAAAATTGAAAGTTATGACCTAATTACAAGAATTGCCTAATCCTGTTTTTTGGCCAAAATTAGCACATTTGTGATTTTTTTGGTGGATCTCTTGATATCCAAATGCATTTTTGATTGTGTAAGGGTCATGTATAACATAAATATAATCTTCCTTGAGTTTTGGGGGACCTAATATGCTATATAGCATAGTATATGATGATGGTTGAGTTTTTCAATTGTTGAAGAATACAAGACATTTTAGTGTAGCAAGTGTAGCTTTCTCAATATTGCTAGTTTCTTAGGTCAATTATGTGTATTTTGTAGGTAGTAACTATATTTAATCATAAACTATAAATTTGGCTAAATATTAAGTAGATTCCATGGGATTCTAGAGGTCATAATGCTAAACCCAGCTTTTTCATGTTTGATGTATTTCGCCCTTCATCATTGTCCCCAAGGTTCCACTTAGTAAGAGATCCATTATTCTTTTGACATGCCCTATGGCCCCTTTTGGATCCAAAGGCCCAAAGGGAGCTAAGAAAACATGTATATGGTATCTGTATTGAGAGTGACTATAGAAACTTTGATGATAGGTCCGTAGAATGACAAAAATGCAACTAGTTTTGTACCTATTTTTTTGCCAAACAAAAACTAGTGAGGCAAAAGTAACCATATGTTTAGACCACCAACCCATTAGAGTTAATGGGGAATTTTATCTCATGTACTACTAAAAATTCCATCTTATTTATATGCAATCAACCGTAAGAAATGGCTATTTTGGGCAAAATGCACTAGTCCATCAACTTTGGAGGCTTGTTGTGACCAAGACATGGGAAATTTTACATGTTTTTTATTTTTTCCATATGTAGTAGTATTTGAACTATAAGATCAGGAAATGATTTGTCAAAATGAGTGGATCTACTATGGTTTTGGAATCTTTTTAATTTCCAAAACCCTGAAAGGATACTTTTATGTCCTATGAGGTTACCAGACTACTGTTAAAGTATATAGCCCAAAGGCTATATAATATTTCTATTTATGTATAGAGTATTACATAAATGCCCTATGGACCTAGCACCATACAATGGTACATGCAAAGACCACCCTATGGCCCATAGGGTGCTAGAAGAAAAAAATACCCTACAATGCTGAGGTTATAGATTTCTCTCTATTTAGTATACCTACACAAAGTACCCTACAATTTTGAGGTTGTGGACTAGTCCGTTTGTGTCCTTTGCCCTTAGTGCCTAAGGGTGACATGAAAAAAGTACTATACTACAATACTGAGGTTAGAGAGTTCTCTCTATTTATACTTACAAGAAACCCTATCTCTATGGCCCTAAAGCCAAAGATAGCAATATTCTGGCTCTTGTAGATTCTTAAAGATACCTAAAAAGATCCATAGGGTGAAATATGGTTTTTATGAAGAAACTTATTATCACACCCTCTGCTCTAGGTAAAATCCTCTAGCCTTTGGGCCAAATGCTGAAAATATAGAGGTGCATCCTATAGACCTAAGGATAGAAAGTTATCTCCATTTTATACCTATAAAAAATCATATCAATATAGACATAAGGCCATGAATAGGTGTATTATAGGCTCTTACAAACTCTTAGAGAAACCCATGATTAACATCATGTGTCCCAAAAAACATAGGGTATCAATCTAGCAGCTCTCTAAGAGCATTTAGGCCATTCAAAGGCACCTACATGGGCACCATGTTAGCACTATGGCCCTAGGGCCATATGATCTCTCATTGGAACAAAGAGAAGCCTATGTCCCTTGAGATTATGCATTAGCATCCTATGGCACTAGGGACATATGATCTCTTTTTCAAACAAGGGAAACATAGAGTTCTTGAGCCCTATGGCTCTAGGGGCATATCACCTCTCATTACAATAGACAACAACCTATGGCCCTTGAGCTTATACATTGGCACCCTATGGCCTTAGGGCCATATGATCTCTCGTTATAATAGAGGGCACCCTATGGCACTGGGGATAGAGGGTGGCCGAGGTGTCAATGTAAAAGTCTTTAAAAGCATTTAGGCCATTCTAGTGTGCCTACATGGTCACCATGAAAGCACTATAGCCCTAGGTCCATAGGATATCTCATTATAGTAGAGGAAACTTATGGCCTTTGAGCTTATACATTGGCACCATAAGGCCCTAGGGACATATTATCTCTCATTAGAATAGAGGAAAATCTATGGCCCTTGAGCTCTATCACTCAAAGTACCTAGAATCTCTCATTTAAAATAGAGGGTAACCTATGGCCCTCAAGTTTATACATTGGCACACTATGGCCCTAGGGACATATGATCTCTCACTCTACAATAGAAGGCAACCTATGGCCCTAGGGACATATGATCTCTCACTCTACAATAGAAGGCAACCTATGGCCCTAGGGACAAATGGTGGACTAGGGGTCAATGCAAAGCTCTCAAAGAGTATTTAGGACATTCAAGGGCACCTACATGGTCACCATGTCACCTCTATGTCCCTTGGTCCATAAGATCTTAATTGGAACAGAGATCAACTTGTGGCCCATGCGCTTATACATTGGTACCATATGGTCCTAATTCCATAGGATTTCTCATCAAAATAGAGAGCAACCTATGGCCCTATGGCCAATGGTTGGCCTAGGTGTCAATGTAAAAGGTCTCAAAGATCATCTAGGCCATTCAAGGGAACCTACATTGGCATCATGGAAGCCCTATGGCCCTAGGTCCATAGTGTCTCTCATTACAATAGAGAAGAAATGGAGGGAAACTTATGGCCCTTGAGATGATACACTGGCTCCCTATGGACCTAGGGCCATAGAAGGCCAAAATAAAGGACAACCTATTTCCCTAGGGGTAGAGGATGGCCTAAGTGTCAAAAATCTCTCAAAAATCATTTAGGTCATTTGAATGCACCTACATGGGAACCATGGACGCCCTATGGGACTAGGAGCATATGAATTTTGTTTGGAGTAGAGAGCAACCTATGGCCCTTGAGCTTATACATTTTCACCCTGTGTCTTTAAGGCCATAGGATATCTCATTAAAAATGAGAGAAACCTATGGGCTTAGAGATAGAAAATGTCCTAGGTGTCAATGTAAAAGATCTTAAAGAGCAATGAAGCCATTCAAGGACACCTACATGGACACCATGGCAACCCTATGGCCCTAGGGCCATAGGATATCTCATTACAATAGAGGCCAACATAAGGCCCTTAAGCTTCTACATTGGTACCCTAAGGCTCTAGAGCCATTCAATCTGTCATGAGAATAGAGGGCAACCTATGACCCTAGGGCTAGAGGGTGACCTATATGTCAATTTAAAAGCTCTTTAACAACATTTAGTCCATTCAAGGTAACCAAAATATGCACCATGACAGCCCTATGGTCCTATGGCTTTAGGGCCATAAGATCTCTCATTGGAATAGAGGACAATCTATGGCCCTTGCGTGACACTCTATGGCCCTAGGGACATAGGATCTTTAATCAAAATGGCCATAGGGCTATATGTGTCAATGTAAAAGCTCTCAAAGAGCATTTAGAAAATTCATGGGCACCATGCTAGCCATAGAGCCATAGGATCTTTCATTACAATATGAGGCAACATATGGCTCTTGAGCATATACATTGGCACCCTATGACCCCAGGACCATATAATTTTTCATTAGAATAGAGAGAAACCTATGGTCCTAAGGCTAGAGGGTGGCCTAAGTGTCAATGTAAAGTCTCTCAAAGATGATTTAGTCCATTCAAAGGTACCTTTATGGGCACGTTGGCCGCCCTATGGCCCTAGGATCATAGGATCTCTCATTTAAATAGAGGAAAACCTATGACCCTTGATCTTGTACATTGGCACCCTATGGACTTAAGGCAATAAGATATCTCATTCGAATATAGGAAAACCTATAACATACCTATGATCAACATCATGTGTCCTAGAAACCATAATGAGAATCCCTACGGCCCTATGTCCATATAGCGCCAATATTATCAACACCTTGTAGTCAAAGTCTGCGGCCACAAGGTCTTTTAGGGTGGTCCTTCAATTTCTACAATCTATATTGCAATGGTATCCTTAGTATTATTAAATATATTCTAGGATATCTGTTTAATATTTTCTTAGATATCAAAATTTTCATTTGATACTCTCTAATTTTCTCTTAAGAGTGTGACAAAGCTAACAAGAGGTGTTCTTTAAAACTTACAATCTTTCAACACGATATTGCGGTTGAAAAAGTTCTACCAAAGATTACTGGTACAAAGGATTTTCAAGCTATTGAACATTTTGAGAAAGAGTTTATGGATCTCCATCACAACCAAACTCGCATTCTTGAAGAAGTTGACAAAAATCTACAAGTTCCTGAAGGTCATCCGGCCATTGCAACCATTGAAGAATAATTTGAAGAGTGATGCTATGGAAGTAGAAGGTGATGCAAGTTCCAATACATATATAAGGTCAAAAGAAGAATCCATTTAGAACATCTTAGTAACTCAAGATCTTAGAATTGGGGTGCATGGTGATCTAGACTTTTCATCCACTGATAGACCAATGCTAGCGATAATAGTGACCTTGGGTGGATTTCTTTTGAGACAATGTTGGCACAAGTCCAAAACAATGAAGAGCTTAAAGTTTCAACATGAGCATATTACTCTCATCCGGGATGCATTGATTTTCTAAAGACTCTACTTAGTAATTTCAATGTTGGGATATGGCTGCTAATGATACATATGTTATGGACATCATCAAGATTTTAGAGAAGGAGTCTGGAGAAAAGATTCCATTCTTTATGATTTGGGGACAATGCCAATGTCAATCATGTGAAGAATCAAGAATCACTTGCCTAGATAATCCAAGAGTAAAAGAACTTTTCAAACCATTGGCTATTGCATCGACAAAATTTGGAATTGATGCAAGGAAAATGCTTCTAGTAGATGATGCACCATTAAAGGGATGTGTTAATCTTGCATTGAATGGTATTTTTTTTCCATCATTAAATGTTGATGAGGAGGATAATATCCTCCTTGGGGATCTATTGTTATATATTCTAGCTCTTCATCATGTCAACAACATTCATACAATTACAAGCTCTTATTTGTATGGACAAGCACCCATCGTGCAAGGACATGAACTTTATAATCGTGTTCACATGTTTGTTGTTGTAGAGCTGGAGGAGAAAAAATTGGTTTGTCTAGGGAAAACTAGCCCACATGCAGACTACCAGAAGATTCTTGTCTTCATGAAGATGAAAAAGGTGCAACATCTAGCAATAGTGGAGTGCCCACTCAAAGTCAAGGACAAGAAACTCCTAATAGTTGATCAAGAAAAAGTGAGACTTTTAAAGAGTATGAAACCTTTATCAGCCTTAAAAGGTACTGAAGCAATTATGCTTGCCCAAACATTGGGATACAAGGAGCCTGCTATCAAAGTACATGAGGCCAAGAATTATATAAAACAGTTAAAGATTCAGTAAATAGATCTCCATTGACATTGATGCTGAAGTGGATTTTTGTGATATTATGGAATCTACAAAAGCTCTTTTTGTATTTTTTAGAGTGCTTATGCAAGTTTGTCTTTCAATTATATATGTAGCTTTTGACTTTGATGTCCACTTTGCTTAATTTTAGTTTATCAAAAGATTCAAATGTCTATCGTTTTACAATTTTTGTCCATTGAACCATCAAGGATAATCTACATGGCCATAAGGCCATATGTTACTCTGTGAGCTTAGGGGACTTTTACTTTATAGTATCAACCCCCTACGAGCCTAACACAATACATTGTTCTTCCACAAGATACTTACTAATGGTGACCAAGAATAAGTGTCCTAAGATCCTAAGGTTTTCAACAAGGCACTTAAGATCCGTAATTAAATAGCTTCAATATGCATGGGCTTTTCATGAAAAATAGCATTCTTTTTTACATTCTTAAAGTGCCTTATGGACCTTATGGACTTTGGGCCATAGGGATCCATTTGATTTGTGGCCCCACTTAGTGTAACTACAGAAAGAAAATAAAAAATATTTGAGAATTTTATAGAGCATTTATGCCATTTGGAATCAAAGAGCCCTATGATCCTAGGTCCATAGAAAGCTAACATATCCACACCATATGGTATCATAACCCTATAAGCTTGTGGCCACAAGACAAAAAGGTGCTCTAATTAGAACTTGCTATAGAAGGTATCCTATGACCTCAAAGACACTAACACTTACATGTACATTGTTCTCTATTGTTTGTTAAACACATTTTGGTTTGTTGTGAGGACTGAAACTATTGAATTGATTTTTTGTTCTCATTCAAGGGCGTTTTTTGAAAAATGATTTGCTATTATAATGTCATAAATTAGAAGAGTTTCTTCTCGGGTTACATCAAGTATCTCATTCAAAGTGGAGCAATGATTTGATTAGCTACCAACTTCTTTCAAGAAAAATAAAAAATCTCATTTACTAAATAGCTTTAAAAAATCGTTAAATTTTGGATTTATGAAGTGCATTCTATGTGAGGAGACACCTTTCACTTAAGTAGAATTTGATGCTCCTATCATCTTCTTCTTAGTACTTGTCTTTTTTGAGGTCATGAAAACTAAAATGATGGTGACAATTGATAGTCATACAAAAATGATGTTTGTTGAACACCCTCTATTTTAAAGACACTATACTCCTTGCACTTAGTGCTTTGTTGTATATGAGATGAAGACCATAAATTTTATGAAATGATCGAGTTGGCAATCTTTGTGTACAACCCTTACAGATTTGGTGTAATCCATTCACCTCTAGAAGCTATTCTAGTGTTTAATAGTTTTAAGATGTAATGGAAATGGCCTATGAACTTTGAGAATAGAAAAATTAAGAGAATTAGAGTGAGCATTTTTGTCAGACTACTTTGAGAACATAGAGGGTGAACTTAATTAGCGGTAGCAACATAGCCATTATACTTAATAAACTTGGCACGAACAATACTTTTGTAAGAGAGAGAGTTAGAGAACTTGACAACAGTTGGGGACCGGATTTATGTGGAGCCGATACCACTCCAATAGGATTTTGTATTATAGATTCTCCCATCAAGAGAGACTTGGTACAATACAATCTTTGTGTTCCTTGTGACCTAGGTGATGCAATGAATATGGAAAACTTCATGCATCACGAGTATAAAATAATCTTTGTAAAAAGAATTAACCATCCCCCGCCTCAGTCTCAAGGCCTCAAACACGTTCAAAGGTGGAGAGAGCTAGCGGGAAATGAGGGTAGGGTAGAGAAACAAGAAGCATTAATAGGAAAAAGATATATTTACTCACTTACCATCACTCTTCTTGCTTAGCATACATAATAGCATAGTAATGAAGATGGCGAATATGACAAGCTTAAGCATTGGAGGATGGCTCTTGGTTGGATTTGCATTCCATAGCCAAGAGTGTTGGTGTAGGCTCTCAGCTTCTCAACAAGCTTGGAGAAAGAGATGGAGATCTTGCACTTTGGACTTCACACAATGAGTGTGTGTGTGTGTGTGTGTGTGTGTGGGGGGGGGGGGGGGGGGGGGGGGGGGGGAGAGTATACCCCCCAAGCTAGCCTCCTCCTTGGTTTGGTAGACCCCCTCTTCTAGCTTAAGATGGAAGCTCATTGGACCCCTACAAGCCAGGGCAATCACATGTAGAGTGCATATCAAGCAAGCATGCTAGCCTTGGAACAAGTGTCCCCCTTTCCCCTTTGAGAGAGAGGACTTGATAAATGCATAATCAATTATTTTAATTAACTAAATTATCATTGGACCACTTGAGAGGCCAACCAATAGGCTTTAGGCACACCATGATGGCAACATGAAGAGGAACTTGACAAATGTCCTAGTTGCCTCTTTAGACCAATCTTGCCTTGTGTGAGGGTGTGTGTTCATGATCCTACAATGAGGGCTCGCCTCCTCAAGAGTAGGGATATGTTTGACTTTGTGGAACACCTCAAGCCCCTCAAGCACCTTAGTCATGGAGCACCTTGGCACCTTAGTCATTGGGCACCTCAAGCACCTTACACAACAAGCATGACAAGCACCTCAAGCACCTTAGTCAGCAAGCACGACAAGCACCTCGAGTGCCACCTCAGTCAGCAAGCATGACAAGCACCTCAAGCTTGGGCCAGGTTCCCACCTCAAGCACAGCCCTAGCTTGCCTAAGGTCAAAGGACTTTTAACACTAACCTTTGGAGGTCTTTAATGAAGCTAACCCTAAGGTATTTAAGCTCCATTAGGTAGCATTTCTCTTTGACACACCATCTCTCGTTTGGACCCCTTTAACCTTGGCCCCGTGTTGAGATAGATCCATAAGCACATGTTTAGATTCTAACCCTTCTTCTCGTTTATTCTCCCACATTAAATGATTATTTTAATATGAGTAAATCATTTGGGTTGGCTAGATAATTGCTTTTATGACATTACGTCTCTCTTGAAATCATAGTCGTCCTCGACTATGAGGTAGAAGAGATAAAGCCTTGGTCATTAAGTGATGCTTCTTAGCGGGTAGAGGATCTCTTTTTACCCTACGACATCATTCCAAGATGGATGAATAATCCATTTGGGGCTTGGGAGACTTAGCGACCGCAAGCATGTCTGCTCTTTAGTCCATTTCATTCTCCTAAAGTAGAGTAACAAATTCTACTTGGTGTTTGAGAGACGTCATCATCACAAACATGATCCTAAGCATGCATACTATTTAAATTTATGCACAATAAAAAGAGACATTGATCATTTAAAAGAAACATGTACATGATCCCAAGCATGCATACTATTTAAAGATGTGCACAACATTGATCATTTAAAAGAAACATGTAGTAACATTTTCTTACTCTAATGTAGCATTGTAAGCACTCCTATCTTATTGCAGACATAATGAGAACCACGAATATGATTTTCAATCCCGATGAAGCTAACTCGACTAGTGCATAGAGGCTACAAGAGGTTGTCAATCTCTTGGTAAACAACAAACAACTCGCATCTAGCTCAAGCTACACTCAAGTGACAAAAATCACCAAAAGCTAGTTGCTCATCGGAAAACAAATCCCATCCATTACGGCATCAAGCTAGTCGCTCATCGGCAAACAAATCCCATCCATTACGGCATCAAACGACATCCAAACGTATGAAGCTTCTAGGACATGTTTATAAGACCTAAGCACACATGCTTATGGTCTCAAACACTACAAGAGGCTATTCATATTAGCGACGCTCAAAAAAAAAATTCTCGGCGTCGCTATGAGCGTCGCAAATTTACAAAGAAATTTGCGACGCTCATAGCGACGCCGGCTGGGCTAAAAAAATAACCGAGCGCGCCCAAAAACTCAGATCTTAGATCTGAGTTTTTCGGCGCCCTCAAGCAAGGAGCAGGTAACGCTCTCCCTCTCTCTCTCTCTCTCTCTCTTTTTCTTCTCCACACACACACACACACACACACACACGAGGAGAGGAAGGAGAGCCAGGTATGCTCCTTCCCTCTCCTCATTCTCATGTTCCCTTCCCCTCTTTCTCTCTCTTTCTCTCTCTCTCTCTCACACACACACATAGTGTTTTTGAGAGAGAGAGAGAGAGAGAGAGTACAAACAAAAACAAAAACGCATACACACATACATAAACAAAGAATGCACACACACATTGAGAGAGGAAAAGAGAGAGAGAGCATGCATAAAAAAAAACCGCACGCATTGAGAGAGGAAAAGAGAGAGAGAACATGCATAAACAAAAAACGCACACATTGAGAGAGGAAAAGAGAGAGAAAACATGCATACGATCCAAAAAAACGCAGACACATTGAGAGAGAAAGAGAGAGAAACTAATTTAACGTCGTAGAAAACTAATTAAAATTAAAAGACCTAAAGATCTAGCCGACGAGGAGTTGAACTCAAGACCTATTATTCAAGAGGGAAATGGCATAATCAATCTATCATACTTGGCATGGGTGATAGAAAGGTTATACCATTTATCTCTTTTCATTGGCACACACATCCACACACGCGCACACACACAAGAAGAAGAGAGTTATAACGTCGTAGGAAACTATCTTAAAAGACGTTAAAGATTAGGTTATATGTAGACTTACATTAAATTAGATTTAGGTTTATTTTTAACTAGAATTTACGTTTATTTACGCTAGATTTAGATTTACGTTATATTAGATTAGATTTAGGTCTCCATAGACTGCGATGTCTGCATGAAGCGGGTGAAGAAAGCCCTCAATGGAATATAGGGTATTGCTGCCTTCACCCATGGTGGGCTCCGTTGATCCAAAAGTACTGGTGAAATGTCTTCAGAAGATAGGGAAGAAGGTGGATCTTCAGGGCGGCAAGAGTCACTACATCCCCGACACAATGACCATCTAGACAACCTCTAGTCATTCAACAGCAACTTCAAAGTTAGTAACAAGAGCAAGAACGGTCTAAAGGGCCAATTGCTGTCGTCAGATGTGGATAGAGATGAGGCAGCATCACCGCTGGAAGTTAACTCTCACATCTTTAGTGATGAGAATGCCAACTCTTGCCGAGTTATGTGAAAAATTATGTGTTAAATCAGTTTTAAGGTTCTTATAATCCCTGTTAGTTTAGTTCTTTGTTTTTAATATAACATAATTTACGTTAGATTTAGATTTATGTTATATTAGATTAGACTTAGGTTTATTTAGGTTTACCCACACACACACACACACACACAAGAAGAAGAGAGTTTTAACGTCGTAGGAAACTATCCCAAAAGACGTTAAAGATTAGGTTAGATGTAGACTTACGTTAAATTAGATTTAGGTTTATTTTTAGTTAGATTTACGCTTATTTACGTTAGATCGAGTCCACGCAAGAATTACTTACGGTTTAGGGTTTAGAGTTAGACGAACAGTGAAAAGATCTACTGTGAAAAGATGTTAAGATGCTGTGAAGTGCTACAGCTAGAGAAGAGGCAAAGGGGTTTTGTCCACTACATGCAATATCATGTAGACGTGGGTGTGTAGATTTCTTGTACCCACAAATATAGGTATTGACCAATAAAGACGAGATTATAACCCGGTGGTTCTGATCTCCGTGCACCTCTAGACCGAGGTGTGCAGGGATTGGACATGACTAGAGAATGTGAGGTAAAGAGAGAGAGAGAGAGAGAGAGAGAGAGAGAGAGAGAGAGAGAGAGAGAGAGAGAGAGAGAGAGAGAGAGAGAGACAAAGAGAGAGAGAGAGAGAGAGAGATAAGACGAAGAATGCCAATAGAATATTAAATTTGTTGTCCAGGTTATAAGTTTTTTATCCTCATTATGAGTAGTGACGAGGATGTGGGACCGTCCAACTGAAACACCTATCTCTCAACGAGGGTCTTATGTCCTTGTAATCAATGCAAGCATACTGTGCGACGGACAAGACGTGTTTCTTTGCAGCACGTTCGCGAATTTGGCGAGTTCGATCCATCTATTATAGATCGAGTTGTTGCCAATTATAACTCGTCGGACTCTGACGTTGGCCAACAAGCAGCAATCTTGCAACCCAATAGACGTGTTCGCAGGCGCTTTGGTCAAGCAGCATATGTGAGGCCACAAGATGTAGCCTCTGACAGCTCGGGGGATGATCATGCAGAGCACATTCCCAACGAGGTAATGTTTGAGCCTGAGATTGATGAAATGATCGAGACGATCATGGATTCAGAAAGGCTTATCTATGATGATATGAAAAGTGAAGCCGATACGCCATTGTATAATGGAGCACGTATGTCTAGATTGAAAGCACTCCTGGTTCTCAATATGCAAGCAAAGTTTGGATGGAGTGACACTAGCGTCACAACACTTTTTAGGTGATCTATTACAATTAGTTTACTTTAATAAAACTCTAAATGTATAATGATCTGATAGATATTTACACGACTGTATCATATTTTTATGTTGTGTAGATTGCTGAAAGAGCACATACTACCAGCTGACAATGTGATGCCAGATTCCCGAGATGAAGCAAGAAAGATTTTGCAAAACTTGGGGATGGATTACAATTCTATCCACGCTTGTCCTAATGACTGCATTCTTTTCAGAGGGGAATACATAGACATGGAGAAGTGTCCGAAATGTGATTCCGAAAGATATCGAGTAGATCTCCACGGGACAAAAATTCCACAAAAGGTTTTGCGACATTTCCCTCTGCTTCCTCGCATCAAGCATTTCTTCGAATGTAAGTCCATGGCCGCCCTAGCATCATGGCATGAGGAGAATAAATCTTCGGATGGTGTGCTACGAATTCCTGCAGATTGCGTAGCCTGGAAACATATAGATGGAACATGGTCGGATTTTTCCAAGGAAGCTCGAAATTTGCGCTTAGGCCTGGCTATGGATGGCGTAAATCCATTTGGTCAAAGATCAACATCTTACAGTGTATGGCCCGTTGTCATCGTCAACTACAACATTCCCCCGTGGTTGACTACGAAGAAGGGGCACCTATGGCTAAGCTTGATTGTGCCAGGGGGATATAAAGTGGGGAATATGGATGTGTATCTTCGTCCACTATTGGAAGAGCTACAACAATTGTGGATTGGCATAGAGGTGGTGGATATGAGCCGACACACAGGACGACGGAATGCTTTGATCAGAGGCATTCTAATGTGGACCATGCATGACTATCCCGGGCTAACAGAATGCTCAGGTGATCTATTGACACTCCTCACTCAGACACTGTAAATCTTGTTTTTTCCCATAGTTGATCTATTATCATGTGTATACATGCAGGGCTTCAAACAAGCGGATACAGAGCATGTGTCACATGTGGACCTAGACTGAATGCACGTAGGGCACCCTCACTGAAGAAGCAAATCTACGAAGGTCATCAAGCGTATCTTCCAGAGAATCATGTGTTACGCGACGGCTTTTTGGGAAGAGAGCCACCAAGGATGTCTGCACAAGCATGGTTAGAGCAGAAGGAGATGTGCAATGACGGATTGCCTCCAGGGATGAAGAGACTATCTCTATGGTACGAGTTACCATACTGGCCCCGACTCATGATCAATCACTTGCTCGATCCAATGCACATATTCAAGAATGTGGGTAATCTACTATGGGACCATATGACCGGCAAGAAAGATACTTTGGGAGCCAGAGTTGACCTTAGAAATGTGGATCGTATGGAGCAATATTGGCCGCAAACAACGTCTGATGGATCGATAAAACTCCCTAAAGCACCATGGATTTTCACAGGAGCCCAAGAACGCAAAGTAAAAGAGACCATTCGATCTTTTCGGACCCCCACTGGCGTAATGCACTCGCTTCGAACGTGTTTTACTAAAGAAGGAAAGCTTACCGGTTTGAAGTCACACGATTGGCATAAAATGTGTCAGGTACGTTCATAGTGGACTTTAATATCATTGCATAAAATGTGGACTTTAATATCATTGTTGCACATACTTTACAGTTTATTTTACCGGTTGCCATTGAGGGATGTTTGTCTCTCGACATCCGTAACACAATCTACAAACTTGCAAAGCTGGTGCAATGGATCTCACAAAAGGAGATCAACGTAGACTCCATACCATTCGCCAAACTAAATGCTGCGGAGCTTGTGTGCATGTTTGAGAAACATTTTCCTACTACAATGCTAACCATTCAGGTGCATCTTCTTGTTCACATAGTTGATGAGGTGGAAATAGCTGGCACAGTTCATTGCAGATGGATGTTCTTCTTAGAACGTTTCATGAAAACGCTTAAGGGATATGTGCGTCAAAAGGCACATTCGGAGGGTAGCATGGCAGAAGGTTGGTTGGTATCAGAGTCCCTAGTGTACATTGGAGAGTGGCTAGACGGATTTGATAAAGCCCGGGACACGCTATGGCGAACCATAGATGATGAGCGCATATCTGGGATTGTCATGTGCAATCTCGGTGTTGAGAAGAAGATGACGGAAGATCTAGAGGCTAAAATCAACCGATTTTGCATGCTTCACAATCCAGTGATGCAAAAGTGGATTTCACAATATGAGGATGCAAAGCAAGAGCGACAAAGGGCACGAATCGAGTGGAGACGAGGAAGACGACCACCGATGCACTATCCAGCGGTTCTGGAGAGCCTACCAACCTTCATGAGCTTAAGATGGTTGCACAACCAATTGAAAAGCGCACAACAATGCGGTGACGAAGTGACTGAGGAAGAGTGGGAGTACTCTTGGGGTTGCGCGACCAAGGTAAGTTTGCAATGTACGACTAGCAAGTGACTTTATTTATAAACGTTTGAACGGCCACTCATAATCTTTGTTCGTTGTAGTATAAGTCATACACAACAGCATGGTGTAAAGGTCGACATTTTAGGGTGGAACGAATCGACAAAAAGCGTTTTACTCAAGATTGTGGAATCATGGCAAAATTTGAACAGTCTAGTTGACGACGTTCCTCTGATGCAGATCCTGTGGTGGCGGAACTCACTTAATTCGGCACGCTGCAAGAGATTTTGAGGATCGATTACAGAGGATTTTTTGTCGACTTGTTCGACGTGCAATGGTTCAAGATAATCATGGAGGGTCGCAACGCTACTGTGCGTAGAGGAGAGTCTGGTTTTCTTGAGGTGGATTCTACTAAGAAATGGACTGACCTAAGAGACACTTTCGTACTACCCGAGCATTGTGAACAAGTAAGTATGTAATTAGTTAACATCCCCCTTTTACAAGTTATGTGCTTGAAAGCTCTCATGTAAGTTATGTGGCTCTGGCAGGTAATATTTCATCCTACAAAGTCTACATCAAACTGGTGGTACGTCATAGAGGTAGCCCCTCGTAGTGCAAGGACGTATGAAGGCTACCATGTGCCAATCACAATGGCATCAATGGAGGAGATAAGAGAAGATGCTCAATCAGAAGCCGCTGCGGTGGTGCCAGACGAGCATCAAGATGCTACTACTCTATATGGGGTGCATGCAGAGGAGCTACAAAATGAAACAGAGGATATGTGTTTAAACGGAGAGCTCTATATAGATATAGGAAGTTATGCTGAGTTATGCGAGGATGAGAGAGAGATCTCTTAAAGCCACAAATATTGTATTTGAACAATTTTGCTCCGTGTTGTAAAAGCTCTGGCTCTCTAAGTACCTTCCATGGTGTATAACGCTCTTTTCTACTCGCGATCACATCTTTTGATTGAAAATTCTGAGTTTTCGACTTGCCTCTTCTATCACTCAATTCATTGCGTCATTGTATTTATATGCGTCATTACGTCATTGTATTTAATGGTCTTTGCGTCATTGTCTACTCTATTCATTCAATATTAAGTTTAAATATTCGTGTGATTAATGCAGGTATGGATGATGAGGAGTTTCTTTCTTCTTTGTCACCGCAGCAGAGACAGTGGTACGTGGAGCGTCATCGCTCTGGCGCATCATCACGTGTTCCTACTCCATCCGCATCTCCCTCTCTTTCGGAGCATTCGGCACGCTCCGAAGCTTCGGCGTCGACGAGACAAGCTTCACACTCGTCTAGACACCGGCGCTCTAGTGGTGGCGGTGGCGGTTGTTGTGGGGATTCCGCCACCGATGCCTCCACACCGCCTCGTGTTCGACGAGGCTCTTTACCCTCCCCTTCTTTGACCGCTCCCACACCAGCCACAGCATCGCCATCTATGCTAGGTTTTGCACGGCTGACTGTTCCTAGAAGCTACACACCTCTACCTACTCCGCCGGGAGCCACCCCACTCGACACTCCTCCCTTCAGGGCCCAGACGCCGATGGAGACACCTGACGTCCGTACCCCCATCGACACGCCGCTAGAGACCCCTGCCAAGACACCCAGGTTCACGCGTCACCGGCCAGAGGGCTTGTCTTACTCCATCGACTTCAGCGGCGGCATCATCATGGATGATGACGGCAAGAAGGTGATCTCGCGCATGCGTGGTCTTTGCTCTCAGCTGTTTAGACACTACATACTAAACAAATGGAGTGAAGTACCAAGTGATTTAAAAAACAGAGTCATCAGCATATTTCATGATGAGTTTCCCGTTCCAACACGGGATCAACGCTTCAATGAAGACCTGATGAAGATTCGAATGCACGAATACTGCAAACACAAGCGTTCCGAAGTGCAAAAAGCAATCAAGAATGGGTGGAACAAGCCAGATTGGCTGGCCAAAGAAGATTGGAAGAATGCGAAGAAAGTAGCGCGCGAGAATCCCGACAAGTGGAAGCAACAAAAGGATGCAGCCAGAGCGCGAGTAGAGGCAGGGAGCTCGCACCACTTGGGGAGCGGTGGATGGGCATCATTTGAGGCCGATTTTGTAAGTGTTTTCACATTGCTCTTTATGTTCGATAGTTTAGGGTTTATGAGTTTTTTAATTCTAACATAATGAAATCTTTGTATGTTTTGATAGTGGTCGATGACAGGACGTGATCCCACACCGTACGAGCGCGAGTACGCAGGCAGGAAGGGCTTAAACGCCCTGATGGACATTCTCAGTTCTCGCGGCGGCATGGTTAGTATTAGGGTTTACTCTTTTTTATTTTTTGTATTGTTTTATAAATGTCGTTATATGTTTATACTTACTGAAAGCTATCTTATTGTCTTTTTTTGCAGAATCCGACAGATACGCCGCTTGGACGCGATGAGACGTCTGACTAGACAACGTCAGTTTAACCGTAGCTAGATAGCATTAGTTTAGGGTTTCTCATAGCTTATGTATCATGAGACGGATTTTATACGTCTTTTTGAACCATGTATATTATTACATTTGTCACCGCAGTTCCTTTTGCCAATTAATTCTTTATGCCTATGATGTTGTACAATTGTCATTATTACATTTGCCAATCAATTCATTTTGCCTATGATGTGTACAATTGTCAATTTTGCAAACAATGCGTCTTGTGGGTGACTATTTTGGGTCTATTATCTACCCTTGCACTTTTTTTAAAAAGTGAATCAAGTACAATATGGTTGATGGGTGGCTGGGCATTCAATGCCCTGCCACCAAAAAAAAATTCTCTCGGGCGTCGCTATAACCGTCGCTATTTATGGCTCTGTAGCGTCGCTATGAGTGTCGCTATAACCATGGAGACCAAAACGACCACTAAGATAGAAACCAACAAGGAAGATCTTCATGAGCCACAATGGCCAGGATCCAAGAAGAAGATAGGAACTTATCCAAACCCTACAGAGGAGATTGAGTGAGTCAAGCAATTAAGGAGTTTGGTAGAAGATACGTAAAGGGATCTAGAACCAGCACCTAGGCAGATCCAGATTACAGAAACTGTGTTCCCTACGCAACAACAACCTTACCAAGTCCATAGAACCTTAGCCATACCTAGTGTCATCCAAAAATAAAGTAACTTAAAGTCATGGGAAAGTGGGCGTACTCACTTCTTGATGGAAGAATGTTTACAGAGGGACTACCTGATCCTATCGAAGAAATGGAAATCCCATCTTCCCCACGTCAAGGGACTGAAGTCCAAAAGGTGTAGTTAAACATTGCCAAATTGATGGATTTCATATCTTCAGAAGTTAGAACCACCATCATGTCCAAAGTATATAAAGACCCTGAGCTAGTCTCATCTCTTCGAGCCTTCCTCAATGGAGAACTGAAGTGTGGGCTACCACAATTTTCATAGATGGATGGAGCTGGGGAGATGTCAATAGAGGAGGAACACTTATATCCACAACCCAACCTAGATGAGAACCTTGTTATAGAAATACATGTTAACAAGTTGGGACAATACTTTGAGGGTGATGAATCCAATGCGACCATACCTATCACTACTAAGGGATTAACTGTGAAGGGAATCCTTGATAGTGGTGTTGGGGCTAGCATTGTGACTAAAAATTGCTGGGAAACTATGGGAAGACCTCACCTTGCGACCACAACCATTGTAGTGAAGATGGCCAATGGGTCTATCGTTAAACCTATTGGGATGCTAGAAGATCTCAAGATCAAGGTCCTTGGACATAAAATAAGGATTACCTTCATTGTTATTGATTTATCCAAACACATTATGGCATCGGAGATGATCTTAGGACGTCCTTTCATGAGGGAAGCAAAAATGGTGCATGACTGGTCTAAAAACCATGTCTACTTGCAGTTCCAAGATTCTGTCATTCGAGTGGATCTAGTGATTGGTCGAGCACATCCTCTAGGAAACAGGTTTATGATTGATCATAGATCTAACAACACAATTCACTCGGCCCCATTGCAGTATTGTTACACGTGTAAAGCGGACACTGATGTTGGGGAAGATTATCCTTATATGGATGTACTACCTTGGATGACTGAGTCGGACAATGTGGATTGGGTCCACCTAGCAGCAACCATAGACACTTGGGGAAACAGGGGGATGACCTTGGTAACACCTGAGGGGGATGAAATGCCACCACTCGTACCCTTAAATATGCTACAAGCAATGCATATAGCTTCTGACAAGACTCATCCCCATATAACAAAGAAAACATACAAGTGGGTCCCTAAATCTTCTTTAGCGACCATAGGTAGTGCTAAATAACAGAAGCCTTGTAAGAAACATCCCACTCGCTCCAAGAAATGTAAGGAAACATGACGATGGATTCTTAGACGACTATTGGAAGCCCAAGGCTACTATCAAGGAAATGATCAAATCTGGGTGCCAAAACGTAGATTGTGTTCTTACCTGTGACCTGACCCATGTGCGCCCAATCTTGTAGCTCCAAAATGAATTGACGATCGTGGAAAGAAAAAAATCATAGAATGCTACACACCCGCTCCAGAGCTAGTTTGGGGACCGAAGAAAGAACAATTTGTTCCACCTAGCTCAAGAAGGGGGGAGTCCCATGAAGCTTCTAGCTCCTCATGTAATGCATCTATAGAGGTAAAATCTTCTCCACAGCCTCCATCTACAATAGTGGACCTCCATAAAGCTACAAAGGGATCCACACCTCACAGTGTTCAAGAATCACCTGATGAACCACTTCAAGTTCGATCCTGGGAGAGTACCTTACCACCCTTGCAACTCGGCGAGGCACCTAAGGTAATAGAAAACTACTTGCAAAAATCCTCACCTATTACCAACTAGAACAATTGGTTTCAAAGGGTGAAGAGCACATTTCAAACAGTACGAGCACATATCAACAAACACTCCCCCCAAAGTTACCAAATTAAAATGCTGAAAACGAACAAACAAAAAATCAAAGTTCCACAATGTAAA
This sequence comes from Adiantum capillus-veneris, assembly GCF_014529385.1. NCBI lineage: Eukaryota > Viridiplantae > Streptophyta > Polypodiopsida > Polypodiales > Pteridaceae > Adiantum > Adiantum capillus-veneris. Next base: position 37,247,735 of record NC_140945.1, on the reverse strand, counting down.
ATATTAAGCTGGAAGAGAAACCTCAACTTGATTTGGTACTCCACTCGCATGTATCGCCTATGGTACTAGAGCCCTAGAGGTTTCCAGTGTGGGCACTTTTCCTCGAAAAGCAAAAAACCCAAGGCATACAAAATAAGCACACACATCAAAATTGAAACAATGTGAAAAGACTTTTTGGGGGGTCAATGAAAAGGTAATTAGCCAGGTGATGATTTCATGAGAAATTCCTTTTATTGTAGCTTAACTACAAGGTCTTCTAGGTATAGCCTCTAGTCAGCCCTCGAACATGAAATACTTGGCTCTCGCGATTAAACAACTTAATTGACCAGAGAAAATTAAGAAGATTACCCATGGTATTAATAGTCGATCTTTAGTGCCTTTCGATTGTTGAATTAGCGACCTCGAACTTGTTTAGTTTTTTACCTTCCCAACTCTTTATGCATTTGATTATATTGAAATTTAATGTTTATTGCTGACAAATGGTTTAGAATTATGCTACCAATCAAGTTGTCTGCGTAAAACTGCATATGATTTTTAATTGTATATGAGAATGCAATTACTGTGCCAATGTTGTTTGATTTTGCAGTGACTGAAGAAGGCTAAGGACATTCATCTCAAATTCTCTTCCATCTCAACGAACGAGCTTCAACTCAATAGCTTCCGAGGACGGAATCTACATCAGGAAGGGGGGCATGTTAACCCTCACGCACATTCCTATCATCTACGATGGACGCTGTATTGTTTATCTAGTAGAGTCAGCAGGTACCGGGCTTGTCGGTCCAATAGAAAAAGGGTAAGACTGATCGCCGATGAGAGGCTCACTCTAATTGGAACATTCAATGGATTAGTTGGCTAAGCATGGGTGCCCAAGTGTGAATGGAGCAAGCTCATATAAAAGTCAGCTAAACCTAAAATTCACTCATTCTCTCATTTGTGCAATTGAAGAGTGCTCTTGCTCCATCTCTATCTTCTTCTTCTTCATCTCCTTGTGTGTGTGTGTATGCATGAGAGAGAGAGAGAGAGAGAGAGAGAGAGTGTGCGCGATCGAGAATTGCGGTGGCCCGACGGTGGCAAGGCAGTTGAGCGTGACGTAGTGGCATCTCCCTCTTCTTTGCGGCGAGGAATCCTCCACAAGAGAAAGCGTAGAGCGGTGAGTGACACACCATCGTCTTCTTTGAGCTTACTAGTTTAGGCTAGTTGCATGCTTGGAGCCATTTGTGGCTCGCACACAGTGTATTGGCAAATTCCTTGCATTGACACGTGCGACATACGTGCACAAAAGGTTTCTTTTGCCATACATGTTTTATCATCTTTGAATTTGCATCGTTGGTTGGGTTGTCCTTCTTTGACTGTGAAGACTCCATTATCTGTTTGATTCTCCAATTAGGCCTGTTGTAAGAAGTCTTTGATGTGGTTGTAGGCCTCTGTTGATCGTTGACATTTGACTTTTGACTAGGAGCATTGGAAGACTTAGGAATCAATCTCTTGAGGACCTTTGTATCTCTGTTGTTGACTTTGCTTCATTCTAGATCTTGTTGAGTTCTTGAGATCTTCATGCACGTCTAGTGTAGTTATAGTTGTCTTATGGTTGACTGGTAGCCAAATCTTTGTATAACTTGTGTAGAATCCTTGTCCAAGAGGAACATTCTTTGAGATCGGTCTTTGTTCTATATCCTCTTGAGAGTTATGGTTGACTTTAGCATCTTTCAATGTTGTTTTTTTGTATACCTGCTTCTTAGGTATCCTAGAATACTTTCAAGGTTGATACCTTGTGGGATTTCTTTCCTAGGAGGAACTTGAAGCTACTTCATATGCTCTAACCTGCGGTTTTGGTACCCATATCTGTCTGTTACCTCTGCAGTACTTCTGTTCCTTTAAGCTCCATTGTGATGCTATCCATCCCATGTGTTTGTCTTTCTGTGTTGATTTCCCATCCTTAATCCAAACAAGATCACTCACTTTGACTAAACTGCTCGGAACAAACACTTGCTTGACTTTCCTTTTCTTTCTTGAGTACTTTGGCTGATATATCTTTTCTTTTCTAGGTGTCTCCTTAGAGGTTTCAGTTGGGTCAGCAATTGACTTGAAATTTTGAAATCTTGACTTGCTTGAAGAAGCTGATCCATGAGGGTTCTTTGATATAGAGGCATATTCTATCACACCTTCTTTGCTGATCGATGCAAGTTCCACTTTAGCTTTACCTTTGTCTACAAGATTTGTCCTTGATTCCTATGACTTATGCAGCTCTGATTCTAGCATTAATGATACATGTAACTGCTGTTGGCTACATCTTGGAAAAGAGAGTGTTAGAATTTTATCTTCTTTGTAGGCCTTGTGTTGGTTTAACCACTGATGTCCAAGTATTACATCTGCAAGCATTTTTTTTGAAGGCTTCACCTGAAACTTTACCTGCTCTTCGTGATTCTAGATGCTAAGGGTAGCAACCATTTCTTCTTGACCTATAGCCTTACCCATGATTTCCTTGTTATCTTGCTTACCTGGAGTAATCTCGAGAATGCTCTGAATGTTATCTGCAACCATATTGCAATTTGCTTCTTTATCCAGTAGATCATTGCATCTGACACTTGCTCCTTTTGTAATGCTGAGAACTATAGCTATTCTCTTTGGAGGTTCTATTGAAGATCTTTGTTTTTCTTTCTCCATGGTCTCATCTTGATCTGATTGTGTCTCTATGGAGAGTAGCTTGAGACTTTGTGTTCCACTATGACTTGCATCAGCTGACTCACACGGCAATGTCTAGGTATTTGGACTTCCTATTGCTTCTTGGTTGACTGCAACCTCGATCTTCAAGACTTCTTGCTTTGATGGAATTGTTTGCTCAATAGCTATCGTTGTTGCTCTTTGCTCTATTTGTATGCACTTGCTATTGCCTGATTTGCTTCTAGCTCTTCAAAAGTTCTGTTCGATGGAGATGATTCATCTTCCATAAGATCTGCTTTGATATTAGTCTCCTTTTTAACTGTTCTTGAGGACTTTGTGTTGTCATCCACAGGTGACCAGTCTTGGTCTTCATTCTTGGTTGTCTTTGATGACTGCATCCAGTTTGAATTTTGTATCTCTAACATCTTCTGGGCCATTGGCATTCCCATTATGATGTTGTCTCGCATATCTTTTGCTATGATCACATGGAATTGGGCTATGATGATCTGTGAACTTTCTTCAATGGTGGTGGAGATGATTCCCCAGCATTCTGCTCGTTTGTCTCCACATATGCTCACAAATTCAGGAGCATCTTCCAACTGTGGTTGTCCACATCTTTTCCAAGTGCGAAAGGACATGAGATTCTTGTCTAGCTGAAAGTCTAGCTTTACTTCACTTGACAGATTTTCTTTGTTCTCACCAACAATGTTGCACTTGATCATCTTAGGAATCGTGTCTGAATTGACTGCTTTTGTTGTGGAAGCATCCTTGAATTGAACTTTTTCTTCAACTTCTTTGCTTTGATCACCTGCTTCCGTTGATGTCGACTTGTATTGCTGTAATACTGCACCTTTTTGCAACTGTTGATCATTATCTACCTGCATCTGAGTAACCTTTGATCTTAATAGATCCACTGTACTTTCTGGCAGAATTTGTCTCTTCGGAGGAGATTTTGGTGGTGACCTTTGTGTAGCTTTTTGTACTTTAGATCCTATTGGCTTTGACTTTTTTGTCACCTATTTCGACAGCTTAAGGCTTTGCATCATCTTCAAACAGTCCTTGACTTCAATCGTGCCATCCGTATGGGCTTGTACAAGGTCATGATCCTGCTGATATTTGTTACCATGTCCATCTTGATATGCATATGTGAGCTTGATCACATGTAACTGTTTGAACACTATTGGACTTGTTGACTTTTAGCTTTGACTTGTAGAGACCAACTGAAACTTTTGTCCCTGATGATCTTCATAGAATCGTTTGTATGCTAATTCTGATGACATCTGGGTCGATTGGAAACTTCCAACAACCATATGATCTTTCAATGGTTTCTGCCTTGAAGAGGTCTGTTGTCTAAAATCTCTAGAGCTTCTAACTGTTGTAGCATTTCCTGGTACATAAGCTGAGATTGATGTATTTATAGCTCCCCCCTTCCTAGGGTGATCACTATATCCTGTTTCATTGTAAGAGTTCAAAATTATTTGGCTTTGATTTAGACTCATCTTTTGGGACTGTGAAGATACACTTTGGGTAAATTGTTGACAATTGGCATCTGTAAACCTTTTACGTAGTTTCCTATTGATCGTCGTGAAACATGACAAATTATTCTCCAAGTTAAGTTGTAGATAGCATTATCTTTGCCCTGATATTGTCTATCCCATGGGTCTCCTATGATATGAGCTTCTGTGGTTTCAGACCCAACGCATCATAGATGCTAGACTCTCGTCTATATGTACAACTGTTTTGGTCAAAGTATATGTTCATTTGGTCACAACATCGAAGCTTGATTTTCGGTGAAGGAGAGTTTGGCTCTCAATAGATTTCTGGGTTCACCCGGTTAATTTCCTTCAGCCCTAGAGAGGATGGGCTATAATAGATTCGTTCCTCTAAAATAAACCATCCTTTCTGATCCATCACTGGATGCACTTCTATGAGCTGTTATGTAGGCCGTTCAAACACTGGTCGATCCTTTTTGTACAGTTTCCCTTTTTGGTCCACATAGTGTGCATATGAATTATGTGTATCATACAAAGCTAAAATATTTTTATTTGATGTGTCCCTTAGACTCGTGAATGATTGCACACTTGTGGCAGTGGATACAAAATCATTTATAATTTAACAGTATTTTCAAACTTCGGTGATATCTCGACACCTTTACTAAATTCATGCAAGAATTTGTTGTTCAAAGAATCAATTTTAAGCTTTTCAGGTGCCTGTGCATCCTTATGTTGATTTTGAATTTGCAGTGTTTTGAATTAGGCTTCTAACGATAATGCAGAATCATCCGATTGCATTAAAAGTGATGTTAACTGCGTCTATGTCAGTTAAACAGAAGCTGCTAAAGACGGAAGACGTACGGATTCACATCGAGGATGAATACAAAGAAGCAGTAAAGATTGGAGTTACACATTTTTCACGTTTTCCCAAAATGGTCACATATTGTAAATTCTTGAATTGTTTCAAGCCATTGTAATATTTTAATGTGTTATGAGTGCAATGGGAGTTCCAAATTGTAAAGAATAGGTCACTTACTGTGCCTAGGTTGCAGATTTAGTAAGTGGTATATAAGGCAGCGTGTAAAATAAATTAGGGTTCTCAAGTCATTTGTTGAGAGGACTCTTTGGTGAGATCTCTTGAGGTGTGTGGCTATGGAGTCCTTGAGATTCTCCTTGCTCATGAGACTTGATTAACACTAATCAATGATTCATTCTCTTTCACTATGCCTCTCTCATGCTTCTTATGATTGCCTATGATGCTTAGATTAACTAGATCTTAACTAATTAGTGGTTAATCCCTCTCTAATCTTGTGTGATTACCTTCTTTTGATTGTGGGTACATGTAGGTTTGATTGGAGTTTGGTGCTCGATAGATCTATGTGTGTGTGCTTGCGATTAGTGTGCTGCATGATAGGATTTGTGTTGTGTGCATCTTGCAATCGTAGTGTGTGTGATTGGGTTGATTAGAGGTGAAGAGAAGTGGATATGGAGATTGCCCTTTATTGTGGCTTTTCTTTTCCATAGGCTGAGAAGCTCACCTCGTAGAGTTAACCATTTGTGTTTCCACGATTAGCTCACTAACCGTGTGAGTGTTTCCATGCCCTAGCTGGGTAGGTCATCCCTTCGGATTGATAATTTTGTTGGTCATTGGAGCTATTGCAACGATGAGACCCCCAACATTTGCTCATAAATAAGCTCAAACACTTGGAACTTCCGATATTCGAGCACGCTTCCTGCAACACCAATGCAAGGAATTCGGATCAACTACCTATATACTTTCAGTTCCTTTTAAATGTTCAAACAATACGACTTTATTTCCCAGCCTAACCTAGGCTCTGATACCAGGTGTGAGGTCCCCACCCCGCCATTTCCAATGGCGGATCTGATGGTGAACCCGGTGGCCACTAGATCTATTGTGGAAGCAAACAAAATGGTTCAGGGTTTGACTTGCGGACGATCTCTCATCACAAAGTGAGTCGAGTTCGAGCCTACTAGCAGGGAGATCTAGCTCCACCTCGTAGGGGAAGCGTACTTGAACTATCTAGCGATCCTAAGACCCACCTTCCAAGAGGAGAGAAACCCCAAGCGCCTTTTTCCCCATGTTTCAGAGGCACGTACACTCGAGATTTCACCGCTCTAGGGGCAATGAGTATTACTAATATCGAAGTAAGCACAATGGGGACAGAGAGTTCCCGACCAATCGGGACCACCCATCTCGTAGGCATTGGCAACCTGAGCCAAGCCCCCACTTTCCACCCCCACACTCACACTTCCTTGTGTGACCTAATTACTACCACAAAGGTTGTTCAACATAAATATTCCTTGTTTAATTCCGAATCACATTGTTCGTTAATACAGCCCTTCAGCCAGTATTGCAAACAGCACCAAGACAGAATTCTAGTAAAAATTCTACTCAAACTTATTCATAAAAGTTCCAATGTTCTGGAGGTACAACATCCCCCCTCCAGTGAGAGTTCACTCCTCCCGTTGTCGCCTAGCTGCCCATACAACTAGGTATGTCCACCGCATAGAAAGCACGTCATGGACACTCCCACCGCATAGAAAGCAAGACGTGGGTTCCCACCGCATAGAAAGCAAGTCGTGGGTATCCACTGCACAGAAAGCAAGTCATGGATTCAAGAGCCCTTAACGAGGAACTCTGCCCCCTGTGATCAGTAGGGGGGTCAGGACTGATTCAACATTGGAAATAAAATGAACATGTCGAGCTAAATTTTCCCTAGCAGACATTCTTTCCTAATTGCAACCAGCATACCCATCAATCATTTCCTTCCTACTTTAGAACTTAATGTACAATGAATTCAATGCCGAGGTTTCCATCGGATTTCTCCAACATGTTTGGGGATATTTTCATTCCTAACTAAATGTGTGCAATGTTAAATTAAACAACTTGAATGAAATTATGATCTACCTCTTCCATTTCTTCGTCCATGGCCCGTGAGATGGCCGGTATTTGTTCCTCCATGGGAGCTTTTCCCTTCCCGTTCACCTTGCTCGTTCCTGCCTCGTGGTCGTGGGCTCCACCAAAGCGAGTCCTCTTAACTGGGGCCATTTTAAAATCACTACTTTAAGTAATTAACTTGGGGAAAAGAGCTAATGTCCGCAAGCGTCATAACAAGCCAAATGATAGATTAGCAACATCAAACAATGCCTGCTACATGAGAGGTACAACATCCCCCCTCCAGCGAGAGTTCACTCCTCCCGTTGTCGCCTAGCTGCCCATACAACTAGGTATGTCCACCGCATAGAAAGCACGTCATGGACACTCCCACCGCATAGAAAGCAAGATGTGGGTTCCCACCGCATAGAAAACAAGTCGTGGGTATCCACCGCATAAAAAGAAAGTCGTGGATTCAAGAGCCCTTAACGAGGAACTCTGCCCCCTGTGATCAGTAGGAGGGTCAGGACTGATTCAACATTGAAAATAAAATGAACATTTTGAGCTAAATTTTCCCTAGCAGACATTCTTTCCTAATTGCAACCAGCATACCCATCAATCATTTCCTTCCTACTTTAGAACTTAGTACAATGAATTCAATGCCGAGGTTTCCGTCGGATTTCTCCAACATGTTTGGGGATATTTTCATTCCTAACTAAACGTGTGCAATGTTAAATTAAACAGCTTGAATGAAATTATGATCTACCTCTTCCATTTCTTCGTCGATGGCCCGTGAGATGGCCGGTATTTGTTCCTCCATGGGAGCTTTTCCCTTCCCGTTCACCTTGCTTGTTCCTGCTTCGTGGTCGTGGGCTCCACCAAAGCGAGTCCTCTTAACCGGGGCCATTTTAAACTCACTACTTTAAGTAATTAACTTGGGGAAAAGAGCTAATGTCCGTAAGCGTTATAACAAGCCAAATGATAGATTAGCAACATCAAACAATGCCTGCTACATGAGAGGTTTATATTTTTCCATATAGCAATCATTATGGATGACACATAATCCTATGGGAACCGGCTCTAAAGATAATTACTCGGCTTACATGATTAAGAATAATAGGATTTCACTAATGGGATTACCAGTGAGATGAATTAAGCACGATTAATCTCTTTCCTAGCAATTAGAGGGTGCAGAATCACCGCATGCATAGGTGTGAGAAAAACCACCTCTTAGAGACTTAATGAAAGATTAATCTTACCTTAATTATATCTTAATGCATAACAGAGATGGATCTAAATCAGCTACAATATTAATGCGTGATAGAAAGAGTGATTCTCATCAATCTACACAATTACCAGCTTACCGATTAATTTCTATGCTACCTAGAGAGAGAAAATTCTAATAATCGTGCACTAATCATTAATTAAGAGTGATGAATGGTTGATAATTCAACTATGGGATGATGATTACATAATAGAATATGGTTAAGGAGAATTTAGAGAGTAATTATAGAGAATTACGACTAGGAATAAGCATAATAGACGAGAAATTTAGATGGTGATGAAAAGGATTTGCAGAAAGCATTAATTAAACCGTGGTTACCGTGATTAAGGGCTGATAATCCTCTCGATTCTCTGATCTAATCGAGCTTCTTGAGGCGAGAATTCGACAGCACCTCCCTCCTTGCTTCTCCTTCAAAAGGTGTGTGTTCCGGCAGCACCTTCCCAGAGTGTGTGTAGGTGTGTGTGTGTGTGTGTGTGCACTGTGTGTGTGTGAGCATATGTGTGTGTGTGTGTGTGTGTGTGTGTGTGTGTGTGCAGGCCTTTAAATAGGCTCCTACAAGCTGAAAATCGATTTGTGCTGCTATAAGCATCTGAGTGAGCACTCAGTCTCTGCATTGGCAAGTTCAGTTCCCCTACCCACCAAGTGTCAGGTTGGCTTGGTTAACTGACTCTGAGACTTAGTTACTAGCTTGGAAACTCTCCCAGGACTCCCACAAAGCAAGAGGGCGCCCCCTAGCTGCTAAAGCTGATTTGGAGTGGGCTGGAACCTGTTCCCACACAGTCCCGGGCCCCGGGTGCCTCCCGGGACAATTTTTAGGAAATTTGGTTCTAGGCTAAAACGGGTCATACGAGTCGGATTTTGATGCCGAAAATTGCTATAGAAAGCTCTAACTAAGGCGTACTGGCGCGAGTACCTGCCATATTTAGCAGCCCCCCGGGGTCCGAAAATGCTTTTTTTTGAAATTCGGGGTACGGGTGCAGTTTTTCGAGACGATCAAAACTGGACGGGTCGAGTGACCAAAAACTTATTATTTTTGGAATTTTTTTTTACAAAAATTATTTTAATTCACATTTCGGAGCTTTAAAACATTCTAAACATCATGGCACTGACAGAATTTGGAAAACTGCAAAAAAAAGTAACTTTTTTCATTATGTTCGTTTCATGGTACAATGGTGCTCTTTTTGATCGGGGTCAAAGACCTTACAGTAAGGGTGATGTTTGAACAACATTTTGGACCCTAGGGACCATGTGTTGTGTTGTTTGTTCAAGAGGTGGGGCCGGCATCAATGCAGGCACTGGAGGTGTGCCTGTCCATGCTTAGGTTGGTCTATTGGCCATCGCACGCTTAAATACTATGCAATCCTTAGCTTGATGACCCTACCTCCGACATGCATTGCAGTTCCCATTGAATTTTACTCTAAAAGTAGGGCATTCACTGGTACTATGCGGTCCATATCATACTGAGCGCCATTGTTGCTCCCTTCTTGGATACATATGATTATTTTGCGGAGCACGATTGTCTCTAAGACTCTCTTGAATAGCCTTGGTGAGATTTGCTAAAGTCATTTCAGATATCTTTGACTCCTTAGCAATAGGATTTAAGGTCATTTGCTGATGCCCTGATGCTTGTGAGCTAATAGATTTAGGCTGAACAGACACTCTTTCTCCTTGAATCATTAAATTATCCTCCAATTGGATCGCATTGGTGGTGACTACATTCAAGTGGTGATACCTCCAATGATTGGGCCATTGTAAATATCCTCATGTCGTAATCCCCTAATGAATCTATCAAGCAACTGATTATTATTGAAGCGCTCATTTGGATTACAATGAGATTTCAAATGCTTCAAGCGACTAATAAAGTCTCTCACCGACTCTCCTTCCTCTTGTTGGGCTTTTTGGACCTGAGAGGCCACACCCCAAAGCACTCCCTCTCGTATGTATTCTTTCAAGAACAGTCTCCTAAGAGTAGGGTAGATTTTTTTTTCTTCCACCCTTAGGGTTCTATACCAATCCCCTGCCTTCCCACTTAAGGTTAGGCTTAAAGCATTACTCTTATGCAGGTCATTCTGTTCTCATAGAGAATCGCATATTTGTTCAAACACTTCGATATGCTTTTTCACATCCCCATCTCCACTAAATTTTTGTGTGAGCTTGGCTATTTGTACTGCCTTACTTCTAGGCTCTCTTTCAGGCATGTTACGCATATTCTCAGCAATAGATCGACCAATAGCTTGAGCAAATGTTGCCAAGTCACCTAAGCGAGCGGGCACCATGGGTGAAGGCGCTCTAGAGACTACATGTGGAGTAGGTATTGGCATTCGGCTTGGCCCGTAGGAAGCCCTTGGGTTCCATGTTTGGTACGGTGTTGTGCCATGTGGCGGCCCAAAGTTCATATGTGTGGCCCTAGGCATAGCAAACGTCGGATGTGACATGCTAATGCTAGCCGGTATGGTCCCATGGAAATAAGAACTTGGGTGTTGTGGTTGTGGAGCATAGGTTGTTGAAACAATGGGAAGGGTAGGGACTACATGAGTGTGATGACCCATAGGTGCATACGATTGGTACACACTTGTACGTACTGTTGTAGGCATTGAGATACCATGTAGTGGTGCTTTACTAACAAATGAGGTTCATGGCGTGTTTCTCGGCATGCCCATCATTGGGGTAGGCATAGTAGCCATGGTGTCATCAAGGGAAAGACGAGCTAGACTTGGAAAGGTAAAGCTATCACTTGCGGGCTCAGATTGCACTGAGACCCCTGGCAAAACAACATATGGGGGATCCATTGGACTTACCAAGGGAGTATCCATTTGCGATAAGGTCGGTTGTTTAGCCTTTCCTGTATCCAAGAATCTCATGAGACCTGTTGAAGGCATGTTGATCCCCTTGTTTTGTCTCTCTAACTCAATGACCCTATGGATGACCTCACAAACTCTTTGTTGTTGATCCTTGACACTAGTAGCACCCATTGTGGATTGTAGGACATCTAACCAACCCACGTGACAGGTGTGACCTGTGTATAGGTTGGTTAGAGTTTCCGATTTTAGTTCGTACTCCTAGTTATCATTTAGGAACGCTCCATGTAAACTTGAGGTGCTAGGGGTTTCCTTTGAGCTAGATGCAATGTTGCTTTCTAGGGGTTGGCCCTTAGCGGTTGTTAAATTAGGAGCACTCGATTGCTCTACTAGCAAGGATATTGACATACGGGCTTTCGCTTTTAAATCTCTTTGTTGATCCACCTTGCATAAGCTCTCGACTTCCTTTTCCCTAGCCGCAATGATATATCACTCAACCTCTTGCACTTCGGCAAGGCTTCTACCATCGGGTAATATGACCTCGGAGGGGAATAGCTCTAAAGAATCAAGAAGTGCAATGAATGAAGTGTTCATGTGCACATTCTCTAAGGGCATAGGGTCTAAGTTGGTCATGAATGGAGAATTTGCTTCCCCACTCCCCTCATTTACATCATTAACTCCATGTTTGGAGCGAGTGGCTCTACTAAAGGTTTCTTTCAAGCGGCTAAACACGCTCGGTCCAGACCGTGGACGCATGGCATGCATGTCTTGGCTTGAGCTATCAGGATTAGGCATTGGGAAACCCTCCCTGACATCGTAGTCAGAGGAAGAGTCACTAGCCGCTATGTTCAGGTCTTGGTTTGTACTACCTTGGGTCCCCGCCGAGGGCCCGGAACCTAAGGTAGGTGGATAATGAGAACTTGCATAAGTCAAAATTCTCTCTAGTTGCTCTGTCTCTAGCACACGACCAGAGCGCAGATGCATGTTCCTTTGGCACCCTACAAGCGTCGGCGAATAACCTCGAAGGTTAACTGCTTACTTTTTAGGTGTCCATTTTCACTCGTTACTTCGTTAGCGTAGTGGGGAATTCCAAATCCTTGGCCTGTCCTTAGCCCACGTAGCTCCTCTTTTTATAAAAAATACCCCAACGGTGAAAACCTCTAAAAGACACTACGCTGTCAAAAGCTACCAATTGCCAACTCTCAACAGCAATTTGATCTTAGTTTGGAGGTTCCCATAGTCACACTCATTTCGCGTTCACTGAGAATCTCTCAATCCCCTCACAAAATCACATAAGTGAAATATTGAGAGGAAGAGAATGAGACACACTCGAAAATAATGAGACTACCTTGGATGAGCTCATTAAAAGCTTGTGCTAAGAAGAAGGATTTGTGCCAAGGCAATAAGGTACATGCGAAGATTTTTGCTAGTGGGTTACTTGAGAAGGACACATGCTTACAAAGCTTGTTGGTCAGTATGTATGTTAAGTACGGTGCACTTGTCAGGGCACAACAAGTTGTTGATGAGCTTCCAGTCTGGGATGTCGTCGGTTGGACTGCACTTATTGCAGGATATGCCCGACATGGGTAGGGTCACGAAGCTCTGGGCTGTTTTCATCGCTTGCGAAGCGAGGGCCTCTCTCCGGATGCGGTCACCTATGCTTGTACCTTGAAGGCATGCGGTATTATTCAAGACGTTGATCTGGGAAAACAAAGTCATGATGAGATTGTTAGTTAGAGGTTGTTGGAGAAGAATGTCATGCTTGGAAATGCGTCGGTATACATGTATGCTAATTGTGGTGTACTTTGGAAAGCACAACAAGTTTTGGACGAGCTTCCCAACCGAGATGTCATCTCTTGGACTGCATTAATTGCAGGATATGCCCAACAAGGCCAGGGCCAGGAAGCTTTGAATTGTTTCCATTGTATGCAAAGTGAGGGTTTCTCTCCAGATGCAGCCAAATATGCTTGCATTTTGAAGGCATGTGGCATTATGCAAGACATTGATATGGTCAAACAAATTCACGATGAGATTGTCAATCAGGGGCTATTGAAAAGAACTCTCATGCTTGGCAATGCTTTGGTTGACATGTATGCCAAGTGTGGTGTACTTTTGAAAGTTCAACAAGTTCTTGACGAACTTCCTGATCAAGATGCGGTCTCTTGGATGCATTGATTGCAGGTTATGCCCAACAGGGGCAGGGCCAAGAAGCATTGGGATTTTTCCAGTGGATGCGAAGCGAGGGCTTCTCTCCAGATGCAGTCACCTATGCTTGCATTTTTAAGGTATGTGGCACTTTGAAAGACGTCGACACAAGAAAACAAATTCATGATGAGCTTGTTAGTCGGAGGTTGTTGCACTAAACTGTCGTGTTTGGTAATGCTTTGGTTGACATGTATGCCAAGTGTAGTGTAATTTCCAAAGCACAACAAGTTCTTGACGAGCTTTATTTCCGGGATGCAGTCTCTTGGAATGCATTGATTGCAGGATATGCTCAACAAGATCAGGGCCAGGAAGTGCTTGGCTGTTTTCGTCGAATGCAAAGTGAGGGCTTCTCTCAGTATGTGGTCACCTATGCTTGTGTTTTGAAGGCATGTGGCATTATGAAAAACGCTATCATGGGCAAGTAGAGTCATGATGAGATTGTTAGGCAGGGGATGTTACAAAAAGATGTCGTGCTTGCCAATGCTTTGGTTGACATGTATGCCAAGTGGTGTACTTTTGAAAGCACAACAAGTTCTTGACCAGTTTCTGTCCGGAATGAAGTCTCTTGGAATGCACTAATTATAGGAAATGCCCGACAGGGGCAGGGCCAAGAAGCTAAGGGGTGTTTTCAGCGAATGCGGAGGGAGTGTTTCTCCCCAAATGTAGTTTCTTGGACTGCACTCATAGGAGGATATTCCCAGCAAGGGCGGGCCAACGGAGCTCTGGACTGTTCTGAATGCATGCAACAAGATGGCATTTCCCCCAATGCAACACTTATTTCAATGTGCTCTATGCATGTAGCAGTCAGGTTTAGTCGATGAGGGTCAGATGCATTTTGATAACATGAGGGGAAAACATGACATTACACCAAACAAAGAACACTATACTTGCATGGTTGATCTTTTTAGACGTACAAGGCTCTTTGACAAAGCAATGAGAGTAATTACGATGATGCCGTCATCTGATCATCGTCCAGTTTGGGTCTCCCGTCCAAGTGTTGGCCGACAATGGGGAAATGTCAAGCTCGGAAAGTTTTCTTTTGAGCGTGTAGTCCAACTAGACCGACATTATGAGGCAGCATTTGTCTTAATGTTTAATATTTATGCAGCTGCTGCTAGGATGCAACAGGAGGTAGAACATATTGAATGCATGAGAATAAAAAATGTGGCTTGGAATAAGGCAGGATTTGGATGCTGGGTTAATGCAAGTGGAAATGCTCAATAAATTTGTTGTTGGGGATACCAATCATCCACAAAGCATACAAATCAAGTGACGATAATGGAATGCTTGCACGTCACGGAGAGGAGTGAGAGAGGAGAGTACACAGTAGTGGATGGAGCTGTGCAGCAACACAACATACCCTTATTCTTTGATTGTGTGTATATAGATAAAATGAATATTAAGTTAAGGTTAGTGAGATGGGGTTTGGCCATTCTAGCCTACGCACAGTGGCCCTTTACGTAACGAACAAGATCTTGAAATTATATTCCCCTCACGCGCATTGGTTCCACAAAATTTGTCAGCTGATTCCAAAAAGGTTTTGCATTGTCAGCATAGTGAGAAGTTGGCTAGAACTTGAGCAGACATCAATTAGTCCAAAAGGAAAAGCGTATGTGTCACAAAGAACATTCGCATTGATGGGGAGAAGGGTGGCCAGATGCACACTCCAACACCCACACCTGACGCCACTCTGAACACTTATCTCGAGGTCTTTCTCGATCCGTGGGATGCATGGAGCCCTGGGCTGTTTCCAACAAATGCAAAGTGAGGTCACCTCTCCAAATGCAATCACCTACACTTTTGTCTTGAAGGCATGTAACACTGCCTTGATGTCCGGAATGTCATGTCTTCAAGTGCATCTCATTGCCCAACAGTGACCAGGGAGATCACATGACCAGGGAGCTCTGGCTGGCTGCCTATTTTCAAGATGCAAAGCGAGGACATTTCTTCTGATGTAATCACATATGCTTGCATCTTGAAAGCATGTGGCACTACGTAGGAGCAATGATCATGTATGTGAAATCTATTGTTCTTGGGAAAGCACCAAAGAGTGCTTGAGGAGATTTCTATCCGGAATGCCATGGAGCCCTTGGCTGTTTCCAACAGATGCAAAGTGAGGGAACCTCTCCAAATGCAATCACTTATGCAAATAGGGGCTATTGTTGGGTTGTTACAGAAACATTTTTTTCTTGGCAAAGTGGCAAGCTTGATGAGTCCAAAACACTACTTGACAACATGGACTATGGTGTTAGCATCTTATGCACATGAAGGACAAGATTGATTTGTTCTATGGTGTTGTGAACTTTCCAAACTTGAGTTTGGAACTAATCAGAACAAGAGTACATATAGTACAGATGGCAGAAATAATCTGGTTTGAACTCTTTACACCAGTTCATTATGAGAAATATGAACCTTGCATGGGCCTTGTAAGGAATCCTAATTTTTAGGGATTAAGGCTAATGGTGTGTAGGGTTAAGGGGACAAGGGCATTCAGGAAGCTAGTTTTGAGTAGGCTTTTCTAGCCTTTTTTTTAGACACATGTAGGATGTGGACCTAAGAGGTCACCTTCTCTCTCTAGCTTTTTGAAAGTGAAGGGAGTAAAGAGGTGTGGCCACATCATCAAAAACGTGGATCACTAAGAGCCAAAATTTGACTTTTAAAAAAAAGTTATTTTTACTTATTTTTGACTTAAAACTCCCCCCAACATATATCCATATCAAAAAAGTATTTTTTGACATTTTTTTAAACTTACAAGCACTAAAAGTCCAATTTTTTAAAAAAAAAATCCCCCCCAAAAAAAAAACCTTTCTTCTCTCTTCCTCCTCCCTCCTTTCTCCCTCTCCTCTCCCTCCCTGCCCCTTCTCTCCTCCTCCTCCCCTCTCTCCCTCTCTCCCACTGTCCCCTTCTCTCCTCCCATGTTCCTCCCTCTCCCTCCCTGCCCCCTTCTCTCCTCCTTCTCCACTCTCTGTCTCTCTCCCCACTACCCCCTTGTCTTCTCCCATGTTCCTCTCTCTCCCTCCCCCCTCTCTCTTTTCATCCTTTGCTTCCTCATGCAACAATTACCATGGTGCTCAAGGACATCACAAATCGTATGCATACATATTTGCTTGTTCGCAACGTTTGCATCGAAGGCCGCACGTGAGGGTGAGCAGAGGTCATCCCAGGAACGTCGTAGCATCGGTGAGATGAATGTTGACGATTCTTCAATATCTTGCCAATACCATCACATATTTGAATAAAACACCCCTTTATGCAAGGTAACAATATACTTCTTACTTTTGATTGTGTTCTTCTTATCATAAACTTTGAAGTCTAAGGTGTTGCCTCTACTTGTTTTGTAGTGCTTGGCACAAAGGTTGCTTTTATGCACAAATAGTGAAAGGATGCAGGTTAGAAAGGCCAAGTGTCACCACTTTTTCTCTAAAACAGTCTTCTTTGTTACATCTTGCAGGTAGGTGCTTCAAATCCAGGCTTATTAGGGGTGGTAGTCTCATCCTAATGTATATTTTTATATTGTTTATTCCCAGCTAGATAGAAATACTTGCAAATTTGTACAACATATACTTAACAAGTGTCTTCATTATATAGCTTGCAAATGTTGAATTCATACATGTTTTTGTTACAAGCTGACCTCTTGTTATGCTAGTTGAGTGGCGTTGTTTGCAAGAATGGCTCAAGGAACTGGCATAACATGAAGCTTTTACGGTGGCACAAAGCTCTCCTCAGCGGCAATGTGGCTCCCACTACACCAAAAATCATTATGCTGACATGAAGAGATCCCTAGTAGGACAATGCAAAAACTTTTCATCAGCAGCAACACACTCTTTCCTAACATGAGGGCACTCCTACCAAAGATATTTTTATGTGATAGGTCACCCCAGGAGCATACCATGTCATGGAATGGATGTAAGAACTATGACCACACTACTCCTTGTAAAGTGTTCACAGATGTATGTTTATCAAAGTTAATGAGAAGAAATTTGGACTTTTTTGTTTGTTGATGTGTAAGAGCACTTTAGGTCTACCGTATTTTAGATTGTTTGATAAGTTAAATAAAATTTGTAGTCATTTAAAGTGTAAGTTTGTTTTTGTTTGGTAAGATTGTACATGAGCAGACATAATAAAGTATAAGAGATCTTGACGGAATAAGCCTCGATTAGATTCCTACCATGCACTTGTGACACCAGACCTCTCCTTGAACCTTTTGATTTCTATCATTGTGGGAAGTCTAAGGGTGGTCTATTTTCAAATTTTTAGCAATAACTTTTTTTTAAAAGAAATTTTGGTTATTTTAAAGTTTGTACACAGTCTAGGAGTTCATTCTGATTGTTTTCCTTCAGTTTCAATTTTTGATCGAGGACACTCCTTGGAAGCCACTTTTGAAGGTGTTAGGGTGAGATTTTGAGAAAGTTTTGTATGTAGGAAATGCAGTCCTTAACATAATAAAAAACATTGGTTCTCTGAGTATTTTCAAATTCCATGGTTTTAATGCCCGTTCGAGCCCGTAGATTAAGGAAAAAGTAAGAAATGTCTGTTTTACATCATTTTTTAAGAAATTGCCAACTTGCACGTTGATTTTTGGAAAATCCGAGTAGGATATGATTTTTTTGCATCACACAATAGTCGAAGAGCGCGACGAGATGAACAAATTTATGTGAGACAAGCCCAGACAGATTCAGAGCCAATTGAACACTAGAAGCTCTTGAAAACAGCCTAAAAGTCCATGCATAAAAATAAATCCTGTACTTGTCATTTTAGGGCCCCAGGGACCCTCAACATGAGGGGCCACAAGGGCGCGCAAATCAGCCATCCAAAATTTTTGTATGGCTGATTTGCGCGCCCTTGTGGCCCCCGCGCTTGATCAGATCAGTGAGCTATTACGCACTCTTGCCTTTGTAGTTTGGTTGTTTTTTTCCTTCTTTTTAGGTAGCGTGGCCTTTAAGCTAACGCATTAAACACTCCGCCTGGGGAGTACGGTCGCAAGACTGAAACTCAAAGGAATTGACGGGGGCTTGCACAAGCGGTGGAGCATGTGGTTTAATTCGATACAACGCGCAAAACCTTTTTAAGGCTCGTTAGCCAAAGAAGAAGACTGAATTAACGCCATAGCTGCTCTCCGCAGTCTTAGTAAGAGATTTTATCCTACTTGGTTTTGTGAATAAAGAAAGTTGAACTGTGCTCGATACAAATCCGCAAGGTTTCAGAGCCTCTCCAATTCCAAAAGCATGCCCCGCACAAAAGAAACAAAAAAACAGCTTCCGCTTACGGAAAGCCCCGCAACGAAACCTTGGCCAGATCTTCCAACCTTTTCATAATTCCTTGAGGAAGGGGCGAAGACACCGGGTGTCTTCGCCTTCCCCCTACTACAAGTTCTGCTCAAAAACTCCGCCGATGCCTACGGAAAGGCCACAGGCAGAGTCCTCTAATTCCCTAGTCTTTACTAACAATTCGAAGGGAGTTCCACAAGAACCTGCTCCGGGCAGTAGCTCAGGTTCAAGTGATTCAGTGCCTGACTGGGAAGGGACCCTCCCACTTTGGCAGATTGCTACGCTTTGGCTTTCGGAAAAGTTATGAATACAAAATAGTGGCTTTGCTTTTGTTTTCAACGCTTTGCTCTTCCGACTGATAGTTTGCATCGGATTTCAGGTTTTCTATTGCACTCCCGGCATACGGCGGGGTCTTTTCACCTTTCCCTCACGGTACTTGTGGTACGCTATTGGTCATTGAGGAATACTTAGGCCGCGAGGGTGGTCCCCCTTAGTCACTACAAAGCGATCATTATTCAAACACGGTATTCGCGTTTTGCAATAGGAATCAAACTTGTTAGGAAAGATTTACGGGGCTATCACCTTCTTTGGCCAGATCTTCCAACCTTTTCATAATTCCTTGAGGAAGGGGCGAAGACATGAGGGTCCCTGGGGCCCTAAAATGACAAGTACAGGGTTTTTTTGATGCATAGCCATGAGATAGAATTGGGCAAATTGATGAATTCATAGCAAACTCCCTCCCCCCCCCCCACAATGGCAAATAGCTAAACATTGTATCATGCCATGCATAAAAATAAATCTTGTACTTGTCATTTTAGGGCCCCAGGGACCCTCAACATGAGGGGCCACAAGGGCGCACAAATCAGCCATCCAAAATTTTGCCACAAGGGCGCGCAAATCAGCCATCCAAAAATTTTGATGCATAGCCATGAGATAGAGTTGGGAAAATTGATGTATTCATAGCAAACTCCCCCCCCCCCCCCCCCACAATGGCAAATAGCTAAACATTGTATCATGCCATGCATTAAAAAAAGCTTGTACTTGTCATTTTAGGGGCCCAGGGACCCTCAACAAGAGGGGCCACAAGGGCGCGCAAACTGGCCATCCAAAATGTTTGTACTTGTCATTTTAGGGGCCCAGGGACCCTCAACAAGAGGGGCCACAAGGGCGCGCAAACTGGCCATCCAAAATTTTTGGATGGCCAGTTTGCGCGCCCTTGTGGCCCCTCTTGTTGAGGGTCCCTGGGCCCCTAAAATGACAAGTACAAGCTTTTTTAATGCATGGCGATGAGATAGAACTGGGCAGTTTAATGTGTTCATAGCAACCCCTCCGCCCCCCAAATGGCAGATACCTAAACCTTGTATCATGCTTATCAACTATTTTTTACTTCCTTGTGTCCATCCCCTGTTCTTGGAAATATCTTGGTCCCTATTTGTGCCTGGATGGGCATTCTACGCGCCGTTGTGGTTCCTCTTGTTGAGGGTCTCTGGGGCTTCAAAATGACAAATAGGGGCTTTGTTTTAATGTATGGCCATGAGATAGAGTTGTAGTGTTTGATGTCCGGAGTATTCACTATGTCAAATTTTCCTATATCATGTCCGTTCACCATAATGGATTGAAAGTAGCCCTTATAGGCCTTACCTACACATGTTTCTGTTACCATATACATGTGGTAGTGATGTGTGTGAACACACTAGGACCGCCGGGGCATTTTTTCCCTCTTTAGGAGGTTTTTTCCCCCGTGCATTGTATATACGCCCATCACTCTAGGGCTATCTATCTTTCCATTGCACACTAAGTAACACACTCTCTATTGTGTGCCTTGAGCTTCCTTCGTCTTCTCCAAGCTGTGTGTGTTTCTCTGCAACCCTAATTCCAACAATTGGTATCAGAGCAGGTCACGTCCTCCCGGGCTTAGTCGCCAGCTGCTCCAGCACACGCCTGCTCACTTTCTCCGATTTCAGTGAGCTTTGGCAAGCGTTCGCAGGTCGACAAATATTTTGGGCGAACTCGAAGAGCCAGGTCTGCTCAGAATTTTGATTTGGGCTCATTTCGGCCTCCGTTTCCACTACGGGCAGTACTGCATAGGTTATTTCGTCATTTTGTGCAGATTTTCTGTCAGTGCCGTTTTCTGCATAACAAGTGCCTTATAGTCTTCTACGGTTTGTGCTATATAGCACAAGTTGTTCCCGCTCCATTTCTCCTATTTTCGGGCAGTTTTCACATCAGGTGCAGCATTTACCATGGCTGACAACAACAACACAGATGTGTTCAAGATGTTTGCTGCTGAGGACAGGTTGGATGGGGACAACTACCCTATGTGGGCTTATATGATGCAACACGTTCTTGTGTCAAAAGGTGTCTGGAACATTGTGCAGGGCATTGATGTACGTCCTGGTTCTGAAGATGTAGGTGATATTGAGGATGTTGCAGGTCTTGCTGCAAGGATTGCAGCTGTTAGAGTTGTTTTGCCTACAGCAGAACAAGCTCGTTGGGATGTTAAGGATGCGCAGGCTCATGCATTGATTGCGTTGTATGTGAAGCGCACCATTATTCCTCACATCAGTTCAACAAAATCTGCAAAACAGGCTTGGGATATTCTAGCAGGTCTTTATGCAAGCCGCAATGAGGCTAAAATTGCTTTGCTGCGTAAAGAGCTAGAGTTGAAGATTATGCATGAGGAAGATGATATGGACACTTTCCTTGCTAGTGTCAAGGATATCAATGAGCAACTCATTTCTGCAGGTGAAGTCATTTCTGACAGTTCCCTTGTGCAGACTGTTCTTGATGCCTTACCAGATTCCTACCAGACTTTTGCTAGTACTTGGAGACTGATGACCCAAGGAAATCCTGAAGTTGTCAAGTTTGATGCATTATGCACATTGCTGTTGCAAGAGTCACTTTCTAGAAAAAACAGGACTAGGCAGCGTGCAGTTGAGCAGGCTTTTATTGCTTCTCAAAGAAAGGGTGGTAACAGTAATGCAGCCACTTCTTATGGTTCTGCTGCGAGTGGCAAAAATTCTGTTCCTAATGCTTCTGCTGGCAGCACTTCGTCTGGCAATTCTGGTGATAAGGGCAAAAAGAAGATGCGTTGCCATTATTGTAAAGCCAATGATCACTTGATCAAGTCGTGTCCTAAGTTGAAGGCCAAAGAGGCTAAGAAGAAAGAGGGTGGTTCCACTGCAAATGCTGATTCCACTACAAATGCAGCCATTGTTGAGTCTTCTGTGAAAGGAGATTGTGATGCTGATGTTGATGCAGAATGGGCTTTTAGCGCAGAGTGCACTTACAATCCTGCTGTCCATGATGCATGCTTGTCAGTTGCTGCAGATTCACATGTGTGGTATTTCGACAGTGGTGCTACAAAGCACATTACCTCACATCGTGAATTGTTTACCTCTCTCGAGTCTGTCCCTCATGGGAATTCAGTCACTTGTGCCAACAACGCCTCTTATCCAGTTCAGGGAGTTGGAAAGATTGTGCTCACTGCTGCTAATGGCAGTTCCTTCACACTTGTTGATGCACTTTATGTACCTGGGATCAAGAAGAATCTCTTGTCTGTATCCGCACTTGCTAGACTTGGACTTGTAGTCAAATTTGTGGATGATAGATGTACAGTTCATGATCTCAGTTTTGGTGATGAAATTGTTGCATCTGGGCTTTTGTGCTGTGGACTGTATAAGCTCACTTTGTATGACAAGTGTGGACAAAATTTTGCAAATGCTGTTGCAGATTCAAGGGCTATTTCAGATGCAAAACTTTGGCATGCACGTTTTGGTCATCTGAATTTTGCCAGTTTGCTGCGTTTGCAGAAATCTGATATGGTTGCTTCTTTGCCGCCTCTTGAAGCACCTATCAAACATGTTTGTGAAGGCTGTATTCTGGGTAAAATGCAGCGTTCTAAGTTTCCAAAGGATGGTTCAGTTAGGGCCACATGCAGGTTGCAGCTTGTGCATAGTGATGTTTGTGGGCCCATGCAAACTCCGTCCTTGGGCAATTACCTGTACTTCGTGACTTTCATTGATGATTACTCCAGGCATGCATGGGTATTTCTGCTTAAAGCAAAGTCCGAAGTTTTTATGTGCTTCAAACAATTTTTGGCTATGGCTGAAAATGTCTCAAAATGTACTATGGGCACCCTCCGTTCCGATCGAGGGGGGGAGTATATGTCTCATGAATTTAATGCATTTCTGGCTAGTCGTGGGATAAAACACCAATGTACAGTGCCTTATACACCTCAGCAAAATGGTGTTGCTGAGAGGAAAAACAGGTCACTAACGGAAATGGCACGATGTATGGTCAAAAGTCAAGCTTTGCCGCATTCTTTTTGGCTTGAGGCCATCATGTGTGCCACTTATGTACTTAACAGGTGTCCTACGAAAGCTTTGCAGTCTATTACTCCATATGAAGCATGGCATGATAGAAAACCTTCTATTGAGCACATGCGTGTTTTTGGCTGTTTGGCATATGCTTTGGTGCCACAAGTGCAGCGCAGAAAATTGGATGATAAGGCTGTCAAATGTATTTTTGTTGGTTATAGTGCTGAAAGCAAAGGTTACAGGTTGTATCATCCGCAAACAAAACGTATTTTGGTTTCACGGGATGTAGTGTTTGTGGAAGATTCTGTTCAACCCTTGCTGTCATGTACTAGAGACAGTAATGTAAGCTCACACGACATTTATGACACTTTGTTGCCTCTTTTCAGTGGTGGAAATACGAATGTAAGTTCCAATGAGGCAAATGTACAGCCTATGGGGGTTTCTGAAAATGTTTTAGAACAGCCTATTACTGATGCAGATGTACATGATGTACTTGATGAGGAAAGGGCTGAAAATGAGCAGGCTAGAGGTATGCCAAAATGGCTGGTGCACACTTTGCGTGACAGTAAATTGGATGCACCTTTATCTAGTCGTACTCGTTCAGGCTCTCGCCATGCATCTTATGCATCAGATTGTTATGCTTTGGCTGTGTCTAGTTTACATGATGTTGAGGAGCCTCTGTCTTTTGATGAAGCACAGAATTCAGAAAATTGGATTGCTGCCATGAAATCAGAATATGATGCACTTATAGAGAATGACACATGGACTTTATGTGATTTGCCTCCTGGCAAAAAGGCCATTGGTACGAAGTGGGTTTACAAGTTGAAACGCAAGCCGGATGGTGAGATCGATCGCCATAAGGCTCGACTTGTTGCAAAGGGTTATGCACAACAAAAAGGCATAGATTATGAAGAGACTTTTGCTCCCACTTGTCGTATGACTACTGTGCGTTTTCTATGTGCATTGGCAGCTCATTTTGGTTGGGATGTACATCAATCAGACATTGTTACTGCTTTCTTAAATGGTGACATATTTGAGGAAGTTTATGTAACGCAGCCTCGCGGTTTTGTCATAAAAGGACAAGAGGACAAAGTGTGCAAATGTAAGAAGGCTTTGTATGGGTTGAAGCAATCTCCTCGTGCTTGGTATGAGAAAGCTGACACTCATTTGGTTAAACGAGGCTTTCGTAACAGTCCAACAGAAAGCACATTGTATGTAAAGCGTGAGGATGATGTATTTCTCATTGTGGTTCTTTATGTTGATGATTTGCTGATCACTGGACCAAATGAGAGACATATTGCTGAATTTAAGGCTGATTTGAATGCTACTTTCAAGATGAAAGATTTGGGGCTGTTGCATCATTACTTGGGTATACAGTTTAAGCAGTGTGATGGTGGTATTGCCTTGTGTCAGAAAAGTTACATAGAGACATTGCTATGTAAGTTTGGACTTGAGGATTGCAAACCTATTGCCACTCCCATGGAAACAGGTTTGAAGTTGAGTCTACATGATGCTGGAGATCCTGCTGATGTCACTCTTTACCAAACTGCTATTGGCTGCCTCATTTATGTATGCAACACGAGGCCAGATATTCAGTTTGCAGTCTCGCAGGTCAGCAGATTTATGCATAGCCCAGGGTCTAAGCATTGGCAGGCTGTCAAGAGGATTTTCCGCTACCTTAGTGGCACTTTACATCTTGGCTTGTTTTATCCCAAGGGGGGATCATTGCCGCCAGACTTACATGCTTTTTCGGACTCAGATTGGGCTGGTTGTTTTGACACGCGAGTGTCCACAAGTGGTTTTTGTTTCATGCTTGGCAGTTCATGTATATCATGGTTGAGCAAGAAGCAACCTACTGTGGCCACTTCGAGTTGTGAGGCTGAGTACAGGGCAGTCTTCACAGCTACGGTTGAGTGTGTATGGCTCAGACGCCTTATGGCTGACTTGGGTGTTGGACAGGACACTGCCAACACTATCTACACTGACAGTCAGAGCGCATTGGCAGTTGCGAGGAACCCAGTTTTTCATGCTCGCACAAAGCACATTGAGGTGCATTACCACTATGTCAGGGAGAGGCTCTCAGCAGGAGAGATCAGCTTGGCTTATGTGCCAACACAGGACAACCTTGCAGATCTTTTCACAAAGGCATTGTCTCGTGAGAAGCTTGAAGCTTTCCGCAAAGCTTTGGGCTTACTCCCCTTTGTGGACTGATCCTGTCCTCAGGGCATGGCACTTCCCTTTACTCATGTGCCAGCTCTCGTTCACCGCATCACTCCAGGGGGGATTTGTTACCATATACATGTGGTAGTGATGTGTGTGAACACACTAGGACCGCCGGGGCATTTTTTCCCTCTTTAGGAGGTTTTTTCCCCCGTGCATTGTATATACGCCCATCACTCTAGGGCTATCTATCTTTCCATTGCACACTAAGTAACACACTCTCTATTGTGTGCCTTGAGCTTCCTTCGTCTTCTCCAAGCTGTGTGTGTTTCTCTGCAACCCTAATTCCAACAATTTCTGTAACTTTACAAGAATATAAATTCCCTTCTGTTGAACACATGTGCTATGTTACATATACTTTAGTGAACTCGCAAGGTCAAAGGCCTCACAAATTTTGTGCACTCAGAACATTTAGCACTAGAAATCAACCAAACAAGGAGCCAATTTTTACTTCCTTGTGTTCACCTTGTGTTCTTGGAAATGTTTTGGTTAAGCCATTTCTTTGGTATTTAAAACCACATGTGACCCTATTGTTATAGTATCCGACCAAAGGTTTCTTGATTAGCAGTTATATAGGTTCGAGTGATACATATCTTCTATGTTAACAATGCATGTATCTATAATTTATGTTTACACTTTCTCTATCCAAATGAGCTACATAGTAAAAATCAAATCCGCAATTCAACAATTAAGTTCACAAGGTGATAGCTATTGGTATGATCTTTAACAATACCAAATAAATAGCTACCAATAGCGAATGAATAGGGATATTTAAGAAGGTTTGATACCAAAAACTTGTCAACACTACTCAAAAAGGTGGAAACTCAAAGGCTTTATAATATATATGATGAAACAAGAATCAATAATAATTCACCCCTATATATCTACACCTCCATCTCAAGTTGTCATTTCTCTAAGTCAAGCTTGGCATAGGAATAGTATGGAAACAATAACATTTTGGAAAGCAAGAATTTAGCTTTCTCAACTTTTGAAATGTTGCTATTGATATATATTCAACATCCCCAAATGAGGACATCTTGACAAAGGTTATGATCCACTTTATAAGAATAACCATTAGTGATTAAACTGAAATCAAAATATTGCATAAATTTCTTCATGGTGGAATGATTAAAACTTGAAACTTCAAACATCTTACAGACAAATCAGAATATCCAAAAAAATCAACAATATTTCTCAAATCTGTATGAAACTCCAGTAATCTAAATAAAATACTCTCACTCAGTGCGACACCATTTAACAAAAAGAAATATTTATATTGCATTTATAGAGGAATCCAGCCTCATAAAAATAATTACAAATGGAGACAATGTTGTTGTTGTTAGGCTTCTCTTACGAGTATTTGTCTTTCTCATCTAGAGATTCATATACACGAGTATTTGTGTGTCTATGACACTAGGGAAGATAGTAGTACTATAGGGATGGCTTTTCTAAGAGCTCCTAGAGAGTACCTATTGGTTCAAGATTCTACAAAAATCCTACTATTCTTATCAAAATCTTTTAACACGGTAGTGAAAGGTTCCTCACGGAACAAAAATAGGGTGATTTCCATCTCTGCACATGGTTGCTTGCTCATGTCCTCTCAAAACAAGTTGACTCTGTAAGTAAACAACAGATTATGTGAGCACAAAGTTATAAAGTACAAAATGATATCATTCTAATAATCTAATGACAACTATAAAAAGAATAAGTTATAAGAAAAATCTTTGATGACTCTCCATAGATAACACAACTTACTTACGTTGTGAGACTCAATCACATGCTACAAAACTATAGATGGCGCACCAAAGCCATCAACAAAATAGCACCACCCAATGTTATGAGGTGTGAAGCCTAAACATTGAAAGCCATAAAGAGGTTAATTCCCTCCAGCATGATAAACTTAAAGATGGAGATGATCTTAAGCTTTGAATGTAAGCTACAAGGGTAGTTTTCTCACCATTCTATCTTTATGTTGGAGATGAATCCTTGCAATGCCCATGCACTATTCACACCTCTTGTTCTTGTGGTATGCAAGTCATGTGAGTTGATGTTTTTTCCACCTTCGGGAGTAGAGGTTTCCATGTAGTGCAAGTGAATGAAAGTAGAAGGAGGAGAATCTTGTTTCATGCTGTAATGGAGGTGAGAGAAGGGAGAGGAGCTAGCTTGGTGTGGAACTATGTGGTGGGCAAGGGGAAGAGATGGGGAAGAAGCTTGCTTGGTGCTACAATGGAGATGGGAGAAAGCTAGTAGAGAGATAATGTTGGACTATAGGGGGTGCATGTGGTTGTTGCAGCCATGGAGAGCTTGGAAAAGGGTTTGTAGAGAGAGAAAATCACTTTTAGCTATGGAATAGGTTTGGAAAGACTTTGGAGGGTGGAAAATGATGTTTTGAAATTTTTTGAAAAAATTTAATTTTTTGAAAAAATTTAATTTTTTGAAAAAATTTAATTTTTTGAAAAAATTTAATTTTTTGAAATTTTTTAGTGCACGTTTTTTACTTTTGGAGGTCAAAAATACTTTTTTGACCATGAAATAGGTTAGGGGACCTTTTTAGGAGGGAAAACTTGAAATTTGAAATTTTTTAAAATTTTGAAATTTTTAGTGTATTTTTAAATCCGGGCCAAAAAGTGGGGGAAAAAAGGTCAAAGTGGTCCCCCCCCCCCCCCCCCCCCCCCCCCTCCCTTTCCCCTAGCCACCTCCCTTACCTTCTCACTAGGTAAGAGGCCATTAAGAGGTGTAAGGCTACCTTGTCCCCCTACTTTTTTGAGTGTATAGAGTGTGTCCACCACCCTCTTCCTATTGGCTGGCCTCTAATTAACCTTAATCCCAAAGGGCCCCTAGAGGGTTCATATTTTTCCTAATGTGATATTGATCATCCACTACTAATGTGTCTTTCATAGTTGAGCACCATCTTTCTTGCTTCCACCAGATTTGGACGTATGAAGCGACGAGTGAATTTTGATGGGCTCTGAATTGACAGAAGCTGAAATATAAAAATTCCCGCTTCTTCCTGAAGTTCCTCCACCCAAATAGTCACAAGCCTATCTCCTTCATCCTCCATTGTCGTCTCTTGCAGCGGGTTAAGAGCAGGAGATGCCCATCATCGTTGATGCAAGGTGCATCGACGATAGACATTCAATCGCGCGGTGAGTAAGCATTATCATTCTGTGATTTTTGACATTTTTGACACTGTGAACGCAGTTAATGAACACACTTAGAATTACACGCTGCCGTGGGAATGGCACATTCCCTCGTATTATAAAAATTGGGGAGGATTGTGCAAACTCCCCCGTGCAAGGAAACTTGCATGTTTTTTTTGTTTTAAAACATAAAAATGGAACAACAAACAACTAATAACATTGACATCTTATATGATTACGAACATTGAGCTTGACAAAGCTCTAACCCTCCTCGTGGTTTTTTGCAAGGTATCCCTCTGAAGCACTACGATCGGTATCTCATTCTTTTGAGGTACACCTCTGAACCACGGAAATCGGTAGCCTCTCTCTCTCTCTCTCTCTCTCTCTCTCTCTCTCTCTCTCTCTCTCTCTCTCTCTCTCTCTCTCTCATCCTTTTATAAATGTTTTCACTTGAGAAGGATTGAAATGGCATATATAGTTTCCAATATTTTGCTCGAGAAAGATTTAGAAGAGTTACGGCAACAAGGAGTGGATGCCTCTTTGGCATCTGGAGGGGGGACGTATGCATGTAAGTATGGATCACTATGAGGTACCTTGTGATTACCAAATACCGACAGCTACATTTTGGCTGAGAGAGCTTGCTAAGATTTCAATATGGGTCTTAATGCATCCGTGCAAACACCTTAAGAGCCAAGACAAGATCAATAGAAATTGTCGCTGTTGATTGTTTCACTTTGATTTGGGTCTGCAATGCAGTGTTGAAGAGTTAGTTTTGTTGGGACTTTGTTAAATAGAATGACTCGAATGTGGCAAAAAGATGCTTGGATGCACAAGTTCTGGGAGAATCTCCTCACAAGTTCAAGAGTGATATAGAAGCTCTTATGCAATTGAAGGCAAATAATCCAAAATTCAATGACCAATACTGTCCTCCATTTGTGATTGTGGCCAAAAATGGCAAATTTGTTGGTGCAATTGTCGATGGTGATGCAGTTGTAACCTTCAACTTTAGACCAAACAGAATGATCATGTTGGCAAAAGCTCTTGAGTATGCAAACTTTGATAACTTTGATAGGGTGTCTGTGCCCAAAATTCACTATACTATGAAGGTACATCTCACATGTACCTTTGGTCCTACAGGTCATATTTGTCCATCTAGGACGATAATAAAAAATAACCATCTCTCCCTCTCTCCCCCCACCCCCCAAGTTTTTGTCTTCTAGAGGTTCTTGTTTTCTCTTACCCTCGGACTCTGTGGCTAACAAAGCACTCTCGTTTTTTAATGTTTTTTAATGATCGATTTTTTGATTAAAGTGTGTGATAGCTCAAAATGAGCATATCACTCAGAGGGTCACGATGTGCTTTACAATACAATGTTCGGTCACCTGAAGCTCCTTTGGTCCTCAAAAAAGTCAATTTTTAGCGACGTGTGAAGCTAAAATACATAATTTTAAAGGACGGCTGAGGCTTGAGCCTGAGCGTGAGCTTGCACTTGGGTCTGGGCTTGGATCTGGGAGATATTCCTAATCCTGATCTTACCTTTAAATTTTTTTATTTTATTTTTTATTTTTTTATTTTTTTTTGGGATAAGGTTTCCGCGGCTTGCGCACGAGCACACACACACTCTACCTACCTACTTACAACTAATACACCTACTGTTACACACTAACACACTTCATTAGCTCTCACAGATCTACTTCCTACTTACTCTACTTTACATTACACAGAACTAACAACCGTAATACTAACACCTTATCACAGAGAAAACAAAACACGGTACCTTTCAAAACTTCATTAACAAAGAAATTCACAATAGCAAAAACAAAATCCTTCTTCTCAACACACACACCTTCCTCCCCTACCTTTCCTACAATTAAAATTGCACCACAAAAGAAGCACAGGGTGCCATTCAAGCTTAGTGTATGGCATTCCCCGACAGCGGCGCCAAAAATGTGCACGTATGTCGCACATGTCAATGCAAGGAACTTGCCAATACACTGTGTGTGAGCCACAGATGGCTCCAAGCACGCAACTAGCATAAACTAGTAAGCTCAAAGAAAACGATGGTGTGTCACTCACCGCTCTACACTTGCTGTCGTGGAGGATTCCTCGCCGCGAAGAAGAGGGAGACACCGCTACGCCGCGCTCAACTGCCTCGTCGTCGTCGTACCGCCGCAATGCTCGATCGCACACTCTCACTCTCTCTCTCTCTCTCTCTCTCTCTCACACACACACACACACACACACACACACACACACACACACACACACACATACACACACACAAGGAGATGAAGAAGAAGAAGATGGAGATGGAGCAATAGCACTCTTTAATTGCACAAATGAGAGAATGAGTGAATTTTAGGTTTAGTTGACTTTTATATGAGCTCGCCCCATTCACACTTGGGCGCCCATGCTTAGACAACCAATCCCTTGAATGTTCCAGTTAGAGTGCGCTTCTCATCGGTGGTCACTCTTATCCTTTTCCTATTGGAACAAGCCTGGTACCTAACTCTACCAGATAAATAATAGAGCATCTGTGGTAGGTGATAGGAATGTGCGTGAGGGTTAACACCTTCAATGCCAACTTGGTCCTTCACTAATCCTCTTTTTGAGGTTTCAAGCTTACTTTTACCTGAAGAAATGTTTGTAGTAAGCACAAGAATGTGCAAAAAATACTCTTTGGCATAGTCAGAGTTAGGCTACTGAGCCATAAAATGAGCAAAGCATTAGTCCCAAAGCTTCAAGTTGTAATAAACTCTGTGCTAAGATTCATAGTTATTAGGCTTACGCTCAAGCAGGAAGATTTGAGCATATCTAAGTTGTGTTGCTCATGCTGAATGAGATGAGCATAAGAGTCAAAGTCTATCAACTTACAATTGGTGGAGTGTGGTAGAGTCCAACACTCACGCACAGTGCACATTAAGATGAGAGCACATATCCTCATCAACAAAAACCATTCTTAAAGGGGTGCTAGCTTACAAAGCTATGTCATATGCTTTTATAGCTACACCATCTTTTTGAAGAACCCCTCAAAATCTCTCTTGTACAACATATTGTTTTCCATGCATTTCTGTGTATGCATAAATAGGATGTCACATCATTGGAAATATGCATTAGATACTCTTTTTTGCTTCCATCTATGCACCTTGAGTGTACTACAATAGGCAAACCAGTGTTCCATCATGCTACCCTTTCATATTTGATGTCCTTTTAATTCCCTAATCTATCAGCAATAAACCCTTGAGTACTTTATTAATATTTCCATGCTAATAAGTACTCCAATAATGCACGTATCCCAAAGGCACTTTTTTTCCACCGGGTTTTTTCCCTTTGGTCATCCAGGTATTAGACCCTAATTTAGATCCTCATCATTTTACTTCCTTTGTACATACTTTTCATAAATAAACAACAGCCTCCTCATTATGCTATTACAACGGACAAATGCAACATCGTCTCTCAAATCAGACTATTCAGACAATGAATATTTTGCAACAAATTGAACCTCATCAACAAATTCAACAAAAATTGAAGACAATCAGCCCATCAATTGTGAGGTCCCCACCCCACCGTATCAAATGGCAGATTTGATGGTGAACCTGGTGGCCACTAGATCTATAGCGAAAGCAAACAAAGTGGTTCAGGGTTCAACTAGCGGATGATCTCTCATCACAAAGTGAGTCGAGTTCGAGCCTACTAGTAATGAGATCTAACTCCACCTCGTAGGGGAAGCGTACTTAACCTATCTAGCGATCCTACGACCCACCTTCGAAGAGGAGAGAAACCTCAAGTGCCTTTTTTCCCATGTTTCAGAGTCACGTACACTTGAGACTTCGCCGCCACTTTCCACCCCCACACTTACACTTCCTTGTGTGTCCTAATTACTACCACAATGATTGTTCAACATAAACATTCCTTGATTTAATTCCGAATCACAATGTTCATTAAGACAACCCTTCAATTAGTATTGCAAAGTGACACCAAGATAGTATTCTAGTAAAAATTCTCCTCAAACTTATTCATTAAAATTCCAATGTTCTGGAGGTACAACATCCCCCCTCCAGCGAGAGTTTACTCTTGCCGTTGTCGCCTAGCTGCCCATACAACTAGGTATTTCCACCGCATAGAAAGCACGTCATGGACACTCCCACCGCATAGAAAGCAAGACGTGGGTTCCCACCGCATAGAAAGCAAGTTGTGGGTATCCACCGCATAGAAATAAAGTCATGGATTCAAGAGTCCTTAACGAGGAACTCTGCCCCCTGTGATCAGTAGGGGGGTCATGACTAATTGAACATTGGAAATAGAATGAACATGTCGAGCTAAATTTTCCCTAGTAGACATTCTTTCCTATTGCAAACAATATATCCATCAATCATTTCTTTCCTTCCTTAGACTTAAATGTACAATGAATTCAAATGCCGAGATTTCCGTCAGATTTCTCCAACATGTTTGGGGATATGTTCTTTCCTAGCTAAACGTGTGCAATGTTAATTAAACAACTAAATAAAATTGTGACCTACCTCTTCCATTTCTTCGTCAATGGCTGGCCGGTGCTTGTTCGTCCATGGGAGATTTTCCCTTTCCATTCACATTGCTCGTTCCCGCATCGCGGTCGTGGGCACCACCGAAGCGAGTTCTCTTAACCGGGGCCATTTTATACTTACTACTTTAAATGATGAACTTGAAGAAAAGAGCTAAAGTCCGAGAACATCATAACAACCAATTTAGCAGATTAGAATCATTAAAGAATCCTCCTCGTGCAAGAGGGATTAGATTTCTCCTTCGAGACCTAGCAATTTTATGGTTAATAATTTGCTTATCCTATGGGAACTGACTCTAAAGTTAACCACTTGTCTTAGATGATTAAGAAATTCAAAATTTTACTAATTGATTTACAAGAGAGATGAAGTAAGCAAGCTCAATCACTTTCCTAGTGCAATTTGAAGATGCAGAATTACCGGAGGCATGTGTGATAGAAAATTCTCTTCTTATTGTTCTAATGATGGTTTAATTTTAACCTTAATCACATCATAATGTGAGAGAATATTGAGTCTAATTTAATTACAATACTATTGAATGGTAAAAGAATGAATTTCATCAAATCTACATTATTACCGGCTGACAATTTATTAACTATGTTGCCTAGAGAGAGAAATCTTTCCTAATCATGTATTAATCATCGATTAAGAATAATGAATGGCTACATAACTTAGCTAATTGAATGATGATTATGTAATGGAGTATGGCTATGTAAGCTTAGAGAGCAGCTATTGGGAATTATAGCTAAAAGTAGGCATAGTAGACGAAGAATTTGGGAGAATAATAATGAGAATTAAGAAGAACCGGAATTAAACCATAATTACCGTGATTAGGGGCTGAGAATCCTCTTGATTTTCTAATCCAATAAATCCTCAAGATGAGAATTTCAGCAGCACCTCCCTCCTTGCTTCTCCTTCAAAAACTGTGTGTGTATCGGCAGCACCTCCCCAAGGTGTGTGTAGGTGTGTGTGTGTGTACTGGGTGTGTGTGTGAGCATATATGTGTGTGTGTGTGTGAGCACACCTTTAAATAGGCCTCCTCAAGCTGAAAATAGACCCTGCTGGCTGTTTGCATCTCGGAGCTACTCCAGTTAAGCATGGTAAGTCCAGTCTCCTACCCACCAAGTGTCTAGTTGGCTTGGTTAACTGGCTCTCACACTTAGTTGCAAGCTTGGAAACTCTCCCAAGACTCCCACAAGGACAAAAGGCACCCCCTAGCTGCTAAAGTTGACCCGGAGTGGCCTGGAGCCTGCTCCCACACAGCCTCGGGCTCCGGTGCCTCCCCGCTCAATTTTTGGAAAAATTGAATTTTGGCTAAAACGGGTCATACGAGTCGGATTTTAATGCCGTAAATTGCTATACTGAGCTCTAACTAAGGCATACTGGCCCGAGTACTTGCCATATTTAGCAGCCTCCAAGGTCCGAAAATGCATTTTTTCAAATTCGGGATACGGGTGCAGTTTTTCGAGACGATCAAAGCTGGATGGGTCGGGTGACCAAAAACTTACTATTTTTGAAATTTTTTTAACAAAAATTATTTAATTTCACATTTCAAAGCTTTAAAACATTCTAAACATCATGGCACTGACAAAATTTGGAAAACTGCTAAAAATAATAACTTTTTCCATTATGTTCATTTCATGGTACAATGGTGCTCTTTTTGGGTCGCGTCAAAGACCTTACATCAACAACCAATCAAAGTGACCTTCCATAGCCTCCACGGACACTTTTCAACAGTGCCCGAGGATGAGCACTAAAATTGGAAGGGGGGAATGTTAACTATGTCACGTTAGTTAACAGAAGTTGCTAAAGAGCGAAGACATACGGATGCAGATTGAAGATCAATACGAAGAAGTAGTAAAAATTGGAGTTACACATTTCTCACGTTCTCCCAAAATGGTCACGTATTGTAAATTTCCGATTTATTTTAAACCATTGTAATATTGTTAATGTGTTACGGGCTCAATGGGAGTTCCAAGCTATAAATGATAGGTCAGTTATTGTGCCTAGGTTGCAGATTCAGTAAGTGGTGGAGCCCTGCAGGCCTTGGAGACTTGATTAACACTAATCAATGATTCACTCTCTCTCATCTCTCTCATGCTTCTTATGATTGCCTATGATGCTTAGATTAGCTAGATCTTAACTAATTAGTGGTTAATCCCTCTCTAATTTTGTGTGATTTCCCTCTTTTGCTTGTGTGTGCATGTAGGTTTGATTGAAGTGTAGCACTCGATAGATCTATGTGTGTGTGCTTGCGATTAGTGTGTTGCATGATAGGATTAGTGTTGTGTGCGTCTTGCAATCATAGTGTGTGCGATTGGGTTGATTAGAGGTGAAGAGAAGTGGATATGGAGATTGCCCTTTATTGAGGTTTAGCTCCTCGATAGGCCAAGAAGCTCACCTCATAGAGTTAACCATTTGTGTTGTCACAATTAGCTTACTAACCGTGTGAGTGTTTCCATGCCCTAACTGGGTAGTTCATCCCTTCGTATTGACAATTTTGTTGGTCATTGGAGCTATTGCAACGATGAAACCCCCAACATTTGGCAAGATCCTAGCTTTAGGTTTTCATTAACGTTTTTTGTGTGCTTTTTGCTTTCAATAATTAGCTTTTGTAGCTTGTGTTTACACTTAGCTTCAAAAATCTTCTTTTGCAAATAAAAAGATCAAGAGACTTCTCTACACAAAGGGGATGCTTGCTCAAGGATTCTCAAAAGAGCATGAATAGGTGTAATCCTTCCATGATTTTTCTCTTTTGTTCATCTCTCGATTATCTATGCTTGGCTTAAGTGAAATTTTGCTTCTAAGCTATGGTTCTTTCATGTCCAAAGTCTAGGCATCCTAAAGTTTCAACACTTTGCTTTGTGAAAATTAACTCATCAAAAAATTAGGTTTTATGTGTGCTAATCATAGGTAATTGGCCTTGACCTTAGGTTAATATAGGTTCATTTCTCATTATTCCTAGACTCTTAGTGATAGTCTTAATACTCCATTCATTTTTAACATGACCTAGGGCTATGATTAGGCTTTAGTCCTTTAGTCCAATTACCATTAGCATCTCATGTTACCATTAGCATCTCATAGTGCTTAAAAAATAAACAATGAAGCAAAGAAGTGTCGAGAAAAAGTAGAAAAAAATGCTACTAGACACGTAAAAAAAAATAATCTATGTTAGGCCTAGCGCCTTATTGGCACTTGGCAAGCGAGGGGAATCACCTTGGCTTGCTTGGTCAAGTCCCTAAACCGATGCTTTGGGTTGATAGGGGTTACCGTTGCCTTGGTAGGCTAGTAGGATTTTGGAACACATTCTTGAGGGTTCAAGGAGCTCAGAGTCATACCTAGACTTGCCTTGGGGTGGGTAGCCTTCTGATGTGTTTTACTTTTTTCACTGAATGACAAAAACAAAACTTCCATGAGCTTCAAAAAGCTTTGACAATGTACTAATATATTAGGAGCTTTTTTATAGCCCTTAGACATGATATGCTTGAATGATTTATTAAGATTGATCACATAGTTTTTAGGCTAGTAGGTTTATGAACTTGCATTAGCCTAGGGTCATAATTGATTTCTTGTATTTCATGCATAAAACTCAAGTTTTAAGTGGTTTAATCTTCATGATAGTTTAGGTGTCTTTTTTGCTTTATCTTGTCTAGTTTTTTACTATTATTCACCCATCTTTTAGAAGCAAAAATTTCACTTTGCATGATTGTTCATTGTACTTCATGTCTTGTATCCTTGTTGGCCTTTGATGCTCATTACTTGTTCTTATGTTTTGTAGCTCAACATTTCTTCCATGGACTTGCTTTCTACCATATCACCGTGTCTTGCTTCATCGGCACGCGGACGTGTGCCAAATTAGGAAAGGGGGAATGTTAGCAGCGGCTAACAAAAGCTACACCAAATATGCATCAAGCAGGAGATATTTATGGTTGTGCGTAATATTTCCAACTCACCTTGTATAAGTCTTGGGCCCACTTGGAGTTCCAAAGTTGTATATTCTAGCCTAAAGGGCTCAATGCTTAAACCCATAGTAGAAGGGATTGTGGTGAAAGCCCTTAAAAGTAGCCTTTATGCAAGGAGGCTTCATTCTTGAGTATCCACTTTTGAGAGCTCCCTCTCTCATGAGTGTTCACTCTATGGCCTAGTCTTGAGCTTAATGTCTATGCTTAAGAGGCTAGTGCTAACAATTGTAATTAGAGTAAGCTCTTCTTGATTAATCTAATTCATATTTTCTTATTAGTCTATTTCTTCTCTACATTTCATCATGTCATGGAGTAGTATTATACTCTCATTATTCTAGATTTGAGAGAGGTATGTACTTCTTGCTATTAACCACTCTTATCTCTCTACGAGTAATTGATTTGCGATATTTAGCATCACAAATTAGGTTGATTAAGTTGGGTCTTAATCTTGTAATTTGTGTGTGTGCCCTATTCTTTGCTTATGTGTAGATAGGTTTTATGACGCTCTAGCACCATTCACCTCGTGTGTGTAGCTATTGATGAAGTGCCGTAATTGACATGTGGTAATTGGTGTGTGCTTATCATTAGTGTGCTTATGGTTTCTAGTCTATGGCAAGTCCGACTTTGGTGGGCTTGATGTGTGTAGGAGTTGTTTGATTAGTGATTAGAGTAAGTTTAGAGTTAGTCTTGCCATGGCTAATATCTACTTGCATTGGAGAGGGATCTCTTGAATCCTCTATTGCTATTCATCCGATGCTCATGCTTCCATGCCCTAGCCGGGTTGCCGATCCATGGATTTGATAATTTTGTGTGGGTTATGATTAGGTCGTGCTACAACGCCTCCCTATGATCCACTGCACATATCCCATGGTGATCTCTGGAAGTGGCTCTTTCTCCTTTTCTTTTTGTAATAGGATATTTAGCCATTGAGTACAGGTTGTGAAGAGAGATCTGTAGATCTCATTCATAATGTTATAATGAGACTTAAATTATTTCATGAAGTAACTACTATTGCTAACGGATCTAACTCTTTAAATGCCATCAACATTTGAGGCTTAAAAACCCTGATCTGCTTTAAGTTTGTTGCACGTGCAGTGAGGACGAACATGTCCTCTTGATGTGGTTGCTTCACTAAGCATATCTTCTCTTCTATCAAATCCTGTTGTAGTAGCTTGACATCATTATCTTCTACACCATTTAGGCATATAGAGGTTTTTATGCTTATTTTTTGCCCATGAGCCGTCGCATGCCTGATGCTTCTTCAAGATGGTTATCCACTCATCGTAGATTTCATCATTGTACATCACCATGTGTGATTCTTTGTTGGCAAATGATTTATGGTTGAATGTGATATTTTCCACATTTACAAAGGCATTCAAAATAAACAAAAGGAAATTAACTATATTTTAAGACATATTTGTAACAAAGTGGAACTTACATCCCAGGGTGCTCGACTTGGATGACTAACAGGAACTCCTACCTTGGGTTTTGTTGGTTTAGAATATGCACATCATTGACCATGGCCATGATTCAAGACCTCCACACTCCACATAAGGCTGGTGCTTCATTGTTTTTATTCTCTCCATGTTCTCCATTTTGAATATTTGAACAACAATCTGTTTGGGAGCATCTACCACTATCCTTGCTGTTCTAAACTTGTAGAACTCTTTCCTAGAAGCGTACTTAGTGTTGTTACACAAAAAAGCTCTAGCCGCTATGATGGAATGTTGACCAAATAGAATCCAATACTGGTATGTTGCTAGCTTGTCTCCATGCACTTCAGCTATTTGTAAAGGCATTTTGGTAATTGGATTATATGCCATTAGGTCTGTTGTATTGGAGACTGGCCTATAATGCCCTGCAAACTGCTTCATTAGGTATTTCATATACACATCTGGTTTGCATTTTGTAGCCATCTGGTGCAAGGTTGCATTGTTCAACTGGGATCAATTGTGTAAATTATACACCAAATTTAAAATAGTGTGCAATTCCAATGTACCCATCTAGCCCACTCTTAGAAGTTTTAGTAACTTCTTTATCAAGATATTTTTCTTTGGGCTATATATAATAGAGTCGAGCACACTAAGGAGAGTGAGTTCGTGACCACTACCACTGAGGAAGTTCAATTTTTGGGGTTGCAAGTCCACTAGCATCTTCTGCTTCTTGAGTTTGTTAGGGTATCATTGAAAGAATTTCTTTGTCCACATTTCTACTATTGTCTCCAAGTGAGGGAGTCTGACTCTCCTTGAGAGTCTTATCTTGGCTTGCTTTACCTGTGTTTTCATTATTTTGCTTATTATTATTATTTGTGCTACTGAATTTATCTAAATGCTAAGTAACTTTTTTAAAGCCCTCAATATATATTCTATGAAGTTCTCAATTGGAATGTCCTCTTTAAGCTCTACCCACCCTACTTTTGAAATTGTCACTCCATCATAATCAATCTTCACCAAGTTTTGAGTGAAGGCCACGGGCTCCAGCAAGTATGAATTACCATTGAGTAGCTTTACTCCAAGACATGGCGACATTTCAAGATCTAAACAATCTTTCTTTATCTCCTTAACAATTACATAGTCTTTAAAGGGAAATTTCTCCTTATCTTGAAAGAACAAGTGGAATTTCTCATCACTTCCACCATTTGGTAAGTGAGAATCTAGATAGTGTTTGGTGGATATAGAAAAATGTCACCTAAAAGCCAGATACATGCCAAACTTTCCTGTATTCAATCATTTTTTCAAAAGAAGCTGTGTAATTATGTTGCTCATGATTCTCAAATTGTAACATAGTCTATCATTCCCTATTATTCTCTCCGAGCCTAGAAACCTTGCAAGTGGCCAATGGCCGTGAGAAAGGGCCTCAAGTTTTTAATTAAAAACCATTAGTTTTGAAAGAAACATAGTCATTATCTTTGGGATTTATTAGACCTCAGCAGAGAGCTGCATTGCTGCTACAAGTTGTAATCAATCTTTCTCTTTATCTGGTAATCAGAATTCAATTCCAAATTGCACATGTGTTCCTTGTCTCTTGCTCTTTAATCTAAGTGTAATCATTCTCAAATTTTTGTGGTTCTCGACATCTTGTCTGTGAGCTAAATGCATTGATTTGAGGTCTTAAATGGTTAAATTTTGATGTTCTGACTTTGGAAGAGTGTTTCTAAGTTTGAAGGAAACCTTTTCATGTAGTTTTGTTTCAGTTTTCTATCCATTTTTTTGTGATGGATCGTGATTTATGTACCTTCCCAGATGACTGCAAAACTTGGTAGGAATATGTCCTTAGGTGTTGTAACACCTCTCCTTAAGTTTCATTGCATCCGACTTTGTTTGGATGCCAAAAAGGCGTGATGACATAAAGCGGTGAGATTGGACATAGACTGATTTTTTGACTAGAAAGTGGTTGATTTGCTATTATAGATGTATGAACAGTCCTTTAGGTTCACTTCTATGAGACTGACAATCTCATTGAGTCTCCATGCACCATCCCGAGTCACTGCATATTGACATTATGTTAGTACCAAAAAGCTATGCTGCAGACGTCCGTCGCGCGGTGACCTGTTAACATTGGCACCACTATCGGGAAAGTCGATCCTTAGGTGGTGAGTGACCTAATTGTACAAAAAATCCTTTCCCAAAGATTTTGACACCCATTCGGTCTACACTTAGACAGTAAAGCAACTAGACATAGGTTTAGTGCTTAGTAGAGACTGGAGTCAAGGAATAGCTCGCATGCTACTCCT
Organism: Adiantum capillus-veneris; assembly: GCF_014529385.1. Lineage (NCBI taxonomy): Eukaryota > Viridiplantae > Streptophyta > Polypodiopsida > Polypodiales > Pteridaceae > Adiantum > Adiantum capillus-veneris. Next base: position 37,207,218 of record NC_140945.1, on the reverse strand, counting down.
TATGAGAAAAGAAATTTGTGAGTGAAGCACAAAAAGTATTTCGTTCTTTGATTTTCCCATGCTTGTGAAGGACTGTTTCACCATACATTTTGTCATGATTTCTATACTGTTAAACTCATTTATGTTTTTGCACATACTTCAATTTATAGGAGTAGGTTAAGTAACAAATTCCACCATCAATTGGGGCCAAAAGAATCAGGGTACAAACTGTCCAAAACCTTATTTTTGTACCAAAGACCATAACTCTGAAAAGTTGTAAAATTGATGGTGAAAGCTTCAAAGCTGAACTAAACTCAACAAAACCTGGCAAAAGGGGATATACAAGCTTGCAGGAGAAAAAATCAACAATTTTTTCCCAGTTTCCCTACCCAAAATGGATCGCGATCCATGTACCTTTTATGACAAATGACTAGAAACTATCTCCATTGTTTAAAACTGAATCTCAGACACCGGAATCCTCAGTTTGGTCAAAAATATGGTGCTAAAAGAACATCCAGATCAAGGAATTGGGCTAAGCTGAACAAATTTGTGAAAATTGAGAAAAATTGGGGAAACTAAACTTTTAGTTGTCCAAATTCAAAAAGGGGTGAGAATTGGGTTCAACTAAAGGCAAGGAACCAGCAATAGAAATTCATGACTTGATGTTGCCAAACATGGATCACAATCCATGTACCAGATTGACATTTGTATAGGATAATTGACCAGTACCTCTTGATAACTAAGGGAACAAATTTTCTAAAGGGGTCCATATCAAAAAAGTGTAAAAACCTGATCAAAACACCAAAAAACAATTGTTTGCAAAAAATAACAAAGAAGACACAAAATCTTGCTTTTGGCCTGGAAAGTGTGGGTCAAATCCAAAAACAATTGGACAAAAGTATCACCATAACCACTATTATAAACTCACCAAATCTCATGTCAAACTGATGTCAAACATGGATCACAATCCATGTACCTTATGGGGATTTTGAGCTGATAATTGACAGGTGGACAAGTGATAAGATTTAAACAACTATTGCCAAAACAGTTCAAAAAATGGGTCAAAAGTGCAAAAAACAACTCAAGGTGAAAACCACTGGAATAGACTAGAGGATTGACTTTTGGTTGGCCTTAAAAATTCCAAATCCTACAAAAACCATAAGGCTGACATCAGGGAACTAAAGGGAATCTATGAGCTAAGTTTCAATTCAATCTGCCAACTAGGTACATGGATCGTGATCCATGTTCCTTTGACACAAATTGATACAAAACCTGCACCATCTCTAGGGAACATCCCAGGGACTCTAATGATCATTTCAAAATTGAATTGGGACATCCAAAATCAAGCCAAAAGCCCAAAACTGTCAAGCATTATGAGCAAGTACCAAAACTGACCTAGTTTTAAATCTAAAAATCCATTTTCAAAAATTCTAGTGTCAAATGACCTACTAATCATGCTGATCTTGTTGGTACCAAGAAGAGCCAATTTGGCCTCCCAACATCCATGTTCCTCTAAATCAGTATAAGAGAAAAATCCGACCAAAGAGAGACATAGTCCCCAAGACCCTGGTGGCTTTTTCAAAATTGAAATTAGACCTAAATTGTTCATGTCATGAGCTAAATTGTGGAGTATCGAAGTATCTGAATAAATTTTGTCGCGATTGAAAGCTTGAACTAACAGGAGTGGTTGTAAACTCATAGCCATCAAGAATTTTTTGACAGGTTGCAAGTGGTAGAGAGTATGACCCAACAAGTAAGACCAAATCAAGGAATTCAAGATAGCCAATGAAGTAACAAGGTTTGGATTTTGTAAGACCAATTCTTCATGTATTTGTGATCAGGAAGATTTTACCAAAATAGGAATCCCAACGTCATAGACCAAGAAAAAAATCACTCACTTGAAGGATTGTGAATCAAAAACCACTACATTCTCTAGAAGACATTTTAGAGGAAAGTATTTTTGATACCTCATCAGAAAGATGACACCATAATGACTAAGGAATCCAACAAGGTGAACCCTAAAGAAGGAATTCCATGTGGGCAGGTTCTTCACGACCTAACATAAAATAGTTGTATCTTAAATTTAAATTCAAGAATGAGTTTAAAACCAAAATCTATAAGGATGGAATGGACCACTATTTTGGTAAGTTGGAAAACATGCCAAGCGAGTTCAAGAACCTTGTAGATGTGGACTATGACAGAGACAGATACTCTGATCGTGAAGAAATGATAAACCTAGTGGTTCACAACCCCTTTATTGTGGACAAATGGGGATTGACTGGCACCAAGGGCAAGGTAGATGAAGAGTTAGCAGATGAACCACCCGAAATGGACAAGCAAAATTTGTGCTCAGTCGCACTGACAAGATGGAGCGACTTAATACAAATAACACTTACGTGGGGCTATAAAAATTTAATAATGGAGAACAGACACTCTATTATAGATGCAATGAATCCCAGATCAAGGAGCTGATTGACCGCAAAAGACTATATATTTTTACATACATAGAAGGGAGAAGTATCCAAGTGGTCAAAATGGATAAGCATGGCCAAAAATACTTTCCTATGGACCGTAAGGAGCTAGAGTGATATACATATTTTGGTGGACCACTCCACCAATACTATGTAAATTCAGAGAAAGTCAAACCCACAAATACTCAAACGAGACCAGAAACTGGGTATGTAAGTCCAGTAAGAATCAGAGTTTTGGGTACCAACGATTCCTGAACACAAGGCCCATGGGATCAGTGGGGTCTAGGGCTTCTATAAACACACACAGGGGTAGTGTAGCACCTGATTTGACTTACACAACTAGAATCCCTCTGACTATTACACGAGATTGAATAGAACGGCCTGATGAACGTATGGCGGATAGGACACCAATTGTAGTGCCAAGGGGAGAATATGAAACTAGAGAGAGCGTATCAAGAGGACCAAGTTAGGATGGTTGTGGAGTCCAAATGCATGTAACCGTCTCAAGTGGCAAAGTGCGTACCCAAAAAGTATAATGGATGGGGAGATTCATATGCTCATGTATCTATCTTTAAACAAGTGCTGAGGGATGAACATGTAGTTGATTTCCATACTCAATATTAAGGGGTTGGACTGACCCTAGAAGGAACGGACTTTCATGGTTCCAACTTTTAAACAACCAAGAACTCCCAAGTATTGAGCACCTTCTTCAAAAATTTGCAGAGTAATTCTCAAAGAGAGGGATTAAGCATAATATGGTCTCCCAGATCTATGCATTTAGAAAAAAGGAGAATGAAAAGGTGAAGGAAGCCTCGCTTAAATTTAAGCACTACAGAAAGATTCCTGCTAGAGAACTACCTCATGATGAGAGACAATTAGTCCTTTTCATAGAAGGATTGAGAAATGACTGTTGGAATTAGGGTTGAAGAGAAACGCACATAACTTGGAGAAGAGGAAGGAAGCTCAAGGCACAAAACTGAGAATGTATCACTTAGTGTGCAATGGAAAGATAAATAGTCCTAGAGTGATGGGTGTATATACAATGCACGGGGGGAAAAACCTCCTAAAGAGGGAAAATTTCCCCGAAGGTCCTAGTTTAGTTACACACATCACTACCACATGTATATGGTAACAAATCCCCCCTGGAGTGATGCAGTGAACAAGAGCTGGCACATGAGTAAAGGGAAATGCCATGCCCTAAGGACATGATCAGTCCACAACGTGGAGTAAGACCAAAGCTTTGATTTTCTCACGAGACAATGCCTTTGTGAAAAGATCTGCAAGGTTGTTCTTTGTTGGCACATAAGCCAAGATGATCTCTCTTGCTGAGAGCCTCTCTTTGACATAGTGGTAATGCACCTCAATGTTCTTTGTACGAGCATGAAAAACTAGGTTTCTCACAACTGCCAATGTGCTCTGACTATCAGTGTAGATAGTTTTGGTAGTGCCTAGTCCAACACCCAAATCATCCATAAGGCGTTTGAGCCATATACACTCAACCGTAGCTGTGAAGACTGCCCTGTACTCAGCCTCACAACTAGAAGCGGCCACATTAGGTTTCTTCTTACTCAACCATGATATACATGAATTGCCAAGCATGAAACAAAAACCACTTGTGGACACTTGCATGTCAAAACAACCAGCCCAATTTGAGTCCAAAAAGGCATGTAATTATGGCAACAATGATCCCCCCTTGGGATAAAACAAGCCAAGATGTAGAGTGCCACTAAGGTAGCAAAAAATCATGTTGCCAATGCTTAGACCCTCGGCTATGCATAAATCTGCTGACCTTTGAGACTGCAAACTAAATATCCGGCCGCATGTTGCATACATAAAGGAGGCAACCAACAACACTTTGGTAAAGACTGACATCAGTAGGATCACCAGCATCATGTAGACTCAACTTCAAACCTGCCTCCATGGGAGTGGCAATAGGTTTGCAATCCTCAAGTCCAAACTTACATAGTAATGTCTCTATGTAACTTTTCTAACACAGGGCAATACCACCATCACACTACTTAAACTGTATACCCAAGTAGTGATGCAACAGCCCCAAATCTTTCATCTTGATTGTAGAATTCAAATTAGCCTTAAATTCAGCAATATGTCTCTCATTTGGTCCAGTGATCAGCAAATCATCTACATAAAGAACCACAATGAGAAGTACATCACCCTCATGCTTTACATACAATGTGATTTCTGTTGGACTGTTAGGAAAGCCTTGTTTGACCAAATGAGTGTCAACTTTCTCATACCAAGCACGAGGAGATTTCTTCAATCCATACAAAACCTTCTTACATATGCACACTTTGTCCTCTTGTCCTTTCTTGACAAAACCGCGAGGTTGCGTTACATAAACTTCCTCAAATATGTCACCGTTCAAGAAAGAAGTAACATTGTCTAATTGATGTACATCCCAACCAAAATGAGCTACCAATGCACATAGAAAACACACAGTAGTCATAAGACAAGTGGGAGCACAAGTCTCTTCATAATCTATGCATTTTTGTTGTGCATAGCCACGAGGAATTCACTCTATATACAAAACGGGATGCCACCTGCGAGCGGACAACTTTGATAAAACCCCTATATACGACTCGTATTAGGAAACATGACCCCCCTTTCTATGCTTATACGACAATCAATGCAAAAAACTACCATACTTATAAATTTTAGGTTTCACATGATCTAACTGAGTGAAACTAGTCAAAGAGCGTGTAGCATAGTGGCTGACAACGTACTAAGGAACCACTTTTGTTGATAACTAGATGTATCCTCATGTGTCTTAATTTGACTTTCAAACTATGTACCCGTTTAGCCTGCACTCTAGCTACTCGTCCAATTCTGACCCATCTAAGTTACTCAAAAGGCATGGTTATAAAGTTGTGTTAGGTTCTCCATGTAAGTTTGCATCTATACAAACTCTTTGTAGATTTCATCCTTGACAAGTGAACTATAATCACAAAACAAGCAATTGATACAAAGCAATGTTAGTTCTTGCATGTATCTTTGAAGCTATTGACTCACAAGTTCAAGGGAAGGCTCTTTTGGGAAGCCATGATTTTGAAACGCAAAAACTTCCTCTCATTTTTCCCTTTTATCACCTCTCCCCCCCCCCCCCCCCCCCCCCAAATATGATACCCCCTCCCTTATTTTTAAGCTTGGGAGGTAAATTATTGGGGATCTACCTCTAACTTAAACGCTTATGTAACTTGTAAAATAACCCCCATCCCTTGCACTTACGTGATGCGATAAGTTTTCCGTGGTTAATCCCCCGGGTGCATAACCCTTTGCAACAAGTCGAGCCTTATGGTGATCGATCTCACCATCGGGCTTGCGATTTAACTTGTAAACCCACTTCGTACCAATGGCCTTTTTGCCAGGAGGCAAATCACATAAAGTCCATGTGTCATTTTCTATAAGTGCATCATATTCTGATTGCGTGGCAGCCATCCAATTTTTTGAATTCTGTGCTTCATCAAAAGACAGAGGTTCCTCAACATCATGTAAGCTAGACATAGCCAAAGCATAACAATCTAATGCATAAGATGCATGGCAAGAGCCTGAACGATTACAACTAGACAAAGGTTCATCCAATTAGCTGTCACGCAATGTATGCACCAGCCATTTTGGCATACCTCTAGCCTGCTTATTTTCAGCCCTTTCCTCATCAAGTACATCATGTACATCTGCATAAAAAAATAGGCAGATTTGTAACATTTTCGAAAACCCCCATAGGCTATACATTTGCCTCATTGGAATTTACATTCAAACTTCCACCACTAAAAAAGAGGCAACAAAGTGTCATAAATGTCTTGTGAGCTTACATTACTGTCTCTAGTACATGACAGCAAGGACTGAAGAGAATCTTCCACAAACACTACATCCCATGAAACCAAAATACGCTTTGTTTGTGAATGATACAACCTATAACCTTTGCTTTCAGCACTATAACCAACAAAAATACATTTGAAACCCTTATCATCCAATTTTTTGCGTTGTGTTTGTGGCACCAAAGCATATGCCAAATAGCCAAAAACACGCATGTGCTCAATAGAAGACTTTCTATCATGCAATGCTTCATATGGAGTAATAGACTGCAAAGCTTTCGTAGGACACCTGTTTAATACATAAGTGGAACACATGATGGCCTCAAGACAAAAAGAATGAAATAAAGCTTGAATTTTGACCATACATCATGCCATTTTCGTAAGTAACTTGTTTTTCGTCACAACAACACCATTTTACTGAGGCATATAAGGCATTGTACATTGATTTTTTATCCCCTAGCCAAAAATGCATTAACTTCATGAGACATATACTCCCCCCCTCGATCGGAACGGACGGTGCCCATAGTACATTTTAATACATTTTCATCCATAGCCAGAAATTATTTGAAGCACACAAAAAATTTGGACTTCGCTTTAAGCGGACATACCCAAGAATGCCTAGAGTAATCATCAATGAGAGTCATGAAGCAAAGGTAATTGCCCAAAGATAAAGTTTGCATGGGCCCATAAACATCATTATGCACAAGCTACAACCTGCATGTGGCCCTAACTGAACCATCCTTTGGAAATTTTTAACAGTGCATCTTACCCAAAATACAGCCTTCACAAACATGTTTGACAAGTGCTTCAGGAGGTGGCAAAAAAGCAACCATGTTGAATTTCTGCAAACGCAGCAAATTGGCAAAATTCAAATGACCAAAACATGCATGCCAAAGTTTTGCATCTAAAATAGACCTTGAATCTGCAACTGCATTTGCAAAAGTTTGTCCACACTTGTCATACAAGTGAGCTTATACAAGCCACGACACAAAAGGTCAGATGCAACAATTTCATCACCAAAACTGAGATCATGAACTGTATATTTGTCATCCACAAATTTGACTATAAGTCCAAGTCTAGCAAGTGCAGATATAGACAAAAGATTCTCCTTGATCCCAGGTACATAAAGTGCATCAACAAGTGTGAAACAACTGCCATTTGTAGCAGCAAGCATAATCTTTCCAACTCCTTGAACCGGATAAGAGGCATTGTTGGCCCAAGTGATTGATATCGCATGAGGGACAGACTCAAGAGAGGTGAACAATTCACGATGTGAGGTAATGTGCTTTGTAGCACCACTATCAAAATACCACACATGTGAATCTATAGCAACTGACATGCATGCATCATGGAAAGAAGGATTGTAAGTGCACTCTACACTAAAAGACCATTCTGCATCAACATTAGCCTCACAGTCTCCTTTCACAGAAGACTCAATAATGGTTGCATTTGTAGTGGAACCATCATTTGCAATGGAACCACCCTCTTTCTTCGTAGCCTCTTTGGCCTTCAACTTAGGACACTGCTTGATCAAGTGATCATTAGCTTTACAATAATGGCAACGCATCTTCTTTTTGCCCTTATCACCAAAATTTTAAGACAAATTGCTGCCACTAGAAAAAGCATTAGGAACAAATTTTTTGCCACTCACAGCAGAACCATAAGAAGTGGTTGCATTGTTGTTACCACTCTTTCTTTGAGAATAAATAAAAGTCTATTCAATTGCACGCTGCCTAGTCTTTTTTTTCCTGGAAAGTGACTCTTGCAACAGCAATGTGCATAATGCATCAAATTTGACAGCTTCATGATTTCCTTGGGTAATAAGTCTCCAAGTACTAGAAAAATCCTTGTAAGAATCTAGTAAGGCATCAAGAATAGTCTGCACAAAGGAATTGTCTGTAATGACTTCACCTACAGAAATAAGTTTCTCATTGACCTCCTTGACACCAGCAAGGAAAGTGTCATAATAACTAATATCTAATTCTCCTAAATGATTTTCTCATATTAAACTGATCATTTAATATGGGGAAGTACTAGCGGAGAAAAAGCTAGAATATTGGTTAAGCTGGCAAACCAGCCGCAATAGGGATCCCAAGGAGGGAAAATAGGGATCCAAAGGGGGGCCCATCTGCAAAAGAGAAATGTGCAACAATGGGCTTCAAAGACCCTAAGGTTTAGTCCCCCATTAAGACTTCCAAAATGCTAAGGTTCCAAAATTCAAAGGTTGTGTCCGATGGTCCAATCCTAGGTAACATTGGATGCTTGTGGGAAGACTCAAAAGTCTTCCCACATCCCTATCTTGATAGAGGCAATCCATTTTAGTTGGTGATGAGAGAGAAACACACACACACACACTCTCTTGCAAGCCCTTTAAACAAAGGGAATAAGGGACACATGTCAGCTCCCTAGCCCAGTTGCCCCCAAGGTGCACTCAAATCCTATTGGATGGCCATAGGGGTGGACCAATGAGAATTAGGCTAGAGTACATTTAGTTTAATTCATTTTAAAACACTTGATAAAAGAACCAATAGGAATTAATCTCTCTATAAGACTATTGGACAGTCTCCCAAGGGGTCCAATAGGCATTTAGCAACCCAATGGCTTGCTTGATCCCTATTGGCTAGAATACAAAGGGGTCCAATGAGAGTTTAATTGCATTACTTAAATACCTAAACCTCTCACAAAAGGGGAAAGGGGTACACATGTAAAAAGGCTATCACTTATGCTTCTCAATTATGATTGGCTAAGCTTTTGCAGGTTCCAATGGGGTGCCAGCATGAGTAAAATCCAAGAGGGGTCGACCAAGAGAGAGAGGGGGCTGATTTTGGCACGAAATTATCACACACACACACTCACACAATTTCATGTGTGAAGAAAGGATTCTCTCTCTCATTCTCAAGCTTTTATGGAAAGTTCATCACCTACTCCAGGCTTGTGAGAAGGGAGGCCTACATCAACAACTTTTGGCTTTGTGATGCAAATCCAACCAAGATCCAAGCTTCAATGCATGCTCATCTCCTCTACCATGCTAATTTCTAAGCTATGCTAAGCTATTATGAGTGATTATGTGAGACATCCTTCTTGTAAGACTACTCCTTCTTCTCAATCTGCTCTCATACCCCGCTAGCTCTCACCATCTTTGAAGGTGTGTGAGGTCTTGCTGAGATCGTGAGGGAATTGATGTTGTGTTTTAAAGTGTTTGCTTAGTGCTTGAAGCTTCCATCTTCATTGCACTAGCTATTTATTGAAGGAACACCAAGAATTGTATTGTAAAGTGTCTCCCTTGATGGGGGAAACCTATAGTATACAGCCTTTTTGGAGGGGCGACTCGCTCCATATAAATCCGGTCCTCAACTATTGTCGATAGATTAATTTCTCTCTCTTTTGAAGTATTGTTCATGCCTATCTAACTAGGTGTTATGCTTTTTGTTGCTCTCTCTATCCGAGCACTCTTGCTATGCTCATTAGGAATCTATTCTAATAAAATGCTCACTATGTTTATGCTATTTTATGCTACGCACAAGTTACTAGGCCATTAAATGTTACATTGGTATCAGAGCACAAGGTTTCTCTTTTCTTGCTCAAGAAGGGAGGTCCTCAAGCTAGCTATAAATGGTTGGTATTAATAATTGCAATTGAGTAAGTAGAATAGGGATTTTTTAGCCTTGCAGTGTGCTTGCTTTGTGTAGGTAACAGGGCATCACCGTCGAGAGCTATGGTCTTACTGGTGGAGTCCTATGGGGCTTGCCTATGGCTTAACCACTATTGAGCTATTAGAAGCTTGACAGGAGCCGGTACCATTTTGGTGTTGAAAGACCCTCTCTTCTATTGCTTGCAATTATTGATATTCAAGCCATGTGTACAGGAGCTTGAGTGCTCTTCTAAAGGGGTAAAGAGGAGTAGCAACTAGGGCTTGATCTGCCAAAGTACACCTAAAAAATTGTACACCTAAAAGTTGTTAGAATGACTGAAAATAGTAAAGAGACTGAAATTAATGTTGATAGCTTTGATTTTGCTAATGAGCAGGCTACTAATGATGCCCCTATGCTTGTTAACTACCTTGTTTCTAGGCTTCTACAAGCCATGGGCAATCCATCTCTCCCAAGTGAATTGCAACAGCAGCTTCGTGCTCATGGGATTCTTCAAAATCCCCACCATGAAAAGAGAGTACCTAGGAAGCCTCCTTGTGAGACTACCAAAAGAGGCCTCTCTCCAATTCGGGCAGAAGACAAGGATCTGTACAAAGGGCTCAAAAATCTAATACTTGATGATGCATCTCATTCCAAAAGGAGAACTCAAGATCCCCCACCAAAAGAACAAGAAAGAGGTGATTCTCTTGTCACCTCGGGAAAGATGGCTCCACGAAGACGGCAGGAAAAACGCTCTCCATCACCCCCTAAACGGAGAAGACAATTGCACACTTCTCCACACCATAATTCAAAGAGGACTGATAGAAAACAAGAGAAGAAAAAGTCAAGAAATAGATCTTCCTCTTCTCCATCTTGTTCATCCTCTTCCTATTATGAAGAAAGTGATGGTGCAGACAAGGAGGACCAAGGGAAGAAAAAGGTGAGAAATAGGTCACCCTCTTCTCCATCTCCTCAAATTCTTCCTCCTCTAAATAAAATGATGGTGCAACATTTGAACCACCAAAAAGAAGAGGCCATAGGAAATCCTATGCTGCATTGAAGAGATCTTCCAAGCTCAAGAAGTTCAAAGAGGGAGGAAAGAGTATCTCTTTCCTTACCTACAATGGCACCTTTGGTTCTATGGACAACAATTTTGTGTGGCCTTAACAGAAGATATGGTGGAGTATGTCAACTCACAAAGGCCACACACTATATCTGCGGCCATACACCATACAATGGTGGCTTCACGAATTAATTTCCAAACAGGGGCTAAGAGAAATCTTAAACCCACGGAGAACAAGGACCGTAACAATGAGCCTAAGGGGAAGGACAATGTCCAAAAATATCCTAAAGGCAACACCAACACCAATAAAGCTTAGGAGAAGGTTTATAAAGGCAAAAGTAAATTCTCTTGAAGAGCTTAAGCGTTATCGTAAAGATAATCGTTGTTTCAAATGCGGCAAGCAAGGGCAGGCGTACCGTGCTTTCCCCCAAAAGAACACCCTCCATGAGCCTCCTAGAGCTACCTTGGTCGAAATCGAAGAAGAGGAAACTCGCCACAAAGGATCTCCTCTACACCATGCTTGGGAAAAGGTAAGAGAACATGATGCTTTTATTCTCTTTGAGCCTGGTTCTACTCACAATTTCATATCCACATAGTTGGCCACCAAGCTAGGCATCCAAGCCTATGAGATGGGAGATGTCCTACCCGCCCGCTGATGGTGATTTCAAGGGGCAAGAAGCTTCAATCACTCCCTTAATTGGGAAATTGAGGCTCCATGTCTAAAGCTATGTGGACAAAGAGGACTTCTTTATGTCTCCTCTCAAGCACAAGGATATAATCCTAAGGGCACCATGGTTTGATTGCATGGATGCCAATGTTAAATTCTATAAAAAGAAAATCTAATTTAGGTTCAAGGAAAAAGATATGTACATAGATGCCAAAGAGTTGGGTAACACCATACCCATTGTACATACGCAAGCTTTCAATAAGTCAATAAAGATCTCTATTTACGTGTACATGATTTTTGTTAAAGATTCTCAAAATGAACCTAATGCTTTAGCAAAAGAAAATATAAACAATCACAAGGAATTAGAGTTATCCAATTTTCTCAAGGGATTTCAAGATGTTTTTATTGACGACATCCCTTGTGAACTACCTCCTAAATAAGGCAATGATGACCATGTAATTGAACTTCTTCCAGGAAGTTCAGCGCCTAATAGACCTCCTTATAGAGTTTCTTAAGCTCAACAGGAGGAGATTATGCGGCGAGTGCATGAGCTAGTTGAGAAGGGCATGGCTAGGCCTAGCTCATCTCCATTTTGTTCACCCGTGCTATTAGTGCAAAAGAAAGATGGTACATATTGTATGTGTGTCGACTATAGAGCACTAGATAGGATCACTTTCAAAAATAGGTTTCCCATTCCACAGGTAGAAGACCTATTTGATACACTACAAGGGTCAACCTACTTCAGTAGGATTGACCTAAAAAGTGGTTACCATCAAATAAGGATAGTTGATCAATATACTGTAAAGACCGCATTTTGCACAATGTTTGCATTAGGTGAAATTTGGACGCACAAAGGGGCCCTTTAAGGAGTTTGACTTTACCTCTCTCTACCAAAACGAGTGCATGGATAAATTTTTGCAAACAAACTCCAAAGTTGGCGGAGGTTTGACAGTTAGAATGTCCTCTTCAAGCTCTATCTGATATATAGCACGCCATGAGATTCCTCATTTTTTAGAAGATTCTTTTTTTGATTCACTTAGATTCCGACAGAGTTGTCACATCATAGGTGAATCAAAAAAAATAAAATTCTAAAATATGAGGAATCTCATGGAGTGCTATATATCAATAGATAGAGCTTGAAGAGGACATTCTAATTGTCAAACCTCCGCCAACTTTGGAGTTTGTTTGCAAAAAAATTATCCATGCACCCATTTTGGTAGAGAGAGGTAAAGTCAAACTCCTTACAGGGTCCCTTTGTGAGTCCAAATTTCACCTTATGGTTTTACGAATAAATTGTCATGCCTTTTGGCTTGACCAATGCACCAGCCACATTCAACTTCTTGATGGAGAAGCTATTCAGGCCTCATCAAACCTTTACTCGAGTGTTATTTTATGATATCATTATCTATTTTAATTCACTAGACGAACACAAGCAAGACCCATTAGAAAATTTCGGAGGTTATTTGGAGGGCCTTGTAAGAAATTATATTTCTCTCTCTAGAAACTTTTTTAAAATGCACTTGCACCTTGTGAGTACGTCCAAAAGGACAACCAGACACTCTAAAAAGTAGATTTATATTTCCAATCGTCCTTGAAAACGGTCACTTTTTTATTTAATGCGAGCGTCTTTTTCAGGAGGCAGGTACGGCGCATTCAATGCAGCTTACGTCATCATTGAAAGTTGAAAAGTCACAAACTGTAAAATAGTGATAGATTTTGAGGATTTTGACACCACCAATGCATCCGGAACGCCAAAATACCTTAAAAACGAATGTCTACTTGTCTCATTCCGACATCCGGAGAGGCAAAAAATGTCAAAAAACCCCCAAAAATGGGCTTTTTACTTAAGGCGCGCGAGGAGGCATTCTAAAATTTTAGAATGCCCCTCTGCGCCATTAGTACAAAGCTCCTTTTAGTGATTTTTGGACACGTATCTTTCCAAAAAGCCCCTTTTTAGAGGTTTTTGGACATTTTCCTCTCAAAAAGCTCCCTAAAAAGAGGGGAAAAGGGCCTTTTTACTAACGGCGCGCGAGGACGCATTCCAAAATTTTGGAATGCCCCCTCGCGCGCCGTTAGTAAAATGTTCTTTTAGGGGTGTTTGGCATTTTTGGCCTCTTTGGATGTCGAAGCGAGGCAATTGGACATTCATTTCTAGGAGATATGTGCATTCCGGACGCATTGGCAGTATCAAAAGTTTCAAAATCTTCCACCACTTGATAGTTTTGTGACTTTTTGAGTTCTAGTGATGACGTATCCCGTATCAAATGCACCGCATCTACCTTCTGAAAAAGGTGCTCGCATTAAATAAAAGAGAGTGCTCGTCTTCAAGGACCACTAGATTATTAAATGAGGAGAGGGACACCTTTTATATTTTTTTTAATATCAATCTATTTTTCTACGGAACGTAGGCTCTTCTCTCATTGGAGGAGCTTATTTTCCTCTCTCTACCAAAAGGCCCTCCAAAAGACCTCCGAAATCTCCTAATGTCTAGATAATATTTCAAGTCTTAGAGAGAATAAACTTTATATTAATTGAAAGAAAAGTGAGTTTTTCTTACAAGAGATTCAGTATTTAGGTCATATTATCTCTCAAGATGGTATCCAAATGGATCCATCGAAGCTAGAGGTAATAAAAGGATGTCCTAAACCAAGGAATCTTCATGAACTAAGAAGCTTTATAGGTATGTGTGCATACTATAGAGGCTTCATAGAAAAGTGCTCACAAATTGTGGGACCATTACATGACCTAACAAAGAAAAATGTTAGGTATACATGGTCTACCAAGGAGAACAATGCTTTCAAAAAGATTATCTTTGAACCTGTGCTTACACTGTCGGATCTCTCAAAGCCATCAAAGGTCCAATGTGGCGCTTGTGGTGATTGCCTTGAAGCTCTTTTTCTCAAAGAAGGGCACATCATAGCCTATGAAAGTCAAAGGCTTGACCCTGTTGAGCAAACTTTAGGCATATATGAAAAGGAACTCCTTGCAGTTCTACATGCCTTAGACTCGTGGAAGCACTATTTACAGGGGACTCCTTTCATTCTGCAGACGGATCAGCAAAGCCTTAAGTACTTCAACAAACAAATGAGGTGAGCAAATTTCCTTTTGCAATTTCATTTTCATATTTCTCACATTGCTAGCAAGCTTAATCAAGTAGAAGATGCACTCTCAAGATGGTCGAGAGTGAATGCAGTTTCCATCGCAACTCACAATGATCTATCTTCTAGGATAGATGAGTACACTATTGATCCCAATTTTAGAGATATGATTTCAGCCCTCGCACTAGGGAAGAAAGAAGAACCATTTACCCTACAAGATGGATATCTTCTCTATATGGAAATAGACTATGTGTTACTAACTCACTACGTGAGAAATTAATGTATGAATTTCATGCTCCTCCTTATGTAGGGCATAGAGTGATTTAGTCTACCCTAAAAGGGATTGAAACATTTCTATTGGCCTACCATGAAAACAAATATACAAGAGTATGTTTCTAAATGTGTGGTATGCCAAAAGACGAAGTTTGATAGAGGGAAGCAACTTGGATTGCTTCAAACTTTTCCAATCCCTAATTCACCATGGGAGAGAATATCCATGGATTTTATCTTTGGGTTGCCTAAGTCTATCCATGGGAATACGGGAATATGGACGATAGTAGACAGGTTCAGCAAACAAGCTCATTTTATACCTGTCAAAAAGACTATCAAAGCCCATCAAATGGAAACCCTCTTCATATCACAAATCTTCAATTACCATGGTTTGCCAATGTCCATAGTGTTGCATAGAGATCCTAGAATGACCTGTAATTTTTGGAAGGGTCTCTTTGAGGATTTTACTCGTGCTCGCACTCCATTGGACCCTGCAAAGCTTAGCCAATCGATCATAATTGAGAAGCATAAGTGATAGCCTTTTGACATGTGTCCCCCTTTCCCCCTTTGTGAGAGCTTTAGGTATTTAACTAATGCAATTAAACTCTCATTGGACCCCTTTGTCTTTTGGCCAATAGGAATCAAGAAAGACATTGGGCTGTTGAATGCCCATTAGACCCCTTGGGAGACTGTCCAATAGTCTTCTAGAGAGATTAATTCCTATTGGTTCTTTTATCAAGTGTTTTAAAATGAATTAAACTAAATGTACTCTAGCCTAATTCTCATTGGTTCACCTCTATGGCCATCCAATAGGATTTAAGTGCACCTTGGGGGTAACTGGGCTAGGGAGCTGACATGTGTCCCTTATTCCCTTTGTGCAAAGGGCTTGCAAGTGTGTGTGTGTGTACATGTGTGTGTGTTTCTCTCTCATCCCCTACTAAAAGGGCTTGCCCCCATCAAGATAGGGATGTGGGAAGACTTTTGAGTCTTTCCACAAGCATCCAATTTTACCTAGGATTGGACCTATGGACACAACCTTTGAATTTTAACACCTATTTAGGAAAACAGGGAAAAATTCACACATTTTGGCCGATTCTTTGTGTCTCATGGAGTTAAGGTAAGGTTGTATTGTACTAGGTTGTTGCACATATAAAAACTGAGATACAATGTTTAGTGGATGCTTATATGAGTCTGCAAGATCCAATATGGTCTGTTTTCAGCAACCATACTATACACTAGAGTGTTTTTTCACATGTTAGTTTACAAATACACACACACACACACACTCACGAGCACGTGAACACACACACACACACACACACACACACATGCTCATGCACCCAAAATTTTCTTCCCACACATGCTTCATTTGATAAAACAATAAAAATGTAAGTTGCAAGAAAAACTTGAGTGACTAAAGTGAAAAAAAACACCATTCATATTGAATAAGATTTCTTGAAGATTACAAAGGTGGGATGCCATTATCAATGTTGATAATGACCATAGCTATGGGTGGACTAATTGGAACCATTGTTAGAAGATTACAAAGTTGAAAGGCGAATGCTAAGCGATTATTCCTCTTCATTTGCATTGACATTTGATGGTGCCTCATGTTCATCAAGTTTCAACTGACTCTCTTTGGCCTTGACGATTATTGCCTTTGGAATCTTGATTTTTTCAAGAATTCATCCACCCTTGGGCTTCCATGCCCAAATGATGCAGCTAGTGTCTTCCCAACGTTGAGGATCATTGATGTTCTCTCTCCAATACTTGTTCCAACAATCCTTGTAAACCTCCACATCACTTGCATTCTTCTTCTTTGAAATTGGTGCCCAGTATTGTATCTTCACTTGAAGATAGGTTGCTGAGTCATTGTTCTGATCAATATCTATTGCTGCCACTCCTAACCAAATTGGGTAATTTTCATCACAAGGTTGCACAAGTACAAAGTCTCCCTTTGCCACATCAAGAGTTGGATTGAACTCCTCAGCATGTTTGTTGCGCATTGGACCACAATAGTGGCCCTCAATTATGTCAAGTGCTTCATCTAGACCATCTTTCAATGGAGCTTCAAGAGGATGATCTTGTTCACGCATACTCCTTGGCCAAAAGTCATCAAATAAAGTTTTTTCACTTTGTCCAGGGTTTTTCATAGCTTGCATGAGATTCTCCCAGTACATAAGAACTGGGTTGATCCTCCTAGCATACTCACTTTCATCTCCTTTCTCTTGCAAGTGATCTTTCCACCAACTAACATACTTCTTTATTCCTTCCATAACTTTCTCACTATCTTTAACATACTCAAAGGGTGGTAATACTTTTGGAACACCTTCAGGAAGCTTGGCTCCTCCTTGGTCATTTCTCTTCCATAAATCTATACCATTTTCGGGTAACCAATCCACATTTTTAGGGTGCACTTTGTACTGCATCAAAGGTATTCCATCACTCATATAGAACCTAAATTGCAATGGCTTTGAATGACCCACTAAGCTATCTGCTCCATCATGTAAGAACCCCTTTACAAATCCTTTAAAGTATGCCACCTTTTGTAGGAGAAAAGGTGCTGGATGCATGCTAACACACTCACAGAAGATCTTCATCAAATGTGGAAATGTAAAAATGGCTTGTTTTCTAAGCTTCTCAGAAAATCGATTGAACAATGCATCAATGTCTTCATGAGTGTGACCAACCATAAGAAATCCAAGTTGTACAGTGTCAAATACTCCTCGTGCAACCAACAATGATAGGTATGCAAACACATATCGATTCTTATTTTCTGAACCACAATTGTCAAGTTGCAACAGAATTGTTCTTGGCAACCTCTTGAACCCAAATACATTGCCATCCTCTTGTACATGTGCATTAGTAGCAAAGATTGATTGCATCCTTGGACAATCATTTCCCTGTCTAGAATCAAAATTCTCAGTGTCCACATTCACATTTGTGATTAGATCAGTCGCTGCCTCTTCATTCTCAGCACTCTATTCCTTGCAGTACTGGTTTTTCTCCTTCAGCACTTTCATATGGTGATAGAGAGAAGCTATAGACAAAACACAATCAAAAAGATTTGTTCGTGGTTCTACACTTGAGTTTTCTAAGCTCAAGTCACCAAACATATGTTTATCTCTTCTTTCTAAGTTTCTTAGACATTTTGAGAGAGATGCAATTGTGAAGTTGGGATCACTCGGCCATAATCCCAATGCAAAGTGACCATAAGCTGTTTGTCCATGTCCATGAGTGAGCATTTCTGTCAAGGATACTGGAAGCCTCTCAACTCCATTGAGAGATTTTGGAACTGGTTTAATTTGTGGGATAGGAGTCTTACTCTGGTCCATCTTGTCATGTATAATGCACAAGAACTTGGTTGGATTCATTTCTGAGAGCTCCTCCAAGCATAGTACAGATTTCTACAGCTCATTTGTTGCAACATGTGGGCTCTCCTCTATGCCATGTAACTAGCATGCTCCACCTGATTTTCGGTAGACTCCAGCTTGATCTTTATGGATGTGCAAATGTCACATTTAGAGAATGTGCTTGATTTTGATAAAGTGACTATCTTGAAGACTGTGTTCCACAACCTTGAGAATGTTGGTTGTGACAACGTTTTGTATTCCATTGTGACAAGTGTGTCGTTTACTTCCCGCAAAATGTCCACTTGTTTGTACATCGTTGGTAGAACACGTTGAGTTTTCCGAGTGCCACGCATGGTTGTCCTTGACTTATGTGGCATTTGATCAGCATTATTATCTATAAATCCTTGTATGAGTGCTTTTGCCATCTCAACATGTGTCAAGCTCTTCCTTATTATTCCAGTGTTTCCATGATTTCCATTGCATGCTCCATCCAAGAATTTTTTACGCAGCTTGTAAAATGTTGACTTTCATATTCCATGCATTACATACCTTCTTTCCATCAAAAGTGTTTCCATGATTGCCATTGCATGCTCCATCCAAGAATTTTTTACGCAGCTTGTAAAATGTTGACTTTCCTATTCCATGCATTACATACCTTCTTTCCATCAAAAGTAAACTCAAAGCATTCCTCTTCTTGATCTTTTCTATGAGCCATGCTCATACAATCCAATACAAATGTGCATCGGCTAGTGTAGCTTTGTTCCCAAAAGTCTGCCCTCGCTTGCATGATTTTGGATCTGTTTCCAATTTGGCAGCATCGCATCTCATAACAATCAATTGTTGCAACTTTGTGAATGTTTGCAGCATCACATTGTTTATTGAAAGCATTAGCATTACCTTTTTTTTTTCTAGGCATAACTCTATGTACATAACTCCTTTCTTACCTGTCCCATCTCTTATATCATAGTCACCGGCAATGGCATCCTGCTCTCTATCATTTTGAATATGAAGAAGAAGACCTAGTTCTGTACTGGTGGTATGTTCTTCAAAACTAGTTTCAGTGTTGTTATCTATGCCATCATCCTCATAGTCATCACTGGAAGCATATAAGCTGTCAAGGGAATCTCCCGTTTCTTCCATGAGGAAATCTTGAATACCCTCAATGGCAGAAGAAGATCCACTGTCTTTGATCAAGGGCTCACCATTCTCAAATGTGAGCTGCCTAATAGCCCAGCTTACCAAATTCAAACTTGAAATATCACTTTGATGTGGATGCATCGACCCTTCCACAATGACACCCAAGCTACTCTCACCTAGTTCAGTACAGTTTATAGCTTCATATGGGTGGACTAGCAATACCACTCCATTACCAAGTTTTGTAGATCTATTGTCAGCCCAAAGGATGACTCTTTTATCTTTCCAACTCGCTCTATCTATCAAGCCATCTTCTTGACCAGCAAGAAAATCCTCATCTATTGTGTGAGATTTTCCTCTGTCCATAACAATATTATGCAATGGCCATTTGATGATGCTTCCAACTGCTTGAGGCATGGTTCTTGCATCCATTGTGATGAATGGAATCAAGAAGGTGTCATCAAAACTTCTAGTACAAGTATCGCCACACATGTTGTGCCAATCAATTCAAAACCACAACGTTGAGATGCATCAGTGGAATGAATAACCCCACGAGCTTTCCTTGTGGAACCATCAACAAGAAACACTGAATCACCTTGTTTTGGACCTGCAATTTTTGAGAAATCAAGAGATATCAGTAAAATTGTATGTCTGAACATATAACTCAAAATATAATGCATTCCCAAGATACACTCACAATTTTGGAAAAATCTTGCATCCCATTCAATTAAGAAACTTTACACTGAGTCAATCCATGGAGGATGGTAGGAGGCTCAAGCTCAAGTTTGAGCCTGTAAGTACATCCAAGTGCTAGAAATCTAAAGCTGACAAGAGTTTTAAGATAGGGACTATGTTACATTGCAGAGGCACCCATGGAATTTGATAGGAGAATGGAGCCTTTATGCACATCCAAGTGTTAGAAATATATAGCTCACAAGAGTTACAAGATGGATCTCGAGTTATATTGAATCAACCCATTGGGGATGGTAGGAGGCTCGAGCTCAAGTTTGACCCTAAATGTACATCTAAGTGCTAGAAATCTAAAGCTGAAAATAGGTCCAAGATGGTGCCGAAGTTACAATGCCGGAGAATAGATGGAGCCTAAATGTAGGTCTAAGTGCTAGAAATCTTTAGCTTAAAATAGTTGCAAGATGGATCTCAAGCTATATTGAGTCAACCCACGCACGATGGTAGGAGGCTCAAGCTCAAGTTTGGTCCTAGATGTACAAATAAGTGCTATAAATACCTAGATAAAAAGAGTTTCACAAAGCCAAAGTTTCAAAGAGGCAAGCATGGAATTTTGTAGGTGGCTCGATCTCAAGTTTGAGCCTAAATGTACATCCAAGTGTTAGAAATCTATACTTGTCACACGGGTTGCAAGATGTAACCCAAGTTACATGGAGGCACCCATGGAATTTGGTAGAAGGCTCAAACTCAAGTTTGAGCATAGATGCACATTCAAGTGTTAGAAATCTACGAGCAACAACAGGTGTGAGAAAAAACCCAAGCTATGTTTAAGTAGCCTTGAATTTGGAAGGAGACTCAAATTGAAGTTTGAGCTATATTATACATTTAAAGAGTTATAAGGTGGAGCCAAGGTAATTATGAGCTTTACATCAAACCTAAGTTTCCTTGAATGACCTATCAAAAGAGTCGGAGCTTACAAGAAGGTGAGGCTTCAAAGTAGTTGCATGAGTGGCTCAAACTTAAGTTCGAGCCTAGTTAGTCATATAATTTTCTTTTAGGATAGGAGATTAGTTCGAGTATAGGTGGCCTTGGAGATTATGCTATGACAATTGAGCCTTGATGGGTGGACATTAAAAATACAATGAGGTTTTTTTCTCAGTTGTTTATATGTAAATCGATTCTTGGTGATTATAGTCCTAGTGTTTTACGTGTTGTAGCAGGACAATTTTACATACAAAAAGGTGCAATGAAAGCGGTTAAGGAAGAGGGTTGGTGGAGGTGGGTCCTTCACTCATTGATCCTAAGAGGTTTTATCCAAGGGAAGACAAAACTATGTCCAACTTGTGAGTATTATCTTCCCAAAACTCTCAAAAAACTAGTTCTAGACACCCCTAACTTCATCGAATTTTTTGACCCCTTAAACGTCGTTTTTTTTAAAACCGTTCACACAACAAGCTTTGTTCAGAAAAGCGTAGAGCCGCTCTCAAGCTACAGGCTCGTTAAAAAAGTTTTGCAATCGGACTTCATATGTGAAAGTTATGCTGATTTTCGTAAAAAGTTTTTTTCCACTTCTTTTAACCATCATGAAAACCGTTAGTTTTGGTCCACGCATGTAAGTTTGCTAATCTAACCTTGGTAGGGTTGGTGGGAAAAGCTATTAAAGGCTTTTTAATGCTTTTAAAACCTTCTATATTATAATAGGTATGGATTTTTCTACAGACTGTGATGAATTCGACGATGACGCGACGGGGGAGATTCTTTACTCCCGCATCTCCTTGCCCTCTGCGAATCTGGTCGCGGCGTGGTCGCGGCCCCACAAGGCTCTTTTTCACAACTCTATATTAATTCTCTATCTCTCTCTCTTCTACATTAAAATAGGGTTTCAGTTTTTGTGCAGACTGTGAAAAAACTGACGACGACGTGACAAGTATGGCTCTTTACTTTCCCATCTCCCTCCCCTCTATGAATCTATTTGAAGTCCCAAAACGCTCTCTACATTAACTTTGTGTGTGTGTGTGTGTGTGTGTGTGTGTGTGTGTGTGTGTGTGTGTGTGTGCATATCTTTCTCTTTTTGATTGTAGGTAAAGATTTGATTGCAGTTTAGATTTGAAATTTGAATTTCAAATTCGAAAGGCTTATCCAGGTGCACTTCTTTGTCTCTCTCTCGTGTGTGTGTGTGTGTGTGTGTGTGTGTGTGTGTGTGTGTGTGTGTGTGTGATATCTTCTTCTAATCTTTTTGTGTAATTACCCTCAGCTTCTCTTAATCACTCCCTACTCTCTCTGTGTAATCTCCCTTTCCTCCTCTTAATCACTCCTTAATCTCTTCTAATCTCTCTATGTAATCTCCCTTGCCTCCTCTTAATCACTCCCTCCCTTCCTCTTAATCTCTCCTAAACCTGCATCTCAAAAGTTCAATCTTCAATATCATTCTATTAGTGTCTAATCTCTATTTAATCTACTTCTAATGACTACTTATACAAATTATTGTTTGCTACCGTCTCCTTGATACACCTTTTAAACTCTATCATTATGTTAATCAAACTACAACTACGTCTAAAATCACGCTCTATAAATTGAAAGTACTTAATCAATAAGTACTTTAATTAACTTTTTTTAAAACTGTAATTAAGTAATTAATCTACTTAAAGAAAAAGATAGATAACAACACTTACTTGGTTGGGTACGGAGTGTGACATTTCCACTTGACGTAGATTCTTTGCTTTTGATTTTTAGCTCGTTTTTGGTACCTTTTGTTGAGAAACTAGAACAATGAGCTGATGTAGCTTAAACCTCACCTTCTAATGCTCTCATAGCACTAGCATATTCCACTCTAGTGTGACCTCATGAGCTTATTGTGGATATTTTAGCATGACAGCGTTGCCTCATGCAAGTGCTTGAGACTTAACCAAGGCCAGAGCATAATAGCTCTAGGGAAAGCGACTCAAATTTAAGTTCGAACCTTGCCTACATATGCTATTGTAGCAAGTCTGGCTTAATGGCATCCTTGTGGCTACTTAGGGAAAGAGGCTCGAGCTTAAGTTCGAACCTTGCCTACATATGCTAATATAGCAAGTCTGCCTTGAACTTAAGTTTGAGCCTCAACTGTATATGTTACTTTATCACTAGGGTGTACGGTTAGCCTCATGACATCTGTGTGGCTACCAATGCCAGTAGTCTCAAACTAGTTCGATCCTCACTTGCATATAGTAGAGTAGCACCATCATGTAGGGCTTGTTGCTACCAAGGCCATAGAAGAACACCTTTAGGCTCGATCTTAAGTTTGAGCCTCAAGCACCTTTAGGCTCGATCTTAAGTTCGAGCCTCAAGTGCATATTCTTTAGAACTAGGGTGCAAGGCTTGCCTCCTAACATCCTTGTAGCTACCAATGGAAAGAGCCTTGCTTGTTGTGTAGCCCTACTATGCAAGGGCACAGCCTCATGACATCCTTGTGGCTATCAAGGGCATGGCAAAATATCTTTAGACTCAAGCTAAAGTTTGAGTATTTCATATTTTAGCGCTAGGGGGAAAGGTTAGCCCTGTGAAACCCTTATAGCTACTAAGGTCATAGAATAGCATCCTTGTGGCGAACAATGGGAAAAATCTTGCACTTAAGTGTAGACCTTGCCCACAAATGTCAGTATAGCACTACGATGCATGTATAGCTTCATGACATCCATGTGGATACCAAAGTAAAAGAAAAACACTTTGAGGCTCGAGCTTAAGTTCGAGCCTCAATTGTATAAGCTATTGTAGCACTAGGGAGTATGTCCAAACTCATCCTATAGAGATACTAGTTCCAAGAGTCTCGAACTTAAGTTTGAGCCTTTCCTACATATGCTAGTATAGCACTAGAATTCAAGCCTAATGCCATCCTTGTGGCTACCATGGGTATAGAATAGCAGTTTGATCCTCACTTGCATAGGCTAGTGTCGCACTAGAATGCAAGCCTAATGCCATCCTTGTGGCTACCATGGGTATAGAATAGCATCTTAAGTTCAAGCCTCATTTTCATATGCTAGTGTAGCACTAGGATGCAAGGCTTTCCTCATGACATCCTTGTGTCTACTAAGGGCAAGAGGCTCGAACGTAAGTTTGAGCCTTGCCTACATATGCTAGTATAGCACTAGCATGAAAGTCTAGCTTCATGACATCCTTGTGGATACCAAGGGAACAGAACAACACCTTTAGGTTCAAACTTAAGTTTAAGCCTCAATTGCATATGATATTGTAGCATCAATGTGTAAGGCTAGCCGACGGATATCCTTGTGGCTACTTAGGTAAAGAGGCTCGAGCTTAAGTTCAAACCTCGCCTACATATGCTAGTATAGCAAGTCTAACCTAATGACATCCTTGTGGATACTTACGGAAAGCGGCTCAAATTTAAGTTCGAACCTTGTCTACATATGCTATTGTAGGCTATCTTAATGACATCCTTGTGGCTACTTAGGGAAAGAGGCTCAAACTTAAGTTTGAACCTTGCCTACTTATGCTAGTATACCAACTCTAACTTAATGACATCATTGTGTCTACTTAGGGAAAGCGGCTCAAATTCAAGTTCGAGCCTTGCCTACATATGCTATTGTAGCAAGTCTCGCTTAATGGCATCCTTGTGGCTACTTAGGGAAAGAGGCTCGAGCTTAAGTTCGAACCTTGCCTACATATGCTAATATAGCAAGTCTGCCTTGAACTTAAGTTTGAGCATCAACTGTATATGTTACTTTAGCACTAGGGTGTAAGGTTAGCCTCATGACATATGTGTGGCTACCAATGCCAGTAGGCTCAAAGTTAAGTTCGATCCTCACTTGCATATACTAGAGTAGCACCAGCATGTAGGGCTTGTTGCTACCAAGGGCATAGAAGAGCACCTTTAGGCTCGATCTTAAGTTCGAGCCTCAAGTGCATATTCTTTAGCACTAGGATGCAAGGCTTGCCTCATGACATCCTTGTGGCTAGCCTTATTTGCATATGCTATTGTAGCACTAGGGTGTAAGGCTAGCAAAGGGACATCCTTGTGGCTACCAGAGGCAAGAGGCTTGAGCTTAAGTTCGAGCCTCACCTAGATATGTTAGTATAGCACTATCATGAAAATCTAGATTCACTAAGTCCTTTTAGGATTCATGCAAGAATAGAAAAACACTTAGGATTGAACTTAAGTCTAGCCTCATGGCATCCTTTTGGTTACCAATGACAAGAGGCTCAAACTTAAGTATGAGATCCCCACTTGCATATTTGAGTGTAGCACTAGCTTGATGACATATTTGTGGCTATCAAGGGCATAGAATAGCACCTTTAGGCTCGATCTTAATTTCGAGCCTCAAGTGCATCAGGGAATAAAAAATCACTTTTAGGCTCAAACTTAAGTTTGAGCTTCCTCTCCATATGCTAATGTAGCACTAGTGTGCATGCCTAGCCTCATGACATCCTTCTAGCTAGAAAAATCATAGAGCTTCACTTTTAGGCTCAAATTTAATGTATCACTAACTTGCAAGACTACTCTCATGACATCCTTGTTGCTAGCAAGAGTACAAAACAACATCTTTTGGCTCAAACTTAAGTTCGAGCCTTGCCTACACATGCTAGTGTTTTTTTTTAAATGTACTATTTAACTTAAACATATGCTCCTTGTTTAGGTTCTAACATTGTTTTTTTTTGTTGTTTCAGGAATAGAGGCTTCCAATGTACCAAGTATACCAGAGCAGCGTGCACAAGTCTTCACGCTCGATGTTCTTGGAATGTCCACTCACGCCAAAACTACTGCTCCAAGAATAAAGGTTGACAAGACCTTTGAGTTAACAAAAGAAGAAGGAGTGAAGTGGTTTGTGGATACCTATGATACAGATGCAAACTACAAAGGTGACATCCATCTATATTTGTCACAAGGTGATATGAAATATGGAGACATGGGGATTGTTGTGGGTGTCAAAGATGATGTGGATGCAACAGCAATTCCATGCTTTGCATATAATGTGCTACCTATTGGAGAGACCACAAAGGCAAACAAGTTTTGCTTATCATTGGACACTTTTCATGTAGCAGACATGAATGGTAGCAAACTAGGAAAAGAAAATTCTATTGTAAAACTAGGATTGAAGATCTCCAGGTTCACTAATCAAGAAGACTCGGGTGTGGACTGTGTGGAAGACCTAGTGAAGGCAATGAAACATGCAAAGCGAGTCTTGAGCTTACCAAAGAAGATTGTACCTGCAAAAAAACCAATAGGGGCACTACCTAAGAAAGTTGTGGAGAAGACAGGGAAAGCCATAGTTAGGAGTGCACTTGCAGCATCAAGAGGTGCCCGTGCAAGCGCTTCAACACATGTAGAGAAGATCACTGCCACCATTTATTTAGAGGAGCAAGAAGGTTCACAAGGGCAAGATGCACAAGGACTCATAAGAAAAATAAAGGCAAAGGATGATTCTACTCTTGAGGAAGATTGACAAAAACTAGCAAAGAGGAAGATGAAAAAGAGTGTAGAAGAAAAAGAGGTTTCTGAAGAGGAGTTGATGGACATGGAAACTCCATCCGAAGATAACAAGGCACTGACCTCTTTAGAAATCAATAAGAGATTCTATCCTTTTGGGATCAATGAAGTCTTTAGCATTGACGTGACAAGGTGTTTTCCTGCTCCGTCGAACTATGTGTACAGAAGATTAAATCTAGATTGGGTCAGGATTTTGAGTTTAGACTTCATTCAAGAACCAAAGCAAGAGGAGATACTAGCAATTTTGATGCCTTGTGATCCTTCCAAAAAACATCCTCTTGACAAACTTGCCAAAGAGGATGTTCGCAATGTTGATTACTGGATCATCTCTGGACAACACTCCATTAGTGCTGCAAAACGTTTGCAAGGTGCAAACGTTGCAAAGGTTGCCCCTCAATTGCGTCAACAATTCAAATATAGACGATCAAAGATTATTCTCAATTGCCCACCAAAGATCTCTCATGAAATCTCCAAAGATGGGAATCTATCTGTTGCAATGTCAATGCAAAAGGAGCCATTTCTTGACCAACTTATGCAAGCGCGAGAACAATGGCATGCAAATGGTTGTCCTTCTAAGCCACCACCTGGTGTCAACCAAACCAAGAAGTACTTTGAGGCTTGGAAGGTACTTGTTTGATTCTTTGAAAACATGGATGTGAGTGTTTTTAATCAATATCTATTTGTAAACTAGAGTCTATCATAGGCTCAATCAAGACCTCCATGTGCTCATTTAGAACTTAAATTGAGGTTTTAACTTAAGATTTAGTGTCACTTGCATTGAGGCGGTCAGGGGCGGGCAACAAGAAGAGTGGCCTCTAGACACCCTTCAAGGCTCCCGTGCTGCTCAATGGGGCTGGGGCACAACACAACACAAACCAAAACAACAAACCCACCGCCAAATCCCAACTCCACAAGGGGCACCACCTAGTTTAAGAGCGAACTAGGACACAAAAGAGGAGAATCGTTAGAGCACCCCACAAACAAGCAAGGAATTACACTAACCCTAACACCAATGGAATACTCTCACACACTAAAACACGAGAGAGAGAGAGATAGAGAGAGATAGATAGAGAGAGAGAGAGATAGTGCTCGGGCTGCTTTGAAACGTATCGGCGATGATCAAGCAAACACAACTATATATTTAAGAAAGAGAGAGAAAGGGGGGAGGGGGTGCTTGTTGCATTAATACCTTCTTACAAATCTGTCATGACAAATCAAAGTGAGATTAGTACTTGTTCAACATAGCTTGCGTAAATTTCACCACAACACATCACTAGAAAAGCCACCCCAATCACTGTCTTAAGGCCAGGGGAGTCCTCTCCACCCTGTCACCCTCTTACAGTATGTGGGATTTATGGCTAGATTGATGACAACACCAGAGACAAGCTATCAAGAACTTAAAAAAAACCAAGACACTTGCGCATCATTGTTGTCCATTACTTCACGTTGGAAGGGAGACAAAATATCCAAGATTAGTCCAAATCCACCCTCCTTGATTCAGCGAATGTTGGGCTTACACTAGTAGGAGAAATGATAGATTTCCTACTCTCAATTGAATGATCACTCTCTCTCTTACAATGGCATAGATTTGCCTTGCTAATCCCCTATTACAACACATGCACATGCATAAGACAATGAGCTTCCACTCAAGAGCTCCTTCTAGAGAGGTTGAGCTTGGCTTCTCAAGCTATAGCATAGTGCTCTTGCTTATGGCTTCCCCTTTGTGCTAGCTACACCCTCCTTTTATAGCAATTTTGAAGGCTAGGGTTACTCCTCTAACCATGGTTGGGTTAGATTTTCAGCAATTTATCTAATTTCTTTTGCTTGGAATTATCAAGAAGTTGGTGAGGAAAGAGAGAGGAGAGAAATGGAGGTGATAGGACTTTTCATAGTGGGTTAGTGTTAGTAGAGTTAGTATTAATTTACAAAGGGAATTGGATATTTACAATGGGAGTATCCATGTAGGATACAAATAAGGAAGAAAAAAACTCTTAAGAGGTAAGAAAAGGTGGCTTTCTTACAAGGTTGATGCTCCAAGTGTCTTGAGTAGGGCCGATTTTGACGCTTGTTGACGGTCCACTAGCTTTGACGGTACATTTCTTCTCCACTCTTGACCTTCCTTGAGAGACAAGGTAATTGAAGCTGAGTAATCAACCACCATGATGCTGTCTTTTAAGAGAAGAGGATGAATTTTGTGGTTTTTTTATAGATATGGGTAAATTGGAGGAGGAAAAATGAAACTAGGTGGCCAATTTTTGAATGGAATTGTGTGTGGGAGGTATGAGTTCACCATGGTTTCTCTTATTCTTCAAGGTTGAGGAGAAGGTGAGTAGTGTGCAGAGAGGAGTGGTGAGAAAGATGGGGATGATGAGTGGAGAAGTGTGTGTGAAAGAGGAAAATGATAAAGTGGAAGAGAGAGTGTGGCTGCATAGCATGGGAAAACTGGGGTCCACTAAAAAAATCATAACTCACAGCTCGTAGCTCAAAAAAATATGAAAAAATTTGAGGCAAAAGTTCAGTCCACGAGCTACAACTTTTGTTTGTATCACCTTTTCAAATTCGGAGAGCAAGTGAACTTTAAAAATTCAGCAAAACCGACCGTTTTTTTCCACTACAAGGTCCTTGTGGGGTCCTTCTTTGGATGATTCTTTTGAATACCTCCAAGAGTGAGCCCTCCATAGTGCATGTATGCATGCCACCTACCCTTGACCTTATTTGGTAGGTCTATAATTGAAGATATTGTTGAGATTAGGATATAAGTGAATAGTACAACTAAGAAAATCAAATATTGAGGGGTCTAAAAAATATGTACATGTCAAATATAAATAATATAGGTGGAAAAATATAAAGGGGTCAAAATAAATCTCTCTCATTATAAGTCTACCATAAAAAGATGAATATTTTTGGTGGTCTAATTTATGAGAGTAATAGAGAATACATGTAGGAAGGAAAAAATCACAATAGTGAAAAAAATATACACATAAATAGAACTAGTTTTTTGGATTTTTGTTGGGATGGAGTTACACAAAATATAAGAGAAACTTACATGAAAATATTTCTATATGGAATAAAGAGTATGAAAAATGGTAAGAAAAAATTGTGGTAATGGTGAGGCAATGTACAGAGCATAAATAACACACACCTAGGTAGAAATATTTAAATAAATACCAAAATAATTATGAAAAAATCTTTTATTTAGGCCCTATATACAAAGAAATATTTACATATGCATGGGCCATAATATACTTATATTTTTTATTTTTTTTATTTTTTATTTTTTTGGCTCAACTAGCCCAATGACTAGCTAATTGAGGGTTTTTGAAGAAGATATGGGAAAAGTCCCGTGACTCACGCACGCCTATGTACAGTGAAATGGTAGGGATAGCCACAGTGTTTGGGTGATTTTGGTAGGGTGAGGTAACTCATTGTGGCAATTACAAAGAGCCGAAAAACGGCTATCATTAGCCCTCCCCCTGGATGATGGTATATTCATGTACCATCATAGAGCATCTTTTCCAAAGAGAGTGCTTCAGAGTCCTTGACGAGATCTTTATTGTTTGGCCCCTCAAAATTTTGGCTGGAGTTACACTCATGCTTCATGTAGCAATACTTACATGAGACAGCGGCCTTTGGACAGATCTTTGGTAGATCCTTTGGTAGAAGGCGACTCAAATAGGGCTTCAAGCGATACCCGTTTACTTTCCTGGAGTGCTCTTTACCATTCAAGTCCATAAGCTGATAGTAACTTGAATTGAAAGCCTTCTTGACTATGTATGGCCCTTGCCATCTTGTTTCAAACTTGGCATCAAAACGATTGTCAAGTCGATTGTCATACCTTAGTACAAGCTCTCCTTCCTTGATGCCTTTGTCCTTTAGTTTCTTGTCGTGCGTTTCTTTCGCTTGTGTGGCTTTCCTCTTGTAGCACTCATATGCTGCTTCTCTTTTCCACTCAAGCTCCACTAACGTAAGAAGTCGATCCATCCATACCTCTTGATCATCTTGTGCTCCTTTGCCATGAAGTCGCATTGTTGGAATGTTGAGCTCGATAGGCTGCAAAGCCTCTTGACCATAGACCAAGTGAAATGGTGTGAACTCCGTGGCTTCCCTAAATGTGGTTCGATATGCCCACAAGGCACCATCCAAGAAGTCATCCCATAATTTTGTCTTGTTTTGCACCATCTTTCTAATGATTCCTGCAATGACACCATTAGCCTTCTCCACCAAACCATTTGACTGTGGGTAGTATGGTGTGCTATGACGATGTAGAATGTGAAGCTCTTCACAAACTTCTGTGAGCAATCCTTTTCTAAACCCTGGACCATTATCAGAAACAATCTCCAAAGGTGTGCCAAATCTACAACAAATGTGAGTGTAGACGAATTTGCTCACTGTCTTCTCATTTACCTTTGCCACACTTTGTGCTTCCACCCACCTAGTCATATAGTCTACAGCCACCAGAATGTAGAGTTTACCATTTTTTGTCCTAGGCAGAGGACCCATAGCATCAATGCCCCACTTTTCAAACGGTCCATTTGCAAGCACGATTTGCCTTGGACCATAAACCAATCTTCTATTCCCATTTACCTGACAATTGTGACAACTTTTACACCAATGTTGGACATCCACATGCAGACTTGGCCAAACATACCCCGCAAGCAAAATCTTCTTCACAGTTAATTCTTGGGCAAAATGACCACCACATGCTTCTTCATGCAAACCTTTTAGAATGGCTGGAATTTCCTCAATAGTTGGTACTCTTCGGCATACTTGATCCCTCCCTCTTTGATAGAGGGAGCCTTCTAGGAAGAGATATACGCTTGCCTTCTTCATGAGTCTCCTCTTCTGAGACTTCGTGAAGTCTTGTGGAAACTCGCCCTCCAAAATGTAGCTAATAATGGGAGTCAATGACTCCAATCCCTGGTATCTCGGTTGCTTGACGATTGCTGCCACCATGATGACCTGCACTTCTTTCTCAACACATGTAACTACTTGCTGTGCAAGTAAATCGGCATCTTCATTCTGTTTCCTAGGAATATGATATAGTTGCACTTCTTCAAATTGATTAAACAATCTACGAATGGCATGAACTTTTGTCCGTAAGCTTTCATTCTTGCATGCCCAAATGCCTAAAATCTGTTTAACAATGAGAAGTGCATCTCCCTTTACCATGAGGCGTTGTATCCCTTGGCCAATTCACATCTTCAAACCATGAAGTAGAGTGTCATATTCTGCTTCATTGTTGCTAGCTGAACTTGGTAGATTGAACTTCTCTTTCATGACCACCTCTCCACTTGGGTTGAGCAACACTAGCCCTCCCCCTGCTTTTCCTGTGGCTCGACGAAAAGCTCCATCAAAGAACAAAGTAAAAGCATTAGGAATACTTTTTGGTGGTGGCAATGGTAGGGTCTTTACTTCAGGCACCTTAATCTCCTTTTCGTGCACCGTATAAGTGAGAATCCCTGCCAATTGTGCACGCACACTATCTTCTACCTTGAAAGAGTATTGAAACTCTTGCAACTCCATAATCCACTTTGAGATCCTAGTACTAAGATTCATTTGAGATGACACCCAAGGGAACAAATTTTCTGCAGTGAGAATTACAAAAGGTTTTGGTAGCAGGTAGGATCTAAACTTTCTCACCGCAAACATGAGAGAAAGCATCATGAGTTCTGCTTCTGTGTAGTCTCTCCACAAAGCATTCATGACCCTACTAGCAAAGTAGATGGGTCGCATCCTTGTACTGTGGGGATCTTGTTGTAGCAACACAGCACCAATTATTTCCCTTCCAACACTAGAGCTAACAAAGAATGTGTACTCCCAACAAGGAGGCATGAGTGTTGGTAGCTCTGACAAAATGACTTTAATGTTACAAAAATACTCTTCAATCTCATCAGACCATGCAAATTCTACTTGTTGTGTTAACTTTTGCAAAGGATGAAGCAACTCCGAGGCTAAGTGAATGAAGCGTGACATATACTTCACCTTCTGAATGAAAGAGATGACCTCCTTAAGACTCTTGGGTGATGGTAGCTCAATAAGAGCCTTTGCCTTTGAAGGATCCACCTCAATGCCTTTATAGGAAACCTTGTGACCAAGCAAGATCACTTCATCCTCAGCTATGTGACACTTGTCGGGGTTGAGTTGACCTCCCATGTCATAGAGCTTCTTTAAACCTTCTTCTACCCTTTGTAGATGCAATGATTTTGAGCTATAAATGCAAAAATCATCAATAAAAACCCTAATGGACTTTCCAAAGAATGCTTGAAACACCATGTTCATGAAGCGTTGGAAAGTTGCAGGAGCATTTGTCAGGCCAAATGGCATGACTCTAAAAGCATAACAACCCCAAGGAGTGATAAAGGTTGTTTTCAATTGATCCTCCAATGCGATACCTATTTGAAAGTAACCCGAGTAGCCATCACACACAGTGTACTTCTCATGACCAGCTACTTCATTTAGTATCTCATCCTGAAATGGGAGGGGAAAGTGATCTCTTTTTGTTGCCTCATTAAGTGGACGATAATCCACACACACCCTCCACTTGCCGTTTTTCTTAGGAGTGACAACAACGGGAGAGACCCACTCTGAATTCTCCACTGGATAAATGAAACCTGCTGCTAGAAGCTTTCTTACCTCCTTGAAAAGAGCCTGCTCCTTAATGACTCCTAGCCTTCGTAGCTTTTGAGCCTTAGGTGTGGCCTCTGGCTTCAACTCAATCTTGTGTTGAACAACATCTACTCCACGCACATCGGTGTAGTCTTTAGCAAAAAGACTCGGAAATTTCCTTAGCACACATTTGAACTCCTCTCTTTCATCCTTTGTAAGTGTTGTAGACAACATACCTTCTAACATTCCTTCATCTTCCACCTTTTGGTTCTCTTGAGGACCTACCTCCTCCAAGCCTTGACAAGAGGTCTCTTGGATGCTTGGCTTAAATCTTACCCCCATGACTTTGATGGAAGACTCCTCTTCAGTAATGTTGCCGCTACTTTCTTCTTCTGAAGTGCTATCGGTCCAACCTTCTTCCGTCTCACTTTGAGATGATTCTTCATGGAGCTCCTCTTGGCGTTGCTCCTTCGTGTCAAAGACAACCTTCTTATGATTGTCATTCCTGCAAATTAATTTCCCACTCTCCCAATCCTGCAAAGCTCGCATTTTCATTAGCCATGGTCTTCCTAGGATAAATGGATAACCACTTCCCTTGGTCGACATAACATAAAAATCCACTGCCTTCTTAATGCCAAAGGCCTCCACAAAAATATTTTTACAAATGCCTACGCACCTAGCCTTGCTATTGTTTGCCATTTTCACTTTGATTTCAGGTGTCTCATGGATGTGCATGCCTAGTCTTTGCATGAGCCCTTCTGTCATGATGCAAATTTGTGCACCCCCGTCCACTAGACCTTTCCTAACCAATCTTCCTTTTATGTAACAATCTAGCACAAGTGTAATATCCTCGTTCATTTCAGCATGTGCAATTTTTACAACAGGAAAACTCTCTTTTACCTTCCTCCTAGTGCTAACTGCCTTTGTTAAATCCCTCCTAACTTGTGGGCATAATGCAAGAAACTGAGGCCATGAGATATCAGGACCCTTACCTCGCATGTCTTCCAACAGGTTGTATGGAGCCATACCATGTCCAAGAGGGAAGTCTTGGAGATTGATACGACGTCGAGTCCTCTTAGCTTCCTTGGTCTCCTTTGCCTTCTTGCCTTGTCCATGGTCACTCTGTGATGGGACACCCTCTTTCTCTTTACCTTTTCCTCGGCCACGCTTAATGCCATTGGCTTCCATGTCAAACTCATTTGAATTTGTCACCTCTACCACATGCACATTTGGATCTGGCAAAGGTGGAACTCCTTCTACCCCTTGTGGAGGTGGTCTTGGTCCATTTGGCCTTTGTAGAAGCCTTGGTTGTTGACCAGCTCCTTCTCCTGCATTCATCACTGGGTAATTCAAGTTAGGTCTCCCTGGCTCTCCACGGGGCCAAGGACAATTATACATCCCATGTCCAGACTCTCCGCAATTCCAACATTGCAAGACTCTCCTAGTTCGTGGCTCTCTCTCTTCTGACTTCTTTGCTTGTCCCTTTGGACCTACAGCTTGTGCAAGGTGAATTGACAGGCTGCTTAAAGATTCATTTAACTTCTCAATCACTTCAGCCGTTACATCAGGAAGCTCCCTAGATGTTGATGCTTGTGACTTACCTTTGGGTCTAAGAACTTCTATTGGAACCTCTCCCCTTAAGCACTTGAGTTTCCTATACTTCTCAGCAGCCCTAGTTTCCGCTGCATCAAAAGTAGCAGGTGCACCCGCCTCAACTTTTACCTTAAGGTCAGGAAAGAGTCCGGCTATGAACCTCTCCTTCTTTAAAAATTCTGCACCATCACCAGGGTTAGCAACATTTTGTATCCATAGAGCCCAAAGACGTAGAAACTCTTGCTTGTACAAGTAGTAGTCATCTAAGTCTTTTTGCTTATGAGAAACAATGTCTTGCCATAGTTTTTGAGTGTTTTGGGGATCAAAGAAGTATCTCTTAAAACGATTCAAAACTTCTGTGTAATTCCCCTTAACTTCCTCAGGCAAAGAGTCAAACCAAGTACTAGCATCTTTCCTAAGGACCACCTCAAACATTTCTACACGTTCTTGATCGGTTACTATCCTCTTGATACGGCAAGACATCTTGAAATTTGCTAAAAATAATTCTGCATCCTCTCCAGGCTCTCCAAAGAAAAGAGGATATCCAGACATTTGGCGTTGGCTCTCCATTATTATGAAAGATTACAACACGAGTTACAATAAGGGATACAATAGAGATTTAGAACCACTCGCCTGCAAATGAAGAAGTGAGAAAATACCACTCTAGGTTTTCTTCTTCAGCTATCCAAGCTTCAATAAGGTCTCGATTTGTTTGATCAAAACAAAAAGGTAGACTATTGATGAGCTCTAAGAAGGGTTGAAATTCTTCAAAGCTAAGGCGATAAACAGAAATCTCTAGAACTTCATTTTCTGGATCCAAAAGAGCAACCACGTCCCAAGTGATAAATTGCACTTGCTCTACAATTCCCAACGCACAAGCGGTTTGTATAAAAACTAGATCTTCATGCTCGTCGAAGGCCGTGAGAAAGTAGCAATTGACTAGGAGCTCCTTTCCTTCGAGTTCCACACAGTCGGAGTGAGGCAACCTTCTCACAATTTCATAAAGAACATCCTCATCAAGTCCAATCAAGTTTGCAAGATTTAAAGACTCCACTTGTGCTACAAAATTCCTGGACAAAAACTCCTTAGGATTATGGTTAAATCATTCAAAAGCATAAAGAGATTTACAATGTCTCTATGAACAAAGTGTCATAGAAAGTAGAGAAGGATGAGAATTTATACAAATTTGCAATCTTCTCTATGCTCTCTTTATTAAGACAAGCTCTAAATAGCTCCCTATCTCCTTTGTTGAAAGCGAAAGGAAGACTATTAATAAGACGCAAATGAGGGAAAAATTCACCAAATGTGAGTCTATGAAGCGTGAACTCTGGCCGCAAGTTTCCTGAAGAGTCTTCCTCAATGGTGAAATGCACTCGCCAAACGCCAAATTTCACTCTATTTACCAATCTTAGGGCACACACTAGTTGGATGAATGCGCGGTCTTCCTTAGTGCCCAACAACAAGAGGAAAATGGAATCCACGCGTAGGACCTTCCGTCTTAACTTCACCACCCTCTTGTTATGAGGGAGACGCCTTACTACTTGCTCCTGCAACTCAATTGGTAATAGAGCTAGATCTCTAAGGATTGAACTTTCACTGCACACACATTCCCAGTTAGAACAAATGATCGTTTTTTTTGTTTCTTGTAACAACTTGGACAAAGAAAAAAACAAACATACACACTATTTTGCCGGGCTGCACTTCATTTTAAAATAAAATGAACACATGTACATCAAAAGAAGTGTGGTAGTTGATGAGAGGTAGAATGACAGGGTTTGGTGATGCAAGAATTTCTCGTGCTCTTTGGGCACCAAACATGAACACCATTCGTTGTTGAAAATGGATCTTTCTACTAATTGCAACGTTTATTCTAATGTGTGGAGTAAAATGAAAGGGAAAAACCTCTATTCCTGGGCCATTATCCATGGCCTATGCATGTCCTAATGCTTAAAACAAAACAAAAATATAGACGTCCAAACTAAGGTCGTACCTAATGAGAGGCAAAATAAAAGGATTTACTGAAGCGTTTATCTCGGCCAACCTAAGAGGACCTAAAATTCTACGAATGACACGTTGAAATTGCAACTTAGTACTAACAATTATGTGTACCTTTTGCCTTGCAATGGGAATGAAGGGATCATACAAATTCTCGTGATTCATGCAAGCTACTTGATTATGCTAAAGGTTGAACATACACAAGCCTGTTCCTCAGTGGGGGCACCAATTTGAGGCGGTCCGGGGCGGGCAACAAGAAGAGTGGCCTCTAGACACCCTTCAAGGCTCCCGTGCTGCTCAATGGGGCTGGGGCACAACACAACACAAACCAAAACAACAAACCCACCGCCAAATCCCAACTACACAAGGGGCACCACCTAGTTTAAGAGCGAACTAGGACGCAAAAGAGGAGAATCGTTAGAGCACCCCACAAACAAGCAAGGAATTACACTAACCCTAACACCAATGGAATACTCTCACACACTAAAACACGAGAGAGAGAGATAGAGAGAGATAGATAGAGAGAGAGAGAGATAGTGCTCGGGCTGCTTTGAAACGTATCGGCGATGATCAAGCAAACACAACTATATATTTAAGAAAGAGAGAGAAAGGGGGGAGGGGGTGCTTGTTGCATTAATACCTTCTTACAAATCTGTCATGACAAATCAAAGTGAGATTAGTACTTGTTCAACATAGCTTGCGTAAATTTCACCACAACACATCACTAGAAAAGCCACCCCAATCACTGTCTTAAGGCCAGGGGAGTCCTCTCCACCCTGTCGCCCTCTTACAGTATGTGGGATTTATGGCTAGATTGATGACAACACCAGAGACAAGCTATCAAGAACTTAAAAAAAACCAAGACACTTACGCATCATTGTTGTCCATTACTTCACGTTGGAAGGGAGACAAAATATCCAAGATTAGTCCAAATCCACCCTCCTTGATTCAGCGAATGTTGGGCTTACACTAGTAGGAGAAATGATAGATTTCCTACTCTCAATTGAATGATCACTCTCTCTCTTACAATGGCATAGATTTGCCTTGCTAATCCCCTATTACAACACATGCACATGCATAAGACAATGAGCTTCCACTCAAGAGCTCCTTCTAGAGAGGTTGAGCTTGGCTTCTCAAGCTATAGCATAGTGCTCTTGCTTATGGCTTCCCCTTTGTGCTAGCTACACCCTCCTTTTATAGCAATTTTGAAGGCTAGGGTTACTCCTCTAACCATGGTTGGGTTAGATTTTCAGCAATTTATCTAATTTCTTTTGCTTGGAATTATCAAGAAGTTGGTGAGGAAAGAGAGAGGAGAGAAATGGAGGTGATAGGACTTTTCATAGTGGGTTAGTGTTAGTAGAGTTAGTATTAATTTACAAAGGGAATTGGATATTTACAATGGGAGTATCCATGTAGGATACAAATAAGGAAGAAAAAAACTCTTAAGAGGTAAGAAAAGGTGGCTTTCTTACAAGGTTGATGCTCCAAGTGTCTTGAGTAGGGCCGATTTTGACGCTTGTTGACGGTCCACTAGCTTTGACGGTACATTTCTTCTCCACTCTTGACCTTCCTTGAGAGACAAGGTAATTGAAGCTGAGTAATCAACCACCATGATGCTGTCTTTTAAGAGAAGAGGATGAATTTTGTGGTTTTTTTATAGATATGGGTAAATTGGAGGAGGAAAAATGAGACTAGGTGGTCAATTTTTGAATGGAATTGTGTGTGGGAGGTATGAGTTCACCATGGTTTCTCTTATTCTTCAAGGTTGAGGAGAAGGTGAGTAGTGTGCAGAGAGGAGTGGTGAGAAATATGGGGATGATGAGTGGAGAAGTGTGTGTGAAAGAGGAAAATGATAAAGTGGAAGAGAGAGTGTGGCTGCATAGCATGGGAAAACTGGGGTCCACTAAAAAAATCATAGCTCACAGCTCGTAGCTCAAAAAAATATGAAAAAATTTGAGGCAAAAGTTCAGCCCACGAGCTACAACTTTTGTTTGTATCACCTTTTCAAATTCGGAGAGCAAGTGAACTTTAAAAATTCAGCAAAACCGGCCGTTTTTTTCCACTGCAAGGTCCTTGTGGGGTCCTTCTTTGGATGATTCTTTTGAATACCTCCAAGAGTGAGCCCTCCATAGTGCATGTATGCATGCCACCTACCCTTGACCTTATTTGGTAGGTCTATAATTGAAGATATTGTTGAGATTAGGATATAAGTGAATAGTTCAACTAAGAAAATCAAATATTGAGGGGTCTAAAAAATATGTACATGTCAAATATAAATAATATAGGTGGAAAAATATAAAGGGGTCAAAATAAATCTCTCTCATTATAAGTCTACCATAAAAAGATGAATATTTTTGGTGGTCTAATTTATGAGAGTAATAGAGAATACATGTAGGAAGGAAAAAATCACAATAGTGAAAAAAATATACACATAAATAGAACTAGTTTTTTGGACTTTTGTTGGGATGGAGTTACACAAAATATAAGAGAAGCTTACATGAAAATATTTCTATATGGAATAAAGAGTATGAAAAATGGTAAGAAAAAATTGTGGTAATGGTGAGGCAATGTACAGAGCATAAATAACACACACCTAGGTAGAAATATTTAAATAAATACCAAAATAATTATGAAAAAATCTTTTATTTAGGCCCTATATACAAAGAAATATTTACATATGCATGGGCCATAATATACTTATATTTTTTATTTTTTTTATTTTTTATTTTTTTGGCTCAACTAGCCCAATGACTAGCTAATTGAGGGTTTTTGAAGAAGATATGGGAAAAGTCCCGTGACTCACGCACGCCTATGTACAGTGAAATGGTAGGGATAGCCACAGTGTTTGGGTGATTTTGGTAGGGTGAGGTAACTCATTGTGGCAATTACAAAGAGCCGAAAAACGGCTATCAGCATATGAGGCTAAGTGAGGCTCGAACTTAAGTTTGAGCCCCACTTACATATACCCATGTATTTTGGACTTTGCATAGATGTATGTGAGCATATAAAGAAACAATTCAATATAGCTAGGCTTGAACTTATTCAGTATGCGTCTCAATCCCACAAGTTAGAGCCTTGTCAATATTGATGTTGGAATTTTCAATTTTGCAGACCTTTGTTGAGACAACAGAGCACACACTTCAAAAGGGATTTGTCAAGACCGACTTGCATTTGCTTCTATGTGATGAGAAGATATGGAAGAATTGGGTCAAGATCATGAGAAAATATGCTCGAGGCTTGCTACCAAATACAAAGGGAGAAACAATTGACGAAGGTTCCAACGAAAATCCTAAATTTCTAACTATGAAGGGTGGTCAGATTCGACAAGCACCTGGCACAGCAACACTGGCACCTACATTGTTCAGGTGCATTTTAGGCCTCGAGAATAAAGAAGTTCTTGAACTACAAAATGCAATCCTGGACAAAACCATCTTGCTAAAGAAGAGCAAGCATACCCTCATAGAATGGACATGGATGAGATGGCTTGGAAGCTAAAAACAGATCGAGTGTTGAAAGAAGCAATAATATCATTCTTCTTTGATTTGACAAGGGAAAATTTATCTTGGGAGCAAGATTGTGAGAAGTACAAGCTAGGAGAGCATGAGTACAATCAAATGAGGAGCTATAGCTAGTACTATGTCAAGGACTCCCTCAACAGAGCAAAGAAGACTCCACCCTCACTTCCAAAAAGTGTAATAACTCTCCTCAATCATCTTTATAGAGCTAATATGGGCATAATATCTCAAGATGAGTCTATTCCATGGAGAATCAAGGGGGTGGGCTTTGATATGGGGAAGATCAAAGACTTTTGCAATACAGAGCACGTACCATTTCAATTGGTTGTCTTGGATCTTCATGGTACTAAAGAAAAGCTCTCTATAGATTTTTTTGCAAATTTGGCACTCAATCTAAACACATTGAATGCACAATACGAATATGTGCTAGTGTGTTTCATTGATTTCATCAATATCAGAATGCTTGTTGAAGGGGTTTCTAGCCAGTCAACTAAGGTCCATATTGAATATGGAAATATCCATGCAACAAGTGATGACTCATGGATAGATGGAACTGTGGACTCTGCAATGGTTGCTCCTTTTGTTAGCAAGGTTGATAGATTTGAGGCTATTGACAAAGCTCATACAAAAAGAGTCTTTTTCTCAGGCTCTTGTGGCAAGGATCATGAATTTATTGATAGAAACTTCATTGATGGCCTTATCACATGGTTTTGTCCTGAGCAAAGCTATGTTTTGGATTTTTTTTGCGGTGGAGTTGTGTTGGAGCAAAGCTTGTCGAAGAAGAGAAGGGCAATTTCTCTATGTAAAGATGATTTTGAAGCAATGAAGTTAGAATCTCAATGCTCTAGTCTTTTGGAGAGCAATCCGTCCTTGCAGAAGTGGTGTGGTGCAAGTCAAGCATCACTTACGGGACAAACAATGGAGCTAGATGATAAAGAAAAAGAAGACCTTAACAATCTTGACATCGATGAGCAACAAAGCAGTGGAGAGGATGTTGATGGAAATGAAGACAACAATAACGTAGATAGCACGGATGATAGTGATGTTCAAGAAGCTACAAATTTTGATCATCAAGGGGGGGCAGACAATGTTGGAGAAATGAGTCCAGTTGTGGATGTGGAGTGTGCAAAAGAAAATGATGAAGATAATGAGGATGATGATGCAAGCAATGAGGATGCACAAGAGGATGATAGATCCCCTCAAGACATTGTAGTAGCTGATGAACAAGGTGCAAATGCTTCTTAGAGTATTTTTGATACTAGGTTTAATGATGCATGCCATTATCATGTACCAACAGACTCCTAAAGTATAAAAAGGCAGGATAGTGTATTGAATTGATCAATTGTGATACTTTAGGTCCTTCAAAAACTATTTTCTTAATACTATCTTGTGTCTTTATCTAAAAGTATGTCATTTTAATTAGATTTAATTGCTATTGTTTTAAAAAATGATGGGGGGGATCAAACTTGAGTTTGAGCCATCACAAAGCACATGTCTTTATATAAAGTGTCAATTCACAAAGCATAGCTAGATGTGTATTAAGAGTAAGAAATTTTGGTTTTGGTGAGACAATAATGAAGCATTACCAAACACTAATGAGGCTCAAACTTAAGTTCAAGCCTAACAAGGAGAGATAGTGAAGCACTTGTGTATGAACTTGAATCAAAAAAATTCATGGCTGAGTTGTTCTAAGTGAGACTTGAACTTCCATATCCTAGTGTAGCACTTGCATATGTTACGTGAAACTCATAATGTCTTTGTACCTAACAAGGCATTGAAATTTAGTTTGTAGGCTCGAACTTAAGTTTGAACCTTTCCTCCACATGTTAGTGTAGCACTACCATGTGAGGCTGAGCTCATGAGCACTACCATGTTAGTCCAATCTCAAGAGCATTGTAGTAATATAATCTTCCAAATAGCAATACTTACGGATCATGAAGTAAAAAGGATCATACCTTGAAAAATTCATAGTTAAGAGGTTTTTTGAATAGGCTCTAGATATGCACAATATAATAATTTTATACATAGTGAATGCGTTGAGACTAGACATGGTTAAGATTTAAGCCTTACACTTGAAACATAAGCTTAAGGTTAAGACTTAAGCCTTAGGCATGAACTTAAGTTTGAGCCTCAAAAGTCCTTGTCATAGAATCCTACCTTAGTACTTCCAAGTGAAGCTCACAATTTCATATCCTATTGTAGCGATTACATATGTTAAGAAAGAGAAAGAGTCATAATCTATAACAAGAAACTGAAATTTATTTTGTAGGATCGAACTTAAGTTCGAGCCTTGCCTTTGTATGTTAGTGTAGCACTACCATATGAGTCCAGTCTCATGAGCATTGTAGCAAAAATATGTTACAAATAACAAAATACTTATAGATTATGAAGAAAATTGGATGATACCTTGAAAAATTCATAGATAAGGGATTTTATAAATAGGTCTTCAGTACACATAGTATAAAAGGTTTTCACATAGTGAATGATGAAGACTAAAAAGGGCTTAGGACTTACATTTTAAACTTCAAACATAAGCATAAATTTTGAGACTTAAGTTTTAGGCTTGAAACAAAAGCCTAAACTTTGAGACTTAAGCCTTGGGCTGGATCTTAAGATTAAACCTCACTTTCAAATGTGCTTTAGGTCTCATTCTAGGTTAGCATTTTTTTGTTAATGTGATAAACGGAGCCTTTTTAGCATAAAACATCTAGGTTAGATGATGGATATGAAATGGATTCTATGGTTATTAAAAATCCACTAGACCATTTTCTAAATAGGTAAAAATTTGGCTTTTTTCATCTTTCAGATGAAGACAACAAAATAGAAGACGGAGATAGCATATCTCAAGCAGCACAAGTGCTACCCACCATTGTTGGAGAGACCCAGTTTCATAAAGGTGATCTTGTAGAGCACAAAAGTGATCTTGTAGAACAAACCTCTCAAAAAACTTCAAATCACATGACTAAAGAGAGCGAGAACATGCTACCTACAATTGGAGAGACCCAAATTCATGAAAGTGACATTAGGAATAGTGAAGAGGAGATGGTGGTGGTAGAGCATCAAAGTGATTTTGTTGTGCGAAATTCTCCAAAACCTTCACACGACACTAACAACATGCCTCAAAGAGATGAGGATGCAGAGGGTAGTGAGAAGAAGGGTGAAGCCAATGAAGAGCTCCAAGCGACTCTTGCAACCAAGGACATACAAGAAAAAACTGACAAAGGGACAGGAAAAGAGACACCAAATACAAACAAAGTCCAAAGCATTCAAGAAAGGGAGCAAGGGATTGAAGTTGGTGAGAAAAACAACGGTACTTATTTGTCCAATGTGATTAGTATAGATATGGCCCTTTTTGGAAGATAATACAAAATTCTATTATGTTGTCTTTGCATGTGAAATTGACATTCAAAATCAAGGATCCAGTGTGCCACAAGTAGACATCAACGTTGAGGAGCTACGTCGTGATGCACGAAAACGTAGGCCACTTGGAAGCTTATATTCTTTTGAGAGAGATGGAGATAAAATAGTCTTTCAATCTTCCCACATCAATAGAGAAATGCAATCACTTTTAGGAGACATCATTATAGATGACTATGGGAGTATGAGACGTACATAAACGTGCAATTTACAATTGTGTGCTGCAAATATATGGTCCCTTGTTTTGAGATTTATAAGTGCAAAAACTTAAATTGTTATCATTGTTTTGTATTGTATGCAGAAAATATTGCTCACGCAATCAGCATGAAGAAACATGCACTCATTCTTGATCTTAATGGAGTTTTACTCATCAAAGAAGACAAGAGGCATCCATGTACAGATTGTGTCAAAATTGACCTTGGTCACACCACAATTGTGTCAAAATTGCTCACGCAATCAGCATGAAGAAACATGCACTCATTCTTGATCTTAATGGAGTTTTACTCATCAAAGAAGACAAGAGGCATCCATGTACAGATTGTGTCAAAATTGACCTTGGTCACACCACAATTGTTGTTCGCCCGGGTTGTTTTGAATTTTTGGATGAGATATGTCAATACTTTCATGTTGATA
This sequence comes from Adiantum capillus-veneris, assembly GCF_014529385.1. Lineage (NCBI taxonomy): Eukaryota > Viridiplantae > Streptophyta > Polypodiopsida > Polypodiales > Pteridaceae > Adiantum > Adiantum capillus-veneris. The sequence continues at coordinate 37,162,797 of NC_140945.1, read as the reverse complement.
TTTGGTCCACCATGCTACAAAACAATTTTTGCACTTATGTGAACACTCTTGAAAAGCATGCACATAAAAAATATCATTTCTTTATGGTATGGGGACAAGAAGATTGCTACATCCATAATCTTCAAAAAGTGTATAGACCGGATAAGCCTAATGTTGAGGCTATGTTTAAACCTTTGTTGAGGGTTTGGTATCAGTGCAGGAATTTATGCAGTACAAAGAATACATTGCTCATTGATGATAGCCCTTTCAAGGGATGTATTAACCCAAACGATAACTGCTTATATCCTGAAAGTTTTCAAGGGAGGCCTGACTATCTTCTTTGCAATGAGCTTCTACCATACCTTTTAAATCTAAATAATACAGATGACATTCGATCTGTTATTTCACTCAATCGGCTAGGACAATCTCCAATCACAGAGGTTTATGACCTATTTACAAATTTTCAAGACATTATGGAAGAATGGGGCATGTTCAATGTCCAAGTTCTAAGGGAAGAACTTGACAACAATTCAATCGAAGTGGAAAGCTCATCTTGTGCATCTTCACAGCTCCCATTGTGCAATAACAAGTTAAGTTATGTTCAAGAAAGTAGAGGCAAGAAAGTAGTAAACTCGTTAAGCAAGGATCCAGCTATGTTGGCATCCAAGTTTGGTGTGCCACTATTATCTTCAAACCAGCTAAACTTGTTAAAATTATCTCACAAAACAAAAAATTTGAGTGATCAACATGCTATTGCTTATGCTACTAGCTTGGGGTATGGTCGTGGTCATTTCATTAGCGGAGTTGCAACAAAAGCATACATATCAAAGCTACAAAAGGCCTACTTAAGCTTATGGGTAGGACTCACTTTAGATTTATCAAAAAATATAAAAAATAAAATCAAATTTTTATCTAATCTAGCATATTTGTTATTGCAGGTGGAAGAAAACAACCAGTAAGGGCTTGGCGTGCGCGTTGACTCAGTCGCCTGGAACACACATACATCTAGAGTGGTGGAATGTGTTAAGAAGATTTTGACCAAAACAATGTGTTGGGCTCTAGTATTGTGGCCAAAACAATGTGTTGGGTCCAATTATTTGAACATGAACCAAATATGTACACTTTTATATTTCATCAACTAGATGTTATTCAACCTTGGAAAAGAAGTCTCTCTTTTATCTTTGTGGTTGGAGCTCTTTGTACAAGATTTCTTCTGTGTATTGAAGAAAAATATTTTCTTTTGTTATCTTCTCAAGGTTTAAGTCTATATAGATCATGGATAAAATAAATAATGTTGGTGCACAGTGTGTTAATTGAAAATAATATCTCTTCCATTGACCATCATGCCTTTTTTTTGGAACAGGAGATTCTGAAGCATATAAATTTGATTTCAAATGTATAAAGCATTTACTATTAAGGTGGCACATGTCATTGAGGACTCATAGGCCTAGAAGGAAATTGATTCCACCACCCTCAGATACTATACGGAATCAAAGAAGAGTATTGATCCTTGAACTCAATGGTGTTTTACTTAAGACCATTGAAATGCAACATGGTGATGTATGCCCAGATTGGGGAAAATTGCATGCAATGGTTTGAGGTGTGGATTTGGAGCACTAATAGATTGCAAAGGACTCGTCGTATTCTTGAGTTATGCTTTCCACAACACCATCAAAAATTTAATGTCATAGCAGGACAGGCAGCATGCCAAAAGATAGATCTTCTAATTGGATATTGATTTGTATACCACAAGAACTTAGATGTAGCATGGAGAATTTGTCATGATTTGGATGGAAATAATACCTTAATTTTTTACGAGGCCCTTTACAGTGTAATGTGGAATATGCCCGAAACCTACTTGATTTTTCCAAAAATGTGGAATCAATCAAAAGAAGAGCTTGAAAGTTTTTTGGAGAGAACAATCACTGCATGGTTACTTGGTTGGATCTATGCAAGGGACAAACGAGAGTATACTTGCAATATGTTGGTAAATGAAGCAGCTTGTGATAGAGAAACCTTATACGTATTGGAGCAATACATGAGAAAACACAAAGTTTAATGATGTATTTATAGTCATTGAGCCTCTTGACATAGTTTCATTTCCTCATATGAGTTGTACAATATTTGGATCCATGTACATATGTGAATTGGATTTTATTTTTTATCTTGGTGTTTCTAAACACCACACTATTTTGAGGTCCCTTCAATTCTAAAATTTGTTTTTGATTATTGTAGATTCTTTTTATGAGTGTTGATATAGCCAATTCTTTAACGTTAATGTCTCAAATCTGAGCTACTGATTCAAAGAACTCTTTCTACATGAATAATGTTGTATAATGCAAATTGAGTTAGTGCCATTCTTCCCTCATTCTTTTGATGTAATTGTAGTTGATGCATATAAGTATGTATATAAATACACATATCCCTATAGATATGTGTTAAGGGGTATATGAAACATACAGTGTAACCGTGAATAGATGATAGCTCAAACTACACAAAAATACTAAGTTTTTTAATAGCGTTATAAGAAATGGGACTTGAATAATTCCCAAAATTCCTAAATAGGTCTTTTTTGGAGGCTTAGCATTTTGGAAGTCTTAATGGACTACACCTTAGGGTCTTTAAAGCCCATTGTTGCACATTGCTCTTTTGCAGATGGCCCCCCTTTGGATCCTTATTTTCTCTCCTTGGGATCCCTACTGTGGCCAGTCTGCCAGCTTAACCAATATTCTAGCTTTTTCTCCCCTGGTACTTCCCTATATTAAAGGATCAGTTTAACATGAGAAAATCATTAAACTTCTCTTCGGCCTATCACCCGCAAACGGATGGCCAAAGTGAAATAGCTAACCTAACAATTCTTGATCTACTAAAAGCCTCTGTAACAAAAGTAGATCAAAGGTCCCAATGGTAGAAGTACTTACCCTTAGTGGAGTATGCCTACAATAATATTGTACATACCTCCACGGGAAAAGCACCTTTCGAGGTAATAGTGGGAAGATCCAAAAGTCCCCTACTACTTAAGGTACATGGGAAGATCTTCGCTGCAGATGATTATAGAGAAGACCTTCAAGAATCTTTCCAAAAGATTAAGGATGCTATCTCTATCTCACACCAAAGGCAAAAGGATGTTGGTGATAAGCACAAAAGAGCCCGAGCCTTTAAAGAAAATGATTAGGTCTTGTTAAATTTCCCAAGGCTCAATTACAGCACACGACGGGCAAGAATCCTATGGGACATCAAAAGTACTATGCTAAGTTAGCAAAAAGGTACTATGGTCCCTTCCAGATTCTTAGATCAATCAATGAGATGGCCTATCAACTTAAGTTGCACAATCATTGGCTCATACACAATGCTTTCCATGTGAGCCTACTAAAGCCTTACAAAGGAGAGCCACCTCAAGAACCAACTATTGAAGACCCACCGGAGACCGAGGACCAAGAAGAGGTGTTGCAGCTCGAGTCCATTCTCCGACATGAAGATAAGATATTAAGAGGCGGTAAGATTATCTGACGGTATCTTATTAAGTTTCAGAACTATCCTTTTGAAGATGCTAGCTGGATGCAAGGCATACAATTAAAGGATAACCCAAACCTTGTCAATGCTTACAATGCTTCCCTAGAGTAAGAAAATGTATAAATGTTTAAAATGAACAAATTTTTTTTCTTATAAGACTCTCTTTTTCTTTATTGTGCACAGAGTTTTCTAGTATGCATGCTTAGAATCAAGTTTGTGGAGACGACGTCTCCCAAACACCAAGTAGAGCTTGTCACTCTACTATGGAAGATTGATAGGACTAATGCACATACATGCTTGCAGCAGCTTAGGCTCTGAAGCACCAAATTAGTCATCCATTCTGGGAACGATGTCGTAAAGTAAGAAAGGGATCTCCTACCCGCTAGAAAAAGGACTAATGAATAGGCTTTATCTTCTCTATCCCATAGTCGAGGATGACTATGGTTCAAGAGAGAGGTAATATCATAATCATTAATATTTAATTCTCCTAAATGATTTTCTCATGATAAACTGATCATTTAATATGGGGAAGTCCCCGGGGACAAAAAGCTAGAATATTGGTTAAGCTGGCAGACCGGCCACAATAGGGATCCCAAGAAGGGAAAATAGGATCCAAATGGGGGGCCCATCTGCAAAAGGGAAATGTGCAAAAATGGGCTTCAAAGACACTAAAGTTCAGCCAATTAAGACTTTCAAAATGCTAAGATTCCAAAACTCAAAGGTTGTGTCCAATGGTCCAATCTTAGGTAAAATTGGATGCTTGTGGAAAGACCCAAAAGTCTTCCCACTTCCTACCTTGATGGGGGCGAGCCCTTTTAGTAGGTGATGAGACACACACACACACACACACACACACACACTTGCAATCCCTTTACACAAAGGGAATAAGGGACACATGTCAACTCCCTAGCCCAGTTGCCCCCAAGGTGCACTCAAATCCTATTGGATGGCCATAGAGGTGGACCAATGAGAATTAGGCTAGAGTACATTTAGTTTAATTCATTTTAAAACACTTGATAAATGAACCAATAGGAATTAAGCTCTCTAGAAGACTATTGGATAGTCTCCCAAGGGGTCCAATGGGCATTCAGCAGCCTAATGGCTTGCATGATTCCTATTGGCCAGAAGACAAAGGGGTCCAATGAGAGTTTAATTTGCATTATTTAAATATCTAAAGCTCTCACAAAAGAGGAAAGGGGGACACATGTCAAAAGGCTATCACTTATACTTCTCAATTATTAAGCTTTTGCAGGGTCTGATGGGGTGCCAGCATGAGTAAAATCCAAGAGGGGTTGACCAAGAGAGAGAGAGGGAGCTGATTTTGGCAAGGCATTATCTCACACACACTCACACAATTTTATGTGTGAAGCAAGAAGTATCTCTCTCCTTCTCAAGCTTTAATGGAAAGCTCATCACCTACTCCAAGTTTGTGAGAAGGGAGGACTACATCAACAACTCTTGGCTTTGTGATGCAAATCCAATCAAGATCCAAGCCTCAATGCATGCTCATCTCCTCTACCATGCTAATTACTAAGCTATGCTAAGCTATCATGAGTGATTATGTAACGAGATATATATCCTTCTTGTAAGACTACTCCTTCTTCCTCTCAATCTACTCTCATACCCTACTAGCTCTCACCATCTTCGAAGGTGTGTGAGGTCTTGGGTCTGAGACCGTGAGGGAATTGATGTTGTGTTTTAAAGTGTTTTTCTAGTGCTAGTTATAGAAGGAACACCAAGAATTGTATTGTAAAATGTCTCTCTTGATGGGGGAAACCTAAAATACAAATCCTTTTGGAGGGGGGACCGGCTCCATATAAATCCGGTCCTCAACTATTGTCAATAGCTTAATTTCTCTCTCTTTTGAATTATTGTTCATGCCTATCTAACTAGGTGTTATGCTTTTTGTTTCTCTCTCCATCCAAGCACTCTTGATATGCTCATTAGGAATCTACTCTAATGAAATCCTCACTATGTTTATGCTATTTTCTACTACACACAAGTTACTAGGCCATTAAATGTTACAAAAAGTGTCCATATCATCTTTCTCATGCATAATCTTCGATTCCAACTCTTTACGCAGCAAAGCAATTTTTACCTCATTGCGGCTTGCATAAAGACCTACTAGAATATCCAAAGCCTGTTTTGTAGATTTTGCTGAACAAATGTGAGGAGTAATGGTGCGCTTTACAGACAACACAATCAATGCATGAGCCTGGTCATGCTTTACATCCCAATGATCTTGTTCTATCGTAGGCAAAACAACTCTAATAGCGGCAATCCTTGCAGCAAGACCTGCAACATCCTCAACTTGCCTACATCCTCAGAACTAGGACGTACATCCATGACCTGCACAATATTCCAAATGCCCTACGACACAAGAACATGTTGCATCATGCAAGCCCACATAGGGTAATTGGCCCCATCCAATTTGTCCTTAGCAGTAAACATCTTGAACACATCTATGTTGTTGTCATCCATTGAAAATGCCTGCACCTGATGTGAAAACTACCCAAAATGAGGAGAAATTGAGTGAGACCAGCACGTGCTATATAGAGAACCTGATTGTATGGGACATGGTATGTAGTATTTGGCATTGACAAAAGTTCTACACAAAATGACAAAATTGCCTGCACAGACCTAGATATAGTGGAAACGGAGGCCGAAATGACCCTAAATCAAAAATCTAAGCACTAAAGCTCACAAAAAGAGCCCAAATCAGAACACTCGCCAAAGCTCACAGAAATCAGAGAAAGTGAGCAAGCATGTGCTGGAGCTACTACCGACTAAGCCCGGGAGGATGCAACCTACTTTGATACCAATTGTTGGAATTAGGGTTGCAGAGAAACGTACACATCTTGTAGAAGATGAAGGAAGCTCAAGGCACACAACTAAGAATGTATTACCTAGTGTGCAATGGAAAGATAGATAGCCCTAGAGTGATGGGCATATATACAGTGCACGGGGGGAAAACCTCCTAAAGAGAGGAAAAATGCCCCGGCGGTCCTAGTGTGTTCACATACATCACTACCACATGTATATGATAACAATGAAACTCTTAAAAAATACTTGCACTTAAAGCAATGTGTTACTTTTAAGCAAGTCACGAAAGAGGCGTTGTATTTGGTAGACAATTTTAAGGCATATGGGGAGGTGACGGAGCACACAGACCAAGGGACGAGTAGCACCTCTTCAACCACTAGTGAATCCACAATGAAACTGGGTGGTAAAAATCGAACTATGTTGGATGTTGACTAAGTGATCAGAAGGATGAACCAAGGAAACAAGACAAACCCAAACACACAACAACAACCCACACAAAAATGTGATGCTTGTGGAGGAGATCATTCAACTCAATGGTGCAACATACAGCCAAGGCTAGGAGAAAATGTACAATGTGTATTGAAAAGATGTGCTATTGAAAAAAAATGGACAAACCATGAGACCCACGAGTGTTTCTACAATAGAAACTATGTTAGAGAAAGACAATATGGGATACCTAGAGGGCAATAGTTACCACCCCCTCCAAAATACCAAGTAGGACAAAATAATGTAGTCCAAGGGCAAGAAAAATTTCAACCTATGTTGGGACATCAGCCTCCTTTACCCAAGGAAAAGAGAGCCAAGGTAATAATTTCGCAATCTATAGAGGCACAGGTGCGGATCAAAATATGACCCAAGTAGTTTCATACCGAGAAGATTCAGACAATTCCTATGAGAGAGGGTTTGACAAAAATGCCTATGCTTCCAAAAGAAAAATTCCATGGATAGTTTCTAAAGAGATGTTAGAATCATCATACATAGAAAAACCAACAAAAACCATTACTTGGTCGATGAAAATATGCTCATGTTCATGGAAACTCAGAACTACAAACCTAGGGGATATCCTCCTAGAACCGGACAACCGATGGGGGCTCCACAAGCTTCTCCACCACCAGTAGGACCATGCTATGAATGCGCAAGGATCATTGGGCAAGAAGTTGTCCACAGAAAGGAGAGCGTATCAAACTCTTTGGGTACTGTCAGGGGTGTACAAATGATCATCTCATTCCACATTGTCCAAAAAACCCTGGTAACAAAGGGAAAGTTACCATGAACAAAAATCAAATTGTATCAAGCTCAAGTGGATCAGAAACAGAACCAACCATTCTAATAAATGTGGTAACTAGAGTACAAGCATAAGAGGCTGCAAGAAACATCCCAGCCATCCAAATCGAGATAGAGAATTTGTCAATTAGAACCCCTAGGAAATCCCAAAAGGCAAAATGTTTGGTGGATACTACGATCTGACACATGACATGCGGATGCACACCAAACTCTATAAATGCTCGCTCAATTTTTTGAAAGAAGTCGTGTAATTCAGCTTATGATGATTTGTAATTGTAATGTAATTTGACATACCCTCTTAGACTCTCTGATTCTACACTCTTGTAGGTGGTCGAATGGCCGTGGGAAAGCTCCCTTAACCTTTAAGTTAAAACCCTTAGTTTTAGACAAAAGAGGGATCATTAGCAAGCAGGATTTTTGAACGTTCACTCTGAGAGCTTACTGTTGCTACAAATTGTAATTCTCTTTTCTCCAGGACTGGTAATCAAAATTCATTTTTGGATAGCATATTGTGTTCCTTGTCTCTTGCTCTACAATCTAAGTCTATTTTCAATTCTGTTGTGGTTCACGACATGTTGCTTGTGAGCTAAATGCATTGATTTGAAGGTTAAAATGGTTGTTTTTTTATGTTTTGACCATGGATAAGTGTTTCTATGCTTAAGGGGGACCTTTTCGAGTAGTTATGTTTCAGTTTTTTGCACTTTTTTGTGATGGATCATGATTTATGTACCTTCCCAATTTGTGACAGAACTTGATAGGATTGTGCCCCTAGGTGTTGTAATACCTCTCCTTAAGTTTCGTTGCATTCCAAATTTGTTTGGATGCCGAAAAGACATGATGACCTAGAGCGGTGAGATTGGACGCATATTGATTTTCTGACTAGGAAGTGGTTGATTTTCTTTTGTTGTAGTATGAGTAGCCCTCTGAGTTCACTTTGGTAAGATTGACACTCTCATTAAGTCTCCGTGCCCCATCTCGAGTTGCTTCCTTGCATATTGACATTATGTTAATACAAAAAAACTATGTTGCAGACGTTTTTCGCGGCAACCCGCTAACATTGGTGCCGTTGTCAAGGAAACCCATCCTTAGGTGGTGAGTGACTCGGTGTACAAAAAATTTCATTCCAAAGCTTTTGACACCCATCCCACTTACGCATAGAAAGTGAAGCAGCTAGACGTAGGTTTAGTGCTTAGTAGAGACTGGAGTCCAAGACTAGCCACTGCTACTCCTTAAGAGCAAAGAAAGCTGTGAGTGAAGTACAAGATAGTATTTTGTTCTTTGATTCTCCCATGCTAGGAAAGGAATTTTTCACCACACACCTCGTTGTCATTTTTGCATTGTTATGTTCATTTATGGTTGCAGATTTAATTCATTTTATAAGAGTAGGTTAGGTAACAAATTACACCATCATTTGAGGCCAAAAGAATCGAGGAAAAAACAATCAAAAACCTTATTTTGGTGTTGAAGACCATAACTCTGAAAAGTTGAAAAATTGATGGTCAGAGCTTCAAAACTGAACCAAAACCAGCAAAACCTTCAAAAAGGGGATAGAAACACTTGCTAAAAACAGACTGTGCAAAAAAAATTCAATTTGCATGTCCAACATGGATCGCAATCCATGTACCTTTTTGGCAACTTTTGCTAAAATTATTTCTCTTGCTTAGAACAGGCTCTCAGGCATCAGAACCTTGAGTTTGGTCAGAAATAGAGTGCTAAAAGCTCACTAAAATCAAGAAATTGGGTTGAGCAGAGCAAAACCTTGGAAATTGAGGAAAATAAGGAAAAACTGAACTTTTACTTGTCCCAAATTCAAAAAGGGAAGAGAATTGGGATCAATTAGAAGCAGGGAACCAACAAAACCAAAAATCATGACCAGATGCTTCCCAACATGGATCATGATCCATGTTCCAAGTAGACATCTGACAGTGAGATTTGACCAGTGCACTCTTGATTACTAAGGGAGCAACTTTTCCAAACGGATCCATAGAGAAAAAGTGAAAAAACCAGATCAAAATATCAAAAAAGAAGTTATTTACACAAAACCGCAAAACAGACACAAAATCTTGCTTTTGACTTGGACAAAGTTGATCAAATCCAAAAAGGTTTGGGAAATACCATCACCAGACCTTTTGTCACAAACTCACAAGTATCAATCCAAAATCTTGCCAAACATGGATCGCGATCCATGTACCTTTTTGAAATTTTGAGCTGATATTGGGCAAGCAGAAAAGTGATAACATCTGAATCACTTTCTCCCAAGAGACCCTTATCAAAAAAGTTATAAAAGAAGGGCAAAAGGAGCAAAAATTAGATCAAGGGAGAAACCACTAGAACAAACCCTAAAACTAACTTTTGGTTTACCTAAAAACTCCAAAATATTCAAAAACCATATAGCCAGCATGAGTAGGCCAAGGACTAGTTGTGGGTCAAGTTTTAGTGCATTCTAACACTAAGGAACATGGATCACGATCCATGTTCCCCTAACACATTTTGATACCAAACTTGAACCATAGCTAGAGGGCATCACAGAGAGTCTAGTGTTCCTTTCAAAATTGAAATTGGATGCAAAAAACCATACCAAAAGCCCAAAACTGGCAAGAGCTCTGGCAAAGTGACAAAATTGACCTAGCTTCCAATCCAGAGGTTCATTTTTGAAAATTTTGATACCATAAGACCTCCTAATCATGTTGAACCTGATGGTATCAAGAAAAGTCCATTTGTCTTCCAAAAATGGATCACGATCCATGTTCCTCTGAGTCAAAACAGAAAGAGAATTTCAACACCCAAAGAGCTAGTCCACAAGACCCTGGTGGCTCTTTCAAAATTGAAATTGGACCTAAATTGTTGATGTTGTGTGAGGAATTGTGTGCTACTGAAAACCTAGCTAAATTTTATCGATTAAAAGCTAGAACTAACAAGAACGGCTGTAAGCTCACAGCTATCAAGCAATTTTTGACAGGTTGCAGGTACTAGAGGATACTCCCCTTCAAGTAAGATCAAACAGGGGATTCAAAGTAGCTAATGAGGTAAACGTTTGGATCTTGCACTACCAATTCTTCATGAATTTGCGATCAGGATGATTGTACCAGAATAGGAATCCCAACATCTTTGACCAAGGGAGAAATCACTCAACAAAAGAAAGCGTGAATCATAGACCAATGCCGCCTTTAGAACCATTTTCTCTGACACTTTGTTAGAAAGATCATATAGCCTCATGACTAAGGATTCTAACAAGTCAAACGCTAAGGTAACAGCTTTGATGGGGGCGAGTCCTTCTCAACCTGCATCTAATGTAAAATTGTTGTATTTGAAGTTTTAATTTGAAATTGTGCTTAAGTACAAAATCTAAAAGGATGGAATAGACCGCTACTGTGTTAAGTTGGAAAATAATCCGAGCGAGTTCAGAGACCTTGTAGATGTTGATTATGACGGGGATAGATATTTTGACCGAGAGGGAATGATGTACGTAGTGGTTCATAACCCCTTTATTGTGGATAAATGGGGGATGACTGGCACCAAGGACAAGGTAGATTATGAGCTGGCCGATGAGCCACCCAAAATGGAGAAACAAAACGCAGTGCTCAGATGCACCAATGAGATAGAGTGCCTTAATATAGACAACATGTATGTGGGGATATATAAGTTTAATAATGGAGAACAAACACTCTATTACAGATGTGACGAACCCCACATCAAGGAAGTGGCTCGCCGTAAACACCTGTATGTTTTCACTACACGAAGGGGAGAAGTATTCAAGTGGTCATAATAGACAAGTATGGCCGAAAGTACTCTCCAATGGATCGTAAGGAATTAGAGAGATATACATATTTTGGGGGACCACTCCATCAATACTATGTGAATCCGAAAGAGGTAAAAACCACGACTACTCACACAAGACCTGAGACTATACATGTGAGCCTAGTGAGAACTAGGGTGGAGTCGTCTTTTGGACATGAACAAGTCCCAAACATAAGACCTTTAGGATCAACGGGGTCTAGGGCTTCCATGAAGACACATAGGGGCAGTACTGTTCCTGGTGTCACTTACACCACTAGAATCCGTCCAACTATTACACGAGATCGACTTAACGAACATATAGCGGATAGGATACCACTGGTAGTACCAAGAGGAGATTATGAACCTAGAGAATCCACAATAGGAAGACCAGGTGTTGTTAGAATGGTTGCGGAGGCAAGACGAATGTGACCATCTCAAGTGGCAAAATACATACCCAAAAAGTATAGTGGATCAAGAGATCCGTATGCCCATGTTTCGATCTTCAAACAAGTGTTGAGAGCAAAACAGGTAACTGATTTCCATATTCAATATGAAGGTTCTAGGTTGATGTTAGAAAAGGATGCTTTGACTTGGTTCCAACCATTAAACAGCTTGGAATTCCCAAGTATTAAGCAAATTCTTCGAGAGTTCACCGAGGAATTCTCAAAGAGGGATCATTAGCAAGGAGGATTTTTCAATGTTCACAGTGAGAGCTTCTTGCTGCTACAAATTGTAATCCTCTTTTCTCCTGGAGTGGTAATCAAAATTCATTTTTGAATAGCACATTGTGTTCCTTGTCTCTTGCTCTACAATCTATGTATAACCATTTTCAATTGTGTTGTGGTTTGCGACGTGTTGCTTGTGAGCTAAATGCATTGATTTGAAGGTTAAAATGATTGTTTTTTTATGTTTTGACCATGGATAAGTTTTTCTATGCTTAAGGGGGACCTTTCCGAGTAGTTTTGTTTCAGTTTTTTGCACATTTTTTTGTGATGAATTGTGATTTATGTACCTCCCATATGGTGGCAGAACTTGATAGGATTGTGCCCCTAGGTGTTGTAATACCTCTCCTTAAGTTTTGTTGCATTCCAAATTTGTATAGATGTCAAAAAGTCATGATGACCTAGAGTGGTGAGATTGGACTCATATTGATTTTTTGACTAGGAAGTGGTTGATTTGCTTTTGTCGTAGTATGAGTAGCCCTCTAAGTTCACTTTGGTGAGATCGACACTCTCATTAAGTCTCTGTGTCCCATCTCGAGTCCCATCGACAAAAGAGCTATGCTGCAGATGTCCGTCACGACGACCCGCTAACATTGGCACCATTGCAAAACTCTTGGAGAGGGGAATCAAGCATAACACTGTCTCCCAGATCTATGCATTTATGCAAAAGGAGAAAGAAAATGTTACCATATACATGTGGTAGTGATGAACACACTAGGACCGTCGGGGCATTTTTTCCCTCTTTAGGTGTTTTTTCCCTGAGCATTGTATATATGCCCATCACTCTAGGGTTATCTATCTTTCCACTACACACTAAGTAACACGCTCTCTATTGTGTGCCTTGAGCTTCCTTCATCTTCTCCAAGCTGTGTGCATTTCTCTACAACCCTAATACCAACAATTGGTATCAGAGCAGGTTACGTCCTCCCGGGCTTAGTCGCCAGCTGCTCCAGCACACGCCTGCTCACTTTCTTCGATTACAGTGAGTTTTGGCGAGCGTTCAGCAATTTCGTCATTTTGTGTAGAATTTTTGTCAATGCAAACACTAGTTCCACTACAAATGCAGCCATTGTTGAGTCTTCTATAAAAGAAGACTGTGTTGCTGATGTTGATGCAGAATGCGCTTTTAGCGCAGAGTGCACTTACAATCTTGTTGTCCATGATGCATGCTTGTCAGTTGCTGCAGATTCACATGTGTGGTATTTTGATAGTGGTGCTACAAAGCACATTACCTCAAATCATGAATTGTTCACCTCTCTCGAGTCTGTCCCTCATGGGAATTCAGTCACTTGTGCCAACAATGCCTCTTATCCGGTTCAAGGAGTTGGAAAGATTGTGCTTACTGCTGCAAATGGAAATTCCTTCACACTTGTTGATGCACTTTATGTGCCTGGGATCAAGAAGAATCTCTTGTCTGTATCCGCACTTGCTAGACTTGGACTTGTATTCAAATTTGTGGATGACAGATGTACAGTTCATGATCTCAGTTTTGGTGATGAAATTGTTGCATCTGGCCTTTTGTGTCGTGGGTTGTATAGCTCACTTTGTATGACAACTGTGGACAAAATTTTGCAAATGTTGTTGCAAATTCAAGGGCTATTTCAGATGCAAAACTTTGGCATGCATGTTTTGGTCATCTGAATTTTTCCAGTTTGCTGCGTTTGCAAAAATCTGATATGGTTGCTTCTTTGCCACCTCATGAAGCACCTGTCAAACATGTTTGTGAAGGCTGTATTTTGGGTAAGATGCAGCGTTCTAAGTTTCCAAAGGATGGTTCAGTTCGGGCCACATGCAGGTTGCAGCTTGTGCATAGTGATGTTTGTGGGCCCATGCAAACTCCGTCATTGGGCAATTACCTTTACTTTGTGACTTTCACTGATGATTACTCCAAGCATGCATGGATATTTCCTCTTAAAGCGAAGTCCAAAGTTTTTATGTGCTTCAATCAATTTTTGGCTATGGCTGAAAATGTCTCGAAATGTACTATGGGCACCCTCCGTTCCGTCGATGGGGGGAGTATATGTCTCATGAATTCACTGCATTTCTGGCTAGTGGGATAAAACACCAATGTACAGTGCCTTATACACCTCAACAAAATGGTGTTGCTTAGAGGAAAAACAGGTCACTTAAAGAAATGGCAGGATGTATGGACAAAATTCAAGCTTTGCCGCATCCTTTTTGGCTTGAGGCCATCATGTGTGCCACTTATGTACTAAACAGGTGTCCTACTAAAGATTTGTAGTCTATTACTCCATATGAAGCATGACATGATAGAAAGCCTTCTATTGAGCACATGTGTGTTTTTGGTTTTTTGGAATATGCTTTGGTGCCACAAACATAGCGCAAAAAAATTGGATGATAAGGCTATCAAATGTATTTTTGTTGATTATAGTGCTAAAAGCAAAGGTTACAGGTTGTATCATGTGCAAACAAAACGTATTCTGGTTTCACGAGATATAGTGTTTGTGGAAGATTCTGTTCAGCCCTTGTTGTCATGTACTAGAGACTTAATGTAAGCTCACAGGACATTTATGACACTTTGTTGCTTCTTTTCAGTGGTGGTGGAAATACGAATGTAAGTTCCAATGAGGAAAATGTACAACCTATGGGGGTTTCTAAAAATGTTATAGATCATCCTATTACTGATGTAGATGTACATGATGTACTTGATGAGGAAAGGGATGAAAATGAGCAGGCTAGAGGTATGCCAAAATGGCTGCTACACACTTTGCGTGATATTAAATTGGATGCACCTTTGTCTAGTTGTACTCGTTCAGGCTCTCGCCATGCATCTTATGCATAAGATTGGTATGCTTTGGTTGTGTCTAGCTTACATGATGTTGATGAGCCTCTGTCTTTTGATGAAGCACAGAATTCAAAAAATTGGATAGCTTCCATTGGTATGAAGTGGGTTTACAAGTTGAAACGCAAGCCGGATGGTGAGATCGATCGCCATAAGGCTTGACTTGTTGCAAAGGGTTATGCATAGCAAAAAGGCATAGATTATGAAGAGACTTTTGCTCCCACTTGTTGTATGACTACTGTGCGTTTTCTATGTGCATTGGAAGCTCATTTTGGTTGGGATGTACATCAATCAGAAATTGTTACTACTTTCTTGAATGGTGACATATTTGAGGAAGTTTATGTAACGAAGCCTTGCGGTTTTGTCATAAAAGGACAAGAGGACAAAGTGTGCAGATGTAAGAAGGCTTTGTATGGGTTGAAGCAATCTCCTCGTGCTTGGTATGATAAAGATGACACTCATTTGATCAAACAAGGCTTTCATAACAGTCCAATAGAAATCACATTGTATGTAAAGCGTGAGGGTGATGTGCTTCTCATTGCGGTTCTTTATGTCGATGATTTGCTGATCACTAGACCAAATGAGAGACATATTCCTGAATTTAAGGCTGATTTAAATGCTACCTTCAAGATGAAAGATTTGGGGCTATTGCATCATTACTTGGGTATACAGTTTAAGTAATGTGATGGTAGTATTGCCTTGTGTCAAAAAAATTACATAGAGACATTGCTATGTAAGTTTGGACTTGAGGATTGCAAACCTATTGCCACTCCCATGGAAACAGGTTTAAAGTAGAGTCTACATGATGGTGGTGATCCTGTTGATGTCACTCTTTACCAAATTGCTGTTGGCTGCTTCATTTATGTATGCAACACGAGGCCGGGTATTCAATTTGCAGTCTCACAGGTCAGCAGATTATGCATAGCCCAGGGTCTAAGCATTGGCAGGCTGTCAAGAGGATTTTCTGCTACCTTAGTGGCACTTTACATCTTGGCTTGTTTTATCCCAAGGGGGGATCATTGCCGCCATACTTACATACTTTTTTGGACTCATATTGGGTTGGCTGTTTTGACACGCGAATGTCCACAAGTGGTTTTTGTTTCATGCTTGGCAGTTCATGTATATCATGGTTGAGCAAGAAGCAACCTATTGTGGCCACTTTGAGTTGTGAGGCTGGGTACAGGGCAGCCTTCATAGCTATGGTTGAGTGTGTATGGATCAAATGCCTTATGGCTGATTTGGGTGTTGGACAGGACACTGCCAACACTATCTACACTGACAGTCAGAGCACATTGGCAGTTGCAAGGAACCCAATTTTTCATGCTCGCACAAATCACATTGAGGTGCATTACCACTATGTCAGGGAGAGGCTCTCAGCAAGAGAGATCAGCTTGGCTTATGAAAGCCAACATAGGACAACCTTGCAGATCTTTTCACAAAGGCATTGTCTCGTAAGAAGCTTGAAGCTTTCCGCAAAGCTTTGGGATTACTCCCCTTTGTGGACCGATCATGTCCTCAGGGCATGGCACTTCCCTTTACTCATGTTCCATCTCTCGTTCAACGCATCACTCCAGAGGGGATTTGTTACCATATGCATGTCGTAGTGATGTGTGTGAACACACTAGGACCGTCGGGACATTTTTTCCCTCTTTAGGACTCGAGCATTGTATATACGCTCATCACTCTAGGGCTATCTATCTCTCCATTGCACACTAAGTAACACGCTCTCTATTGTGTGCCTTGAGCTTCCTTAATCTTCTCCAAGATGTGTGCGTTTCTCTGCAACCCTAATTCCAACAGAAAAGGTGAAGGAAGCATCACTTCATTTTAAGCAGCATATAGAAAGATGCCCTGCTCGAGAACTACCTCAGGATGAGAGATTTTCAGTCCTTTTCATAGAAGGATTGTAAATGACACTCTCAAAAAGGACTTGCACTTGAAGGCATGTGTAACTTTTGAGCAAGTAACAAAAGAGGCATTGTATCTGGTAGATAATTGCAAGGCTCATGGGGAGGTGACTGAAGACACAGATCAGGGACTAAGTAGTACCTCTTCAACCACTAGTGCGTCCATGATGAAATTGGGTGGGCAAAACTTAGTTGTGCCGGACGTTGATCAAATGATCAAGGAATTGATCAGGAGGATAAACCAAGGAAACAAGACGAACCCGAACACACGACAACAGCCTACCTAAAAATGCGACACTTGTGGAGGAGATCATCCAACCCAATGGTGCAACCTTCAACAAAGTCCAGGAGTAAATGCACCGCGAGTACTTAAGGATGTGCTTCTGAAACAAAAATGGACAAACCATGAAACCCATGAATGTTTATATAATCAAAACTATGTTGACAATACGGACCACATAGAGGGCAACAATTTTCCCCCCCCCCCCCCCCAAGATACCAAGTAGGGCCAAATAACACAATCCAAGGGCAAGAAAAACGTCAACCTATGTTGGGACATCAACCTCTTTTACCCCATGAAAATAGGGATATGGTAAGGATTTATCAACTCATAGAACCACCTTTTCCGATCAGAGTATGGTCCAAGTAGTCTCATATCGAGAAGATTCACACAATACCTACGAGAGGAGATTTGATGGGAATGCATATACTCTGGAGGGACACATTCCATGGATAATTCCTAAAGAGATGCCCGAGCCCTCATACATAGCATACCCAACTAAAAACCATTACTGGGTCGATGAAAATATTCTTATGTTCATGGCAAACCAGGGCTACAAACCTAAGGGGTATCCTCCTAGAGCAGGACAACCGATGGGGGCTCCACAAGCTTCTCCACCACCTCTGGACCATGCTATGAATGTGGCGATGATCATTGGGCAAGGGTTTGTCCAAACAAAAGAGGACGGGTTAAATTTTTGGGTTTCTATGATGGATGTACCACCAACCATCTCATTCCACACTGTCCAAAAACCCTGACAACAAAGGGAAAGCAACCATGAACAAGATGGGGATTGTGCCAAGCTCAAGTGGATCAAAAATAGAACCAACCATTTTGATAAACGATGTAACAAAAGCCCAAGCACATGAGGCAGCAAGGAACATCCCAGCTAGCCAAACAGAGATAGAAAATTTGTCTATTCGAACCCCTAGGAAATCTTGGAAGGCAAAACAAGACAAGATGAAAGCCAAAAGAGAAAAAGAAAAAATGGCTTTGGAAACCAAATTATTGCAAATAGAGGAACAACTGCAAAGGGAAAGATACCTCAAGGGAAACAACGAGGTAAAAAAGCCATCGGTTATACAATCGGGAGGATTTGTCTTGGTAGACAAGGTTTTTGCACCTTTGGATGCAATTTTAAAAGCTTACTATGCAAGGTTAAAGCCTAATCAAACCCAAGAGGATAGGTGGTTAACATACCCTCATTTAGGCTATGAAAAGGAGAGGCTAAATATGTACAAGGAGCTCATCCAAGCCGCTCAAGCGCTTATGGAACCATCAGTTCCTACTACTCCCAAAACTGATGTATTAATCCAAGAAAAAATTAAAGAGTTAGAAGAGCGGGGAATTGAAAAGGAAGACCAACCAGATTCTTTAAACAAAACACCATTGGATACAAGGGTGGCAGCCAATACGATAGATGGAATGTATTCTCAAACACCACTGCTAATTCCAAAAGTAGAAGAACAATGGCCCCAGGAGCTATGGGAAAAGATCAGGAATAGAAAAGATGGAAGTGCTACACTTCTGTCAACTCCCATCACAGATATCCAAACTTAGAGAAAGAGATGTTTAAACCTTTTGGGTGGCAGCAGATATACTAGCCACTCTTGATGTGTGTGTGAATGAGGTGACACTGACTAAATTTTATGATGAGGAAGGATATGATATCATTCCATTCCAGATGATGAGTGTCAGTCTAAGTCCAAAATCAGGATCAGAAGTCCCTGACATGGAGGGAGTTGCAAATTGCCAACGCATAGTGGATGAGATCTCTGTAAGGGACCTTCATCAAACTGATGAGAAAGCATTCCTGGACTCCACTAACAAGCCTTTAGAAGACAACACGGCCGATGAGATTTCTAGTAGCTCAGACCAGGACATCAAACGGAAGGATCAACAAGTAATCTACTATGATTTTCCAAACCAAAAACCTCAAAGACAGCGTAGATATCTAAATAGATGCATGGACAAATGAAATAAAACAAAAGAAAATTATGTACCTCTTTTAAATGACAAAACACAGTATTTGAGGCTGGTTGAAGTAATTGATTTCCTTAAAGATGAGATATCAAAGAGGTTTATGAAACCCGACTTGATAGAAAAGAACTTGAAAAAGAAAAATAGACAAAAATCACAAGCAAAAAGTATCTCTAAGAAGTCAACAAAATTATCCAAAACAGAGTGCAAACACAAATACAACGAATTAAAACGAAGCTTGAAAGAAGTTTGGACAATCGAGTTGGAAATTGATGATGAATCAGACGATGATAAGTTTGATGCACCTTCCCACTACAAAAGGTATACTATTTAAGACAGAAAAATTGTAGTGCAGAAGCCCAAACAAGACCCAAAAGAGCCTCAAATCTCATATGATGGGCCTAAAAAAGGCAAATGTATAAACTTAGCAGAACCAGGTATGGAACCTAAATGAGACCTAAACCAACATAATTTCCACGGCCCTCACAAAAGAAGAAGAGCAGCTATTTATAGCAACACTTAGATGATATAAAGATGTGGTCATTCAAAGACCTAAAGGGAATAGATTCATAACTGTCAACACACGATACCCCTTAAAAGTGATGTCAGACTGCGCAAACAACGTCCTTATGTGTACAGGGTACAATGATACTACGTAAACATGTCAGACTGCGCAAACAACATCCTTATACGTACAAGGTAAATTCTTGGGCCACATTGTATCCAAAAATGGGATTTCCACTGATCAAGATAAGATACAAATAATTGTTGCACTGCTGAGACCAACAAAAATAAAGGAAGCGCATACATTTATGGGTCATTGTGGGTATTATAGATGCTTCATATACATGTATGTTGTAATAGCTAATCATATGTATGCCCTCATTGCTAAGTTTGAGTGGATGGAAGAATGTGAGAAGGATTTTGACAAATTGAAGGAGGGATTAATTTCTGCTCCAATTTTGCAAGCCCCTGATTGGAACAAGATCTTCCATGTTCATGTAGATGCATCAGCCTATGTCATAGGGTACATATTAGCCCATCCAAGAGAGAAGAAAATGGATTTTTCCATTTGCTACTCTGGTAGGCAGCTACACAATGTAGAGAAAAATTATACCACTACGAAGAGAGAAGGTCTACAAATGATATATGCTATCAAAAAATATAGACATTACCTTCTTGCGAACAAGTTTGTTTTCTTCGTAGATCATCAAGCACTATTGTATCTGGTAAACAAACCTTGCAACACTTGAAGCATTGTTCATTGGTTTATCATATTGCTTGAGTTTGATTTTACACTAGTTGTAAAAAAGGGGACTACACACAAGAGAGATTATCATCTTTTGAGATTGTTCCATGGGGAAGCACCTGAAGGTGTTGATGATGATCTTCTAGACTCGTACTTGTTTAACAGTGAAATGGTTCCAAGGTGGAGTAAAGAGGTCATCCCTCTACGCAAACAACGTCCTTATACATGCAAGGTACAATGAGATAGTGCAAACATGTCAGACTGTGCAAACAACGTCCTTATATGTACAAGGTAAAATCTTGGGCCACATTGTGTCCAAAAATGGGATTTCCACTGATAAAGATAAGATACAAATTGTTGCACTGCTGAGAACAACAAAATAAAAGGAAGCGCATGCATTTATGGGTCATTGTGGGTATTATAGATGTTTTATATACATGTATGTTGTAATAGCTAAGCCTATGTATGCCATCATTGCTAAGTTTGAGTGGATGAAAGAATGTGAGAAGGATTTCACAAATTGAAGGAGGGATTAATTTCTGCTCCAATTTTGCAAGCCCCTGATTGGAACAAGATCTTCCATGTTCATGTAGATGCATCAGCCTATGTCATAGGGTACATATTAGCCCATCCAAGAGAGAAGAAAATGGATTTTTCCATTTGCTACTCTGGTAGTCAGCTAAACAACGCAGAGAAAAATTATACCACTATGCAGAGAGAAGGTCTAGGAATGATATATGCTATCAAAAAATGTAGACATTACCTTCTTGCAAACAAGTTTGTTTTCTTCGTAGATCACCAAGCACTATTGTATCTGGTAGATAAACCTTGCAACACTTGAAGGATTGTTCATTGGTTTATCATATTGCTTGAGTTTGATTTCACAGTAGTTGTAAAAAAGGGGACTACACACAAGTGAGCTGATCATCTTTTGAGACTGTTCCATGGGGAAGCAACTGAAGGTGTTGATGATGATGATCTTCTAGACTCGTACTTGTTTAACATTGAAATGGTTCCAAGGTGGAGTGAATAGGTCATCCCTCTACTCACAATATGATCATTACAGATAGAAACACAACCATCAATCATACATTGAACAAGAAATCTCTAGATTTTAGCTGGATAATTTTACAAGAAATGTAAGGACAAGATTTTAAGACTATACCTAGCGAAGTAAATGGTTTGATCAGCGCCCAACCAATGAAACCTATTATAGACATGCTCCACAGCATGTTCAGATCAACCCTACATATTGACCCATTAACAGACGGTGATCTTGGGAAAGATTTTATTCATGGCAAAGGAGGAGACGAGCTGTTCTAAACTACCCAATCATGACCAATCCAAGCAATAACCTCCTCCCCTCAGAAAAGTATATTCTTCATACGCTCAAAGGATTCATCAACATGATGTAGAAAATACCAGATCTTGCATGCCAGATGCTTGTAAAAATTGCAAAGAAGTTGATTTCCTGCATAACAACATTCAATGATATAGAAGCAGTGGAGCATCCTTGGCATGTATTTGTGAAAGGCACAAGAGGACTATGTTGGAATATGGAAACAAATATTCCCAGCAAACACATCATCAGATTGTATGTGAGAGTCATGTGTTGCAAACCTACGAGGAGGCATTCATGACCAGATTCTTTGAAGTTGACTCCTCCATCTTTAATCCCATGACCAAAGATTTACCAGCTTGGCAGATTGCATATCAAAGAACTCTCATCAATAATCCTTTAAGAGAGCTAGAAACAAAGATGGAAATTGAGGCAAGGACAAAGAAATTCAAGCGATTTACAGGGACACTGGAGACTGATCAACTAAAGGCAACAGTGCAGATTGCACAAGGATGTACAATGAATAGGAAGGGGGGAATGTTTGGTGGATACAACGGAATGTCACCCAAAAGCCAGATACACACCAAACTTTGTTGTATTCAATCATTTTTTTCAAAAGGAGTTGTGTAATTCTGTTGCTGATGATTCTCAAATTGTAACATAGTCTATCATTCCCTATTATTCTCTTCCAGCCTACAGACCTTGTAAGTGGCCATGGCTGTGGGAAAGGGCCTCAAGTTTTTAAGTCAAAACCCTTAGTTTTGAAAGAAATATTATCATTATCTTTGGGATTTAT
Organism: Adiantum capillus-veneris; assembly: GCF_014529385.1. Lineage (NCBI taxonomy): Eukaryota > Viridiplantae > Streptophyta > Polypodiopsida > Polypodiales > Pteridaceae > Adiantum > Adiantum capillus-veneris. Next base: position 37,140,345 of record NC_140945.1, on the reverse strand, counting down.
TGGACATCAATTGAGAACTGCATTATTGCTATAAGTTGTAATCAATCTTTCTCCTTGTCTGATAATCAGAATTTGATTCCGAATAGCACATTGTGTTCCTTGTCTCTTGATCTTTAATCTAAGTGTAAGCATACTCAATTCTCTTGTGGTTCATGAAATCTTGTCTGTGAGCTAAATGCATTGATGTGAGGTCTAAAATGGTTTTTTTTTAAATGTTTTGACTTTGAAAGAGTGTTTGTAAGCTTGAAGAGAACCTTTCCGTGTAGTTTGGTTTCAGTTTTTTGTACATTTTTTGGGATGGATTGTGATTTATGTACCTTCCCAGATGACCGCAGAACTTGGTTGGAATATGCCCTTAGGGCTAGCTAGAAACCCTATGGCCCTAAGGCCAGTGGGTGCTCTTTTTACTGGCTAGAAACCATATGACCCTAAGGCCAATGGATGCTCTTTTTGTTGGCTAAAAACCCTATGACCCTAAGGCCACAAGGTGATCTTTTTGTTGTTCAGAAAACCTATGGCCCTAAGGCCACATTGTTCTCTTGGTGTTATCTAGAGACCCTATGGCCCTAATGCCAAAGGGGTTAGCTAGAAAAACCTATGGCCCTAAGGCCACAGGGTTCTCTTTATGTTAGCTTGAAAAGCTATGGCCCTAAGGCCATATGGTGCTCTTTTTCTTGGCTAGAATACTATGGCCTTAGGGCCATTTGGTGCTCTTTTTTCTAGCTAGAAACCTGATGGCCTTGAGGCCACATGGTGCTCTTTTTGCTAGCTAGAAACCCTATGGCCCTAATGCCACGTGCTTCTCCTTTTGTTAGCTAGAAAACCTACGGCTCTATGGCCACAGGGTTCACTTTGTGTTAGCTAGAAACCCTATGGCCCTAAGGCCAGTGGGTGCTCTTTTTGTTGGATAGAAACCCCATGACCCTAAGGCCACAGGGTGCTCTTTTTGTTGGCTAGAAACCCTATGGCCCTAAGGCCACAGGGTACTCTTTTTTTTTACCATAGGGTGATCTTTGTGTTAGCTAGAAACCCTATGTCCCTAAGGTCAGACGATGCTCTTTGTATTAGCATAGGCCAGAGTTCTCTTTTTGTTGGCTAGAAACCCTATGGCCATAGGGTGCTCTTTTTTGTTAACTAGAAACCCTACAGCCCTAAGGTCACAGGGGTTAGCTAGAAACCCTATGGACCTAAGGCTAGTGGGTGCTACTTTTGTTGGTTAGAAATCCTATGTCCCTAAGGCCACAGAGTGCTCTTTTTGTTGGCTAGAACTTGTATGGCCCTAAGGCCACAGAGTGCTCTTTTTGTTAGCTACAAACCCTATGGCCCTAAGGCCACATGGTGTTCTATTTGTTAGTTAACCCTATGTCCCTAAGTCCATAGGGTTCTCTTTTTGTTATTTAGAATCCCAATGTCCCTAAGGCCATAGGGTCATCAAGGTGCACTTTAAGTGAAGCTAAGGCCATAGGTTCATGAAGGTTTATTTTGAGGGTACAACTTATTATCAAAACAAAGACGCTCTACATAAGGACCTATGCCACCCAATGACCCATGTCATACTTTATGCTCCCATGGGTATACATAAAAAACGTATTTTGATTTTCTTTCCATCCATTTTGCATGCAAACTGAGAGGTCTATGGTTGCGTATCTGCCCTCCCACGACATTGCCTACACTATCATCCCTTATCGCTACTACATCGCCCCCTTGCTTGACCTCTCTCATATCACCTCTTACTACAATGACATGCCCTCCCTCAACTTCTCTCACACCAACAACAACAATACACAGTTAGGTCTTTATTTGGTTTTGTTTGTTTTCATTTCATGGAATAACTAGAGTATGTTTGAATTAGAGAAAGGCTAAATTAGGTTGAAACAAGAACTTGTTTACACAGAGAACCCTCTTTACATATAAACAAAAACCTTTTGACATGAGAAAATTGTGTACACATAAACAAAAACATGTTTACATGAGAAAATTGTGTACTCAAAAACCTGTTTACAAAGAAACAAAAACCTCTTTAAATAGAAAACCTTCTTTACACAAAAGCAAAAACTTGTTTACATACATAGAAAAACCTAATTACACAAATTTGAAATAATCTATTTGCATATGTTTTGAAAACATACATGCGCTTGAGGGAAAAAATGACAAAAATGGCTACCAAAAACAGCACCTTGATGTTCTCAAAAGAGTAGCATGGAAGGGGAAGGGGTGGAACCGATAGCAAAGGAGCAGCACAGACCTCAAATATCTAAAGAGGAAGAGGGGTAGGCGGCAACAAGGAGTGTGCAGGGAAGTGAGAGGGAGTGACAATTGAGATGGAGTGTGCAGGCCAAGAGAGAGAGGCGGCTGAAATGGAGTGGCTAATAGGGCGTGTGCAAGCTGAGCGGCCAACGATGGCAGGTAGGAGAGAGCACTGCGGCAGCGACGATGGCGGCAAAGAGAGAGTGGTGATGGAATGCAGGTAATAAGACACAGACACTGACAGAGACAGAGAGTGCGTATGCATGTGTGTGATAGGGAGAGAAAGAAAGAGATAAGACCTAAACTCTAAAACTTTAATTAAAAGAACATAATTTGAATTTCAATTTGAATTTTGGAGGCGCTCAAGCGGTTTCACACGGCAAGATCTATATCATCACTTTTGTCTAAAATCACGAGACGATTCCACCAAAAAGAAGAGTATGTATATTTTTGAAAATGATGGTGCAAGGTTTTGCCAGTGTTCATATCTCGCTGTGACAAGTTGAATGATACCCATGGTCAGTTTTGGTGTACTGGGACCCAATTTCACTTGAAAAAAGTGTGCTATTTTTTTGTCAGTATTTACCACGGGACTTGAAAACTCATTTTGGAAAAATTTGGGGGAAGCCAAAAAAAAAAAAACAATTTTTCTAAGAATATTGAACTTTTCTTTTTAAGTTTTGGTTTTTTCCAAAAGAAATATCTGCATGTGCAATTGCACACCAGTTGCACGTGTGGCATGAGCTCTTTTTTGAAATTGTGAGCATACGTTAGCATACACATATTTTTAAAAGTGGGCATATACTAGAATGGGTTGCAAAGGTGCACATATGCAATGCGGTCACACATTTAATCATGCACTACGTGCATACTGTCATTTTTTTGTCCCTTCAAAGACATAAAATATTAGATGGATGTACATCCATGGGACTACTTGAGACGAGGGCCCTAGATAGTATCAATGGATGTGGATGCATCATGTGCCCTAGCTCATTGATTTGAAATATCTTGGCACTACAAGTGGAACGACACCCATGAGGCAAATTTTGACCCCGGAGCCAAAATTTGCATAGGAAAAAAAACATGTCCGTACTCTTTTATGTCGCTTGCGACATAGTTGCACCTGCGTATTCAAGCGTGCGGTTGTTACATACCCCCTTACGTGTTGGCCGGCTCTCACTTGTACCTTTCGAAAATTATTTTGAAAATTTTACAAGATTAATTTGTGATCCAAACGTAAATCACATACGACATTATGGGAAAAAATGTGTGCATAATTGCGCATGAACCATGTGCACATCGACCTAGATCCATAGGGTCTATCTTTGGGATGCGTGATGCCCTTGTTGGGTATGCAAGCCCGGGTTTAGTGGTGTCTTAGCCTGTGGGCACAGTCCCTTATAGCATGCAATGTAGCTTCAGTGCCAAGTCAAGTGGTGCATGGCAATTTTTGCCTTTATATGTAAGGTATTTTTACAAGCAAAAAATATAGCCTGTTGTTTTTTGTTCCTCTTGCTGTGTCGAGCTCTCTCTCTCTCTGTCTTTCTCATTTCAGTTGCACCTTCTCCTCACCATGCCACCCCAAAGGCGGCATCCACCATAGGCTGCCTCAACAACTGGTATCAGAGCCTCAAGGGCTTGTGCTCGAAAAGCTTCGCGGGATTGGCCGCTTATGCAGAGTGACAGGAGGTGGACAACAACTGGTATCAGAGCCTCAAGGGCTTGTGCTCAAGAAGCTTCGTGGGACTGGCCGCTTATGCAGAGTGACAGGAGGTGGACAACGTGCATGAAATCACGCAAAATTTAAATGAGCATGGTCGCTCTCGCCTAAGCATCAAAATTTGTCACTGCAATTCCTGCCAACTCAGCCTCTTAAGCCGGCTGCTGTGAAGCAATCCGCCATCGGTGCAGTTCGCTCTGCAGACCTCTTGACATTTTGGTTTTTTATTCTATTTCACATTTTAGTCCAGTAGGCCACCCAATTTGGTCTTGAGTCCCTAAGCCAGCGGGTATTCCCACCCTCAGGTACCCTCCACTTCTGCACTCAGTGATCAGATAGCAAATTGGTACTTTCTTGAAGGTTTAAGCTGAGAATTTTCCGACCAGCCGTAGTAATATCAAGGCAGTTTTAGAAAATTGACAAGTCTTGGCTCGGAGCACAATCGGCTAATGGTGGTTGTAGCCTTTAATGATTTGGACGAGCGTAGCAGATAAAGAGGTACACTGCTCTTGTGCACATTTATTTTGGTATGTATGTAAACATTTATCACGTTCAAGGTTTACGACGTGCAAGAACCAAATACATCAATAACCACAAGCACCAAAACAAAAAAGCTTTGCTTTCAAGAATTTGGTCCATCAACAATCTGCAGAGTTCACAATCGATTTTACATGTTCAATGTCATAGGTTTGCTATGATTTTATTTGACAACATTATCATCTATTTTATGTCAAAGGTTTGTTTTAGTTTGTCATGCTTTTCAGTTGTCATCATGTCAAAATTGTACGGGTTATAGACACTCCCATATAAAAGTGGTAAGACCGCCCCTTTGTTGTTTTGGTTAGGTTCTGGTATGTCTCATACTGATGGTTGTTTGAGGGAAGTACACAAACACACCTATGCTATAGTCAAGGGGGGACTTCTACTCATGGTTTCAGGTGAATGGGACTCTGCCATGGTCTGTATCAAGTCCATTGTCAATGGTTTGGGCTTGAAGGGGGGGTTTGTTGGATATGCAAGCTAGGGTTTAGCACAATCCCTTATAGCATGCAGTGTAGGTTCAGTGGTAAGTCAAGTGGTGCATGGAAAGTTTTGCCTTTATATGTAAGGTATTTTTACAAGCAAAAAATATAGCGTGTTGTTTTTTGTTCCTCTTGCTATGTTGAGCTCTCTCTCTCTCTCTCTTTCTTGTTTCTGTTGCACCTTCTCCTTGCCATGGCACCCCAAAGGCGGCATCCACCATAGGCTGCCTCAACAACCCTTTCTTTCACCTACATAGAGCACCCTATGGCCCTAAATCCACAAGATGTATGTATCCTCATCCATGAAACACCTTTATATATCACCCTCTGGCCCAAAGGCCTTAGGATGTATGTATAGCTCACCAAAAAACACGAATAGATAGTATCCTATGGTCCTAAATCCATAAGCTCCATATATACTTAGCTAGAAACACAAACATATAGCATTCTATGGCCTTTTGTCCGTAGAATGTATATATACTCATCATTAAACACCTACATATAGGGCAAAATCATCACAAGACACCTACATATAGCATCATGTGGCCCTAAGGTCATAAGATGTATACATATTCATTGTGATACAACTGCATATAGCATCCTATGGCCTTACGTCCATAGGATGCTATATACCCATTATGAATCAACTATATGCAGTTCCCTATGGCATCGAGGCCATAGGACGTATATGTACTCAACACACAACACATGCGTAAATCACCATACGAGTTCATAAAATGCATATATACTCAACACAAAACACCTACATAAATCATCCTATGGCCCTAAGGCCATAGGATGTATACATACTCATTGTGAACCACCTACTTATAGCATCCTACGGTCCTAATTCCATAGGATGTATGCATACTCATCGTGAAACACCTACATATAGCATCATATGGCCCTAAGTCCATAGGATGTATACATACTCATTGTGAAACGTCTACATTTAGCATCCTAGTATGGCCCTAAGGACATAGAATGTATATTTACTCATCACACAAAACACCTACATAAAACATCATATGGACTAAAGGCCATAGGATGTATATATACTCATGACAAAATACCTTTATAAAACATCATATGGACTAAAGTCCATAGGATGTATATATACGCAACACATAACACCTACATAAAGCATCCTATGTCCCTAAGGACATTGGATGTATGCATACTCATCATGAACCACCTACATTAAGCATCCTATGGTCCTAAGTCCATAGGATGTATACATACTAATCGTGAACTATTTACATATAGAATCATACAGCCCTAAGGCCATAGGATGTATACATACTCATCATGAAACATCTACAGATAGCATAATATGGCCTTGAATCCATATAATTCAGTATACCCATCATAAAACCACTAAATATAGTGCGCTTTGGCCTGAGGCCATTGGATGTATATTTACTCAACACAAAACACATACATAAATCATCATATGGACTAAAGGCCATAGGATGTATATATAATCATCACAAAATACCTACATAAATAATCCTATGGCCTTAGGGCCATAGAATGTATACATACACGTCATGGACCACCTACATATAGCATCCTATGGTCCTAAGGCCATAGGATTCTATATACCCATCATGAAACAATTTCATATAGTGTCCTATGTCCCTGAGGACATAGGATGTATATATATCCATCAAGAAACAACCACATATAGTGCCCTATGGCCCTAATTCCATAGGATGTATATATACTCATCATGAAACAACCACATCCAGTGCCATGTGGCCCTAAGGCCATGGGATGTATATTTACTCAACACAAAAAACCTACATAAAGCATCATATGGCCCTAAGTCCATAGGATGTATACATGCTCATCATGAAACACCTACATGTAGTACCCTAAGGCCATTGGGTGTATACATACTTATCATGTAACACCTACATATAGCAGCCTATAGCCCTAAGGCCATAAGATGTATACATCCTCATTATGAAACCTCTTCATATAGCACTCTATGACCCTAACACCATAAGAGGTATACATACTTATAGTTGTGAGACACCTACATATATCAACCTATGGCCTAAGTCCATAGGATGTATATTTATTCATCATAAAACACCTACATATAGTCACGGTGAGTTAACCTTGAAGAATCTATATGTACTCTTCATGAAATACCTACATATAGTACCCTATGTCCCTAAGGTCATAAGTTGTCTCTTTGTGATGCTTGTTGGCTTTAAAGGTATCCTTTCACACACCGACATAGAGCAAACTATGGCCCTTATACCATAGGGTATCCTTTTTTCTTGCATCTTGGGAAATGTGGGGCACATATCACACCTACATATAGATATTTTGTGATGGTTTTATTAATAAATATTTGTTGGAACCTTTTTGTAGGTATGGGTTTTAATCAAGATGATAGAGTATGCAAGTTTGTAGCCACAAAAAGGGTTGTCGTTGGGAGTGCATGTCAGACAAACCCAAATGCACATTGTTCTGGCATGCTCATTAGGGAAGGCAATGTATTGGTGTCATTTGATTTGTGGATTCTTTTAACAGTATTGTGAAATGGAATATTGGGTTGCTACAACATATGAATGAGATGCATTACAAAGGGGTTTCTATGTCTGAGGCTCACAAAGGAATGGGAGCATTGGAGGCAAAATATGACGGAATGAGCTATAGGAAGGTTTGGAAGGATAAGAGGGTTCAACTTTGGAATTAAATCAAAACACAAGTAGTAGCCCAAGGGGTTGTCATGTATGTGTGTCCATTTGATTTTATAAACTTTGGTGAGTTAGGTGAAGATAACATTGGTATTGGTATTGAAACATCCTATGCTAGTGAGGCTACTATTTTTGTAGAATTTGATGTATGCAGCATCAATCTAGTTTGTTGTCTTATCAAGAGAGTGACAATTATGGATGGAAAAGGGTTGTTATGATATGAGTACTTAAATGCTATAGATGTGTTACAAGATGCATGCATTGAATCAGCTTGTTTGGTAGAGCCCGTGTTGTGTGTAGGCGGATAAAGTCTCAAATAGAGTCAACAAAGGATGATGAGCTGATTGCATGTTTAAAGGATGAACGTGTAGAATTCACATGATACAACAACAAAGTTGTAGGAATGGGTACTACATCTGGCATAAGTTCTCACAATTGTAAAATGATAGGTTATAATGCATTATACATGATAAAATGGACCAAAAACAGATAGCAATACCTAGATTGAAGGTGAACTCAAAAAACTATGCGATGTATGGTCATTTCTCGCTTAATGGTCTATGGCCTTTAGATCACAATTTGTGTTATGCTTACAAATTTTGGAAAGAATAAAAAACCATGGACTAGGAGATTTATGCCATGATGGTATGCCATGTAGCAATGTAACATTGTTCAATGCATTGAACTCAAGGGCAACTCTAGACCACCAAAACAGAATCATGAAAGAGCATGAGAGAAATGCATCAGCGATAACAACACCATTGGCTATTGAAGGATGTAATGAAGAGATTTCTTACTTACAATCAGTCTCCTCTCAATGTGTTGTGGATACCATGTCCACTCCAATAATTTGAATTTTGCCTGAGAATATTTTGCTACAACTAGATAGTTTGCAGGAGAGAATAAGAATCTATCTTTATTTGCATACTTGTCCTTGCTAGTTAACAAAAGGTGTTTTCAAAACCATGCATTTGGGAATCTTAACAGTTGGTCATACACATGAGGCCATAAAAGCAATGTTTAGTAGGTTCTCAGAGAGATTGCAAATAGGAATGACATTCACTTTTCCACATTTAATGGAACGTTTCCAAAAATGTGAAAGCTCGGCTCCAGAACGTTTTTTGATGACACAAGTTCCTGACTTCAAATCATTTGTTAAAGGATACATGTATGATGGACATGATGCGCTAGTTGGACACTCTAAGACACTTCAATTTTGTTTCTATATGCAATGTGAAATCACAAAAATGTAGTACAAAATTCACCCCAAATCACTTGATTGGATGCCAAGGGAGTCAAGAATTGAGTTGTGGAAAGAAGATGATCAAGGGAAACCAAAATTGCTGGCAGGCTGTCCAGATGCAATACCTATAACAGACTATGTGAAGGATAGTACTTTGGTTATTCAAAGGATTAAGACATATCTTGACTTTTGGAAAAGATATTTCATCTTAATGGGAAAGGACCATGATTCTAAAAACTATATGGATCTAGTTATTCTTTAATGGCAAGACATAACAAGTGAGCTTGAACAATCAATCAATAAACACACTAGTGAATATACATCAATTTGACCAAAGACTATAGGGAATCATTGAATGCAACAGATAGAGTAAGACAGATATGAGTTTCAATTATCACTCTATTGATCCTCAAAGTGCAAGGCCATAGGAAGATTTTAATCCTCAAATTGATGTAAGAAAAGGGGATTTTGTTCCAGAATATGCGATATGGCTAGGAGTTACAAAGTCAGATATTGATGTGTACATCTCATCTCCTAACGACAAGAAGGTTTTCATTAAATAATGGGCACCAAAACATCAAAAAAGAAATCCCTCAATCCAAGAACAGTATGAGGATTGTTGGAGAAAGATTTGGTGCTATATTGTTGACCCAAATCATTGGGAGTGTGTTGATGCAGTTGTGTGGTCATGGACTCCAAGGGGTGGAAGACTTGTAGAAGCAATTCAGATCCCATCCAATGTTGTGGAGAAGGCACAAGCTAGCTTAATAGAATAAAATGAATAGCATTTCATATTCATATCTTGGTGTTTTTATAATTTTTTGTGCCTATGCATACTTTTATGAGGTGTTTATTAACACCAACATGAATATAGACCTTCAATGAAAAAAAAGGGGTTTCTCAACACCACCGTTTTCTTGAGAATCTATCTCTTTGTCTAATGTAGTACAAGGACAACAACAAAACTTATTTTTAGCATTCCCAAATTAAACAAAATATTCCCAGATGAAACGGGAAATAGGACTACATAGGCATTGAAATTAGTCCCAAAGTTGTGGGATTTTCCCGTTTCATCTAAAATGGTGTTCTTTCTTCTCTATCCTCTCCCTCATGTTGTTTAAATATTTAATTTTATTGAAATACTAAGTTTACATGGTGTTTTAATCTTTTGACATTGTAGTTCATTTTTTTGGTGAGTATGTGCGTGTGTCGGGACAAGAAAGTGAGGAGGCTATTTTCAAACTCAGAGAGTTAGTAAGGTATGTCGTATCTTCATTCAACTAAAATTTTCTATGTACACTATATCTTAGTATACTTTTGTGTGTTATCTGGTAGGTTTGTGAGCTCCAAAGAAATTGGAATCGATGACATCCCTACTGTTGAGACGCTTGTCATGGAAACCGTGTGTTCCATTGAGGAAGCATTTCCTGGATCTGTTCTTCTTAGTCAAGTCCACCTCTTGGTTCATGTGGTTGAGGAGATCGCTATATGTGGATTAGTACATGCATAATGGATATTCTTTCCAGAGAGGTTTTTAAATACTCTCAAAGATTTTTTGCGACTACAGGCCCATGCATGATAGAAGGATGGATCATGCAAGAGGTATTTGTTTACATTTTAGAGTATTTGGCACAAATAGATTCCTCAATGTCTTGCATGTGGTTGGATGAGAGAGATGCAAGGATGAATTCACATCTACCAAGTGAAAAGGGGAGCTTATTTAGCATGGATATGGATCTATGACGAGTCGTCAAAACAACTTTTGCCGTCAATGCAAAGGTTATGACCAAGTGGGTGGACTTGTGGACAATGGGAAAGTCAAGGGTTTGCAAGAGAGGGAAGCATGGAAGCAGACTCATGGAAGTAGGAGGCACCCTTGGGGGGTGGGGGGGGTTACTATATGTAAAATCTATATATCACGTGCGTTCAAGGAGTAGTTATAAGACCCCTTGGGTGTGAATTTTTTACCAATAAAAGGGACCCTTTCCCTATTCAATCTATACATTTTTTTGCAAGATCTTTTTTTCAACACCCTTTTGTATGTGAAAATGTGAGAAAATATAGAATAAAATAATCCCTACTATTGAACCCACATGATAGGCATGTTTTATCATAGTGACCCCCCCCCTAAGAGGGCACCTCCAGTTCCTCAACACCTTGCATGTTTCTTGGATCTCATTAGTGCCGAGTGGATCCATGAGAGAATGACCAAAGCAAAGGGACATGGAGAGACATCACCACAAACAATGGGAGTATGCACGAGGTTGTGTACCAAAGGTATATACAATACTCAAATATATAGTACTCATTCTCTTTGATTTATCTTTGTAATTGATTGTATAATTTTTTTCTCTTGTATAGTTTTGTTCCTTTAACTCTATGTGGTCAAAGGGAAGCCACTTTTGTGCACACCACATTGATGAGAAACCACCATGGATTGTGGTGTCATGGGAAACTTTGACACAAATGGTGATGAAGCTAGGTATCGTGGGACTGTTGAAAGGATATTGAAGGTTGATTTTAGAACCTTTCATACCTTCATCTTCAAGTGAAAGTGGCTTGAAAATGTGTCTAAACGACATGAGAATTGGCTCTACATGGTCGACTCTAGTGTATATCACACGGGAAGGTATGCCAACTTTGTTTTGCCATTTAATTGTGAGCAAGTGAGTGTAAACCTTCTATACCCTTATTTTCTTGTAACATAATATCAATGTCACTCATTTATGTTTTCTTTTCTATAGATCATCTATATCCCATCAATCCATCAACTAAAACTTTGGTTCATAGCTCCCGTAACACCTCGAGGAAGAACCATTTTTTCCACTAAGGAGGAGGAGACCATCTTCGACCCTCTTCCACCTACTAATGAAGTGGAGACCACCATCTTTGGCCCTTTTCCACCTACTACTAATGAAGTGGAGACCATCTTTGACCCTCTTCCACCCAGTAATGAAGTGGAGACCATCTTCGACCTCTTCCACCTACTACTTTGGATGAGGATGAGACAGGGGACAGAAAGATGGATGATGTGAGTCCAAAAGCAATCAATCCTAGCGAGGATGCTTTCCATGATGACGATGATAAGATGGAAGATGACGAGTTTGAGGATGATGAAGCTAGAAGATCCACAAATAACAATTCAATTTCTGTCTTTATTACTTCGGGAGCCATGGGTTTAGATATAGATTAAGCTACTGGTAGAGATCTTTTCGAAGATGATTTATAAACATTTTGTATATACAATTCTATGAAAAGTTTTTTTGCGTTGCCCATTTATGGATTTCTTTCTCTCTCTCTCTCTCTCTCTCTCTCTCTCTCTCTCTCTCTCTCTCTCTCTCTCTCTCTCTCTCTCTCTCTCTCTCTCTCTCTCTCTCTCTCTCTCTCTCTCTCTAAAGAAGTGGTTTGGGAGATGGGATGCATTACACTTGCTACATGATGCTTCAATTGACTCTCAAGTGAATGAAGCTTTTCTACAACACCAATGTATTACGGCTTGGGAGAAATCCGGTGGGTCACGCTTCATACATTACACCACCTATATTGCCCCCAACTACAAAACCATGTTCTTCGCTGAGAGAGGAAATCGTACTCACACTTACATGCTTGAGCCTATTCCCTTGTCCGCGATACGCACTATCGCAGCAATTCGGCTTAGCTCCCATTTCCTTCGATGCGAGATAGGGCGTTGGGGCAATGGAGAAGAGTCAAGTCGATTGTGCACATTATGCTCACTACAAGTTCGAGAGTCTGAGTACCACACACTACTAGAGTGCTCAGCTTTTGATCACATCCGAACTTGCTTCTCTCACATTTTCAGCCATAACTCAGACCTACACACTTTCCTCTCCCAGCCAAAGTGTGGGCTCTCCATTGCGACTCTCATCACTACAATTTTGGAGCATCGAGAGTCACTCATCAGCCATACACATACTACATCACATGTAACTTTGGTCCCATAGGTCATATTTGACCTCCGAGGACGATAATAAAATCTATCTATCTATCTCTCTCTCTCTCTCTCTCTCTCTCTCTCTCTCTCTCTCTCTCTCTCTCTCTCTCTCTCTCTCTCTCTCTCTCTCTCTCTCTCTCATTTTGTCAAGCATGCCTCCTCCCATTTGCAAGGGAATGAAAATTGAAAAATGCGGGTTCCAAAGGGACACTCAGCAAAAAACACAAGGATTACTTCAAGGCAAGGATGCTTTGTTGAACGAGGGGCTTTCTAGTTCATCACAAAAGCAAGCCATCCCCAATTATTGCTATAACACGATGAATCAGCTACCTCAATTTGTGAGAGCCAATCCAAAACATGATGGATGGATGTCATGGAGATCGCTCCTATGGATGTATGCAAAGCCCAAGAAAGTAGTACCCGTGCCTTGACAGAAGATGTCATCCATGTTTGGCTTCTCATCTCTGAAGGTACTTGCTTTACATGGAGGTGCATGTGGCAACTCTAGGATGGAGCTGCCTCTTTGTAGTTTCATGTTTATCGACATAGCCATTTTTTCATATTTAAATATCATTTTTTTAATTTTTCAAATTTTAAATAATGTTCTTTAATTTTTATTCACAAGCAAAACAAAGAAAAATACCAAAATTTGAATATTTAAGTGCTAAAGCGAGGTTTTATAATATGAGCAAAAATTTTATGGGAAATAGCCGTGGCAATACACACGGTAATAAGAGCAGTAATATACGTGATAATATTTGAAATACAAAAAAATGTCCTCTTGCATCCCCCTCTCTCTTCTTTGGCTAGCCCATTTTGGACTCTCTCTCTCTCTCTCTCTCTCTCTCTACAAAACGTGGTTAAAGATCGTGGTAAACTTTTGAGATTTTTATAGTGCCCAAATTTGCCAATATCAATGTGTCACCTAAAAATAATACCATCTTGAACACCAATTGCCTTTTAGAAAGTCAAATTGTAGACCACACTATGTCCAAGAATCCCCATTTGTGGACTGTGAACACATCACCTCCAAATATTCCTAGATAATGAACTTTGAAACACATTTTGTCCATAATCTGGCCACAACAATGAATTGGTGCACTCAACCATAGTGTTTTAGATACGTCTGAATAGCTCCTTGCCAGATGCATATGCCTCGAACTCTGACCCATGAGTTCAAACACTTAAAATTTGAACTCAAACACAAGGGTCCAAATCATTTATAGTGAGCACTATTTTCCCCTCTCTCCTACTCTCAAGCTTCTTATGCATTGAAGCTACTGGTAGAACTCTGTCATCTATGTCCACTGTGGTCACCACCATGTGTGCCATTTTGATCTCCTGTGTCAAATCTTTATCACCGTTATCTCTATCTAGCTTCCCTTTTCTTTGTCTTTTTGTGAGTTTCTACATTTGCCTTTGGCTTTTCATTCCCAAGCCCCAAGACAACCAAAGCATGTTATGCATTTATAACAAAAATTCTTGGACCTCGTGGGTACCAAGCTTGTAGGGTTCAACGTTTAGTACCCCCCTATATAACGTGTGTTTGTGAGGCATTAAAAAGACCCCTCTTTTAACACGTTGGTGCAGCTAGATTTGGTCGGCCCAAGGAGAGTTCAAAAGCCGGTACATGGAGGTTCACAAGCAGGTAGCAAAATGCTTGAGCAAGTGCTAGATGCAGAGAACAAAAGATGTCATCAAGAATTGTATGCCGAATGTGTTTTTTAGCAGATCAAGCATGGTTTTTTGACTCAGCTACTCGAAGTGCCCAAAGGACACCGCCTATCAATGTTTTTGCGGCTCTTGATGCTTTTTGTAGCATGTTTTTAATAGCTCTACATTTGAAACGATGTGACCATCAGATTGAAGTTGACTACCAATTATCAATCGAGATCGTTACAAAGACCTGTCATGTGTAAGATGACGAGATTACAAAGTACGTTGGTAGAAATGTTTGAAGGTCACAAGGATTGTGTAGCCAATTTGTGCTTTACCAAGGAGCAGGTGTTGCAGGCACAGAACTGGCCTGAGGAGGGACTCCTGCAGGTTGGCAAGTGCCGGGATTAGGAGGGTGCAGAGCCGAGGGTTGCGGCCAGTGAGGGGAGGTGGGGATTGAAGGCGGCCAGTGGCTCATGTAGAAAATAGGGAAGTCCGTAAGCAGACAGGGGCTTGCCAGTTGCAAGGGCGACCTGTGCAGGAACTTGGAGGGCTGAAAACGAAGCTGCAGGCAAGCATGAGGGGATTGGAGGCCGCAAGGGTGCTGGTCATGAACAAGGCAAGAGGAGAATGGATCTAATAGAGGAAAGAAGGGCTACCAGGAGTGTCGTTTGTATGGAGCAAGGCCGACAAGGGCCAAGTGCCAGAGGGTGGAGAGCTGGCGTATAGTAAGGCAGGGACCATTTGCAGGTGAGTGAGAGAGGTGAGATTGGGGATGCATGAGCACATAGGGTTGAGGTATTGAGGATTCAAGGCCGCTATAGGAGCTATTAGTGGCTGGACACACTCAACGGAGAGTGATTGCCTGGCAAGATACTAATTTCCTTTGTAATCATTCCTTAATTGAGAAGAAACCGTCATTTCACCTTTGTAAATAGTGGGGCTTGCAAAAGCTTCCAAATTGTATCCCATTTTTGACATTTAGACTTAGTAAATGGTTAAATTGGAACATTAGGGTTTGACATTGTAAGGTATTTATACCGCTTTTGACCTTAATGCAAAAAACCTTTTGTCATTTTTATAAGTTTGTTTGTGTGAGTTGAGCGTACTCTGTGTACGAGAGAGAGTGAGAGTTTATCTTGACACGACGCGCACACTGGTGGTCGAAATCGACTGCGGAGAAGTGTAGCGTGTTGCCCCTAGAGAGAGCTACGCGTCAACACCTACATTGCAGGTGTAAGGCCCGGCTTTGCGAGATCGATCCACAAGCTATTTCTAGTGATTCGGTGAGCATATGATGTCTATTTTCGCATTTCAGCATATCCACGTGTTCGTAATGAGTAGAGCTACGCATTAGGCATGTTAGATTCAGAAAACGTCGACCTGTAAATTTTGACCAGACATCCTACGCGATTCTGCACCGGGTGTTTAGGGTTGGGGTTTTGGGTCATGGACCTTAGGGAGAGCGACCTATTGGTGTTAATAGGATTTTCCTCAAGTTTCGTAGCATTTCGAGAACGTTTGATGGGTATTTGTCTCTTGAAAGCGTTGTAGGAAATCTCCTCTTGTGTACTCTTGAAGGCTGTAACTTAGACATTGGGTAGAGACCTCTGTAGGAAGTAGTCAATAGTCTGTTGAGTGTAGGTTGCACCCTATGCTTGCTTCCACACGCTGCGGGTTGAGCTTCGTCCTTAGCTGACAAATCTTGTTAGGTGAGTTCTCGCTGTGCTGACGTCCGTCGCGGCGTCTCCGCCAACATTGGTGCCGCTACCGGGGACGAAACCCCTAGGTAGGTGACTGAGACTAGTCCTTGAGGATAGGGATTCTTTGGCTTGCCAGAGTCTTATTTTACATTTAGATAGGATCAGAGGGTGGTGGACTCTCTAGGTCTCAGGAGGAGTCTAGGGAGCGAGTATCTAGCCTAGATCCTTCGACTTAGGTAGTATTAGGTAGGAGAGTAGGAGTTGGAGTGGTAGAGGCGGTGAAAGGATAGCTTGAGAGTCCGGGGAGGCCAGGAAGCAACCGAGACACCAAAATCACCATCTCACATGATAAGCAGAAGTAGGGTAAGTAGGACATCATGATTTATGATCTGGAGCACTTCATGCATGTTATATTTGCTGTTAGGCTCATCAAAGAGCTGTAAAAGACGGAAAAGAGTGTTTAGAAGCTGAATTGAAGTTCAGCATGGTTAGGGCAAAAAAAAGAGCTATGGATTGTGGAGCTTCACATTGTGGGAGCTTAAAAAGAGAGGAATGCATCTTAGAAAGATCTATTGAGGACAAGGATTACATTCCGGAACCTTTTCCCAAAGATGCCTTAGAACCTCTAGAATGGGAACACATACTAGCAACATTAGATGTCTGTACCATTACAGATAGCCCAACGACAAAATTTTGCGATAAGGATGGCTATGATGTGCTACCCTATTACATGGTAAACCTTATACCAGCAGGAGATGAGTATGTAGACTCACCAGAACAAGAAGAGTTTTATGACTCCTCTGAGTATCTGGAACTAAGTCCCCATGCAGATAAGGAGTGTTCAGACAGCTCGAGCGAGAGTAGGGAAACAACTGCAGATATCATATTTTATGATTTTTCAAATCAACACCCTAGACATCAGGAACGCTATAGAAAAAAAGAACAAAAAACAAAATTAGAGAGAACCTGATGCCCAGGATAAAAGATAAAACTCACTATCTAATGCTTGTGAAGGCAGAGGATTGGGTAAACGACCAAATATTAGGAAGATTCTCAAGAGTTCAAAGGGAAAGGACACATGAGGAAATAAAACAAGCACGGAAGACTAAAATAGAAACAAAATCAAGAAAATCTCAACAATCAAAACAGAAAAAGACAAAAGATCCAGAGTGGACCAAAATGGAGCGTAAAAATAAATACCAAGAACTAAAACGGTCATTATGAGAGGTATGGACTACTGAGGGAGAAAGTGACGGTAAGGAGGATTCAGAAAAAGGAAACATGAATGTACCATCCCACTATCGAAAATTCACCATCCAAGACAGAAAAATCATAATGACACCACCAACAAGGGAAAGAATAAACCAGGAATCTTATGATGGGCCAGAAAATGCAAAACGGATAGACCTTGCTGCGCCAGGCGAAGAGCCTCAGCCTGTCTATATAGCAATTGATTTAGAGCCTGAAGAAGAAGAAAGGCTAACACAACTTCTCAAGAAGTATAAAGATGTGTTTGCATGGTCCTACAAAGACCTCAAAGGAGTTGATCCATCGATATGCCAACATACAATTCCTTTGAAATCAGATGCCAAACCTAGCAAACAGCGTCCTTACACAAATAATGACACATTCACTAAACGAATCAAAGAAGAGAATGACAAGCTGATGGATGCTGAATTCATCTATGGAATCGAGCATACAGATTGGGTGTCACCCATTGTGGTTGTCCCCAAAAAGAACGGAAAGTTGCGTGTGTGTGTGTGTGTGTGTGTGTGTGTGTGTGTGTGTGTGTGTGTGTGTGTGTGTGTGTGTGTGTGTGTGTGTGTGTGTGTGTGTGAACCTCAAAAAAGTGAACCCAGCCACAATAAGGGATAATTATCCCTTGCCGATCACAGAACATGTGCTTGAGAGGGTGACAGGAAAACGGGCCTATTCCTTTTTAGATGGGTTTTTGTTGAGATAGGCATGGGACATCCCTCTACACCTCATTTCAGTTGATGTTGACACCTTAGTATATTTGCTGTAAACACAAGAATGAGCCAAGTCTACCAACCGTGTAATATCAAGGCCTATAAATAAAACCTTGTGCTGTACATAAATATATGCTATGCAATATGATATCCTACTTTTGTGTGTACATCAATTTGTTCCTTAATTGGTCGTGTACCTTTTATTAAGTGTGTGTAGCTCACCGTGTAACAATGGAGTCTTTCACCTTTGAGCCTCCTTGAGCTCCCTTCCCCTCCCGATCCTTACAACTGGTATCAGAGCCAATTAGCACTATTGCTAGATTAGCAATCTCAGGCACATTTTATAGATATCCAATTTGCGCACTCTCTACCAATTACACAGTCGATTAGAAGCTGATTAAGAGCTGAAAACAGTATTTAATCGACTGAAATCAGCTCACTCGTGCGGAATCGAGTTGATCGGAAGCTGGCGATCTTCTTTTCTCAAAAGGGCACTTCATTTTGCAGCTCATGGAAAATCAAGCAATCTGAGGAGCAGTCGATTGCCAGTAAAGCCAACAAATAGCGAGCCACGGAGTGTGTAGCTGCAGCAAGAAATTGGGCTACAATCCGTGAGCAAAAACACACTAAGCGAGCCTTGAAGGCTTGGGAGCTCTCCAGCAAGCAATCGAAAACAGCACTGAGTGTAGACAAGGCCACGACATCAATTGAGCAACTCGAGCAAGAGCTTGATTGTTTCACACAAAAACAAGCTGCAGCGCTGGCCTTATACATTCACTCAATGCAAGGTAATTACTCGGAAGCTCTATTGCAGTGCTATCTTCATCACACACACACACATAGTCTCTCACTTGCGGCCGCTCAAGGCTCTCCTCTAGCAGCCCCTATCCAAATCGAACCTCACGGATGTAAGCACAACAGCAGGGCGAACTTAGTTGAAGCCTCAAACCGCTCAATAGCTGAAGAATGCCATTGAACCTTCTTGGACAGTATCTGCTCGCCTTTGTTACTTGCTCTTGTTTGAATTCATCAACTCCGTGTAAAAATTTGAAAAGGTGAACTTTGTTTGCAAACCGCCACCCACGCCTTGGCTCACTTATCCCCTTAAGTAGCGTGTCCCACATGCATTGTGCATTACAAAGTCTTTTGCAAAGAGAATCCTCATCTTGTGGGCAGCTCGACAAACTCCGCAACATAGCAACAAGCGACAAGTTTCTTTTGTACAAAGTTTTTTTTTTAAGCTTTTGTAAATTGCCTACAAGGAGCTAGTGCAAAGCAGATATTCAAAGCTTTCCGTTCGACTTCAAGGCTAAACCTTCTTTGTTTGTGAAGAGGAACTTTGCAAATCCTACTTGCAAAGAGTGACTTCGCAAGTTAAGCATAATCCGGCATTCATATTGCCTCATGTAAAGGGCAAGACACTGCCATAGAGATAGTACCTCTATCGGTAAGACCGAGACCCTCTGCGTTTGGAACCACTTTACATCATGGGAGAGAAAGGGATTGAAAAATTCAATGGAGACGGTTTCCACACTTGGCAGACCAAGCTGCGAGGATATCTTATGAAAAATCAACTATGGTCTGTTGTAAAACCGAGAATAAGCAAACCATCCACTTCTGTTGAAGGCACTCTCACTAGAGCCCAAATCGCACAAGCACAAGCTAAAGATGAAGAGGCACTCGGCATAATTATCACATCACTGCATGATAATTATGTGCATTTTACAGATAGTTGTACCACTGCAATCCAAGCATGGGATATTTTGGAACATAACTTCGGTGCTAAACAAAAGCAAAGTAAGAGAAAAATCTTTACAAACTTACTGTGCTTCAAGAGGAGGATGTTTCAAGCCTCGTTAATAGACTAATGAGCATAATCACGCAGCTCACTTACATTCAGTGCCAAGTCCCGGAAGAAGATCAAGTCGTTGTGCTGCTAAGTGCTCTACCTGAAAGTTTTGACAACATAGTAAGTCTTAGAGCAAAAGGAAACCATACCTTCTCTGCAATATGTTATAGGGGCAATCCATGAAGAAGAAAAGAAAAATAAGAAGAAATCTGAATCAGTGGGAGGAGCTTATTTTACATCATCATCATCATCATCTAGGGCGTCATCATCATTACCTAGATTAAATAACAAGAAGTGTTATGAGTGTGGCAAGCATGGACACTTCTCCAAGGACTGCTACAAGAACAAATATTGTAGCAATTGCGGCATCAAAGGTCATCCACCATCAAAGTGCCAAGGAAGCAACAAAAATAGAGTCAATCTTACAGAAGGAAAGGACGGAGATACAGCTGAACAGGTAGAGAATTATCTCCATGTGTGTGCCGCCCCCAACTACTTTTGCGAATATACTGATGTACTTAAAATGGATAGTCTTCCACCTTCTCTGTTTAAGGGGAGGACTTCTTAGTCTGTGTGACACCATGTAATGAGACCACTCAGTCTGTGTGACTATAGTCTGTGCGACTACCTCGGTCTGTGTGACCATTAGCTTGTGTGGCTTTAGGTCTCGATTCAGCTTCATTCAGTATAGTCCATGCCTAAGGGGGGGATTGTTGAGATAGGCATGGGACATCCCTCTACACCTCATTTCAGTTGATGTTGACACCTTAGTATATTTGTTGTAAACACAAGAATGAGCCAAGTCTACCAAATGTGTAATATCAAGGCCTATAAATAAAGCCTTGTGCTGTACATAAATATATGCTATGCAATATGATATCCTACTTTTGTGTGTACATCAATTTGTCCCTTTAGTGGTCGTGTACCTTTTATTAAGTGTGTGTAGCTCATTGTGTAACAATGGAGTCTTTCACCTTTGAGCCTCCTTGAGCTCCCTTCCCCTCCCGATCCTTACAGTTTTCTGGGTATAACCAATTGGCAATTGCAATAGAGGATCAACACAAAACAGCATTTGCCACAGAGTGGGGAATATATGCGTATAGAGTTATGCCTTTTGGCCTAACCAATGCCCCAGCTACTTCCAAAGGTTAATGACTCATGCGTTCAAAGAATACCTGAAAATATTCTTAGAAATATATATGGACGATCTCTATGTCCACTCTCTTATACGAGAAGAACATATTGACCATTTACAAAAGGTATTTGAGAAGTGCAAAACATATAGAATCTGTCTGAACCAGGAAAAGTGCATTTTTTGTTGAGATGTCGAGCTCTACATCTTGAGCTGACATCCACTACGAGTCTTGGCCGCTTACGGCATTTACTCACTGGCGCGTTAGGTGACCGACACGGAGGATCTCTGCCAGTGATTCTACAGTTGGACTACACTTATAGTGCCAGCCTAGTACGCTTCTAGCGAGTTCACACTTAGTGACCGCATGTACATATGTGCTACTTTTCAGTTTTAGCACTTAATCATTTTGTACTCTCTTTTCTAAGAGAAGAAGAAGAAGCTTTCCATCTTTGTGTGCTTAGTGCTTTTCTTGTGTAGCTCTCTTGCATCCTCTTTCTTTACATGGTATCAGAGCCTGGTGCAGGCAAGAGAGTCTAAGAGAGCAAGAGCATCACAATCCCTTTGTTCGCAATCCACAGAGATTTACTATACAAGTACACAGAGATTTACTGTACAAGTACAGTGGTTGTATGTACGCTTGATTGTGGACACTCGTTGAGTGTAGAAAGCGTTACAGGTACCACGATAGCAGGTTTTTGCAGATTGCAGCTATTTTGTCTTGGTGCTTCAAGATGTCTGACGGTTTCAGTCAGATTGTCACTGAGAAGCTTGAGAAAAATAACTACCCTGCATGGAAGTTCAGAATAACAAATTTCCTAAAAGGAAAAGGTTATTGGGACTATGTAGAAGGAGACAATGAAAAGGAACCAGAGATTCCCGAGGAAAATGCTACAGCAGAACAAAGAAAAGCTTTGAGGGACTGGCAACAAGGCCAGAGCAAAGTGTTGGAATCAGGGTTGGAAACTGAGGAGACTGAAACTCAAAAATGCGTGATTGCAAATGCATAGTGGATGAGGTTTCCATCCAAGATATAAGTGACAAAAGTGATGAAGAGTTCCAAGATTCATGGGATGAGTATTTAGAGAATGGCCCTGAGGATGAGCTATCAAGTGACTCTAGAAATAAGATTAAGCCAAATCAACATGAGGCAATCTACTATGATTTCCACAACATAAAATCAAGAAGACATCAGAGATATCGAACAAAACGAGTGCAAAAACAAAACTTCTACTAGGACTAATCCAAAGAAACAAAGCAAAGGAAAACCAAAAGGCAAAGTTAAAACATCATTAAAAATGTCCACAATAGAGCAAAAATTTGAATATCAAAATTTGAAGAAAACCCTAGAAGAAGTTTGGACAACAAAAATGCAGAGTGAAGAGGGATCAGACACAAACAAACTTGATGCATCTTCTCACTACAAAAAGTACACTATACAAGAGAAACGAATCAATGAGGGAACTCAGAGAGACGGGGACATCCTATGATGGGCTTAAGAATGCCAAGCAGATTGATGTAGTTGAAGTGAGAGAAGAACCAAAACTGGCATATTTTGCCACAAACCTCATTGAGGAGGAAGAATAGCTATTAATAGCTACTCTCAAACAGTATAGAGATGTATTTGCATGGCCTTACAAAGACCTTAAGGGAGTTGATCCCAGCATTTTCAAACATACAATACCCCTTAAGAGTGATGCCAAACCTCACAAACAACATTTCTATATGTACAATGAAACATTTGCCAAAAAGATAAAAGAGGAGATAGACAATCTTAAGGAAGTTGAGTTTATCTATGCGATTAAACACATAGATTGGGTGTCACCAAATGTGGTTGTACCCAAGAACAATGAAAATTTGTGAGTTTGTGTAAATCTCAAAGAGGTAAATGCTTCCACCATTAAAGATAACTATCCCTATTTCTAACCATGTGATTGAGAGAGTTGTGGGCAAGAAATCTTATAGCTTTCTTGATTGCTTTTTAGGCTACAATCTTCTTTCCATAAAGCCAAAGGATCAGCATAAGATGTCTTTTGCATAGAATGGAACATAATTTATTATAAGGTAATGCCTTTTGGCTTGGCCAATGCATCCGTCACATTCCAAAGGCTAATGAGTCATGCGTTCAAAAAGTATTTAAGATATTCTTGGAAATTTACATGGACGACTTATGTGTGCACTCTCTCTTGAGAAACAATCACATAGAGCATCTAAAGAAAGTATTTGAGAAGGCATGACTTATTGTATCTACTTGAATCTTGAGAAATGTGTCTTCATGGTAAGATAGGGGAATATTTTAGCCCATATTGTGTCCAAAAAT
The DNA here is from genome assembly GCF_014529385.1 of Adiantum capillus-veneris. Taxonomy (NCBI): domain Eukaryota; kingdom Viridiplantae; phylum Streptophyta; class Polypodiopsida; order Polypodiales; family Pteridaceae; genus Adiantum; species Adiantum capillus-veneris. Next base: position 37,116,817 of record NC_140945.1, on the reverse strand, counting down.
GACATTTCTATAGATCTTAAGAAGCTACAAGTAATTATTTCTCTACTAAGACCCACAAAAGTGAGAGAGGTACAAGCCTTTATGGGCCATTGTGATTACCATAGAAGGTTTATTTATATGTATACAGTCAGTGTGTGCAAAACCTCTCTATGCTCTCGTCACGAAATTTGAGTGGGCCGAAGAGTGCAAAAGTACATTCCAACAATTGAAATAAATATTTATTTTTGCTACAATTCTAAAGGCTCTTGATTGGAATGGGATATTTCATGTCCACATTGATGCATTAGCATATGCAATTGGATGCATTCTAGCACAACTTGGAGAGAGCAATATGTATTTTTCCATCTGTTACTCTAGCAAACAACTTACTAGTGTGGAAAGAAATTACATGACCACAGAAAGGATATGGTTAGGAATGATCTATGCCATGAAAAAATTTAGACACTACCTTCTTGAAAATAAATTTGTATTCTTTAAAAAATCATCAATAACTCTTATACTTGGTGAAAAAACCATGCAATACAAGACATATTATTTGATGATTTACCATATTGCTTGAGTTTGACTCCATTGTTGTAGTCAAGAAAGGGACTACACATTAAAGGGCTAAGCATATGTCTAGATTGACTCATAGGGAATCACTGCAAGGAGATGAGGATAACCTTCCCAGCTCCTATCTATTCAATATTGAGATGTTACAAAGGTGGAGTGAACATGTCATTCCTTTGCTCACCATGCAAGTTGAAAGAAATCCATTAGCGATTGAGTAGATGTGAACACTTGTGCTGATAGATGGAAGGCTATATAAGCAAGATAATGATGGAATATTGAGGCTACGTATGGAGTCAACAGAATAGAATGTTTACTTGAGCAAAGCTCATTTGAAAACGACGAGGATTCAGAATGGTAAAATGCAAGCATTTTAGTGATTGAGAAGACTTGGATTGTGCTTGCCTAATTGTTGAGATGTCGAGCTCTACATCTTGAGTTGGCATCCAATACGGGTCTTGGCCGCTTACGGCATTTACTCACTGGCGCGTTAGGTGACTGACACGGAGGATATCTGCCAGTGATTCTACAGTTGGACTACACTTATAGTGCTAGCCTAGTACGCTTCTAGCGAGTTCACACTTAGTGACCGCATGTATATATGTGCTACTTTTTAGCTTTAGCACTTAGTCATTTTGTACTTTCTTTTCCAAGAAGAAGAAGAAGCTTTCCATCTCTGTGTGCTTTGTGCTTGTCTTGTGTAGCTCTCTTGCATCCTCATTCTTTACATGGTATCAGAGCTTGGTGCAGGCAAGAGAGGCTAAGAGAGCAAGAGTATCACAATCTCTTCATTTCTGAACAGGTCTCCAAAGTGCAGTACACAGAGATTTACTGTACAAGTACAGTGGTTGTATGTACGCTTGATTGTGGACACTCGTTGAGTGTAGAAAGCATTACAGGTACCACGATAGCAGGTTCAGCAGATTTGCAGGTTTTTGCAAATTGCAGCTATTTTGTCTTAATGCTTCAAGATGTCTGACGGTTTCAGTCAGATTGTCACTAAGAAGCTTGAGAAAAATAACTACCCTGCATGGAAGTTCAGAATAACAAATTTCCTAAAAGGAAAAGGTTATTGGGACTATGTAGAAGGAGACAATGAAAAGGAACCAGAGATTCCCGAGGCAAATGCTACAGCAGAACAAAGAAAATCTTTGAGGGACTGGCAACAAGGCCAGAGAAAAGTGATGTATTGGCTTGCAACAAGGCCAGAGAAAAGTGATGTATTGGCTTTCTATGAGCATCACAGATGGCATGATGGGCTATCTATAGGATGCTGAAACCCGCGCCATTGCATGGAAAAACTTAGGTAGAGTGTTCGAGGTGAACACCAAGGCCAGGAAGCTTCAACTAAAGTTGGAGCTAAATTAAGTTAAGAGGAACAACCTCTGATCCATCAATGATTATGCCTTGAAGATCAAGAGTATCATTGAGGCTCTTGGATCTATTAAAGTCTCAGTGGAAGACGATGACATTGTCCGTGCATGCTTGGATGGTCTAGGAAATGAGTATGTACATTTCAAGTCTTCCATGAATACAAGAGACGACATCCCCGTGTTCCAAGATTTGATTTCTATGCTTATTCTTGAGGAGAAGAACCTTAGTCTTGACACATCTTCTTCTCATGGCAGAAATAATTCTGAATAGGCCTTCTATTCTAACTCCAACAGAGGTAGAGGTCGTGGTTGCGTCCCAAGTGGTTGCAGGGGCCAATTTTGAGAAGGTCAATCAAATCAAAACAATACAGGTGGTAGGGGAAACCAGTCTCAAGGCAGGGGGAGTCAAAGAGGTCGTGGTGCGGGATCAAGCAAGCAGCAACATACTGCAGATAGCAGAGAATGTTGGACTTGTGGTGAAAAAGGTCACATGGAGTGGGAGAGTACTTCTCCAACAATTTTTCAGATTTTCTGCGAATGCATGGTATACGCAGGCAGTTTACATGCAGATATACTCCACAGCAGAATGGGGTCGCAGAAAGGAAGAACAGGCACATTGCAGAGGTTGCACGTGCATTGATGAATGAGAAGAACATGCCCCATCATTTCTGGGCTGAAGTTGTAAATACAGTTGTGTACATTATGAACAGGACACCCACAGCTACGGTGCATGATGTAACACCTGAGGAAAAGTTTACAGATACAAAGCCTGATTTGGCACACTTGAAAGTGTTTGGCTGCATAGCTTACGTGCATGTACCAAATGAGTTGCGTAGGAAATTGGATCCTAAAGTAGAGAAATTTATTCTTGTGGGATATTCCCTTGAACAAAAGGGGTACAGGTGCTACAATCCTACTACACAAGAATTACGAGTGAGCAGAGATGTAGTATTTGATGAGATGAGCAGCTGGTACAGTAATGCATGAGAGAGAGAGAGAAAGAACACACATGATGTGGATGGGGACACTGTGAAGTGGCAGCTCCCCCTATACAGTATACTCACCATAAGTATAGGGTAACATTGGGCGGGGGCCCATGACATGGGCGACCGGTCAAGGCACATAGGCCTTAACCCCAACAGTAAATGGGTATATAAAACCAAGCATAAGGCTGATGGTAACATTGAGCATCACAAGGCAAGGCTGGTCGCAAAGGGTTATGCACAGACGTATGGCATAGACTATGAGGAGACCTTTGCTCCAGTGGCAAAGATGACAACTGTGAGAGCTCTCATAGCAATGGCTGCATCTAGAGGATGGATTATGCATCAACTGGATGTAAAGAATTCCTTCTTGAATGATGAGTTGCAAGAGGAAGTGTAAATGGATCAACCACCTGGTTATGTCGATCCAGGTTACCCAGATTATGTATGCAGGCTTCTCAAAGCTTTGTATGGTTTGAAGCAGGGCTCTAGAGCATGGTATGACAGGATTGCCACGTATCTTGTCAGTATTGGTTTTAGGAGAGCTCATGCTGATCATTCACTTATGTACGTGAGAGTGATATGGGGATTGTGTTCATTACCATATATGTAGATGACCTTATTATTGTGGGTGACAATGCTATAGAGATTGACCATGTAAAGGGTCTTCTCAAACAGGAGTTTGAAATGAAAGATTTGGGTGAGTTGTGCTACTTTCTTGGCATTGAGGTGATCAGGACTCCAGAGGGTGTATGGCTGTCAACAGAGACAGTATGCTTTGGACATGTTGTCAAAGTATGGTATGGCTGATTGTAAGCCAATTTCTATTCCCTTGGATGTGAATGCATAGCTGAGTGCAGAGACGGGTGATGTTGTTGAGGATGTCAAGATGTATAGGAAGATTGTGGGTAGTCTAATCTACTTAACTATCATGAGGCCAGACTTGAGCTACACAGTAGGCTTGGAGATTCAATTCATGCATCTTTCGAGGAAGCCACATTTGGATGGAGTACGACGCACACTTCGGTACGTGCAAGGGACTCTTGACTACGCATTGTTCTATGCAGCAGATGCGCCATTAGCATTGTATGGGTATACATATGCAGATTAGGCAGGTAGCATTGTTGATAGGAGATATACGAGTGGATTCAATATCTCTTTTGGGAGTGCTGCTGTTACTTGGAGCAGCAAAAGCAGCCTACGGTTGCTTTATCGAGCACAGAGACCAAGTACAGAGGTGCAGCAGTTGCAACGTGCGACGTAGCTTGGCTACGCACATTACTTGAGGACTTAGGAGTGTAGGTGGACCAGCAGATTGTCATCCATTGTGACAACCTCAGAAGCATGCAGTTGGCTAGGAACCCAGTGTTCCATGCCAGGACCAAGCACATAGAGATCCATTACCACTACGTTCGAGAGCGAGTGTTGGCGGGCGACATCGACTTGGTCTACGTCAGCATAGAGGAGCAGATAGCGGATATCTTTACCAAGGCCCTCGGAGCTGAGAAGCTTCGACATTTCCGGACTATGCTTGGACTCTGTGACATGCAGAGCTGGAGGGGGAGTGTTGAGATGTTGAGCTCTACATCTTGAGATGGCATACACAACGGGTCTTGGCCGCTTACGGCATTTACTCACTGGCACGCTAGGTGACTGACACGGAGGATCTCTGCCAGTGATTCTACAACTAGACTACACTTATAGTGCCAGCCTAGTACGCTTCTAGCGAGTTCACACTTAGTGACCACATGTACATATGTGCTACTTTTCAGCTTTAGCACTTAGTCATTTTGTACTCTCTTTTCCAAGAAGAAGAAGAAGCTTTCCATCTCTGTGTGCTTTGTGCTTGTCTTGTGTAGCTCTCTTGCATCCTCATTCTTTACACTAATATGCAACAAATTGTTCATGATTATATCAATTCATGTGATGTTTTTACAATCCAGACACTTATAGAACATGCAACACTATTTAGAGTAATAGCTGCACCCAAGTGGAGTAAGTATATTATGGATTACCTTGAAAAAGGTGTCTTACCAAAAAAGGTGAGTAGATTCAGATGAAAGTCAATTTAGATTGAAGTTGAAAGCTACATATTCACTGAGAAACACCTCTACAAGCAAGGAAATGATAGAAATTTGCAAGTTTGTGCCACAAAAGATGAGTACATACTGATTCTTGAGCAAGTTCATGTCGAGACAAGCGAGGAAACATTTGTCTACAAAATAAAACTACAAAAGCAATACTTCCTGTAGAAATTTGGTGGTCAACCTTGTTCATGGATGTTGAACAATATGTGAAACTTTGTGATAAATGCCAATGTACTAAAGCACCTACAAGGTGAGACAAAATGCCGTTATGACCTATGATGGAAGCAAGGGCTTTTGCCAAATGGGGGTAGACTTTATTGGACCTATCACACCTCCTTCGTATAAGATGCATGTTCAATATATCATAGTGGCCACACATTATCTAACCAAGTGGGTAGAAACCAAAGCAATGCAAAGACACGATGCACAAACAATAGTATAGTTCTTGTACAAAATATATTCACAAGATACGGCCTACCGATAGAGATAGTGAGTGGCCAAAGGACTCACTTTCTAAACAACATGATCAAATTCTTGTTGAAAGAATTCATGGTGATTCATAGCAAATCAATTCCATATCACCCTCAAGCAAACAGACAAGCGGAGAGCACAAACACATTTCTATGCACAGTGCTCACCAAAATAATGAATGAATTAAGAGAAAATCAGAAACAAAAGCCACATTCAGCTATTTGGGCATATAGGTTTGCGTAGTGAATGACAATTGGAACAACATATTTCCATATGGTGTTCGGGATTAATGCCATATAGCCCGTCGAATTCTTGATTCCTACACTTTGAGTAGGAATTCTTGAGTAGCCAAAAATTTAGAGTGGATAGGACATGAGCTATCTCAAAGGATCGATCAATTTAGAAAAGCTAGATGAATTGTATATCATAGTTGTCGCTACCATCTATGCACAAAAATGGCACATGAAAGATTTCCATGATCATCGTGTGATCAACAAGGAGTTTGAAATGGGACAATATGTATTAATATACACCTTAAAACATCACTCAAAAAAGTTGCAAAAGCAAGGTAATGGCCCATTTGTGATTAGTGATATATCATACAATGGTGCCATAAAACTTGCAATGTTAGAGGGAGAGGAGATGCCTAGCTGGATTAGTGGCTGCAAGTTAAAGAAATATCATCTACCACTAACCACTAAAATGCTAAAAAATATTTATCAAGAGAAAAATGAAAGCAGATTACATAAACCATTCAAGCCCATGCAAATGACAAAGCCAAGTTGCAAATTTCATAGTGCAAAGAACAGCAACAAAAGCCCAAATTTAGCAACTAGAAACCCCATCTCCTCCTATTGAAGGGATTCAAATCAAGCCCAATTGGCTTGGAGTTATGGATGTATTCACTAATATCTGGCTAGCAGATGGATCAACAAAAAGAGCAATTGTAGATACAGGAGCACGTGTCAATGTCATGAAGTATTCAGCATACCTAAAGTTTTCAACATGCAGTATTGATGCCAACATCAATCAAGCTTAGAGCAGTAAACAAGGGGACAATGGTCAGTTTAGGTTAAACCAACATGTCCATCAAACATAGATAGTCGTCACTGACCACAATAGTCTCATATAATGGCAAACGTTGATCTCAATGAGACCATCATATTGGGTGTTTCATGGATGCAAACGTACACCAGATTGGCAAGAGGAAACCTTAAATTTCAACCTCAATGGGTCCTCTTATGTCACTCCCTTAGGATCACCTATTCATCTTTGGAATGTACAACCAACACAACCACAACAATTGCCTATATATTGCAGCTTGTAAGGCTCGATTAAGGCAGATATACAAGTGACACATTCATAATGAAAAAGGTACTGAATATTACTAGATATGAATTCATGTACAATGAGCATCTTATATAGGCATAAAGTGAGAGGTAGCTTCTTGACATACAGGTTGACACATTGGCTTGTAGGTGGCTCACATGCATGAAGCTTATGTCTTTGCTTACATATGGTTTTCAAGTTGTAAGAGGAGTTTCACACACAAGAGTGGATACTTGGATGATGATAGTTACCTTACAATCGCCCCCTTAAATCTAGATTCATCCTAGGTATGCCTGGATACATCATGGTTACTTCTCTATGGATGCATTAGCCCATGGTTCTCAATGGACGTCCTTAGGAATAGGCATGGGTTCACATTTGGATACATCAAGACGTGATTCTTATGACTAGATTCATCACACTTGGATTTGCACTTGGATACATCCATGCATAGGGTTTTAGGGTAGGTCTTATCACCATTTACGTGCGGCACTGTCTAAACCCGTATAAAGTACCCATGATATAATTGTCTTTTGTGTGCAAAACATATTTGACATATGATATAAAATGTATTTGGTTTTTGAAGATGAATTGACTTCTCTTCGCGGCCATGTTGTCTTTTGGCATTGGACTTTAGTAAGTCTTCGAAGTTGTCATCGTGTAGCCCTCTGCTACCATTCATAATAAGTTGCTTCACTTTGAGTTGTTGAAGAAAAATGCTAACCTCTTAGAGATTTAAAGATACAAGAATAAGGCCTTAGTAATGTAGCATGGATAGGGCCGTTCAGATGCCAAAAAGGAAAATAGAATCATTTATGATATAGGCTGGAAGCTGTGAGCTTTGTCGCGTGGTAGCAATTGGAGGAGCATCGACGGAGAGCTTGCATGTGTGTTTGATGCTGAATATAGGCAAAGCAAATGGGTCACACCTTTGCTAGTAGAGAAAGAGAGAGAGAGAGAGAGAGAGAGAGTGGGCGTGTGTGTGTGTGTGCGCATGCACGCGTGCATGTGTACGTGCGTGCGTGCCTGTGTACATGCGTGCCCACTCGAATAGGTGAGTCAAAGTAGCTTGAGATGACAAAGCTAATTTGTGTGTGTGGAATTTGGGCAGTATCAGTGAGTTGATGATGCAATCAACAAGAGGGATTGGGTAATTAGTGACCTAATAACTCCCAAAATCTTTGTCTAATTTGTGCTAGGCAAAAGATGAATAGCCGTAACGTGCAAGTTCTTGGGACAAACAAGAATGCAAGGGGTTGTGGTGAGCTCAAGATTGCAAAGGAAAAATATATAAGGATGTTTAACTTATTTCTATATTGGAAAAATCAAATAAAAGACATTTACAATGAATAGTAATGCTAATAGTAAATATAATGAGCCTCACAATAAGCTCCGATACCACTTGTAAGGCTTGATTAAGGCAGATATACAAGTGACGCATCCATAATGAAAAAGGTGCCTAATATTACTAGATAGAAATTCATGACAATGAACATATTATATAGGCATAAAGTGAGAGGTAGCTTCTTGACACGCACCCTGCCACATTGGCTTGTAGGTGGCTCACATGCATGAATCTTATGGCTTTGCTTGCACATGGCTATCAAGTTGTAAGAGGAGTTTCACACACAAGAGTGGATACTTGGATGAAGATAGTATTTACCTAACAGAGCCTAAAGTGGCTAAAAGATCCCATGGAAAACAAATCAGGCAAGTCTAGGTAAAGAAGTCAATCAAACAAACCGAAGGAGGTATGGTTACCAAATTCATAAGCTTTTTATAAGCCTTCCAGCTCAAACAACCAACAACAAGCAATAATCCACCACCCTAATAGTAGTTATACTTGGAAAGGAAAGTCAAAACAACAAACAAACTTTGTATCCAACCAACCCAAGTATCAATGGATCCCCAAGAGAAAATCAAAGCATACACCAACAGCCAACAAACCCACTTGGCAATTGAGACCCAAGAAACCAAAACAACAAGCACCTTCATCGTCTCCACAATCAAAATACAAGTAGGTGCCAAAGAAGAAACAAAGAACAACAAAAATCCCAGCCAATAGTACTCACAAAACCAACAATCAGGGAACGTGCATGCCATCTTCATAATCTTTTATTCAGGAATCGTGGTTTAGATGGATCTTTGCCAGTGAAATCCACTTAACAAATTATTTATTACTTGCATCTTGCAAAGCATATTGTTACCCCATGCATCTCTTCCAATGGAATAATAGTGCCACATTACACAGCCTTGCATAGACACACTGTTTGCGCCCATGCACATTACAAAAACCTTCATCCGGGATGACTCAGAATGGGAAGGGGGAGTAGCACAAACTTTGGTAGGTTATTGCAAGATTTGAAGTTGTAAGATGTCAAGAAATTATCTGTAGTGTACAAAGCATGTTTTGTCGCATAAATTTTTACTTTTTTGTTGCTTTTTATCAAGACTTATTGCTTATCAGGCATAATAATGAGCCATAGCAATAATTGTTGACAAACATGAGAGTATATATATATGAGTGTATGGAATAATTTTGGGTAATTTTTTGGCAAATAACAACAACTTTTTAGTAATTTTCTTTCTTTTTTAATTTAATAAGGATCAAAATTTTAATAAACTAAGCCAAGAAAGTCAGAATCAAGTTCATAAAGCACATGTCAATTATACAAAGCAAGGTCTCCAAGAAATGTGAAGTTTGGAAGAGTTTGGCACAAGTCAAATTTTGGGCCAACTTGCAACAGACCCAAATTGCAAAATCAAGGGCAATTAGTGACCAAGAATCCAATTGATGAAATGTTTGAGCTGCTAGTGGTATACTATGAGAAATCATGGCAAACAAGTTAATTGAACCCTTAGCACTCCGGGTGGGTGGAGCACATATATGCAAGTGGGAGCAAGGTAGAGCTCTTTAGCAGGGTGGTAAATAACATACATCTTGTTTTGACCAGCATACTTTGTATGCTTATTAGCATACTCGGAATGCTAACTACCATACTATGAATTCTAACTAGCATAAACATTGTGGTAACTACCATACATAGTTGGTTAAACATCACACCCTAGTATGCTTACTAGCATAGACAATGAGTTAACCATCTTACATAGTATTTTGACCAGCATATACATTGTGTACCAGCATACCAAGTATGCTAACTAGCATACTTGGAATATTACCTATCTTACTTAACATGTTAACGAGTATTCTAAGTATTATGTATGGTATGGTTACTAGTATCCCATTCTATGAATGAGTATGATATTGATCAGCATATACAAGTTATTATACACTAGAGATGTAATACATAAAATGCATAAGTTATGGCATAAGCATTTGATTGATCACCAAAGGCTCATCTAGGTGGTGCACATGGTGTTTTATGTAGCTTTTCCTCCCCACTCCCTTTCAACAAACATCCTTCTTGTTGGGTGAAATGCAAGTCTCCTCTCTTAAAAATGTGTAGACCAATTCCTTAATTTTATCTGTGATAGGATATGATGGTGTTGCTTGTGACATGCAACCAATGAAAACAATCAACCATCAACACCAGGCTTCACCCACCATGATTTTTCATTGAACAAGGTGCGACGGCTGACTTTTAGGACCCTAGAGAATTTTGCAATAGACATGTTTTCCTCTGAATTCAACATCATCAGCAATGCTAAATTCTTCAAAAACAACTCCTTGTTGAATATGGTTTCTTGATGGTAGCTAGTGTGTTGCAAACATTGGACACAATTGGGCTCTCTACAGTAGCCTCCTCCACTAAAGATTGATCATGGATTGCCCAAACAAGTGGATGTTGAGCGACAAGATTCCAGTTTCCCACTTTGCTTATATACTAAAACCTTGAGTCTTACTCTTGAAAATTGTCTTGGAGGAGATTTTCTTTTTCTCCTCATTTTCAACGGCATTGATGTCCTCACTCACCTCTATTTGTGGTCCCTACTCTTTCTTTCTCTCTCATATTTCCAGATAACAGAAAGAGCTGGATCCTATGAGTTGTAATTCATTGCATGTAATGGCTCCCTTATGGTTTCTCGTAAATAATGTGCATAATATATTACTTACTTGAAATCACTTAAATAAATAGTTTTCAAGACTTGATGTTGTAGTTGCAAACATGTGCAATGATGTGACTAACTAAACCAATGACTTCATCTAGAGTGAGTGGTCTACCCACAAGATTTTCTTATCATCATATTACAACACACCTCCATTTTGAGCATTCAAGCTAGTGGAAATAATGTTGTATATTGGTTCTCCATATTTGTACGTCTATGCCAGAGCAAGGGGAAGAGCTCAGCTTTGACAACTCAACTTTGAAGCAGGATGCCCGTTGTAAGGAACGAACGAGAGAGAGAGAGAGAGAGAGAGAGAGAGAGAGAGAGAGAGAGAGAGAGAGAGAGTAGGAACACAACAAACTACCTGCTATTCTCTATGTGTGTGTGCACGCATGCACGTGTGTGCATGTGTGTGTGTGTGTGTGTGTGTGTGTGTGTGTGTGTGTGTGTGTGTGTGTGTGTGTGTGTGTGTGTGTGAGTGAGAGAGAGAGAGAGAGAGAGAGAGAGAGAGAGAGAGAGAGAGAGAGAGAGAGAGAGAGAGAGAGAGAGAGTCGTATACCCCACCTCATCTTTAGTAACAAAAAAACAATGCAACATCCAAATGGGAGGGAATGAATAATAATATTTTTTATGGACATATTAAATTAAAACTACACTTGCTCTTTGGTTTTCAATATATGCTAACAAGCACAAGTAACTAGCATTGTCCGAGAAAACATTTTCAGTGACACTTTGACATGCTTACACCCTTAAATATGTCATGTTTTCCAAAATCTTGAGAGAAAGATTGGATTATAAAGATCCCATGACTACAAGGGTAGATATTTTTTCTATTTTTCACTTGCTATCAGTCAAAGGGTAAATAACGTGGTTTAAAATCTCACGGAGTTTAAGCTATCCACATAAACACAAAGTTCTTTTTGCAAAGGAGACTCGCATAGATGGTTGAGGAATCTACCTCAATATATCATACATATTTCACAGATAGAGAGTACGAGTTCTCATAGACTACGACACTGACACCATATTTTCATATGTGCGAGGAAGGGTCCTACAATGCTAATCACTCTCATTCTATGAGGATCATTGCCCCATTTTATTTTCACACAATTAATTTTCCAAGGTTATCTATTTAGATATGATTATGATTCTGGCGCTGTAAAAGTGGCAAGATAAAAAAACTACAAAAACCTTTTGAGTGGTTGTATAGTATCAATGTACATTTTGATCATCTTTACCTATTGTTCTTTTTAACAGGTACATCAAGACATCCCACTTATGAAGGTTTATGCTACAAGCATTATGAGTTACTATTACATGCTTATATCTCCTCAATCAACATGGCTACTTGTGGAGAGTGTGTTTTATGCTATTTACAATGATTTTGGTCAAGTAGAAAGACAGACTTCAGGACAAATCAGCTCAGAAGAATGTTAGTGTGATTAAGAAAATATTTTCCCATTTTCCCATTACTATTACATGCTTATATCTCCTCAATCAACATGGCTACTTGTGGAGAGTGTGTTTTATGCTATTTACAATGATTTTGGTCAAGTAGAAAGACAGACTTCAGGACAAATCAGCTCAGAAGAATGTTAGTGTGATTAAGAAAAAATTTTCCCATTTTTGTTTTTGAGGGCAAGGTCCTGGTTAGAGCATGGACAAAGCACTATGAGCCCGCATGGCACGGCAAGGGGACTTATGATAGCAAAGGAATATATGTGTTGAACGGGTGGAGAATTATATGACAGTACCCTTGCTTTCTTTTAGAGCGAAAGAGAGGGAGTGTTTGTTTGAAATGAGAAACCTAACAATAGTTTGATTATAAAAACTATTGAAACACACAATGGAGTAGACCAGGACTCATATATGGACAAGGACAATGACATTATGTAGAAAGATAAGTACATGTACATAACACCATGTCGCTTCTTTCTTTTGAATGTTTAATTAGCCTTAAATACTAATGAATGAAAAACTGTCTGATGTAGAAATTCCTTTCTCCAGGTATTACTATGATGTGATCCACTTTGAGGATATCCAGTCCCTAGAGAGAAATCTCCACCAGACCTACAAGGAGAAGGATCCAGTTACCTGCATCCATACAAAAGCATTTAGTTAAAACTAGCTATGCTTGTACATATTGCAGGTGTCAAAATTGGGTCCGATTGTTATGTGTGTCACACCTAGAGAATTATTTAACAGCTTACCCTACAAACTCATTTATTTTCACCCATATACCAAAGTCTAGATGTGTGTGTGTGTGGCTATGAGGAATTCTACATCCATGCAAAGGATTTCCTTTCTTTTTAGACATACATTGGCAAACATTAACATGATGATGTTATTTTTGTTTAAAAATTACAGACATAGAATACCAAACTTACCTCTTAGTGGGCTAAACATGACGCAAATCATTAGAAACGTCAAATTTCTAAGCAGGTGCAACTGCACTTACCTGCTTGTATCCAAGTTTGCCAATTGAGCAGCCTGTTTTGATGTGTTGTATTTAAATCCATCCATATATCGACAATGATACTACCCATTATTTGTAAGTTCCCAGCTTTGTTCCTCATAGAAAATAGCCATGTGAGCTTTGTTTTTTGCTTTCCAAAGGGAAAATGTCCCAAGTTCTCCACTACCTCTATTCATCTTGCAAGATATGGTTGGGGAGGGGGTATATTGCATACCATATCTTGCAAGATGAATAGAGGTAGTGAGAAGAACATGAACCACATGGACTATAGGAGTAATCGTAAGCTAAGATTGCATAAAGTTGAAAACCTAGTAGAAAGCAAAGTGTAGTATATGGAGACAAAGAGCAGATGGGTGTTTTGAAGCAGACAAGCATGTCAAGTTTTTGTTTTGTGCAAATGGGTCATCACAATAGAAGTAATTAAAAAGTTGGTAGACTCTCAGCGGCCTACCCATGGTGGTGGTAGGGAGGGATCCCTTGTGGGCAAGCCAAGGCCAAATTAGGAGGCCTACACGTGGGGTTGTGGCATTGCATGAGATTGTGTGTGTGTGTGTGTGTGTGTGTGTGTGTGTGTGTGTGTGTGTGTGTGTGTGTGTGTGTGTGTGTGTGTGTGTGTGTGTGTGTGTGTGTGTGTGTGGGGCAAAGCATACCAAGGGTATTATAAGACAATGCATCACTAACTCATGATACCTGGATTAGATCGAGAAATCCAGTGTTGGAAAGAGTGGTAGATGTGAGGGCAAGCAAGCATGGTGAGAGAAAAACTCAAAAAATAAGGATTGTATTCATTGACCAAGATTATAGTTAGATCACATGTGAGTGCTCAAAAATTGATGAGCACAAAGAGAAATAGTGGGGTTAGTTAATGAGACACATGTGGAAAAGCACATGTTTTTGGAGTAGCAAGGCTCACCAAAAATAATTTTTATCAAGCGAGAAAAAGGGCATATTAAACACTTTTTTATTTTTAGCATAAAATTTGAAGGTCTTATCAGTCTAGATCTGTGTAGCTACTTTACTTATATAATAAAACATAAATAAATTTTTAAGTTCAAAAGACAGTTGGCTTTAGACAAGTGGCAATGATTAATACAAAAACAAGTCAGACTTCTTGGAATTATTTTTGTACATTGTTGTAAGAATGAAGTCTCATTCTAGTGTAGAAGTACAATAGCTGATCTAAAATGTATGTTCCAAGAAGTGGTAAGAGCCTACAATGTCAAGGACAAACATTTGCTTCAAGCCAAAAAAAATCCAAGAAAGGATGGAGTCATCACCTGCATCCATTCAAACAAGACAACATATATGTTAGCCTTGAATGTGTTTTACAGGTGTCAATGGACTATATCAGTTGTTATCCATGTCCAACTTACAACTTTTTTAACTTAAAACAAATGTCCAAAGAACTCATGTAATCCAAATTTATTTTACTATTTTGTAAAAAAAATATTTTTCCTTTGATTTATAAAAATAATATATATATAGCCTCAATTTTTATTAGTTCTTAAATAAATATCATCATACATATCATTTTATCAGAAGGCCACCACCCCTTTTGATCCATGTGTCTTAATACCCATATCGGCAAAAAAAAGTCAGCCCTTCAATTACCTTGTAGAAATTGTCTAGTTCTTTCCTTAATTAGTCAAGCAAATTCAATTCTTAAAACTAAGGTAATTAAGGCCATTTAAAAGTGACCTAATCTTCGGCATCGGATACCCATAAAGAAATACCTTGCATGGTTTATTCATTAAACTTAGCCTAAGTAAATCAAGAAAAAAATTGAGCTTATAAAGCCCCTCAATTGGGTCAGAGGTATCCCATCATACCTTGGATTGTATCCATAAGTGTCATACCAAATGAAGAGATTTTACTTTACCTATTCTACTCATCCATAAGGATTATGGTAAAAGGCCAACTTCTGGTGAGTCAAAAAGGAAAAAGAAAGCATCCTTATTTCACAAGCAGCACGACAGTTAGCACAATAAGAGATGGTATCAGTAGTACGTATATAATCAAAGCGGCATAATCCATCAACGCCAAACCACAGGTGAGCCACAAAACAAAAAAGGCGGCAACCTTATTTCACAAGCAGTCTGCCAATTAGCTTAATAGAAGATGGTCTCAACAGTACATAGTCAGCAAAGTGGCATAAGCCATCAAACCCAAACCAGAGGCAAAATATTTGATTCCCCTTGGGGCACGGAGCACCAACACTCATTACATAACTAGTTTCAGTCTCATCTGTATATACTAACCTTCATAGTCAAAGAGAATTTGCAAAATAACTTATTAGGTCATTGAGTAAGTATTCATGACATCCTTGTAAACCAAGATCCCATGTTTAAGATTGTGCATTTGTGTATGTTTCAAGTTTGAATTCCACCAATGTATACTGACCTTGATAAATGAGTGAGGTTCTGCATAAGCTCTAGCAGATCATAAAAAATAAAAACCTTTCCATACACTCTATGTAGAGTTATGTTCGATTATATCAACAGGTGTTCAACATCCTAGGAAAGGAAAGGAGTATTCAATTAAATGACTAAGGAGCATGCCAATAGCCGTAGAAGACTATCCACAGCAATATCAGTCACCCTACCTGATACAATCTTCAAGCAAAAAACTAGGTCTCATAGAGAGGCATCCAAGAGGAGAATATTGGTATCACAAAAACAAGATCGTATTTTGATAGTCAAGACATTATATGCATGTATGTTCTTGACCAATTTTAGAATCTCATGACCCTGACACATCCCTTTGACAAGGTAGGTCAAAGTCAAAAAGTATGTCCAAACAATGAATATATCCCAACCCTTTGGATTGGGTTGAGATAAGGACCCTAATATTTCCAAACCTTGTATCTATGTATGTACTGTACTTGACCAAATTAGGAGCCACAAGCACCAACCTATCCCTTTGGACTAGGTAGATCAAGTCAAGATGAAGGTAACATATTATTGGCATATATGTACTTGACATTTTAAGGAGCACGAAGCCCCAATCCATCCTCGTGAGAATAGAAAAGTGAGCACAAACATTGAGAAAGGTTACTTGCATAAAAGGTTACAATGCTAAGAGACCTTGACCAATTTAGGGGCTCATGAGCCCCAACCCATCCATTTGAATTGGGTGGGTCAAGGTTGATTTCTATGTAGCTGATCTAGATCCATTGTATGGTGCTAGCCCACCAACCAAAGGCTAACTAGGAAGATGTGTGTGTGTTTGATTTGAAAGACCTAACAACAGTTTGCCATGCAAACTATTGAACCATACAATGAACTAGATCAAACATGACAAAAAGACAAGACATTGAAAACACGCAAGTACATGACATTGAAATTTTGAAAACTACAAACAAACTTTTGTTACACTTGAGGCTTTACAAAGCATTCATTATGTTTCCAGATGAAACTTAGAGTTGTTGATAAAGATCTATTGCTATAGCTGTAGTTTGAGATGTAATTCCAAGGAAAACAAATGTTACCAAAACAGACAGCCAATAGAAATTAGATGTTTAAAAGCTATTAAAAGATAATAAACAAGAACTACTAGGGCACATAATACCTCTGTCCAAGTAAGTATCCAAATAGAAATTAGCAAATAGTAATTAGAAATCATCCAGATAAAACCACAAGGGTCAACACTCATTTTTCAAGCAAATAGAGTAATAGTACCCGAGATTATTCCGCACAGCATAGAGAAGTCATAAGGAAAGTGACAAACAGCAATAACCAGCCTCCTTACTCTTTACATCAGTGGTGTTGCAATGGTATGGTGCGGATGACAAATTTCTCGAAGACAAAGCTAAAGCATACAACGATAAGTAATGTTTTTCTTGTTAAAGTAATGTGTTTAATTTGCTATCGTGTCCTCACTTTTTTGTTGACTTGCAACATTGCACAAGAAGGTTAACGGTAAGGGAAAAAGAAGAAGTGTCACCAATAATCAGCCTCCCATCGATTCCATTTCTCCTGGCACGACAAGGGATGGCGGAGCCCAAAACCTGCTTAGGATAGACCTAACAAGGCAAGAAGAGAGGATGACCAATCATCAGTGATTTTTCAAAGTTTTTAGAGTTTTAGAGTGAAAGGAGCAAGCACGAAGGTGGCGGTTCAGATTATGAGCAAGGTGATTCTGAACGTCACTTGGAGTCACGGAGATCCAGACCTTCCCAAGCCTCAAGATCCTAAGATCCCAAGCAAACCATATCCATTGGTGATGTTCAAAGTGAGGGTAGCCACCTAGTTTTTATTCGGCCATCTGGGCCACTTGACTCCTTTCCAGTAGGTAAGAAATTCCACCACAAACAAATGTCTGTTATGACAACAACAAAATTGTGATACCTAACATTTCATTAAATTTCGCGCTTGAGCGCGGTTTTGGCTCACTCTGACGTACAAAAGGTAGAAATCTTAAGTGTTAGGATAGACCCAGTACATCTCTTAGTACTTGCTGATGTATGCAATCTACAAAAGGCTATCATGGATCCAAAGATTTCTTCTGAGTGAGTTTATGACACTTTGGATCCCACTTTGAATTTGGCAAGCACTCTCTAAATCTGGCCGCCCCTTTGGATCCCTGTTTTCTCTCCTTTGGATCCCTAATGTGGCCGGTCTGCCATCTTAACCAATATTCTAGCTTTTTCTCCCCTGGCACTTCCCCATATTAAATGATCAGTTTAACATGAGAAAATCATTTAGGAGAATTAGATATTAGTTATTATGACAAGCAATGTGCATCAATGGAGCTTAAAAGATCTAAGGTTTAGCTCCATTAAGACTTCTATAGGCTAAGGTTCCAAAATCTAAATCAATAAGTCCAATGGACAAAAGGGTGAAAATTGGATGGTTATGGGAAGACTAAAAAGTCTTCCCACATCCCTAGGAAGGAGGGGGTGAGCCTTAAAGGTAGGGGAAGAGGGAGAAACACACACACACACACTCCCAAGCTCTCCCTTTACACAAAGGGAATAATGGACACATTGCAGGCTCCTAGCCCAGATGCCCCCAATCTCCCCACAAATCCTATTGGATGGCCATAGAGGTGGACCAATGAGACCAATGAGCATCCAACAGCTTAATGGCTTGCTTGATTCCTATTGGCCAGAAGACTAAAAGGTCCAATGAGAGTTTTAAATAAATTCTTTTAATTACCTAAAGCTCTCACAAAAGGGGAAAGGGAGACACTTGTCACAAGGCTATCAACTATGCTTCTTAATTGTTATTGGATAAGCTCTGCAGGAGCCAATGGGAAGCCAGCAAGAGAAAATGGGAAGAGGGGTTGACCAAGAAGAGAGAGAGGTTGGAATTTTAGACTAACAATTTTTTGCTACACACACACACACTACTCATGTGTTGAACAAGAACTCCATCTCCTTCTCCAAGCATTGAGAAGTAGAGGCCTACACCAACAACTCTTGGCTATGGAATGCAAATCCAACCAAGATCCAAGCTTCAATGGAATGCTCATCTCTTATGCTAATTATTAGAGCGATTATGACTTCTTTCTCATAAGATACATCTTCTTCCTCTCAATCTTTCCTCATTCCATGCTAGCTCTCACCATCTTTGAAGGTGTGTGAGGTCTTGGGGCTGAGGCTAGGTCCACTAGGTGTGTTTTTCAAGCATAATTTGGTGCATGAAGCTTCCATCTTCATTGCACCAATGAGTTTTGTCAAGGAACACAAAGATTGTGTTGTACTAAAGTCTCCCTTGATGGGAGAAGCTATAATACAAAGCCTTTTTGGAGGGGGGATCGTCTCCATGTAAATCCGGTCCTAAACTATTGTAAATTGTTCTATTTGTCTCTCTTTTCAAGTATTGTCTATGCCAAACTAGCTAGATGTAATTGCTATGTCGATGTCTTCAACTAAGTACTATCTCTATGCTCATTAGGAACTTGTTCTTAATGAAATGCTCACTATGTAATAATTTTTCCGCTATACACATGTTACTAGTGCATTACATGTTACATAGGTGCACTTACATTGATAATCACACTTCTAGTTTTCTCCTTGCTTTGCTTCAAAGTTGATGTGTTCTTGTTGTCTCAATTCTTGGGACAATCCTTTGGAAAATGTCATCCTCTCCTCTTATAGTCTGAATAGTGTACCGTGATGGGTGGAACTTCAATGTGGTTGTCCATATGAAGCTCCTATTGAGAAGTTCCAGCTTTTGTGCTCATCAAATTGTCAGTATGTTCTTTGAAAATGCTTAATATCTATCTATAAACTGCTCCTTCTTGACCTCTATACTGCCTTCGAATGGGCTCTCCATTAAGGTTTGCTTCTATTGACTGATCTATAGGGTTTTCCATCTGTGGTTCTTGGCTATAGACTTGACCATTATAGTCCATGTACGTTGAACCAAATTGGTTGTTTATCAATTGTATGGTTTGTTGAACTGTGAAGATTCCTAGATAGAAACTTAGATCCACTTTTGGATCCCCTATCAACACTTCGTTTTTGAGTTTGTAGTACATTACTCTGCTAAAATGTGAGAACATCGAGGAATGATTTGGATCGAGCTTCACTCTCACCAAGAGGATTTTGGCTCCTACATTGTTTTTTTTTAGTTCTCATTAGGTACTTATGTCCCTCTGTATCTACATAAAATACTTCTCCACTATGGTCATAGATTTTGGTTGCACACCTGCACTTTGTCCCTTGCTGCTATTATTAGCTAGCTTTGGTACACTTGAACTCCCTACTAGGCTTATTTCCATGATGTGCTATGTCTGTAAATTGTTATCTTCCATTGGGTTCTATTGTTTCTCAATGCATATTTTCCTATTCAAGAGGGAAAAACTGCTTTTGCAAAGCTAAATTCTCATACTTGAGCTTCTAATCTCATGAGGGTCATAATTAAAATTAGGCAGACACACACTCAGGTAGAGTGCACACACACTTAATCTTAATGCACAAAATTGCAAGTGAACCAATCATTCAACAATGAGCAATTTCAACAATGCAAATTATTGCTAAAATAAAGCAAGGTATGTTTTTAGGCCAAAAAAAATCTTTTCATTAAAAATTTGGATTGCTTTTAAGGGAAAAACTGGGTTCCTTGTGTTTGGATCTCTATCTCTTCTACTAGTAGATGCCTATATAAGGGGCATCACCTCACACACAAGGGAACACACACATATTGACGGTGTAGCAAGCTGTGTGTGTGTGTGTGTGTGTGTGTGTGTGTGTGTTTTCCAGTAACCATTATAACATAAACACCAAAGAATCCTTTCAAATTACAAAAGACACTAAAAACTATGTCAATAAAAAGATGGTATAACTCCCATTCATAGTACAGAATAGACTTTATACACAAAACCAGTAAGTTCAGGCCCCAACCCATTTCGTCAAACCATGTACGGCCAACTTGAGCGGCTTCAAACGGCATAGTCATAATTGAGCTTGAGTAGTAAGCTCAGAATCAAACCAGAGGTTATAAACCATATACGGCCAAGGTGAGGAATTTATTCATGGGAACACAATACACATAAGGAAATCCATAAACTGGCAAGAATAGTAAGCTCGGTCTCTACCCCATAAGTGCATCAATAGTAAGTTTAAACAACTAAAAAACCAGGTCAGAGTTATTTACAAACTAGTAGGTTAACACTATCATGTTAAGAAAGATTTTAACCATCAAATCTTATCCTAAATAAAGGTACGAATTAACAACCATCCACCTACCAATAACCAGTTTATACCTAAGCTAGGCCATAGTTTCTCACCCAACAGGTAGGCCCACCTTACCGTATATGGGTCTTCATCGAGTAGTAAAAGAAGACCTTCAATCAGACTTTAAGCTTTTTACAATACAATGCATCCAGTATTGCAGGCGATTACCCTCTTTCCATTTTAAACAAACCAAGCCTTTCATAGGATCGTATATATGCAACAACTGAGAAATCTGATTTTTTAAAAGAAACCACAAACACACGCCATAGCTACAAACGGCTGCATATCCTTATGGTACAAAAATAGATTGAAAGTTTTTTCTACCGATGAATAAACCAACCATGCTCAAGCCATAAGCGGCACAGTAGAAGTACCATAATAGTATTTACAGAAAGTATCATAACTTCAAGTGAATCACATACATTGTAATGGAATTGGCCTATTAACTTGAGAGTAGCAAAAATTATAGAGAGTACTTTTGTGAAATTACTTTGTGAGCATAGCGGGTGAAGATAAATGATGGTAGCAACATAAATATAGCAATTAGTTAACTTGGCTTGAACAATACTTTTGCAAGAGAGAGACTTGACAACAATTGAGGACAGGATTTGTGTGGAGCCGGTCCCCCCCTCCAATAGGCATTTGTATTATAGTTTCTCCCATCAAGAGAGACTTGTTACAATACAATCTTTGTGTTCCTTGTGACCTAGGTGATGCAATGAAGATGGAAAGCTTCATGCATCAAGCATAACATAAATTTTGTGGAAATCATTAACTATCCCAAGCCTCAGTCCCAAGACCTCAAACACCCTCGAAGGGGAGAGAGCTAGCAGGGAATGAGGATAGGGAAGAGGAAGAAGGAACATTGTATAGGAGAAAGAATTAGTTCCTCACTTATCATCACTCTTCTTGCTAGCATACATAATATATAGTAATGAAGATGGCAAGATTAAGCATTGAAGCATGGCTCTTGGTTGGATTTGCATTCCATAGCCAAGAGTGTTGTGTAGGCTCTCAACTTCTCTGCTAGCTTGGAGAAGGAGATGGAGCTCTTGCACTTTTGTTTAGGGCATAACTACTCCCCTGTTCATGCTCGCAAGCACAACACAGACAACATACTTATCATCCGATGACACGACTAACCCGTAGGTGCACGTAGGCAATCTCGTTAGCTTGTCAAGCTGAGACCAAATCTACACATACGCACTTTCATGATGCATCAATCACTAACCCTAGTAGAATGCAACCCACTCTATCCCTAAACGCTCACAACACCGTTTACACTTCCAATGAACTCGGAATCGCATCAAACTTACTAGGCACCATCCTCTCCATAGGATATACTTACCTATAAGTCTAATCTCACCAGATTTGAACCCGAGTTATCTCCATTACAGTCGCGATAGACTCACAGGTCATAATCCAAAAGTGGGCGAAACCTAAGTCTATGAATATCTATGTGTAGCTAATCTCTTTCTCTTTCCATAGAGCACTTGATTGTTGAAAACAGCCACTGTTTGTGTTACTTACAAGCAAAACAAGCTCGATGAAGGATCGATCGCGAACAGCTCGAAAATATGAATGCGTGGCGTGGGCGTGTAGATCTCGGAGAGACTACCGCGATGATGTGGTCACGTCATGAATCCGGTGAGGGAGAAACGCGTAGCGAAGAGGATAAGACATACTCACTCTCTCTCT
This sequence comes from Adiantum capillus-veneris, assembly GCF_014529385.1. Taxonomy (NCBI): domain Eukaryota; kingdom Viridiplantae; phylum Streptophyta; class Polypodiopsida; order Polypodiales; family Pteridaceae; genus Adiantum; species Adiantum capillus-veneris. The sequence goes on along the minus strand of NC_140945.1, from coordinate 37,094,102 downwards.
CTCTCTCTCTCTCTCTCTCTCTCTCTCTCTCTCTCTCTCTCTCTCTCTCTCTCTCTCTCTCTCTCTCTCTCTCAGACTTGTACGGCATAGGATTAATAATCAAAAATGTTATCCTCCAAATGGTTCTAAGGTGACCTTTATACTTGAGTCACCTTAGCTCAAAAATGTACATGGGTTTCTTCCTCATAATTACAAAGTGGGAACAAATATGGGTCCTGACTGATTGATTAATCTTTACATAACCCACACAAGTGGATCAAAATGATAAGACGTCTTTGACATAAAAATGGGAATTTGATATGCTTTACAAGATGGCCTCATTACAACAGTTGGACAAATGGGGCTCCAACACTCCCCCCCTCTTAATTCATGTCTACCACGACATGATCGTCTTTGTCTTCAGTGTCGTTGTCGTCCTTCTTGGTTGATTTGATGTAGAAACGCATCATATCGCATAGACTCGCTTGCCATTAATGGGCCAAAAATTTTGGACTTGTACATGAAGAAACCTTGGAGATGGTAGCTTGGCAGAAACATTAGCCGTCTGAAATAGGCATACAATACTGGCTCTGTAGGTGGCCCACTTAGATCGTATGACAGCTCTGAGATGCTTCTTTCGGTATTCATATACTCTGAAGTCTAGCTTTCTGAGAAGACTGTGAGACAAGCCAAAAAGGTTCGAGCTATTTTACATAGCATCTTGCACGATAGGTCGGGAGAGCCTCCGAATTCTGCGATGGCGCCCTGAAGAGTTTTCACCATGTAAGAACCGGATATTCTCTCTCCCTCTGCAGGCCCTGGCAATACTGGATAATTTAGCCATGTCAGATTTCTGCTTTGTAGTGCTTTATGTTGGCTGTAGGTGTATGTTCGGGGAGTTGGGCAAAAAGTTCTGTCATTCCTCAGCTCAGGCGGTGCGTTGACTAAGTGGATCAGGTTATTAGGGTGATCCAAAAGCCATTGACGCCTCCACTTTGGCTGGCTGTCTACTATCCTGTTTTGTTGTTCCCGATCCTGTAATTATCCATCAAACACTGGCACTTGTTCTTCTTTTGCGAGCTGCCGTTGATGTGTCAGAGTTTCGTATTTCAGCAGAGCATAGGGTAACATAGGGGCATTCCATTCCTGCCGTAGCTCTGCTGCTATTTTGCCTGATCTGGAGAGCCCGTGTAGCATCTCCTTTTCTAGTTGCATTGCCTTGTACCATATCATCTCTGATTGTTTTTCCATTTGCTTGGCCAGCCTCTGCTCTTCCAATCTCGTGATGACTGAATCTTCGTCTATTTCTTGGTCTTTGGAGCCAGTTTGATCAGTCTGTGTATCTGGGGCCTCCTGATCATCTGATTCTTCCTCATAGTCATCTTGACCCCCATATACTTCGGCGAGTCCAACCAAATCCGTGGCTGCTTGCTCCAGGTGCACTCGTACCTATCCTTGGTGTTGCCTTGCAGTTTGTAGACTTGCGATTTGCGCAACCATTGTTCTACTATTGATTTGGAGAGCTTGAAATTCCATTTCTTTTTGAGGTGCAGACTCCTCTAACTCTTTTACCCTGATGTGCAAATTTTCATTTTCTTCCCTGAGTGATTTGGAAACAATGATTTGTATTTCACTGTCAGGAGCTTGTCCTTGTTGCTGTTCACTTTGTAAGTCCGAAATTTGCCTTTGTCGTTGATCCTCTGCTCTAAGCGCACTTTCGGCTATCATTAAGCGTTGTTTTCTTTCCAACTCCAACTCCCTCTTCAGTGCAGCCACTTCTTCTTGCGGGTGGACTACCGATGTTGTTGGTAGCGACGTTTTTTGTTTCTTAGCTCGTTCTATTTCCCTTGCTTGTATATCTGTTACTGCTCTCAAATCTTTCACTTCAATTTGTAAGTCATCGATGACGACTTGCAAACTTTTGACTGTCTCCAACGCATCTTGCTTTTCTTTTTCCAACTTATGGATGTGTTCATCTCTGTCACTGACATCTTCAAGGAATACGTTGATTGTATCCTCACAAATGGCATTGAAATCTTCAGACTCCTTTAAATTGTCTTTGAGGAGATTTACCATGCTTTTGAGCCCCAAGATCTCAGCATCTCTGATGCTGATCAGTTTTAGAGTGTCATCTCTTTGCTCCTGCAATCTCATAACTTCTTGATGGTTTTTTTCTAACTTCGTTTTGTTGGACCTGTTCTGATCAGCTAACCATTGACTATGCAGTCTTGTTCGGTTTAGTAGTGTCTCCATTGACTGCAAATCTTCATCTATAGTAGCTTCCAACTCAATTTCTTGAGAGGAGGAAGCTTTATCTTTTGTCTGATCCACCTCCTTTTGCTTGCCTTTATCAATTTGTGATATGGTTCCAGTGTTTGGGTGACCATCTGTTCTTTCTTCTTCTTCTTCTTCACTGGGTGGTGTATGAACTCTCTCATCACGATGTGAGCTTTCTGAATGCGAAGGAGAGTCAACAGGTGGGGTTGATTGCCTCTCACTTGTCTCTGGCCTTGGAGATTGCGGTGGTGTTTCCTGATCTCGTGAAGTTGGCCTCAACTGATCTCTCAAAGTTTGGAGATCCTCCTCTTCTAGTAGCAATGCTGGTTCGTCCCTAGCATTTCTTTCTTGGATGTACCTCTCGAACCAGTCCAACTCAAAAGCTGGGTTGTTTTTATTCTTCATTCTCAGTGTGTAAGTGCTACTAGAAGGTTTCCAAGTGGCGCCTACATCGCCTCGTAGAGATCTCTCGAGAACAAATCCTTCTAGCATTCTTTCCATTTTTGCTACCTTCTGCAACCTGGTGTTGTTTTCCATTTCCACTTTCCGCTTCTTTAGTCGGACATCTTCCTCTTTAGTTCTTCTTTCTTCTTCCATCTTTTCTTGTGTACTTCTTGTTACTCTTTCCAGCGTGCGTCCTCCAATGGTGTTAATAGAGGCCGGTACTTTCCTTTGTGATCTGTCTTTGATATTCTCTCTTAATACCAGCCAGTCGTTCTGATGAGGAGCGGGTGGCAACTGATATGCCACGCCTATGGCCTGGTATATTACTCTGGTTAGGACTTCTCCTCCTGCAATGTAATTTGGTATGTCCTGCTGTAGCTTTGTCACTTCTTCAAACAGATATGATGTGTGATCTATATAGAACTCATGTGTCATTCCCATAGCCCATGTCAGTGTGGTTGAGATGCTCCCGTGTGGTGTAGTGTATCTTGGCGGTCTTTTGCTGTAGCTCAACAAACACTGACTGTAGATCTATGTCAGTTCTCTTACTTCCGGGTTTGCTATGAGTTCGAAAGAAGGTAGTTTGGACTTTTGTAAGTAGACTGTGAGGTTTTTCCTTCTTTCTCTCATGTTGGCTCCTTGATCAGACAATTTCAATGCCTCCTTGATGATCTCTTTGGTGATCTGGATCTCCATCACTTCATTATCCATGCCTGCCACTCTGCAAGTTCCATCTTCTTGGATAGTCTCAATTAGGTGTTGTACCCTCTTGAAATATATCCCTACTGGTGGTAGTGATACAAAGTTCCACAAGCCAACTTTTTTGAGCCATGACCTTTGCGGTGATCTTTTCAAGTAATTTTCTACCTCCTTGGGGATCATCACTGTATCCACTAAATTTCTTTTGTCATCCACATATGAACCTTGATAGATCTGAAAGGTTGCTGCCTGTTGCACGTCTGCAGGTATCCAGGTGGCCGTTGGCTTTAGTGAATTGGGTAGAAGTGCATAGGGTATTGCACCTTCCATTGCCAGGTTCTTGCCTTTTCTTTTTCCCGGAGAAGCATCCATGGATCCTGTATTCACAATTAACAGTTAATGTACAAACATAGTACTTCTCTTCTAAATTGATTACCACTTAATCATGCATCTAGATGAGCCTTTTTAATCCCAAGATGAGTTAAGGTAAAATGTTAGCAGATAGACAAGCTCTTCCATTGTACGACTCTGACAGCTTCAAATTAATGTTGTTGGTGAAGGAGAACAAGTGCAAATGCCTTGAAATTTTGTGTGGTGTATATTCACAGGGTATGTAAGGTCACTCTATAATCCCAAACTGAAAATCAGTTCATTTGCAACTTTTGCCCAATCTATCGCGATAGACTGGCCATCTTTTGACAAGGGTCCTATTTTGCACTTGTGCCTCCACCAATTGTTTTCTCATACCTTGCACATGATCTGATCCCAATTCCACCTCAAATGAATGTCAAGTGACCCCTTTTTGGATCAACTCCCATTTTTCCCGATTCCTTCCAAGAGATGTTGGTCTATCTCCTTCATTTTGTGTTGTTTTGGGCTCAAACTTAGTGGGGAGTCTTCTTGCATCATGCTGAAGCCAACTGTTAATTCAAATTTTTGGTTAGATGGCCTAGTATCACTCTGCTTAGTCTATCGCGATAGACTGTAACTTAGTGTCATTTTTTCATCTTTTGGATCTGTGATCCTCTGTCTGCCTTCTCCTAGTTGATGTAAGGTTGCTTGACCTCTCATATGTGAATTTTAACTGTTTGCCCTTGAGATGTCATGTTCTGACTCTGAGTTGTCGTCATGTCTTTCTCGGATTGCCATATGAGTCCATCCTGTCACCAAATTTGGTGTACTGCCTTCATGTGCTTCCCTAAGTCTATCTTGTGAAAATTTTGAAAAGTCTTTCCCCCAAATATTGTAGTAGCAGGTCTATCGCGATAGACTAGGTTATTTGGCCAAAAGAGATCCCTTTTGCACTTTGATTTGATAATGGTGGTCAATATTCCTTGTTAGCACCCCTCATGAAGCCAAAATCAAAATTTTACTTGTCTAATTGTAATAGCAAGTCTATCGCAATAGACTAAGTACTTAGTCATTTTTACAAGTTTTTTTTATGTTAGTTGACCACAATGGTGTTAATAGGCTCTCCTAGATACACACATCAAGTTTTAATCAATTTAGAAGAGTGTACTCTCTGTTTGCAGTACTTAGCTGGTCCTGGAGTCGAAGTAGACCACTTAGGTGATGGTCGCCGTTCCTTTTGGTCATTGTATGACTCCGGCTGTCTTTTATTTCCTTTTGACCTTCCATCAAAGCAGTCAATTTTTGTTTTGGTGTTTACATCACCAAGAACGACCATTTGGACATCTTTCTGGCCTATTGCTGGCATTTTCCCTAGTGGAAGAGCTTTTTCTTGAGTGGACACATTCCATCTCGTAGTTGACCTCTTTTGGATGTACCTTGTTAAATTTGGTGTCATTTTGTCACTTGGTCGGCCCGTTAGAGTATCGTGACGCTTTGTGCAGTTTTCGTCAGATAGGGACTTTAGGCTCCGTTTTGACGAACTTTTTCATGGTCTAACCCTTCAGTCGGTTTGTCGAGGTTATTGGCTTGCTGTCTATGAGTTTTGGCTCATTTCTGATCACCTTGGTTCAGTTGCCCTTTTGCAGGTCCTTTGAAATTAGGGTTTTCTGGGCGGCTTCCTTCGCGCTTTTCGAGGTCATAGGCTTGATCCCTAAGCTATAGGCATTGTGCCTTTCAATTTGGTTCCATTTGGTGGCCTCTAGGTCTCCCTAACAACCGGTCTACCGTATGTGTGCACAGGTTGTGATTGTGATGCTAGCGAGATTTTGCGACTAACTGAAGTAAACAACACTTAGAGTCAGTGTTGACGAGCGTACCTCTCATATCTGATGTCGATCTGGTGACCGTGCGCGATGGATGAGCTTCTGGAAGTCTCAACTGCTGTAGGGAGCTCTCTCTCTCTCTCACAATGGAAAATGACTCAAATGAGAGATTTCTAGCCTAGCCTCTCTATATGTAATCGAGACTCCGACACAAAATTTTCCCATCTTTTACCTGTGGCCATAACTTTTTGGGAGATGCGGTTTAGGCTCGCAAATTTCTTGATTTGGACCTCGGTTGCTCCAGTTCTACAATTTTTGTAGATTTCTCCTGTTGTTGGAGGTCCCTTCATGACGGTGGTCATTTTGCCTTGTCACCTTTGCAGTCCCTATTTTTTTAGTGTCTTCTTTACCTTGCTCCGATCAGGCGTCTCTTCTTTTGTGTTTCCATCTGGATTACAGATTTTTTTCTATAATTTTTGCTAGAAAATGGCTAAAATAAAGCAAATAAATCCCAAAATAACCCGAAAATAGCAATTCTAACCTATAAAAATACCAATGAAAAGAAAAATACTTTGTAGCTCACTTTTCTCTCATCTATGTACATTCTCGCTCATAATCGTCAACCTTGGTCTATTTTTTGCTGTTTTTAGACATTTTCTGGCCAGATTTGACTCTCTTTATAGTCTATACACATCCCTAGGGGCTCATGTATGATGATTTGGTCCCCAATTCTGATTAATTATGAGGGCATATTCTTTTTCCCAAAATCACACAATAAAACGCAAAAATGGTTGAAAAATTGCTCACAAACATTGCCCTCTAATATATGACATGAGTCCACATTTGGAATGCCTCCCCCCCTCCTAGTTGGAGTCCTCCCGGACGACAGGGTATCGTCAAGGGTATGTGTTGTGCATGGGTGTGAACTCGTGCTAATGCAGGCCTTGTAATATAGCCCTATATGCATGTGCAGTCAATGCATGTAGAAAGAATTTATGCGGTGTAAGAGGAAGGTATAAGCAATTCGCTTATTGGCATTTGTCGTTGAGGTTTCCTGTGGTAGCTTGAGTTGGCTGGTAGATTTTCTTTGCAAGGAGAAGTTGTAAATCTGCAGCTCTTTGTTTGATTGTTTTCCACTGGTTTTGAATTGGCGTATGTGGATCCTTTGAAGTCGATATTGTCGTATATTTTGTTGCATTTTCTGGTGGAACATTCTTTCTTTCCCCTTTGATGACTTGGGTCTTATAGATCCTTGTAGTTTTTGTTGTTGATTCTGCTTGTTTCATCGTGTTGTTTGCATGATGTGGCTTGACATTGACAGTTGTAGATAACTGCTCGATGGTCATCTTTGGCCTTCCTACTTGTGTTGTTGCCCGTTCTGAAGTGGTAATTTTGGCCGCCATACCAATATAGTCCGTTGCGTATTCGACCGATTGACTATGGCTCTTTGAAGTTTTGCTGGCTTTTGGTGTTTTGTCTGTTCTTCTGCCCCCTTTTTTATAGGAATTAGGCTGTCTTGCCTTATCCAAACTTTGTATTTCCTCTTTTGATGTAATTGTGCCTCGGTCAGATCAGTACGCCGTACCCAAACTTGCCTGGTTCCCATCAACTTTGGAGGCTTGTAGTGACCAAGGGATGAGAAAAATTACAAGTTTCTCATTTTTTCCATATGTAGTAGTTATTGAACTATAAGCTCATGAAAGGATTTTTCAAAATGAGTGGATCTACTATGGTTTTGGAAATTTTTCCCAAAACCCTGAAAGGACACTTTTATGTCCTGTTAGGTTACCATTCTAGTGTTAACTGGTACCTTAGTGCGTTGACATTCATCACATCTTTTTATGAATTCTGCTACATCTTGAATCATGGTCGGCCACCATATACTTGCAACTATAATGATTTTTACGGTTCTCTCTGCTGAAAAATGACCTCCTGCTATGCCTGCATGAGCTTGTTCCAATAATGGAAAGTAGTCATTTTCATGAGGAACTAACCTCAGCTGGTCATCAGTTCCTCTTTTATACAATCGGTCACTAATGAGGGTATACCTATTCGCTTCGATTTGTAAAGCCTTTTGTCTGGCTTTAGACTAGTCTCCTGGAAGCTCCTTATTAGTCAAATATTCCACAATAGCATGACTCCATGCGGGTGTTACTGTCACTTGGTATAATGTGGAATAATCCACAGTAGTATTGGATGTTCAAAAGTTGCATTTCTTGATGTAATTAGCTACATCGCCTGCCATTCCTGGCCAATACACTCCAAGTCTTCTTAATTGTTCATACATCATTTGATTTCCTCTATGGAATCCCCCTGTTTGTGTATGGGCCTCCTCTAGATACGCTTTGTACTCCTCTGGGCCTATACACAACCTTAGAATCCCATCATTTCCATGATGGTATATTCTTCCCGCAAGCATTGTGTAATTTCGTGCTTATCTAACGTCTTCCACCGTGTTTTTGTCGTCAAGATTCATTCCATATGTCAACAACGGAATACTTTGCTCTGACCATTTCGGTACCATCTCTATATTAAATAGGTATGCGTCTTGGAGATCATCATCTACCCCAGCAGCTTTTTCGCCATGTAGTAATCGAGAAAGGTGGTCTGCTCTTTGATGAGTTTTTCCTTTCTTAACTACTACTGTAAAATCAAACTCCAGCAACACAATGAACCATCTTACAATTCGTCCCATGTTACAAGGTTTGTTTACTAAGTACAAGAGTGCTTGATGATCCACAAAGAATGTGAATTTGTTCGCGAGTAAGTAATGCCAAAATTTCTTTACGGCATATATCATACCCAATCCTTCTCTTTCAGTGGTAGTATAATTCTTTTCTGCACTGTTGAGTTGTCTACTAGCATAACTAACTGGAAAGTCCGTATTACCCTCCCCTGGTTGTGCTAATATACAGCCTATTGCAAATGCCGAAGCATCTACATGTACATGGAAGATCTTTGACCAATCTGGTGCTTTTAGAATTGGTGCAGATACCAGTGCATCTTTTAGTTTCTGGAATGACTCCTCACATTCATTGGTCCAAATGAAGAGCGTGATTAGACTATACAAGGGTTTTGCTATTACAGCGTACATGTAGATAAAACATCGGTAGTATCCACAATGTCCCATAAATGATTGTACCTCTCGTACAGTGTTTGGTCTTGGTAATTCTATGATCACCTTTACCTTGTCTTCATCAGTGGTAATTCCATTAGCCGATACTATGTGGCCTAAGATTTTACCTTGTCGTACCATGAATACACACTTTTTTGGGTTGAGGAAAATCCTATATGTTCTGCATTTTTCGAATACCTTTCTAAGATGATCTATATGGTCTTGTCTCAATAGAGAATAGACACACAAGTCATCCATGTAAATATCCAAGAATATTCGCAAGTATTCTTTAAAAGCATGTGTCATTAATCTCTGAAATGTGGCTGGAGCATTGGTCAAGCCAAATGGCATTACCCTAAACACATATATGCCCCATTCTGTTGCAAACGCTGTTTTGTATTGATCTTCTAGTTTGACCCCCAATTGGTTATAACCAGAGAATCCGTCCATAAAGCTATAGGCTTGCTTGCCTGCTACTCGTTCTAGGACGTGTTCAGTGATAGGAAGAGGGTAGTTGTCCCTTATTTTTGCTGCATTTACCTTCTTGAGATTCACACACACTCGTAATTTCTTGTTTTTCTTGGGTACCACCACTATTGGGGACACCCAGTCTGTGTGCTCTATCTCATAAATAAATTCAGCCTCCATAAGTTTGTCTATCTCTTCTTTTATCCTTTTGGCGAATGTCTCATTATACGTGTATGGACTTGGTTTGCTTGGCTTTGCATCAGACTTCAGAGGGATTGAATGTTCACAAATGTTAGGATCCACCCCCTTCAAATCTTTGTATGACCATGCAAATATATCTCGAAATTCCTTAAGTGTTTTGATCAATAAGTCCTCTTCTCCCCGACCTAGATCTGTGGCAATGTTAGCAAGTCGAGGACTTTCTCCTGGCTCTGCTAAGTCTATTTTCTTGGCGTTCTCTGGCCCATCGTAGGACTCATTTGATTTAGGCTCCCTCATGGGTTGCTGAACCACCAATCTTCTTTCCTAAATGGTGTACTTACAATAGTGAGGAGGTACATCTATCTTTTTACTCCCATCACTAGCGTTCGTTCCATCGCTACTATCCATTTCAGTTGTCCATACAATTTTTATTTTTTGTTTCAACTCATTGTATCTCGTTTTCCGTTCAATTCTCGTCATAATTGGACCACCAGAGACATTCAGTTTTTCTGTTGCAACTCTTTTATTTGCTTTGCTGGTTTTCTTAGGTTTCAACAGTCTGGACTTAAATCCTGAGTCTTCAATAACCTTAAGAAATATTCCTGACACTTTATCCTTAGCACAAACAACATGAATGTTCATAAGGAAATGTGTCTTATCCCTAAAATCCGGCATGGGTCTTAGCCTGGTTGGTAGACTGATATGGTGTCGTTTACTCTTGTATCTTTTTTGGCGTCTCTCACTTTGGTTTGGGAAATTGTAGAAGACGTCATTGTCTTGATCTTGATTGTTGTCTCCCTCCGTATTTTCCGACTTCTCGTCATCCGCATTATCCTTGTTTTCACTTTGATCAGAAGAATCATAACATTATTCTCCCTCCTGCTTGATTTCTTTAGTGGGGATGTCCACATAGCCCACTATCTTAATCTCAAGTTTCGTTTCTGTTTTATTGATCCTCATATTTTCAGTATCTCCATCGTTCTCGTCCTCCTCCACAATTTTGCTCAACATGTAGTATGGTATGATATCGTAGCCATTCTCATCACAAAATTTGGTGGGAGTGACTTCATTGACTCATACATCCAATGTAGCCAAAATTTGAGACCATTCTAGGGGTTCGAGCTTCTCTTCAGGAAAAGGTTCTCGTATATATGCATCGTCTTCCAAGACCCTCTCTAGTGTCCTTTCATTGTGGTCAAATTCACTACATTGAGATGCCCCGCACATCCATATCTCCTTTTTCTTACAGAGCCACGCTGGGACTTCTGATCCACTAATGGTGGCTGAGTCAAATTCTTCCACAGGGGTTCTCGTGACATCATGGTAGCTATGATTTTTCATGTTTACTCGTGTAGTAGTTTCAGCATGTCTTAGATACAAATAATCATACCCCCAGTCCTGCACCATTTTGAGTTGCCTCATGAACGGCCTACCAAGGATAATTTCATAGTTGTTCTTCTTGCCGAAATCTACTATGGCAAAGGTATGTTCGTACTCTATGCCACGGGAACATACCACAATTGCCTCAAGCAATCCTATAGGCCTTTCTATGTGCCCATCCACCAGTTGCAATTTCATTCTAGTTGTTCGTATTGCTGGTTTTCCCCATTTTTCCCATAGCATTTTGGTCGCAATGGCAATGCCAGCTCCGCTATCAAGTATTGCCTTAGTCTCTATGCCGTTATACTCAACTGGTAGGGTTGTGTTGCTGTCTTCACCCTCACAAATTTTTCAAGACATTTTCCCACTTCCGTCCACTGCTTGGCCTAATTTTTAACAATTCTGCCAATGTGATTGTACACTTGACTGGAGTGGTCAACAAGTCTGTCAGGATTTTAGTGTCCAATTGATTTGACCCGCCTATTCTTTGAGAAGGTACTCTTCGAATTTCTGACCTTGCCTCATAGTCCCCCATATATGATGGCAAAGTTCTGAGTGATGCTGGTCTGGTATCTTCGGATGCAACTGAACCATTATCCCCTTGAAATGATTTAACGTCTAAATCCCATGGAGGCTTATTCAAGTTCAACTCCGAGAAAGGCGCCGACTCGACTGTTTTTGTCTCATATTTTTCTTGAGCTTTTCTCACCGTTTCCCATAGCTCTTCAGGCCAATTTTCTTCCACAATAGGGGTATATGGTGGAAAATCTTTCAGTGATTCATCAGTGCTATTAGGCACGTCTCTTGCATCCTCTACATCCGGCAAGGATTTAACGTTTTCTATCTTGTCAGGTATCCTTTATTCGGTTTTGTGAGGTGTTTCATTGTTTGGTGGTTTGATTACTCTATCTCCCACTTCCATAGGTGGAGGCTCCAGTAAAGCTTGTGCAGTTTCAATCAGCTGTTTGCACATCTCTAGTCTCTGTTTTTCTATCTCTGGATATGGATATGTCATCCACCTTTGCTCTAGAGTCTGTCTGTTCTTCAATCTTGCTTCATATGCTTGCAAGATTGCATCTAAGGGTTCATTGATCTTATCTACCAATACCGACCCTCCTGAGCTTGCACTTCTTGGTCCCTCCGTTGATTTTAGAGAGTCGGAATCTCTTTGCTGTTTAAGTTGCTCTCGAGCTATCGTTAGCTCAGCTTCTACATCTTTTTGTTTTCGCTCACGTCTAGCTTTCATTTTCGCTCTTCGTTCTTTCCAAGGATTATCACGACTGACGCTAGACTTGTCAGTCTTGATTTCTTCTTGATTTTCATCGTTACTCTTGGACTGATTGTCATTTTTCCTTGCTTGGGCTCTCGTCAAGACCTTAACAGGAATCGGAGTTTCGTTTTCTGACCCTCCACTGGAAGGCAGCGCTCCCAGCATATTCAAGGTAGTTTTTGCTCCTTTGCTCGGGTTTTTAGGGCAATCAGGGATCAAGTGAGTAATTCCACACTCAGTGCAATATGCGTTGACCCTAATGATTTTGTCATGAGGGCAGTCCCTCAGCCAATGGTCTCCACCACACTTGTAGAATGGTCCTTTAGGCTGTTGAGGTGCTCCTGGAGCTCCTCTTTGTTGGTGTGCAATTCTTTGCCCGCTCATGCCTCCGTTGGCTATGAACGACAGTGTTCTTTCATCCAAGCTATATCTTCCTTCCCCCGCTGCCTGTGCAGCAGTTGGTGGTCCTGTATTTCCTATCATGCTTCATGGTTCTGGTGTAGAGGGTTCTTCCGGTGGATAATAGACAGAGTTCGCCACATATCCATTGGGCTCGTCGTAGTATGCATGCATAGGTACCAAAGCCTTCTCATCCGACTCAGTTACTGTGGGTGTGTATCTTATGCTAACTGGTCGTAATCCTGGTAGGGGTGGTTGTTGTCCCAACACTGGTTGTGGTCTTTCTACACCTACAGGTCCTGGTAGGTTGCCTGTCTGATATCTAGGCATCGGAGTGACTTAAGGGGATGTCGCCTGAGCTTGCGGAGCATATGGTCGTTCTCTCACATATCCCTTGTTATAATAACACTCCTCCATCCCATGGTTTGTCCATTTTTGTTCAATCGCACACCATTTTGGTTGTTTAGCTTGTGGTTTGGTATACAAGTTAATCTTTTTAAGCACTTCCTCTACAAGCTGCTCTTGGCTTACCGCTACTTCTCCTTTCGGTGTTGTCTTAGCAGACTTGCTTCCGCTTTGTTGCGAGGAAGAATCATCGTCAAGATCCTTGAACTCACCCTCTTTGTAGACCACACAATTGTCCACAAGGTATAGAGCCTCCTTGGTTAAATCATTCAACGTCGTGCTCCTTTTCATATGTAAGTCCTTCTGGGAATCTGCATTCCTTAGTCCTTGGATAAATATAAGCATAAGTCTGGACTGAGTTGGCAGTTCTTCCACGGGGCAGAACTTAACATATCTTTTTAATCGGAGGGCTGCCTTTCACACAGACTCTCCATCTTTCTATTTGAATTTATGGATTTGTGAGACTGTATTATGAGCTATTCCCCTTTGTGAGAATTCTTCGATAAACTCGTCAAACACTTCCTCCATAGACTCAAAGTCTCTTCACTCCACTGAGTCAAACCATGTAGTAGCATCATCCTCTAAGGTTAAACCAAATCCTGCAAATTGGGTTGGAAACTCTAACACCTCTTCAGCTCTAATTACACGCACAAAGGCTGCTACATGATCTCTCGGATCTCTGCTTCCCGCATATTTCTTATTTACCCATTTTTGCACTTGAGAAGGTCTAATTCTACGATGGTCTACAAATCTCATCATGGGATCTCCCCGTCCTAGTCGATATACCTCCTCTGGTCTTCTGTAGTGGCCAGGTTCCTCTCCCAATGGTGCTCCTAAGCCATAATTTCTAACAGTTCTCGCGAGAGATGGTTCATCTCTCCGAACTCGTTCTAGGGGTGGTCTTCCAGGCTCAGTTGACCTCTGAGTCTTTGGCTTACTCTCTCCTTGATACTGTGCATAGAGTGGTGGTTCTTGTAAATCCCTTAGCCCTCGTGCGGTTTGATAACCCTCTTGGGTTCGGTCTTGTTCTAATGTAGCACTCTGTCGAAGCCATGCCTGCAATGATGGCTGAGTAGCTGGTTGGTCCTGGTAGTTGGACGTCGGTTGTCTGGTAGAATGTGAGGTAGCATCATACTCTTCTGAAAAGGGATTTGTCAACTTGCTAGGGGTGTAGTTGGCTCTTGGTACTTTGTCGGGGCCATAGGTTGATGCTCCCGGAACTGTTGCCATTTCAACCTCCTCTGGGAGAATACATTTGTATTATCGCCCGTATTTGTCAACAAAAACAATATCCTTCCCCATGGCAATTTCATAAGAGAATAAGTAAAGAACCTTGTCTTTGCTTAATTCATTTGGGTAGGGTTCCTTGCATTGAAAGTAAGATATTATTCCCTCGCTTTCATGCTTATAAATCCCCGCATTCTCATTATAGGTTGGGACCCTGGTTGTTATCTTATCATACATAAAGAGCGCTCCAGGTCGATCAATGTTAGGAGGCAGTTCTTGGGTTTTTGAAACCATTTTCCCTTTTGCCACATTATCTCCATATCTGTTGTAATCCTCAGGGTTACTAACTATCAGATAGTGGTTCCCCTTTTCGTCTCGAAATCTGTCTCCATCATCATAGACTCGAATTATCTCTAGTCTCTGAGCCGGTCTCTCTTCAATACAAATACACTTGCGTCCTCGATAGTCAGAATAAACTAAGGCTCCCCTCGAGTTAGTTCCTTCCAAGAAGATTATAGTGAACTTGGTTTCGTTTAAAGGACGTAGGGAGGTGCTCCCCCCCTGGCATTGGTCCTTCACCGTTGAACCCTCCTAGTTATTGACTCCCTATCATGAAGAAGGACTTTTCCGACGAAGTGTCAGTATCACTACCCTCTTCAATGATCGGTGCTAATGGGTCTAGTCTCGTCTGAGTTACACTCTCTTCGGTGAACGTGGTACTTACTTGACTTTTGACACTTTTAGCTCCCGACTTAACAAAGGCTCCTGACCTTAAATACATAAGAATGAAAGTTGGGTTGCAAACTTAAATCTTACTTGGACTCCTTCTTGTGCGGCTTTGTGATGATCTCCTTCTGGGATCTACATAAGTATGGTTAGTTTGTTCACAAGGGTTTTCCTTGAATCACCAAAAAATCTTTCAAGTATATACAGCAACCACTTAGTCAGCCTTCTGGTGGTCCAATTTCAAATATGAAATGATGGTTGGGATCTATATGGAGAGTATGTCCTAGCAGTATGATCACAAATTGCAAAATATGTCTGAATCACTACTTTCTTAGTCTATCGCGATAGACTGACAATTTGCTCAGCACAAGTCAATTCAAAATTGTGACTTCACCCTTGAGTTCCAGTTACCCTCTATTGCCTATCCCTCAAGTTTTATGAAGTTTGGACACTTGGGTTGGGTTTTGGTCCCATTTTAGTATTTTAGTCAGAGCTTGATTCTCTATCTGAACCTCAGATTGACCTTCAGTGATCTAAATGCCTTGAATTTTGGTGTGTATGCTATATAGGCTCTGATAAATCTCTACCTCTGGAAAATTTGAAAGAAAAGGTCCCCAACAGTAGTTTCCCTGGTCTATCGCGCTAGACTTGGCATTTTCTCCATTGTTAGCATTTTTCTCAAGTTTTCTCCACAGCTGGTTCAGCCTCCCCTTGTGTAGTGCATTGACAAATTTTGGCACTGTTTAGACATTTGGTCAAAGACTTATTGCCCTTGTCTCTGAATTCAAACTCTAAAACACTAGTTTTGAAGTTTTGTGATCAAGATGGTGTTCAGTTTCACTCTTTTTTTTTTTTTTTTTTTAGTACCCTTGTGTTGATGTGTTAAACCTGTGGTATAAAGGTTTTTTTTTTTTCCTGTTGTTAGTCAATCACCAACTTCATCAGTCTATCGCGATAGACTAGGCAGAGAGCAATGGGGATTTCATTTTTGTCTGTTTTTGGATAGTTGTGTTCCCTGTGCCCATATAAGTCTATCCCCCAAGTTTTATGAAGTTTGGACTTATTTTGACCTTAGACTCAAGCACTTCACAAATTTCACTTTTCTCTGGCAATTCACAACTCAATTGCACTTGAAGTGATGCAAATTTGATGACACTTCATCTTAAACTTGTGAACATCAGTCGTACCTCATGACACAGTCAGTTTACCCTAGGCTAATGGTTATATCTCTTCTTGGCCTTGTTAGGGTCACTTAGTGTTTTCTTATGAGAATCATCTGTTTCTTTTTGTTGGTTTTGGTAGCAATTTTATGTTTTCTCGAGTGTTGGATCATAAATTTCAATGTCTACTCTTTTCACCCCCTTCAAGGGTATATGGTGTGGGTTTTGCTTTCAAGGCAAGCAAACAGCCTTATTGTTTCGTCTTTTTGTTTGTTTTTGCATTTTTCCGGCGTTTTCTACTCTATTTCTACACAAGTATAACAAGCACTCAAAACCAAAAACCATTACTCCACATTATCCTACTTAACTAAATCTAACTAGTCATAGACCCTCGGCAAGACACAGGCTTCCTGGCTATCCACTAGACCTCGGGATACTCTATCTTGGATCTTGTTCTAAAAGTTTAAACTCTCTCTAGTCGAAACTAAAGTAAGCTAACCATCACACGAGTGACGTACATCTCCCTACTTAAGGTCTTGTGTCCCCGACAGCGGCGCCAATGTTTTAGGGCATAACTACTCCCCTGTTCATGCTCGCAAGCACAACACAGACAACATACTTATCATCCGATGACACGACTAACCCGTAGGTGCACGTAGGCAACCTCGTTAGCTTGTCAGGCTGAGACCAATCTACACATACACACTTTCATGATGCATCAATCACTAACCCTAGTAGAATGCAACCCACTCTATCCCTAAACGCTCACAACACCGTTTACACTTTCAATGAACTCCGAATTGCATCAAACTTACTAGGCACCATCCTCTCCATAGGATATACTTACCTATAAGTCTAATCTCACCAGATTTGAACCCGAGTTATTTCCATTACAGTCGCGATAGACTCACATGTCATAATCCAAAAGTGGGAGAAACCTAAGTCTATGAATATCTATGTGTAGCTAATCTCTTTCTCTTTCCATAGAGCACTTGATTGTTGAAAACAGACACTGTTTGTGTTACTTACAAGCAAAACAAGCTCGATGAAGGATCGATCGCGAACAGCTCGAAAATATGAATGCATGGCGTGGGCGTGTAGCTCTCGGAGAGACTACCGCGATGATGTGGTCACGTCATGAATCCGGTGAGAGAGAAACGCGTAGCGAAGAGGATAAGACATACTCACTCTCTCTCTCTCTCTCTCTGAATCGTACGACACAGGATTAATAATCAAAAATGTTATCCTCCAAATGGTTCTAAGGTGACCTTTATACTTGAGTCACCTTAGCTCAAAAATGTACATGGGTTCTCTTCCTCATAATTACAAAGTGGGAACAAATATGGGTCCTGACTAACTGATTAATCTTTACATAACCCAGACAAGTGGATCAAAATGATAAGACTTCTTTGACATAAAAATGGGAATTTGATATGCTTTACAAGATGGGCTTATTACAACAGTTGGACAAATGGGGCTCCAACAACTTTGTACTTCACACAATGAGAGGGTGTGTGAGTGTGTGTGGGGGGAGTATACCCCCCAAGCTAGCCCCCTTCTTGCTTTGGTCGACCCCCCCTTATAGCTCAAGCTTGAAGCTCACTGGACCCCTGCAAGACTGGCCAATCACATGGAGGATGCTTTACAAGCAACAAGGGTAGTCTTGGGACAAGTGTGCCCCTTTCCCCTTTGAGAGAGAGGACTTGATAAATGCAAAAACAATTAACTAAATCTACTAAATTACCATTGGACCCCTTGGGAGGCTAACCAATAGGATTTAGGCACACCATGAGGGCAACATGAGGAGGAACTTGACAAGTGTCCTATATGCTTTCTTTGTACCAAGCTTGCCTTGTGTGAGTGTGTGTGTGTTCTCTCTCATCCCTCTAGCTTTAGGGATCGCCCCCTCTCTTGTAGGGATGGGATTTAACTTTTTTACACCTTAAGCCACTCAAGCTTGGGCCAGGTTCCCACTTCAAGTACAACCCTAGCATCTCAAGCATGACACGCACCTCAAGAATCTCAATCATCAAGCACCTCAAGCATCTCGATCATCAAGCACGACAAGCACCTCAAGCACCTTACGCTGGCCAGGTTCCCACCTCAAGCACAACCCTAGCTTAACTAAGGTCAAAGGACTTTCAACACTAACTATTGGAGGTCTTCAATGAAGCTAACCCTAAGGTCTTTATGCTCCATTGGTTAGCCTTTCTCTTTGACATACCATCTCTCATTTGGGCCCCTTTACCATTGACCTCGTGTTGAGGTAGATCTATAAGCACATGTCTATATTCTAACCTTGTTCCCGTTTATTCTCCCACATTAAATGATCAATTTAATATCATTCGGGTTGGTTAGATATTAGTTTTTATGACATACATCATACAAACAGCAATCCAAAGAACTTCCATAAGTCACCTGAGAAGGAGTCGGAGCCTCCAACGCCACAATAGCATGCTTATTCTTGCCTTTAGCCATATAGACAATTAATAAATGTTACCTCTTGTGGGAAAAAGGCCCCCCAATCTCAAAGCACACAAGCACTCACACACTCACCAAAGACACATAGTACCAATGCTAAGTGAGCATAAAATCTCACATTTATAGGGTTGGGAGCTTGAGGATGTTTTCATTTTTCAGCAGTGTGGCAGGCCGAGCTCCAAGAGGAAGATGTTATTGCAGCGTTGCTACATTTAGTTTCCGCCTTCCTTCATAGTGGTGAGACAGACCGTGCTTCAACTGCATCATAGATGCGTACAGAGAGCGGGTGGAATGGGAACCCAGTGTGTGTGTGTGTGTGTGTGTGTGTGTGTGTGTGTGTGTGTGTGTGTGTGTGTGTGTGTGTGTGTGTGTGTGTGTGTGTGTGTGTGTGTGTGTGTGAGAGAGAGAGAGAGAGAGAGAGAGAGAGGATGGGGAAGTGTGTGAGAGCGAAGGGGGAAGAACTAAGGCTCAACTAGGGTATGTAGAAAATGCAGTGGTGCTGACTGCAAGCGGGCCAGTAACTTTTAATGTTAAAGAGGGCAAATTGCCAAAGCCAAGCCGTCGGTCTTTCCTCATATCAATTAGCTATCTATGAATAATTAGGTGTCATTTAATGCAGCTCCAAAATATCAACCACTGAATTACCTACAATAATTCACCCAGGACTCCCTAGGTAATAAGCCCAAGTACATACTGCCTAAGGAACTTAACACACTATCCTAGCAGGGCAAAAGGTCCACCCATTTTACATCCAAGTTTAGATACCATAAGGTTCCAAAACCAAGGGCACCCCGGCCAATAGTCCCAACAAATTATATGTTAATGAACTTTCAATCATGCCAAAACTAGCGATAAAAGTGTGTGTGTGTGTGTGTGTGTGCACGCATGTGCTCTCATGCTCCCTTGGTGGGGTGCTCTCACTCAGTTGCCCCTCCTCAACAAGCAAAAAGAAGAAGCTTCTCTCTCTTTTCATCGTGATCTCTATGTAACACTCTCTATCGCTGTCTTGCAACTATGAAAAAAGCATTTTGACATCTGTAATCAGCCCATAAGGGATGGTAAGAATCTCTTTAGTCCATATCCATCTTCTCTTTCTCTCTCTACATCTCCTAGGTACTCCATATATCAAAAACATATCACTAGTTGGCGGTTTCACTTACACATAGGCTTGTATGGGCTTACCATGAGTGTATGATGTTGGTTCTTTCTTATCTAATTATGTTTAGTGGGCTGAAGTATGTTTATGGTATGTATGCTCTCGCATGAGTTTGTAAAAAGCATGCACGTCGTCTACATCAAGGAAGCAATAGAAACATTGTTTTGGCCATATCTCCCAAACCGCTCAGAATTAGGTCAAGCCCTTTGAATCAAATATCAAACTCATTGTTTAGAGTGCTCTCTTTCTCATTGTTTAGAGTTATCTCTTTCTCATGGTCTCGGGGGGTTCACTATGTGTAAAACTACCATATCACGTGGGTTCAAGACATGTTTGTAAAACCCCTTATCTGTGAATTTTGTTAAGAATATAATGTACCCTTTTCTTTTAAAATCTGTAAGTTTTTTCCAAATTTGAAAAAAAATTCCCTTCTATATATATATTTCTGTAAGTTTCAAGAACTTTAAATACCCTTCTGTTGAACTCACGTGATAGGTTACATTTTTACTAGGTGACCTCCCCGGGCTCATGGTTCTTGTTCAAATTCCTATTGTGTGATGAGGTATGGTCAATAGCCAACTTGTTGGTTTTTCCTTAACCTATAATTTAGGTCGTTGGCTCATAGGGGGGCTACCAGGTAATATCAAATATCAAACTCATTGTTTAGAGTGATATCTTTCTCATGGTTCATGTTCAGATTCCTTTTGTGTGATGAGGTATGGTCAATAGACAGTTTGTTGGTTTTTTCCTTACCCTAGAATTTAGGTCGTTGCCTCATGGTGATGAAACCCACTCAACCACTTCTTCACCTTGCTTGATTTAGATAATGGTTACTATGTCTTGAGTGTTCATTATGTGAAACTCTAGGTACATAATTGCCTACTGCATAGAGACACTACCAAGCGGAGGTGCCATATGGACTTGTCGGATTTCCATGAGTTCTAAATATGGTTTATGTCTTGTTTTGGTGAGTTGATTGCACATGTTTCATCTCCAAAAGTTTATGTGTTGATACGTGATCACCTACTTAGAATGGTATGGCCAATTTTGCATGAAATAGATTCATGTCGGATTGTAAGAGGTGGTGTACATCTTGTATGGGATAAATGATGTGACAGAGTAATAGCCTACTACATAGGTCTAAGATTGATGCATTACTATGGTAATACTCTCTCTTTTGTGTGTTATGTATACCCCCGAAGATAGTGAAAAATTGTTTCTTGCATAAAGTTGGATGTGTGGCATAAACTTATACCAATTGATGGTGTGAATTTGTATCATGTTTATGTTCATTAGAGAACAATACTTGAACCACAAAGAATGTATGTTAAAGTCTCATGTATATACATACCAAGATTTTAAGGTCAAAACTATTCCGATGTAAAGAGACCAATAAGGTGTGATCATGGTATATCAGCTGCATGGATTGAGGATGCTTAAATTAGTGTTTCAAGAAGGAGTTTCCTCGTTGATTAGAGAATTTTTATGCATAAATTTTATGTCAAAAAATGTGTGTGCTATGAGTCTGCTAATAGTGTGTGTAGCTAAACTCCAAGTGTGGGAGTCACTCCTCAATCAAGATTTGGTTTATGTTATGGGGCTAAATGCCCATATGCTTATGGTTATACTCATGGTTGTGTTTAGCTAGTGCGGCTCTTGATTTATTTTTGTGGGATGGATCATGCAACAAAATTCTTGTAGCTATGCATCTTGCTAAATTGATCTTGGAGTGCTAATGTACGCCACCCAAAGAGGGGTGGGATATGTGCAGATGTGACATGATTCATGGTTTATGGTCAATGGTATTTGATTGAGACATGGTTGATGGTTGTGGTGTCTTGGCCGTAGCCAAGATGTGTTTGATTCTATGGGCTATGAGAGCCATACATGTGGTTTATGGTTTGTGCATAAGGGTGGACACCCAACATGATTGATTGTCTTGAATAGAATCATTTTGATGCATAAGGTTGTTCATAAAGAAGATTCATGTTATGTTGATATGTAGCATCATTGGCTAAACCACCCAACAATACAAACTGTTGGCAACAATGAAGGAGAGGGGTCGATGTTGGCTTCATTGTGTCCATGTTAGAGGGATTGGCTATGGTAGGAATTTTGGTGGACCTGCACTACTGAGTTGGCTTGAAAGATTTGTGGAAGATCCTACAACTCAGTCATATTTGAGGGGTCTGCTTTGGTGGACCTGGACTACTGAATCGGATTGAAAGATTTGTGGGAGATCCTATGGCTCAATCATATTTGAGGGGTATGCTTTGACACCTAGTGTAGTCACCAAAGAGGCATGATGCCTAAACTTGTTTGATTGGTATTGATTTCCTACCACCAAAAGATATTTTGGAGTCCTTTTAGAGCTCAAGCTCATGGAGAGAGGCGAAGCGGCCTCGTTCGTAGTGTGGCATGGGATGGAGATGTTTTGGATTTCTCTTGGCACAATGAGATTCTCTTTGTTCATAGTGGGAGCACGGGAATGGGTGGCCCGATTGATCCCACCCAAGGTTTGATGCTCTCATGATATTAATTTGGTTTCAAGTAGTGATGCACTTATTTTTATGGCATATTTCACGGTTCATGCATGTTTCATTTTATTTGGGGCATTGAAAGTTCTCTCACGTGTTGTCTTGTGTCCATCTGTGCACTCTATTTTACCCTTCAATACTCTCTCTCTCTCTCTCTCTCTCTCTCTCTCTCTCTTTTCCTTCATGTGTCAAGAAGAGGCATAGACATTTATTCACCCTTCACTTGTGATTTTGAGTCCTCTTTCATGCATACTCATTCAAGGGTAACACTAGTTTCTAATTACCTTTGGATACAATCCGAGTCATTGTTTAAACTCTATGCTATGTTAGGCATGAGAATTCCATCCCCTATCTTTGCTTCTGTATGATGCTGTATTTTAAATTATTGTATTGAAGAAAATTTAAGCTATATATTTCTTGCATAGTGCCATGGATGCTTGAGAGTCAGTCGTTGCCTGCATTATCACCTGTGTCATTTCCTACAAGGATCTAGAAGATTCTAGAAGGTTCTATAAGTATCAAGGAGATTCTAGAAGTTTCTAGAAGCTTGGAGAAGATTCCGAAAGAATCTAGAAGTTTTTGAAAAGCTCTAGAAAGTTGAAGAAGGATCTAAAAGGCTCTAGAAGAACTAGAAGGAAACCTCAAGTAACCTCCTCAAGCACTAGTATAAATAGGGTTCTTGGGCCACAAGCCCCTCAGTCGTGCCAACACCATTTGTGAGGCTCCTATGAGGAAATCCCTCTTCTAGTTCTTATGTTTAAGTCTTGTCCTTGCAATCAAGCCTTGTCTTGTACTCAAGTCATGTAATCCAAGTCTTGTATCTATCTCTCTTAATAAAGTATTAAGTCTTGTAATCAATATTAAGCTTATCATCAAGTCCAAGTTCTTGTACATTGTGAGCGCCTCCTCTGCTCTCTTCTAGCTCTATATGCGCTCATAACAGTTTGGCAAGACTACCATCTCTTAATCTTCTCAAGCCATCATGGAGTCGATGATGGAAGGTGTCATCAACGCATTGCAAAGCATCCAATCTCAGTTACAAGAACTTTGCGAGAGTAACGCTCAACTTCAAGCAGGGCAACCCCTAATCTTGGGGCCGGCATTTGCAAGATCTTCAACGTCAAATTCAAGAGCTTCAAGAGACAAGCACACATCAAGCACAAGCAGCAAGATCCAGTTATCCTCAACAACATAAGAAGGAACCGAAGGTCAGCATGCCTGAAAAATTTGATGGGACTAGATCAAAGTTTAGAGGTTTTCTCCATCAAGTGCGTCTCTTCATTCGAATGCAACGAGAGTGTTATCCAGATGATGCCTCTCAACTAGGCCTTATTGGGACCCTCCACTCGGGTACGACTCTCTCTTGGTTTGCTCCCTTACTTGAAAAAGAATCTCCTCTCCTTCATGACTTTGAAGCCTTTGTGCAGGAGTTCTCTGCAACCTTTGGGAATACTAATGGAGCAAGGGTTGTTGAAACCAAACTTTGACATCTCCGCCAAGGATCAAGACCTGCATCGGTCTATGCATCCATTTTTCAGCAGCTCACTTGTGATTTAACTTGGCATTTCATTACCCAATTTTGGTGGGGATTAAAGGATGACGTAAAAGATCTTTTATTGACTATGCTAAAGGTTCACACACTAAGAGAGTTCAGCTCTCAAGCAATAGAATGTGATAATTGACTATTTGAGAGATGACAAGAGAGGCGTCTTGGGGCACCATTTCAATCCCAAACAGAAGTGACACATGATGGCTACACACCTTAACAGAGCCATGAATCAAGCATTGATCCCATGCAAATTGATTCAGCATGGTTTCAACCTCTCTCAGCCCAGGAGAAGCAAAGACAATGCATTAATGGCTTACGTATGTATTGCGGAGAGCAGGGGCACATTGCTCAACAATGTCCAAGGAAGAGAAGGATGAAGGTTCATGGTGCAATGGCCTCAACGTGTTCGGAAAACATGGACGTCCAACCTCAATAGAGACCAACCAATTGGACAAAATACAAGCAAAAGAAGGTCTCTTTCTTCCCATTGATTTCACTTCAAGTTTTATGCTACTAGTCAAGATCCATATGCTGGGTAGGCACATGGATTGTGAAGCATTACTAGATTCAGGCGCAACGGCGTGCTTCATGGACAAAGAATTTGCAAAAGAACAAGGCATGCCACTTGTGGAGAAGTCTAATCTAGCAACTATAGAAGTCATTGATGGTCGTCCCCTCGCTTTATGGGATGTCACGTATGAAACTCGCCCCATAGAAGTAACATTGAAGGAGCATGTTTCAAGAATAGCGTTCGATATCATACAAATCCCAAGCAGTCCAATTGTTATTGGGCTACTGTGGCTAATTACATAATCCTAACATCAATTGGAGGGCTCGGAGAATTGAACCACAAAAGGTCCAAAAGAAGAAGGGAAGGCATAATAGGCCTATATATCTTGGAGCCAAGGTCTTCATGCGTGCAGCCAAAAAGTATCCAGCTTTCATGATATTTACAACACCAATCTACACGTCAACAAAAAAAATCATGGAGGCATTGCCACGTCAATATCAAGATTACAATGATGTTTTTGAGAAGAAGAATGCAAACCTCTTACTAGAGCATTGACCCTATGATTG
Source organism: Adiantum capillus-veneris (assembly GCF_014529385.1). Classification (NCBI taxonomy): domain Eukaryota; kingdom Viridiplantae; phylum Streptophyta; class Polypodiopsida; order Polypodiales; family Pteridaceae; genus Adiantum; species Adiantum capillus-veneris. The sequence continues at coordinate 37,069,378 of NC_140945.1, read as the reverse complement.
TGCTATAGAGCTTCAGGAGGGAACCCAACCCCCTTTTGGCCCAATATACAAGCTATCTCAAGATGATTTGGTAGAATTACAAAAAAATATTGATGAGAATCTTGCTAAGGGGTTCATACGGAATTCAAAGTCCCCAGCAGGAGTTCCAATACTCTTTGTAAAAAGAAAGGATGGAACTCTCCGGATGTGCGTGGATTATAGGAGCCTGAACAAGATCACCGTCAAGAATCACTATCCCCTTCCCTTGATCCCAGAGCTTCTTGAGCGCCTTGGCAAGGCAAGAGTATTTACAAAAATAGACCTTCGTGGTGCTTACAACCTAGTCAGAATCAAAGAAGGTGATGAATGGAAGACAGCCTTTCGCACAAGGTATGGCCACTTTGAATATACTGTCATGCCATTTGGTCTCACAAATGCCCCAACAGTTTTTCAACATTTAATGAACGACATCTTTCAGGAGTATTTGGATTATTTTGTGGTGATATACTTGGATGATATCTTGATATTTTCTAAGGATCAAGAAGAGCATGAGCACCATGTATGGTTAGTGCTTGAAAAGCTTCATGCATCAGGGTTATTTGCAAAGTTGGAGAAGTGGTATTTTCATCAATCTAAGGTGGAATTTCTTGGTTATGTTATTTCTGAAAAGGGAATCTCCATGAATCCAAAGAAGGTTCAAACCATCCTGGATTGGAGACACCCACCTCAGTAAGAGATGTTCAATGTTCCTCGGATTTGTAAATTTCTATCGTATCTTTATCCAGGGATACTCCAAGGTGGTTACAGCACTCACAAGGTTGACAGTTAATAATAAGTTTGTTTGGGACTCAGAGACCGCAAAAGATTTTCAAACTCTCAAGCAAGCTTTCACAATCTCACCCATTCTAATTCATGCAGATACTACAAAGCCTTTCATCCTAGAAACAGACGCTCAGATTTTGCCCTTGGCGCTATTCTATCCCAAGTAGGTGAGGATGGTCGAGTACATCCAGTGGCTTTTCATTCCCGCAAGTTTTCAGCTGCAGAAATCAATTATGAAATCCATGACAAAGAGCTCTTAGCAATCATCAACTCCTTCAGCACTTGGCGTCACCTACTTGAAGGAGCTCCTCATAAGATCACTGTCTATACAAATCACAAGAATTTGGAATACTTCATGGCATCCCGCATTTTGAATCATCGCCAAGCCAGGTGGAGTGGTATCCTATCAAGGTTTGATTTTCTTATATCTTATAGGCATGGCCGTCAAAACAAGGTAACCCAAATGTCTTATCAAGAAGATCCTACCTTGCATCTAGAGAAGGCGATGCAGCATTTGATCAACAAGAGTCAATGATTTTGAAACCTGAGCAGCTTAAGCTAAACGCCACCATAATCCAAGCTTCTGAAGATTTTACTTTCTTTCTAAGGTGAAGACGCAAATTGCCAAGGACCCACTTGCTCAGAATATTAGACAACAACTACAAGGAAAAGGGGTTAATGAGGAAATTCAAGAAATTCATGGACTACTATAAGGGTCTTCTCTATATTCTAGTGGGACCAACACACTTGGAGGTACTTTAGCAACGGCATGATCTTCCATCAGCAGGGCATTTTGGGGTTAATAAGACAATTGAGCTTCTCTCCCGTGACTTTTGGTGGCCTCAAATGTGGAAGCTTGTCAAGGAGTATGTGGCACTTGTGACACTTGCAATAGATCAAAGGCCCCTCGTCATCATCCCTTGCCCATTCCAAGCACAAACCATGGTCATCCATCTCCATGGATTTCATTATAGAGCTACCCTTGTCACAAGGATTTGACTCCATTTTAGTAGTCGTGGATTGGTTTACAAAAATGTCACACTTCATTCCTACCACTAAAACCATCACCGACGAAGGTACGACCAAACTCTTTCTACAACATACCTATCATTATCACGGATTACCAGATGACATAGTTTTTGATCGAGGCTCACATTCATCTCGAGCTTTTGGAAAATCTTATTCAAGCTACTTGGAGTACAAATCAACCTCTCATCAGCCAATCACCCACAAAGTGATGGACAAATAGAGAGAGTAAATCAAGTTTTAGAACAGTATCTCCGTTGTACTATTAATTATCACCATGATAATTGGGTCGAGCTCCTACCGCTAGCAGAATTCTCCTACAATAACAATTTTCAAGCCTCCACCCGTCACACTCCATTCTTTGCTAATTATGGTCGACATCCCAAATAGGATATCCACAGGCACCATCGAGTCAATAATCCAGCTGCTATTCATCTTGCACAACAGTTATCTGCAATTCACAAAGAACTTACAAATCATATCAAAGAAGCTCAATCCAAGTATAAGGAAAGTGCAGATTTACATCGCATGCAACATCCAAAATACAAAGAAGGGGATAAAGTGTGGCTCCTCCGTCGTGATCTGCGTTCATCTTGTCCCTGTCAAAAGTTCGATTACCGAAGGCTTGGCCCGTTTAAAATTATCCGTCAAGTCAATCCAGTCACCTATCGACTCCAGTTGCTCTCATCCATGAAAATCCATCCGGTCTTTCATGTCTCAGTCCTAGAACCTTGTCACACATCTCAGATCCCAGAAAGAGCCCTACAACCACCCCTCTGGTTGAGATTCAAGGACATGAGGAATATAAGGTCGAGAAAGTCCTAGATTCTCGAGTCTTGCGTGGTAGGTTACAATACTTGGTGCATTGGAAAGCCTATGATGTCAGTGAACGAACCTCGGAACCAGCACACAATCTTCATCATGCATCTCTCAAAGTCTAAGAGTTGCATCAACAGCATCCATGGAAGCCCTAGTCAAGGAACACCACGGCTCCTCGTGGAACTCGTCGCTAGAGGAGGGGGTAATGTCATGGATGCTTGAGAGTCAGTCGTTGCCTGCATCATCACCTCTGTCATCGCCTACAAGGCTCTAGAAGAATCTAGAAGATTCTAGAAGGTTTTGTAAGTATCAATGAGATTCTAGAAGTTTCTAGAAGCTTGGAGAAGATTTCGAAAGAATCTAGAAGTTTCTGGAAAGCTCTAGAAAGTTGAAGAAGGATCTAAAAGATTCTAGAAGAACTAGAAGGATCAAGAAGGTTCTAGAAGATTCTAACCTCCTCAAAAAGAACCTAGAAAGTTCTAACCTCCTCAAGTAGAACCTAGAAAGTTCTAAACTCCTCAAGTAACCTCCTCAAGCACTAGTATAAATAGGGGTCTTGGGCCACAAGCCCCTTAGTCGTGCCAACACCAGTTGTGAGGCTCTTATGAGGAAATCCCTCTTCTAGTTCTTATGTTCAAGTCTTGTCCTTGCAATCAAGCCTTGTCTTGTACTCAAGTCATGTAATCCAAGTCTTGTATCTAGCTCTCTTAATAAAGTATTAAGTCTTGTAATCAATATTAAGCTTATCATCAAGTCCAAGTTCTTGTACATTGTGAGCGCCTCCTCTGCTCTCGTCTAGCTATATACGCGCTCATAACACATAGACCCCTGGGAAGGGGATCTCTTAGCTGGTATCAGAACCAAAGGAGGTTTTAGGGATGACCAGAAGATAGATACTATTTGGGTTAGTCATGCAACATGCGCACATTCATGAATGCTATTTGGAAAAGAATGCTCTTTGCATAATAATGTTATTTTCATGGAGTTTTTGATACAAGCTAAAGGGGTAATTGATGTGGTCACAATGTTTGGTGATGATTACGACACAAGTGAATTGAAGATAGTTAGTGATTGTTTTGTAGTTAACAATGGCCCCTATGATGCCATTTGAATGATTTAGCGAGTACTTGAAAGTCTTGATGGTATTATTCAACAACATATCAATCTCGTTGCTTAGGAAAAAAGGGAGATTTGAATGCTTTAGCAAGTACTCGAAAGTCTTGATGGTATTATTCAACAACATATCAATCTCATTGCCTAGGAAAAAAGGGAGGTCTTCTATCACAAAATTGCATACATGATATTTGCAAGACCATGCATGGGGCAGCAATGGAAGGCTTTTGATCATAGTTATCTTATGCTGCATGAAGAACCTTTCTGTCAATTCCCATTCAAATTAGGGATGGTTGGTCCAAAGGATTGATTTTCGAACTTGAGGCCACTATAGATAATGATGATGCTAGGACTCATGGATATGTATTACTCGTGCTGTCACTCTCTTGCCACCTTCTTGGCAAGTGAGAAGAGAAGCTTCTCTCTCTTTTCATGGTGATAATGCTCTTCATTGACACCTTCCTGGCATAACCTCTACGTAGTACTCTTTATCGCTTTCGGACAACAACACCAAAAAGCCTTTTGACATATGGAATCAGCCCATAAGTGATGGTAAGAAGCTCTTTACTCCATAGGCATCTTCTCTCTCTCTCTCTCTCTCTCTCTCTCTCTCTCTCTCTCTCTCTCTCTCTCTCTACATCTCCTATGTACTCCGTATATCAAAAACACGTCACTGATTGGCGGTTTCACCTACACGTAGGTATGTATGGCCTTGCCATGAGTGTATGATGTTGGTTCTTGCTTACTTAGTTATGTTTAGTGTGTTAAATTATGCTTATGGTGTATATGCGCCCACATGAATAAGTAAAAAACATGCACGTCATCTACGTCAAGAAAACAATAAAAAACCTACTTTGGACATATCTTCCAAACAGTTAAGAATTAGATTGAGCCCTTCAAACCGTGTATCATTATTATTGTTTAGAGAGTTGTATTTGTATGGTTCATGTCAATATTCCTTTCGTGTGATAAATTGTAGTCAATATACATCTTGCTGTTTTTTTTTACTAAACCTAAAATTTAGGTCGTCATCTCATAGGCGGGCTACCATGTAGACTTTCCCGATGATGATGGAGCCCACTTAACCACTTCTTAACCTTGCTTAGACATGCAACATGCTGAAACGTCACTTTATGTCACCGTTATCATGTCAAGTGTTCGTGATGTACAAGTCTAGGTATGAAATTGTGTACTACATAAAGGCACTACCAAATGAAGGTACCATATGGAGTTGTCATATTGCTATGAATTCAGAGTATGCTCTATGTTTTGTTTTGGTGAGTTGATTGCACTTGCTTGATCAAAAGGTCATGTGTTGATACATGATCACCTACTCCAAAGAGTATGGTCAATTTTGCATAAAATAAATTCTTGTTGGCATTGCAATAGGTGGTGTATGTCTTGTATGGGTAAACATAAACAAAAGCGGCTCATCATTTTACCAGCAGTTTAAAGATTCCTTGAACAACACCCCCCCCTTCCCTCCTCTGTAGGCAGGACAGCTAGAGAAACGGAGATCTAAGTGTCAATCATCTTGAAGACCAGCGGAGGAAATGGAGAGGAGCATTTTGTGTATTTGTGTGTGTGTGTGTGTGTGAGAGAGAGAGAGAGAGAGAGAGAGAGAGAGAGAGAGAGAGAGAGAGAGAGATGCTGACAGTCCAGGATGCTTACAGAATCGTGAAAATCGAGAGAAAGTAGTAGTGTGTGTGTCGTTGGTTGGCACGCCATGCATGAGAGAGAGAGAGAGAGAGAGAGAGAGAGAGAGAGAGAGAGAGGGAGAGGGAGAGGAGAATCTCCCTAGATTCTCCCCTTCCCACTTATTTTCGAGTCGTGCACATATATTACTACTCGGTGAGTGGGTGAGTTCAAAACCATTGTCATGCTCCAAAAAAAATCTCATGAATAAAAGTGTGGGACATGATGGGTTGGAAGGTAAAAGATGAGGGTGAGGAGCGTCTGTCCTCTTCCTTTACAATGGCGCTTCTGAATACCTCCACGACTTTCTCTGCAGCTCCACCTTACGCCTGCGACGCTACCACTTTTGCGGCTCTGTGCTCGCTGCACAAGGTATGCTTCTCTCTCTCTCTCTCTCTCTCTCTCTCTCTCTCTCTCTCTCTCTCCACACACACACACACACACACACACACACACACACACACACGCGCACGCACATTCACACATTTTTGCACAACCCTCATCAGGGAGGGACGGAGCAATTTATCTTCTTCTGAGAAAGATTGCAATGAATAGGTTGCAGGTTCTCTTACACATGGGCGCAAGCAGCTGGTAGTGCTTTCAGTAACATCATTAGAACATGTCCGGAAGCCCCTGCTTCCCCGTGCAGGGTTTCTTTCAAAGCCCACTGCACTTGTCAGCGAGCGTGTTATTTGCACAGATGTCCAACCTGGCTTGAAGCTTGAGCTGAAATATGCAAAGCCGCCTGCTAAAGATTTTGTTGAGTTTATGGAAACCATGCCTAAGCAAGAGGTTGTGGCCTTCTTCAGAGACATAGCTGCAGAACTCGAAGGGTTTCGCCAGCTCCAAGATTTTCACATGAAAGTGAGAGATGGTGATGGTGACTTTAGGGTTGAAGTTTTCTTTAACGAGGAGCGGAATGGACCTGATGTGGCTCCATATGAGGATTGCATTGGTTGTTGCCCTGATACTAATCTATTCGTAGGGCAAGAACCAGGTATGGCGTCAAAAGACTGTATACTTGAGCAGTTTTCGCTCCGACCATATGCTGTCTGTAGGCTGGATGCGAAAGGAAGGACTGGTTTTTCTATCATGCCTGTCAGACACGTTGAGAGGATGTCGGAGTTGGATGATGATGAGTTGTATGGAATGTGGAGTGTAGCTACAAGGATGCTGAGACAGGTTGGCATCCCCTTCATCAGCTTGATCTTGAATCATGGTCGCTACCGCACACTCTACCATTTAAATCTCAAACTGTGGGTGGGCAACAAAGCACATGACAAGTTCTTGTCAACATGCAATGAAGAAACAAGAGAATTGTGGAATGGGCTCCAGAAATTCGCAGCAAACCGTCCTAAAAAGCAGCAACTTTGCTTTTTCTACAGAAGAGATGGGACTTGCAGGCATGGAGATTTTTGTAGCTATTCGCATGGAGAGTATCGAAATTAAATTCAATGATAGATTGGTATGTAGAGTTTACCTCCACAATTTGCTATTTGAGGGGCCTGTGCTGAAGGTGTCTTTGGATATCGCTCGTCCACAGAGGCAGCGTGTTCGCATCAGCTGCAGCAGTGTTTCTGGGACTACTTTCTCAGCCTTGTCTGTATGTTATTGAGGCCAAACTTTTGTGTTGGATCTTTGTATGCAGGCCTCTGGGTGCAAACTGCAAGCTTGTACTACTGGATGTCCCCTATCAACTATTTTCATGCAGCTATCAACAGACGCTGTTCTAGCTGTGGATTGGCAATGAAAATTTGCTTCAAGGAAGCCTTCCGCATTCTGTATTCTGTATTAACATTAGTGAATGCAAGTTCTAGTGGAAAAAGTTGTGTTGTGAAAGTGAGTGGATGAGCCCATGCGGGTCTTGTAAGATTTGAGGAGGGCACGTTTTATTTACGGAATTGAGCTTGGCAATTGTTGTCATAATGATATTTATCCTGCTTTTTGCCTTGTAAGGTAGTTGCAATTGAACGTTTGTCTGCAAATTCGGACCTATCCGTTGCTATCTGGTAAGTTTGGGGTAGGGAATGGCCCGCCCGTGACCATTCCCAGAAACCTATGCGGCTAAGGCTGGCGATTAGTGGAGGCTGGGAGCCAGCTTGGGAGCACAGATTCCGGGAATGTTCTCTGGAGGACCATGCCCAGCCGCCACGGGGGTTCTGCATGCTGAGTTGTTTCCATGGATTTCGCCGTCATGGGGGTTCTGCATGCTGAGTTGTCTCCACGGATTTCACTGCCTGGTGGATTCTGAGTGCTGAGTGGGCAGCAGCATGATCTATTCCAGGATGCTGATCTGCCAAGCAATGGTTGATGTGCAGGGTGATGGTGCCCCCTGACATTCCTTACGCTGAGATGGCGGGCATCCAGTGGACGCCCACTGAATTCTGCACAGGAAAGTGCAGTCGCCCTCCCCGCGACCCTGACGGTACCTACCCGAGGCTACAACCCAGTGGTTTTGAATTCAATTCAATCGCCTCGAAAGGGAATTTTGTGGACTGCCATAACAAATTTTCATTCAAATAGATCATCAAAAGGATGCAGTCGCGTTGCGAAAAGTGTAGAAAAGAAGCCTTCTGTTTTCTGTAAAAATAGTTGGCTTGTGCGGGTCTTGTCCTGTTTTTAGGGATAATTGTTTGCCTTGCATGATAAACAGATGATCATTGCTGATCTCTACATTAATTTGTATATTATCTGCATGGATATCAATACCGAATGACTTGTAATTCTCGTTGCACCTGAGCGATCAAGTATGGGTACCACATGCTGCTTTCCTTGTTTATGCCATGTCTGGATCTTGCATTTGTAAGATCAAATGCAGTTATGGAATACTGAGGGTATCTATAATTCTACCAATTCAAACTTGTATCAATAAGAGAATTTTCAAGTGCCAAGTATTGTAGTTGGGTTATTTACTATGGACTGCAAGGATTCTATGATGGTATTTTTTGGGGAGATCCTTGATAGAACGTGTCATCTTACATTGAAGCCTTTGGTATGCACCTGGTTAGCAAAGTGTCTAAACTTTTGTCAATGCTCTTATTTAAGTAAGAAATTCAATTTGAATTACATGATGGTGCTTTGTGAGGGAGGGACCATTAAGATCTCAGATTGAAGGCATTCACTTGATTGGGAATGTGTGGTAAACTACATGGGATAAGCAAAAGTAGGGGCTTATATGGTAAACTCAATGATCTAAATAATCACAAGAAGACGTAATACTTTTATGTTAAGAAATAAAAATACTTGTCGGTGCTCTGTCAAGGAGTGACCCATTGATAGAGAATGTTTGTAATCTACTTCACAGATTGTGTTCTTCAAATGCTCGACATTGCTACATATGGGAAACATGATAGAAGGGATTTACCGCGAAGATCAAGGTTGTGCATCACCTTGGTGAGCCTCAGGTACTCAATATACAACCTATGAGGACATGCCCATATCATAATCTGGATATGTATGCTATTGTGCATACTACATATGCCCATTGCTGTAGTGGATATGCTAGATACTAAAGTGAATCTAGCAATCATTCCTATTGGACAATCTTCTTTTCATATATGCTAGTATTGAAAAGCGAAGAAAGCCAATTGGCTCTAAGTATTTGGCGTCGACTTTGTTCCTCCCCTCGAGTTACACCACTTGTTGTGAGCTGCATATAGAGACAGAGTTAACCATGGTGTATGCTGTTTGTACCGAGCATACACAGGGCCTTGATTGCTTGTTGTGAGCTGCATAGAGAGAGAGAGAGAGAGAGAGAGAGAGAGAGAGAGAGAGAGAGAGAGTTAACCATGGTGTATGCTGTTTGTACCAAGCATACACAAGGCCTCGATTGTGGCAATTCTTGTAATGGGTTTCTAATTTCAATTAGCAACTTAGTTCTTGTTTCTAGCTTGCAATATGTGTTACAACTCTTGTGCTTTGAATCCTCCTAATCATTCTCACACACAGTGGATCCAGTGCCTTCCCAGCTTCTCTCTCCAAACTGTTTGATCCCTACAACTTTGATGAACCCGATGTGAGAGGAGTTGGGGTGAGTGGGTGAAGATGGACATACAAGGAGAGTGGGTGCGGTGCACTTATTGCAAGAATTTTTAGAAACAAGTTTGATTGAACATCCAATGGTTTGGGAATTTCTAAAGATAATCTGATCAGTACCAAGGAGTATGCATGAAGCAGATAAAGTTAAGACGAAGCAAGAAGAGGCGGCCAAAGCAGGGAAAGAAGTGTTAAATACGGTTCATGGGTGATGAAAGGGGTATATTTGATGAAGTAGAGTGGGTGCGCTTATTGCAAGAATGTGTAGAAACAAGTTTGATTGAACATTCAATGTTTTTGGAATTTCTCAAAATAATCGGATCAGTACCAAGGAATATGCATGAAGCAGATAAAGTTAAGATAAAGCAAGAAGAGGTGGCCAAAGCAGTGGAAGAAATATTAAATGCGGTTCCTGGGTGATGAAAGGGGTATATTTGATGAGTAATATGCTGAAGGGTATCTTGGCATACTACAGATCAAAGATGGAACTTAAAGGCGTTTCTATTGAGTGTATGATCAAGGAATTTAGGCAATTAGTGATTCTAGATTTACCTGAACAAATACAGAAATTTGCCCAAGCATATGGGAATAGTTTATAAAATTTAGAAGAAGCTATTTTAGAAGTGGGTGACGACATTATATCTCATAAGTAGGGCAAGATTTTTGTAATTCAGATGTTCTAGAAGATGAGGGTTGTTGCAAAAATTCAGACTTTGTGATGAGAATAGAATTTCAGCTCTCTAACAACATTGGGAATACGAAACTGAAAGCTCGAGGATTATGTTTTGAAAAATCCTACATAGGTTGAAGAGGTATCTGAAAGCCAAATTGAAACCTGAGGAAGGTCTTTAGAGATGCGTTTGTTGCACTCGCCTCTTGCAATGGCTTTAGTAAGGATAGATCTACAAGCAACATGGATGCTCTAGAGGGACCAAGTAATAAGTTGCTTGAAAAGACACCAAGTTATGCACATGTTCAAGGATCCACTTCTTACTTCTGCTAAGTAAGAAGTTGTGATTGATGCTGTTTGCTAGAAGATGGACATTTAATTCATGCTAAAGATAAAGACATAGTCAAAGTAGTTTGTGCTAAATTGGGTCTCTCATATATTTTTCAAAGAGCAATCCACTTTGGGATGGTATACAGGCGGAGTCAGAGGCTAATATGCAAGGTGAAGACGAAAGACAAACTTTCAAAATCAAGTTGTGCTACTGATGCCATTCCTAGTCCATGTGATAATGTTGAAATGGATACTTTTTCTATTGAAATTGGGAAGAAGATGCATGAGGACTATGAACATGCTATGGGCTATAGTGAAAAATTCAAATTCATTTGATGGAGACAATGTTTCTATTTGTGATGCATATTCGTACGATTTGGTATGTGATGAAGATTCCAATGAAGGAAGTGCCTATTTAGAGGGGGTGATGGAGGATATGCAAGTATTTACCGTTACTACCTTGTGTATGGAATATGCAGATGACATGGAAAGGGAAGTCGATGCTATCTTTGTCGCATGTGCAGATTTCTATTCACAGATGCTTACTAACAAGTAAGTAGGATATAGGTGAGAAGGAAGAGGCACAATTTTAGGTATATATAGATCTTATGCACGTTGAGTGTAGATAACTCTTTACACTAGGCTACAACAAAACTACATGATGTTTCAAGGGTGGAGGAAGCTAATCATGAATTATTGGAGTTGGAGCTTTTAGAGGATAACACCAACAAGAATCAACTGATCCTTGATATCTTTAATCTTCACAAGAGATACAACCATTTGCTCCTCCTTTTACATAATCTTGGATTCTAATTGTTTACTTAGATAACATGTTTGCCTCATTTTGCTACCTATGCACATATCAACTAGAATATCACAAAGTTGTTTAATTTTTTTGCTTAGAAAAATGTGGGATAATAGAACATTTAATAGAATGCTAGTTCCTACCATCCCAACGAGCTTGGTCAACAATATGCAAAACAACTCGAGCAAGAGAAATGCTAGAACTTGCATCATCCTCAATAGATCCTTGATTAACATGATGTGGCATAGATCAAAGCCATACACAATACACTATAGACAACCATGAGGGAGTTCATGCGATGATCACCATTGTATACTTTCTTCATCATACACCTCATTGGCCCTCATGTTATTGTACCCCTGCCATATGTTTTGATGTAGGGAGAGATATTAACACTGACAAATCATAGTAGAATGATAACAAACTAAATACTAATGATGGTTTACAAACTTGGCTCAAATGATGGAGTAATGATTCAATTTGAATCCAAAGTGTGTAGATAGGGCTTTTTTGCTGCCATATTGCCTTGCAAACCAAGGCATGTGATTACAAATAATGTGATGCACACAAAGCATGCAGACATTATAAGGATGAGTATTCGCAATTCAAAAGATTATCATGTCATCAAATCGATTACAGTACCATGTAGTGAGTAATATGTTGATTTGTCCACGCACTTATGAATGTTTTGTGGAAGGTCTCCACAACTTCTTGGAATTTTGTATAGTCGCCATCAGTCCACGAGTTCAATTCGCAGAACTTGAATATTGCGTCCAAGGTTTTCCATACCTTCTCTTTGGGAGTCCTTGCTGCACCATTGTCTGCATGGTCAACTACAACATTGTGCAAATTCTTGCACCTGTTGTATCGTAATGCTCGTCTTTCTTGTGCACTTTGGCTTTTGCGTTGTCGTCCAATTGTGGGCACTGAAAAGAAGAGTCAGGCTTTCACACCACCAATGGATAGCTTCTTTGGAACATCCCGACCATTTTTCGATCTCTTTCGATCTCTTCTCATCTTGCTCTATCTTAACATGTCCTCCGTGCAAACCCATTTCTGAGAAGGCCGTCTCTAAGGCTGAGATTGCCCTTTGCTTCACAGAGAGAGGTCGTGTGGTCCAGGAAAAACAAATATAGAGAAACTTTAGTTTTTCTATTATTCTACAAAGTGCATACATTGTGCATTTGTGTACTCTAGATAGTGGGATATCCAAAATGGGTCGAAAGTTAAGATCGCGTAGATGCCTATCCGGAGCTCTTTTCCAAAATGGTTTGTTAAGGATGTGAACCCCTCCCATGCAATACAAGCAAAGGCTTTTCCTTGTTGCTCCTTTGAAAATGTTGTACGTGCATTTCATGGTTTTTAGGTCTCCAACCATGTGCCACTCTACATTGTAGGATCCCATGCCCTCCACATTCAATTTCTTTCCATTTCTCTGTTCGCTTATTGTTTCTGGTATGTTTGTTTGATAAAAAATTCAATTCAATATAGCGAAGTTCTCAGTGGGCACATGAAAGGATAATTTTGAAGTTATTATAATGCACATTTGAAAGCATTCAACTGAAACATAACTATAAATTATCTTAAACATAACTTCTACGCACCTTGAACGTCGCAAGAAGAAAAATGTTATGCTCAGATTGCACACTAAAGTTTCGAGGATCATCTGGTCTAATGCTTACATCCAGATCTCTATTCATAAGTGTGATTGTGACTTGCTCAACCTTTGTCTCCTTTACAAGCTCGCACTCTATGACAAACTTCAGGACCTCGTTGCACTCTTCAGGAGTAACATAGAACAACTGCACAATGTATGACTACAACACGATCATATCATAAAAAATATTGTTACAATTGTCATAGAACATTTCTTATTCTTTTGGCAATCTGTATGTCGATTCAATGTGTAAAGGACTTCCTAGCTTTTGAAGCACCTCCTCGTTGACTTCCTGTCTTGTTTTTTGAATAGAGAAAGGGTTTGTGCTTGTTGCGGAACTTTTTGACTTGTCTTTGCACAGACTTGAGTAAGAGGAGTTAGGAAATCAAAACCCTTTTCTAGTGGAACAACACTACAAATGATGCAAAACCCTTTTCTAGTGGAACATCATTGCAAATGATGCTACATACTTGAAAATGGCAGCATATCCCTTATTGGATATACTAGCTTCATCCAAAATTGATTGAACGTCCCGTGCAGAGAGTTGCTTCTCCTGTAAAAGGTTGTCAAGCTGTTTAGAAATGATCTTACCATAGTGCTTATCATCCAAGAGGCCAGCTACGTTTTTGCGATTCAATATGAGCCCGTAATGGGCCGAGGAGGTGGTTGTGCTGCGCTCCACTCTCTTGTCAGGGTGAAGCAAAGATCTGTGCAAGCATGTTAGCAGTAAGAGATGTGAGAGTTTATGAATATAAATTTAAGAAGGATAGATGCACTCACTTGATGGCTTGCACTCTTTTCTTGATTCCTCTCGAGCCAACTTTCAAGTCCTCGTTGTCTCTTAGTTTTCTTTCTCTTTGACGAAGACCTAGCGTTGTTTTTTTTTCTTTGAGTTGTTGTGTAAGCTCCTTGATGGTCTCCTTGCTGCCTTCAACCTGTTTAGCACACTGCACGACTTTCTGGTGTAAGCGGACATTCTCGCTATATACAATATCTCTCTCTTGTTGCAGACTATCATTTCTTACAGTCAACTGCTTAGTGTAGCCATACAAGACATGGTGGCCATCTACAACATATTTCACTAAGGATGTAATATCCTTAGAAGGTGGAGTGGAGTTTGTGACGGGATGTTTTGGATACATTCTGTCGTCTGGCCAAAGGTCCACATTTTTCATAACCTGTGATCTTAAGTTCTCCTTCGAAGCTTTAGAAAGTGTCTGCTGTTTGTTATTCTTGCAGAGGGGTTCATACTCTCGTGAGAGCTCTATGTGCATGCGATACAAATCTCTCCTATTCCTTGTAGAAGTTTTTTGTGGAGAAGCTACAAGTGTCGACTGAAACATGATTGATCAAAATTGTGTGTAGAAGGAGGTGGGGGCGATAGAAGAATGGAAATTTGAACATCGCACGCATGTGACGCAGGAGGGAATGGGCCGAAAGAAGGAGGCGAGGAAACAGAGATTAGTTTTCAAAACGCAGAAGATTGAGATATTTGACATTGAATTCAGTAGCTTCCGCGCACAATGAAGTGTTATCATGACTGGAATACTTTTTGGGTTCTTTAATAAACGCACCTTGCATGAATAAAATATCCAAATTTTAAAAAACATGTATGAAAAAGAGTTAAAATGAATTTTCTATTATCTCTCTCTACGCTGGCATGGAATTTCTTACAAGGCCCAAATTTGAGTCCAAAATTTTCCTAATTGAAAGCTCCAACAAGAAGTAGAGGAAGCAAGGTCACATGAGATGGAGCCAGGACCTAGTGACCTAGGCATCAACACACAACATGAGCCCATGGAGGTCCTTGAAAGTGTAGAAGATCTACAACACCTAGAGGAACACTTATACATGCAAGGAGAGGAAGAAAAATCACTGATGACAAAGGAGGAGACACGCATCCAAACTTTGATTGAACAAGCCACAACTGAAGACCATAAGGCATCCTTGGAAGCGGAAAAGCGGATGATCCACTCAGTTGGAGCCCAAGGGCTGACCACAAATGTTCTTAGGGAAGAGTGGATGCAACCATCACTCCCCTACTCTCTCCTGAAATATGAAGTGCTAGCAATAACAAAGAGAGCTGAAGATGAAGGAACGGAGCCAGTGTACGAGGGGATGTCAAGGACCTAGAAGCTACAAAGAAGATAGTGGACTCCCAACCTAAATGGAGAAAAGGGTGGCTCCTCAAGTACCCCAGATTTTTGAAGTACTTGGTGGAAGCCCCAAAAAATGTAAGGGATGACACTCTGTTTTGTCCAGTACCTCGTGTACGCACGTGGGCAAACCACTCCAGGCTCCTGAAGAAACATCCCACCTGGCTCAACTACTCATCAATTCCACCATCCAAGGAAGGAGAGAGAATAAGTGTTTCTTATATGGTGAAAACCCTAAAGGGCAACATTAAGATGTTCACTAGCTCTCCTGACTTGACGTATATAATGATCAGGAAAATATGCAAGACCATCTTGGCCTACCTCAAAGTGTTTGCGCTGTCCAAAGCAATGGACTCCACATTACTATCAAGGGACAACACTGTCAACAAAATGACGTATGATTTGTCAGCAGCCATCCTCGGAGGTGTTACATATGTTTTATCAAAGGTTGATGTTCGTGCCAAACTATCACATGCAAATCTTTGAGGAAGCATTCTACACCGGCTTCTTCACTTACGACAACAAGATTTTTGGCCCTATAGTCACCTTGGGCAACACCAGATATACGAGTCATACTTAAATCTGCTAAGCTAGAAGGTTTCCATTGATGCAAATGGTTGAAGACTGCCACAACATCAGGATACAAAGTCTAGAAGCTCCAAAAGACAAAGACCTGTCATGTTAGGGATGACATGGACGCGAAGGGGGGGAGTGTTAACCAACACTGAACACGAAAAAAGCCCAATTTTGTATTATTTATTCCGCCAAACTTAATGTAATTATTTTTCAAGACTTGGCCGAGTTTCCAGATTGTAATATACTAAATATGTGGATTATTGAACCCATGGTAGAAAGTAGGAGGTAATTTTGATAAGTTAGAACCTCCAAGACTGAGGTATGAAAGTCAATTTTTGTAACCGTAAGGGCAACTTTTGAATTAATCATCTTTTGAGCTCAAATAAGCATGCCGTGAGTTTTTTGTGAGAGAGTGAGTGATCTTCTTCTACTCTCTATGCGCTACGAAAGCTACATTGCCAAGGTGACTACACCATCGCGATAGCAACGGTGAGAGCTACGTGTCAACGCTAAGCTTGCAGAATTTTGATCTCTTTGCAAAGAGCTCTCCCATGAGTTTCGAGGTGAGTTTTCTCTCTGATCGTGCATCCGTTTTGTGATTGCTATATGTCATTGTGTTCATGGCGAGTAAAACTACACATTAGGTCCAAACACGTTGAGAATCAATGACCTGTAATTTTTGGCATGTCTTCATACGTGTTTTCTACACCAAGTGTTTACAAGTAGCAAGTTGAATTAGAGACTTTAGGGTAGTGTCCTCTAGGTGTGTAGAGGTCATCTCTTGAGTTTCGTGACGATTTGACAACGTTAGGTCTTGTTTTGGAGAGTGTAGCCGGCTTAGGTAAGATAGCGGTTGTGCATACGTAGAGTGCTTTGAGTTGATTTTCCTTGTTGGTGATTGTCCATAGAAGGTCGAGTAGATGATTGACACCCATCTATTTGTTTCCATGCACCTACAGTTCAAGCTCCGTCCTTGTTTGACATCTTGTTTGTTGGCCTAGTTCTCACTTTGCTAGCAATTGCGAGCAGCGTATCTGCCCGACAACAGAATCCCTCAGCCATGTAGGTGTAAGATCTCTCTGACAAAGTATTAGACAAACTTTCCTAAAAAATTGGCTCTAAAGTAGGCAATGATCCCTGATTCCACTCTCTTTTGTGCAAATGTGGCTGTCTGACATGTTACCTCTTTGATTGCTTCCAAATCTTTAAATTGGAATCACTGCAAAGCTGCACACTCTAGCCCTTGCAATCTGTATAAAATAAACACTTGGTGGCTATGAGTTTATAGTAGCTTTGTTAATCAAAAATTCGGAATCAACAAAAATTATCGTGCTTTTGGCACAAAATCCATTTTTTCTTGCAGAGTCCTCAAATCAAGTCCAAATTCAATTTTGAAAAGACCACTAAGCTCCTTGTGGTTAGCTCTAGCTATGGTGCAAATCTTGTCTCAGTCTGTGACAAAGGAACATGGATCAAATCCATATACCTTAGTGGCAAAATGTGATGAAACTTGACACCACACATCTTGCCATTAGTACCCTGATCCTAGCTATATGAATTTTGTATGGTTTGGACTAGCTTAGGTTAGTCAAAAGTAGAATCCTAGGTTTGTCTTAGTGGTTTTTAGCTTTGAGGTGTTTTTGGCCCTTTTGACCCACTTTGCGAAGTATTGCTCACAATGACCTCTAATACAAGCTAGTCTAGTTTTTGCCTGCCCCAAAACTCAGATAAGGTACATGGATCATGATCCATGTCTCAGGTAAGACATTGCCTTAGAGAAAATCTCTTCAATCGGTAAGACCTCTGCTTTTGCACCTTTTGCATCTTGCATATGACTTCGACCATGTCTACTATCTTAGAAGAAGAGAAACACTTCATGCATCTGGACGAAACACCACCAAATTTTGATGAAGAAGTGGCAGAAACAAATTTCGAGGAAGCAATCATAGCCTACCACTACCAAAATTTGCACTTGATGCCTTTGGAACAATTTTCATAATTTTTCATAAAAAATCTAGCAAAAGCACTATTATCAGTTGACACTCTAACATCGGAGACACATATATAGAACACCATTCTGACCTTGACCTACCACTTAATTGACTACTCCTATAGTTAAATTCTCTAGGAGAGACATTTGATTCCTATACCCTACTGTTAAATTCTCTAGGGGGAGATAGTTTATATATTTTTAGGTGCTACCTTGACACACAAGGGGAAGATTGTTGAGGTGTGTGCCACATCCGCACTGCCAATTAGTGGAAATCCCCTCTACTTTAAAAGCTTACATTTGACATCATCACTTATGTCACTAGATACTCTCTCTCTCTCTCTCTCTCTCTCTCTCTCTCTCTCTCTCTCTCTCTCTCTCTCTCTCTAATATTTTGTATACTATGAATAGAAAACTAATTCCTTGTTTTGTGAAATCAGTTTACATTGGAGCCTTGTTGGACTAAACATTGAGCGCAACAACGTTGCTACCTTGCAAATTTTGCGCATGGTTTTCATGGGACTGTTCGAGGGTAATCAGTTATTTGTTTCTTGATTCTGCGATTTCGATGCAACGTGTGATCACCATATGCTATGTCTTGCAGGTCTGTTCAAAAACTTGTTGCTGCATGGGAAGCATTGACCCAAGACAGTGTTTGGAAAGATATGCTGATTTTGAGTTGCAAGGTCCCAAAACAAGACGATAGGCATTCTTGTGGATGGAGAGTTCTTGCAAATGCGGAGCTTCTTTTGGAATGCATTTATGCTGAGGAGCGTAGAAGTGTAAATGCAATGTTTTGCTTTTGTAATCCTTGCACGTATGATTTCTTTGAATTACATATAAAATCTAGGGAATTCATTTACAGGCAATGAACCTAGCAGATTATTTGAACGTCCATGTGGAGGCATTCAGGACAACGATGATCTAGAATATGACCAATCTTGTGGAGACACGCCCTCTAGGAGCCGCTGATGTATTTGTCGTGCCACCGCCATGACCACACCCTTGGCCTCCACATCGAAGGTACGAAGCAACACCTCAACCAACGACATAATAAGCGCCTGGACCTGCCCCCCCTCGTGTTTCTGGCCATTCGCGCTCTAGTCTTTTTGTGATACCCAATTTTACCGAGGAATGAGGCCACTGCACAATCTTTTTCTCAACCCCAAACCCCTCACCCAACCCCCAGACCGTCTCCTGAGACTTTACATTCCAGTCATGATAATCAAGGCCGGGAGAGCTTCCCTCAATTGTAAATGAGAGCTACTAATCCATGGATTTAAATTGGACATTACAGTGTACATTATTAAACCCAATATAAAGACAACTTGAGTCAATTTTGAAAAGATAATTGCTCTCAGACTTTATTTGCAAGAAATTCCTTAACAATTCATTTTTGCATGAATATAGATTGCAAGCTTGCTATCGAAAACTTTCTTTGATATTCACAGTTCAGAGCAATGTGATATACTGTGTGAGCGGCCTTCTTCAATCAAGAGTTGCATCGCACTAGAAACAGTCGGTCATCCTTTATCTCTGCACACAATGTCTTCTTCTCCTTTCTTTGAGGCACCTGTACGACAGTTAATCGAACAGTTAGATTAGACCAATATTTGGTGATGATAACCAGCAAGAAAATAACTAATGTAGAATTAATGTTTACATACAAAACATACTACCTTTCGCATGTTGCACTAGAAAAGAAATTTGGAGGCAAGCTGAGGTCAACCTCGTTTTCCAAATCCTCGTGCACTTGTTGTAGTGTCACATTGCCTCAAATGCTAAGAATAGTTAGCAGATAAGGTCCACACCATACCTCAAGCATTCTCAAAGGATTGTTCAGGTCATCAGTTAAATCTTGGTCCAAAGCTACCAGGTGACCATTCACTCGATGCCACCTTACGTAGTGGAAGGAAGCTATGAAATTTTGAGAAGCTATCATGAACTTGCACACAATAGACTTCTTAGTTACCTTGCATAAGATGCCATTAGAATCATGGAAATCCGAAGATTCGTCCAAAAAATCGAGGCATTTCCCTGTCTTGCAGAGTAGCATAGTTCCAGTCTTCCTAATCTCTTCATCATGGAAAAAGTCGATGAACACACGCATGGGCATGAAGATTGAAACACGTACCAGTCGACTAGAAATATTTGGTCTTAAGAACTTTTGTATTTCCTGATGGAGATTTAGTCTGAAACACTCAGAGGTTTTAGATGAAGGGATTGGCCACTCTGGACTGTCCTTCAAAGGAACCGGGAGATATTCTAGAGTGTCAAAGCCAAGCGCAGAATGCGGAGCATTATAAAAGTGGTTGAAGAAGAAAACCCCCCTTTCAGCCAACGCTCTTCTCGCACTAGTGTTATAGAGTAGCTCTCCCACAGTTGCATGGAGGGAATGCATACAAAATGACAATAATGCAATCCACCGGCTACCAGTCTTCTTTGTCGGAAGGATAAATATCTGTAACTAGCGGGTTAAACACACAATACACGAGTGAAGAGTAAAATCTAATGTGGATGTAAGAAAACTTACAATTTGGTCAGTTTGTTGAAAATCCTGTTGGCGTTGTTCGTAGATGCAACTCTGAGTGCATATATGCGTGTTTAATGAGAACCTTTTTAACCGTTTTTCCCGTTTGTGACTCAAGCAAAAGTTTTTCACCCTACCTTTATAACTGTTCACAAACTCATTGCCCGTGCGTTTTCTCTTCCTGGTCTAAAGGAGAACCCAACTTCCAACTGTAATGGTGGTGGAAAGCCATCGACCGTTGTCCAAATCAAAGCTGTTTAAAGATTTGATAGACTAATACTAGCGGATGGTCGTCGAGGTCTTCTGCTCTCCATTAGTGATTCTTCTATGGCAAGATACACAACACAAATGTGAGAGGGGGAGTGTTTTTGAGCTCAAACACAATACAATCAAATGCGAGCAGATTAGTTAGTTGAGTGTAAATGAATGAGAATGAGCGGGAACACTATGAAGTCTCTCCTATAAAAAAAGTACGCACAACTGCATTGAGTGTGAGTTGTGGTATATTTGTCCTATATTTGGTCCTGAAAAGAAAGATTCAAGCAAATCACAACGTATATTAGTGTTAAAGTTTTTTATGCAACTAAAAATTGTTTTCTGAAAATGCTGAAATTTGAGATAAAAATATGGAAAATCCAAGCTACCGTTACTGTAGCCTGCCATCCATTGGTCGCATTGCATTCTCTCTCTAGCACTAAAAGGACCAAATTTGAGTCCAAACTTTCCCCAATAAGTTGTTTTTGCGTAAGACTTTTGTTCTTTGTGGCTTCTTTTGCTTGATCTACCAACAACTCTTGCAGATTTTCTAGTTGGAGCTTGAGCTGTTCATTCTCTCTTTGAAGTTCTTGTTAGTGGACCATCATTCTCTCTTCCACGGCTAAAGAACCCTCTGCTATATGCATTCTTTGTCTTTTTTCTAGCTTTAATTCCTTCTGTAGTGAAACAACCTGCACTTCCAAGGCTTGTATAGCCTGGCTGTCCGCTCTTGCACTTGCTCTTACAGCACTTGGGGTTGCTCTTAGCCTTTGTATCATCAAATCCTAGAGCTCTAATTTATCTTTGAGCCCCACTACTTCATCCTTGGCTGCTTTTAGCTTGTCCTCCATCCTTTCCTTCTCTTCATTCAAGCTCTTTACTTTGCCCAAGACCTCTGCCATCTGCAGTGTAAGTGTGTCTCGTTCGCTCTCAACACCCCATAGTGTTTTCGTGAGAGCCTCAAGCTCTTGTTCTGCCACCTCAACTCTTTGACTCGTTATTTGGAGAGTTCTTTGTGAGGAATTCATACTCTTCTTGCATATTCCCCTCCGTGGCGTGTTGCATGCTGTTCTCCTCTACGAGTGTAAGAGATCACATTTTGATTCTGTCTATTATTTGATGAGCGTCTCTCGCATCTTCTTCATTAGCTGCTACCATGCTTCTTGCTGATGGTATGGGGATTGGAACTAAAAATGGAACCCTTTGTCGCATGCTTAACAATACCCCCACTAGAGGAGGTCTCCAAGAGTTGGCCAAAGGTCACCATTGTGGTACAGGTGGAATCTGTACCATCCCTGGTACTCCAGGTTGTGGTGACTACATTTTTGGTGGCCTTCTTTGTGTATCTTGGTACTTAAGCTTTTCTTTAGCCTTCTCTTTGTCCTTTGCAACCCATTGTGGGATAGAGGTGCCATATACAACCTCAGACTCATCCTCAATAGCTTTGAGGAGGTCTACATAAGTGCACCTCTTGGCCTTTTCTTTCTCTTTTGGCATCAATTTGGCCTCAGATTTCTTCTTTGGTAAATCCTTCTTTTGATATGCCGGGGGTTCAGGGATTGGAGGTTGAGAGGGAGGTTCCGGGGAAGGTTCAAGTGGTGGGGTACTTCTTCCTTGCTCACTTTCTTTGTCCTCCTTTACTTGTGTTTCTGGCATCTCTTTCAACTTCCTTTTGATATCTTGGACTTCTTCGATAGTGAAAGGCTCTAAATTTTGTTGTTCAATCACTCTCTTAGATTCTTTGTAAGCTCAAATGTAGTGATCAAACTGATCTTCTAGTGGTCTTGAGGAGATCCCCCAAATTTTTGCTGGGTTTGGCACCCAATACTCCTTGAAGTCCCCTTTTAGAGCTTGTTCAGCCTTGAATTGCTCGATCAATCTCTCGATTCAAGATGCCCTTTGACTGGTTGTTTCTTTTGGCTTTTGCTCCTTTGCCATCACCATTTTCCCTTTCTTCTTTGGTGGTTCTTCGGATTTTTCCTCTTGTACTCACTCTAGCTTTCTCTTGAGCCATTTCACGGCAGGTGGTGCCACTGGTAATTCATCCTCTACATCCTCTTTTAGTCGCAACCACCCTGTTTGTGTAGGTGGGTTTAGCCATTGTCCTATGGATCCAATAGATTCATATGAAACCTTTGTAAGAATTTTTGCTCCACCGATGTATTTCGGCTTGTCCGCCCCCAAGCCCAGTACCTGCTCATGTATGTAATGGGTGTAGTTCATGTCTTTTGGTATATTGCTGCCCAGTGCCCAAGTAATTGTGGTGGCAACGACATGTGGTGGGGTGTGTACTTTTGTAGCCGCTTGTTGTAGGCATGATATAATTTCTTGTACAACTTGCAGATCCTAGTTTCTCTTGGATCCACTAGGTCTTCAAAGGTGGATTGGTCTTCTTTTGCGAATACACCTTCACTTTGTCTCTTCTTCACGAACATATCTGCCGTCATTGTGCATGCCTAAGGCATAATAATGATCTGAGATGTTATGGAAAGTTCTATGCTTTCCCCTTTTAGTGTGGTGAGAGTTGCCGTGCTGTCTTTCTTGATGGTTGTGGTCAACTCAGAGACTCTTTGGAGATCATCACCAACCGGCTTTGATGTGAAGAATTAGTGCAGGTCCACCCTCTCTAGGCGGTTGAGGATGCCCTCCTTGCTGGCATATTCACTTAGCTCTCTTGGAATCATGGGCACATTCATTGTATTGCCCTGTTGGTCTCTAAATGTGCGTTGATACAACCTTATACCTTCTACGTCTAATGTGGATTCGTCCATCCAAAATTTAGTTGGATTTAGTGTTTCATTTGGGATGGTAAATGGCTCTACTGCTACAAGTATATCTTTTAAGGAAATTGTTTTCTTCGTTGTTGGCGACTTACTGGTTTCCATTGATCGTGTGCGCACTCCAATTCCAAAAGTTAGTGTCTTTCACAAAATATGGCAATTGATCAACTTCTAGCTATCCAAATGACTCAAAATTGAACCATAAGATAATTAGGGCCTAAAGGTGCTATGCATGTTGAGAAAAGTGCATTTTGATGCGTGGATCATGCTATGAGACATCATACGCGTTGATGGGGGCTTTTCACAAGCCAAGCTCCCATACCCCTCTTCTCTCGTCCCCACCCCATGAAAACCCCCTCTTAGGGAGGGAGTGATAAAAGGCATTGGAAAAAGTAAGAAAAAAAAAAAAGTATGATTATGTAAATATATAAGAAAGGTAAAATAGGCCACCTCATGCCTGCGGGGTAGCCCATCCCCACCTTGCCTCCTTTTTCTTCATTGTTGCCCCGCCGTGTGTCCCTTTTCCTCTCGTCCACTCAAAAGGTCAACCCCCTCTCTCTTCCCCTTGTCCTTTCTCCTTTCTCTCTCCCCTCAAGCTACCCCACCTCTCACCAATAATGCATTATAACTCACCAATAATGCATCCTAACTCACATGCAACTTACCCTATCTTCCAAAATAGTATACCCCACCCCCTCTTTCTCTCTCCTATCATATCCCATGACCCAAATACCCCCCTCTCTCTCTCAAGGGCGCCATATCTCTTGTCTTGTAGCTAAATAACCTTCCCCACACTCACACACACACACACACACTCAATTTCACTGAAAAATGTGCCCACAGACCCATCCCCACCCAGTGGTTACCTGATTTTTCTTGTGTTCACACACATCTGCACACAGATTCACCTCTGAACACACTCCCCTCTCTCCCCTCTTGTAATTACTTTATTCTCCATGTCACCTCTCACTTTTTTTCATCAACCCATCTCTCTCTCTTAGTCTCTCTCTCATGAGACTGCTGTTCTGGCACATATACACATAGCCAGACAAGTGGGGCCCATAGTCACATGGCCTATGTAGATAATGATTTCTTCATTTCTAAATTCTAGAATTCCTCCCCCTCCTCCCCTATATAAAGAGGGGTCACCATCACACTAAATACACACACAACATCACCAAAGAACACACTATGCACTGTGTGTGCCTAGTGCACACACATACACCCACACCATCACCATCACCGCAATCACCATGCTTGTCTTGAGCATGACCTCTACACCCTTGGCTATGGAAGATGAAGGGCAACTAAATGAAGGATGATGGCCATAACCCTCATGCGAGTCTTCGCCATCAACTCCCACCTATCCGCCATGTGCTCTACCACTCTCTCCCTTCTCATTACCCTACCCTATGCTCCCCATTTCATCGCCTTATTATCTAAATAAATCTTGAGGTTTTGTGAGTATGTTTTCTTGCAATGTTTTGCCCATGTGAGGTGTGCGGAATTGCCACCTAGTCTTGTGTTTTGGAGTGAGCTTGTGTATGTGTGAAGGGTGTGCGGATTCGCCATCCTTTTGTGGTGCCTAAGTACTAAGCCGCTATACTCCCTCCCTCACTCTCTCTCTGTCTCTCTCTCTCTCTCTCTCTCTCTCACTTGATCTCATTCCCTTTCCTCTTCATCATTACTCCCAAGCATCCATCTCTCTTGGATGAAAACTTTGTTATGGTGGTGTGTTGTTTGCGTCCTAGCCGCTGAAGCTAGGTGGTGCCCCTGTTTGCTTTACCATGACAGGCTCGAGGTGCGCCATTCGGTCTCCGGTGTTTTAGAGGCCGTCGGGGTTCGGGGTTCGCTTTGCTCCCGTCAGCGTATGATGTCCATGTGCTCAAAATGAGGTGATATTTCATATGTGTATTTCTCATAGTGTGTACATCCTATATATATGCTTGGATTTCAATTTGGATGTCATTTGGGCAAGCTGTGACCATTACAACTCCTTTCAGGCATTGAAGTTGGATTCTGGCTTAATTTTAAGTAGATGAGGTTCAAATGGGGTGCAACTTGGTAGATGTTCTCACAATCATGTGATGAAGGTTGAGAATATGTCAAGTTAGCTTCCAGGTTCATTTTCAGGCTAGGGAGACATCATACACGTATGATGTCTACTTTGTCCAAAAGGGCTCAAACTTGTACTAGAGTTGGGCTTTAGCATGGCATAGACTACTGTGGTATCAGACTTTGATTTGGATTGTTCTCATGTGTTTGAAGCCAAAAATCAGGTATAGAGCTTCAAGGTTCCAAAACTTGGGTTTAGATGGGTATAAAGAATTAAAACTTGATGGAACTTGAGCTGTGGGCTGACAATAATGGGATAATGGCATTGGAAGTGAGAAATTGCACCTAATTGGTCATTTTGGCCTCTGCAAACATCATACGTGTATGATGTCTCTATTGAGATTTTTGGCCCAAACTTGATTTGTAGGATCTCAGGTGATGTGTAACCCTCTGATCATCTCAAGTTTTGATTTGGAGATGATTCATGTGGTTGAGGCCATAGGTTGTGTCCTAGGATAGGATTTTTTGTCTTTGGGCTCCAAGTGGTCACACCCTTGCTCAAACTTGTCCAAATTGAATGCACAACTTTTATACTATGTGGTGAACATGCTTATGATGAAAAATGTGGAGTTTGGCATCTGCATGAGTGAGTAGATATCATACGTGTATGATGTCTGTTGATGCAAAACTGCTTGAAACTCATTGGATAAAATGTAAATAGCATATGCATGGTGCCCATAGCCTCATACTTGAAGTTGAGCTTGAAAATGGATGTCAAAAGCCATGAAAGGGGTTTGTACATCCATGTTTTTGCTTTGTGGGTGAATATAGGTCAAATGAAATCAAAATGTGATGAAAATTTGATGGGAAGCTCATAATGATGTGGTAGAGTTGCCAAAATCACAGCAACATGTCAAATTCAAGGGGTCTAGACATCATACACGTATGATGTTTAGGTTGGCATTTTTTTCTCAAACTTGGTGCAGAGATAGCTCATGATGTGTGTATGGATTTGATGTGTGCAAATATGAATTTGGACTAGTGCTCATGTGTCCAAGGCCATAGAAGGTGTTTAGGACACTTTGATTTGAAAAATGATGAGGATGTGGATCAAAACATGCCCAAAGGTGCCCAAACTCTGTGTAGAGGCTATATGTGTCATGCATTAGGAATGAAATAGACTCATTTTTGGGCCTTTTAGCTCTAGTGAGAGAATGCTCCTTAGCCAATAGGAAGAAGGCTAACGTTACGTTGAACAAATATTTTTTCTCATTTTGAAAATGTCCATGAAAACCATTTTTGTGAAATTGTCACTATCATCAAAAAAGTAAGGCGCTTAATGATGACATCTTGCACAAGCAACGCCTTTTTATGACCCGCTGTTGCTATCCTATAAAGTGAAGTACTTGTACTTTTGCATCTTGCACAAGTATCAATCACCTTTTTATGAAGTACTCGCAATTTAAATTCGAACAGATCGTACTTGATAGGTCACCTATTTAAGGCTATGAAGGAGTCAGAACCAAGCAAATAGAGGCCCTTGAGGGGTCTCTGGGACCTCTCTTCGCTTGGTTCTGACCTCATGAGGCCCCAAGATTAAGATATAGCATTTTTTAAGCCCACGGATGCATCCGGAACGTCCAAAACCCTTAGGATAGCTCTTTAAAACGTGAAATCTGACGTCTCTAGCTCAAGATATAGCATTTTTAAGCCTAGGGCCTCATGAGGTCGGTACCAAGCGAATAGAGGCCCTTGAACCCTTCAAGGGCCTCTATTCGCTTGGTACCGACCTCATGAGGCCCTAGGCTTAAAAATGCTATATCTTGAGCTAGAGACGTCAGATTTTAGCGTTTTAAAGAGCTATAGGGTTCAAGGGCCTCTATTCGCTTGGTACCGACCTCATGAGGCCCTAGGCTTAAAAATGCTATATCTTGAGCTAGAGACGTCAGATTTCACGTTTTAAAGAGCTATCCTAAGGTTCTTGGAGGTTTCGGATGCATCCGTGGTATTATTTTTGTCGTTTGAAAACAACTCTTATGTGTTTTCTCTTGTTGCACATCACATCACTCATTAAGATTCATAGACATGGATTTTTATGTACACTTGAGTTAGGCTCTCGAAAAGCATTTTGTACGAGCATGCATTTAAGTGATTGAGCAAACTTTTACGTATGTATTATGAGAAATAGAATTCCAAGAAAAAACTTTTGCATTTTTCATAATTACCTCTCTCTATGCTGAGTTGGCGTTTCTTACAGGGCCCAAAATCAGGTCTAGACATCATATGTGTATGATGTTTAATCTTGCAAAGTGGATATTTGAGCATGAGGGTAGGATGTATAGGCTATGTGCATGCCCTGGGTCCACCTTCTTTGAGTTTAGAGCACTCTTTCTATGGATAAGTTCATAATTTGCCCAAAGACTCTAACTTAGCAGTTTTTGACGGAATGATGGCTTGATGTGGTCCAAATTGCATGAGACTTGTTGGGTGAGCTATATAATGCATGATGAAGGGGCTGGTGTGGAAAAAATGTCATTTGCATGTGTGGAAGTGCCAATTAGCCATCATACACGTATGATGTCCAAATTGTAAAATTTGACTTTCGATCTATGGGGAGGATGTGTGCTAGTGCCCTAAGCCCTAATGGCTAGTTTTCAACTTCAAAAATCAAATGCTTAGCATAGAGACTCCCTGTTTGGCATTTCAGTCTCTCGGAAATGGATTTTCGCATTTGGGGATGACTTTCCATGATGAATTTTCTTGAGCTCGATCACCCAAGCTTGCTGATGCAGTAGGGCACCTTCGCATGGCTTCGGTGTAGCCTTTTGCCTGACGGATATCCTTTTTTGTGATTTGTCACTCAAATTGCGTCTTTTTGAGAGGGGATGGTCGGCGATGATTTCCCTTGAAGTTTGCCATATATTTTGATT
This sequence comes from Adiantum capillus-veneris, assembly GCF_014529385.1. Classification (NCBI taxonomy): domain Eukaryota; kingdom Viridiplantae; phylum Streptophyta; class Polypodiopsida; order Polypodiales; family Pteridaceae; genus Adiantum; species Adiantum capillus-veneris. The sequence continues at coordinate 37,041,155 of NC_140945.1, read as the reverse complement.
GTCGATGGTCTATTGATGATGCCTGTGAATTTTGGTGGCAAACAGACGCACCATTTAGCCGTGAGAGCCAAATGACACTTTGTGTGTTCGAAGCATAGATTGATGTTTTGACCCACTCCTGGTAGTGTGACCTTGGAGGAACTTACATGGGCTTGTAGATGATCTTGTGGAGCACCTACTCTTGAAATTTGGTGGTATTCTGGCAACTTTTTCCCAGATTGGTTTCTGCAGGCTCCAAGAAGTTAGGGTTTTTTTGACTGGCCTAAACTTGCATAGGAGGTCATAGACGTGTTCATCTAGTTTAGGGTTAAACCCCTATCAAGTCTTGTAGCTATTGGGTTAGTAGTTGTTGCGTTACCGTCTCGTTTTGGTCTCTTCTCTGCGATGCCACATTGCCGTTTCTGTAGGTTTTTTGCGATGAAGTAAGCATACAACAAGGAGGGCACATGGTGAGGAGCCTACCTCTCATGTCTGGAACTGGTCGGTGTCCCATGTGTGTCGTACGAAGCCGTCGAAGTACGCCCGCTCTAGGTCTCTCTAGCTCTCTCTCTCTCTCTAACTGTGAATAGTAGAAATAAGATAGTAAGTGGGGCCCAACATAACTTATATTGGGGTCCCCGGACCACTTGCCATTAAATTTAACATGTGCTCCTATCTCGTCCTCGTGAAATGCACTTTAGGCTCAAAAATTTATCCATTTGGACTTTGTTTTCTCCATTTCTGGACAATTTGCCATTTCATCCAAAAATTGGCCTGATCGAGCTTTCCGTAACTCTTTCCATAATTGCAACCCAACTTCACCATAGGTTCCCCTTGACTTAATGATCATTCTTGTATTTTTCTTTGTCATTCCGACTCCATCTCACTTGCTTTTTCTATTTGTCTTTGTTTTTCTCCGAATAATTAACAAAATTTTAAAAAATAACTAAAGTAACCCAAAAAATACTAGTACATAAAAACAAAAACACAATAATCCATATGTATAGTCATTTATACTATTTTTGACTGGATTGCTTCGTTTTTCTCATTTTTATGCATACAAACTGCTATTTTACAATATATACACACACCTAGAGGCTCATTACTGGCGTTTGTCCTCATGTCCCTGTAGAATCACATTAGATAAGGGCATATATACTTGGGTTCACTAAAGTTTTTCAATCAAATACAATCGAAACCCAAAAACATAGAAAATAGAAAACAATGCCCTTTTAGTACTTTTCTTAGTCTGTCGGGTTTGCATTGAGAATGCCTCCCCCCTCCTAATCGGAGTCCTCCTGGATGATAGTGTGTCACCCTAGGGTATGTGTTGTGCATAGGTTGCCAAGTGGTGCTAATGCAGGCCATGTAATGCGGCCCTATATGCATACTCGGTCAATGTAATGCGGAAAAATTAATGCTATGCAAGAGGAGGGTATAAGCGATGTGCTTATTGGCATCCGATGTTGAGGTTTCCTGTTAAGTCAGTACCAATAGGATAGCGGTGACATAAAAATCATTCTAAGTGTGCCGCTTGTTGTTTGATTGACAATGATTGCTTTGATACTTCGGGTGTGTGTTGCCAGTGTTGTTGACAGTCTTGTTTGAATCCAAGATCCACATATGGCGTTTGTATTGGCCTTTGTTTAATTACCCAAATTTGAATGTGGTCTTTTTGAGCTTGCCATAATTTCTTGATTATCCAAACCTACTTCACATTTTATCTTTGGTAATAGGGTTGTGGTTTGGGATGGATTTGAGGGGTTTTTACTGAAGGGATTTCTTTGTTGAGTCACTTTGGAATCCAGATTTGCGCTGAATGACCTTGCGTAAGTAGCAATCAATTTCTTTGATACCCATACCTGATTGTACTTTTGGTTTGGTTTCAAGGTTTACCATTTGCCTTTGTTTTGGTAGCTGTAAGCTTGGTCTGCTTAAATTGTGCAACCTCTGCCTTCTTAACCCAAAATTGTTTAGGTGCTGTTTGTGATTGTAGTGGTGGCCGTTTCCTGGTGGGTTTTCCGGATAGACCCCTTAGAATATTCTCGGTGCTTGGCTCTGCAATAGTAACCTCCTTTGTGTTGTTCTTTGGCATTCATTGCTAATTTGGTCTAGGGAAGGTTTTTTTGCCCTTAGTGTTTAAGTTTGTGACCACCGGTTTGTGGTTTGGTTCTGCCGCAAATGGAACCGCTTGATTTTCTTGCACATGTTGAATTTTGACTGTATTAGAGCTCCAATCAATCTGTACGTTGTACTTTTGCTACCATGATTGACCAAGAAATAATGGATGATTCCCTGACTTATCTTCTACCACATAAAACTTATGCGGATAGAGGTATTGATTAATATGCACATGTATCACCGTCCAACCCAATGCCCTGATTGAGTGCTCTGAATAAATTTGAATGTCCTGTTGAGTGCTCTAAATAACTTTGAATGTCCTGTTGTGTTGGTTGAAGCCATTCCTCAAGTGTCAGTTGCTTGTATAGGCTGTAGGAAATAAGATTTTGTTGAGCTATGGAATCTAGGATTGCCCTGGCCTCCACTTGATTACCTCCAAGCTTGACTTTTATGGTCGGATCCACCGTGTGCTCCTCTTCAAAATCTGTCAGTTTGATCACATTGATATGTAGTGGCGGTCCGTGCTATTTCTGTTGTCATAGAAGTTTTTGTTTTTCCATGCGCTCCCTAGCATATTCTTGATCTTGTTTGACTACCAGCTGCTTTTCTTGAGATCATTTCTTTTCCACCACTACATTGATATCTAGTGGTGGTCTGTGCTATTGCTGTTGTCATAGAAGTTTTTGTTTTGCCATGCGCTCCCTAGCATCTTCTCGATCTTCTTTGACTACCTGCTACTTTTGTTAGATCGTTTCTTTTTTGCATGAATTTGTTGAAGCATGCTCTGGGTTAGTAGTAGATGATATTTTTTAAGCCGATAGCCACTAATCCAATTAGGCATTTCTTCTCCATCCAATGTAGCAAGCTTGATGGCCCCACTTGGTGATATATTGGTGATCACCGAGGGTCCCATCCCGTGCTTTTTAAGTTTTTTAGCATAGTGTTTCAATGTATAAACCAGGACATAGTCTCCTATTTTAAACTCTTTCGAGCATACATTCTTATTGAAAAATTCCTTTTGTCACCTTTTCTAAGCGTAGATAGAGGCTATGGACTTCAAGCAAAGCTTGTCTAGTTTTTAAAGGTCATCAACTCTGGAAGACAATTCATGGCTTGTCGATCCGAGTTTTTTAGCTACTCTTAGTGTTGGGATCAGTAACTCTAGCAGCAAGATCGCATTAAGGCCAATAACCATGTTGTATGGTGTTGTTCCAATAAAAGTTTTGTAGGCTACCCTATAAGTCCACATTGTGGCGTGTAACTATTGGTCCCACTCTGCTCTTGAATCGAATACTATTTTGGTCAAGACAGTGCATAGAGTCTTATATGTAGCTTCACCTATCCATTAGTCTATGGATGGTATGGAGCAGACTTCCTGTGAACTACCTTGAATTCATCCAACAAATTTTCAATATGGATGGAATTCATCCATTAGTCTATGGATGGTATGGAGCAGACTTCCTGTGAACTACCTTGAATTCATCCAACAAATTTTCAATAACTTCATTAGGGAAATGTGTGCCACAATCACTGACAATTTCTATGGGTAGGCCATATCTAACAAATATAATTTTTTTATAGAAACAGTGCTTTGGTCCTTGCATCTGCTTTCCGTGTGACCTTAGCTTCAGCCCACTTTGTGAGATAATCCATAGCCACATTGATATATTGGGCATGAGTTCTATAAGCGGGGAGTGAAATTGGTCCCACAAAATCTATACCCCACTTAGCAAAAGCTTTGGCTCCCATCATTGGCCTTAGAGGCATCTCATCTCTCCTTATCGGTACTTTGGTATGCTGACACACATCACATCTCTTAACGTATTTGTCGGTGTCCATGTGTAATGTAGGCCACCATATTCCAGTGGTTAAGATAATTTTTGTCGTCTTATCCCCTGAAAATGGCCTCCACTGAGTCATGTGTCTGCTCTAGGATTGGTAAATACATGCTTTCAATCGCACATATCTTGAGCTGATTGTCCTTTCCCCTCTTATATATTTGATATTCAATTAGTGCAAAATCTCAAACCTCTATTTCTATGGACCTTTTGTGTGGCCTAGATTATGTATTGGCTCCATTTTGGTGCAATTTTCTACTTGCAGTTAGACTTGCAGGCTACACACTCATAATGTACTTCTAAACATCAGTGTCCCCAATAAACTTGTAACTATTGCAAGTGCTGGTATGTTTTCTTTTGCGAGCAATGAGATGCTAAGTCCTGAACATGTTCTTCCAAATGTAGCAATTGTACTCCTCCAGACTTATGCATAACCGCAAAATGTTGTCCGTGTTGGAATTAGGGTTGCGGGGAAACACACACAGCTTGGAGAAGATGAAGGAAGCTCAAGGCACACAATAGAGAGTGTATTAATTAGTGTGCGATGGAAAGATGAATAGCCCTAGGGTGATGGGCGTATATACAATGCACGGGGAAAAAACCTCCTAAAGAGGGAAAAAATGCCCTGACGGTCCTAGCGTGTTCACACACATCACTACCACATGTATATGGTAACAAATCCCCTCTGGAGTGATGCGGTGAACGAGAGCTGGCACATGAGTAAAGGGAAGTGCCATGCCTTGGGGACATGATCAGTCCACAAAGGGGAGTAAGCCCAAAACTTTGGGGAAAGCTTCAAACTTCTCATGAGACAATACCTTTGTGAAAAGATTTTCAAGGTTGTCCTATGTTGGCACATAAGCCAAGCCGATTTCTCCTACTGAGAGCCTCTCCTTGACATAGTGGTAATGCACCTCAATGTGCTTTGTGCGAGCATGAAAAACTGGGTTCCTCGCAAGTGCCAATGCACTTTGATTGTCAGTGTAGATAGTGTTGCCAATGTCCTGTCCAACACCCAAATCAGCCATAAGGCATCTGAGCCATACACACTCTGTTGGAACGAGGGCTGCTATGGGGGGTGGAGATTAAGAATCACCATGGCTAGAAGGAGCGTGCAGAGATATGAGAGAGAGAGAGAGATCTCGACACAGCTTGAACAAAAATTGCACGCTATTCTTCTTCTCTATTTTGATTGATGTGTAACCTTTTACATATATAGGCTAAACTAACCATGCAAACTCCACTTGTGGAGTGGCTCATAACTAAAAGCATCTGCATGCCATAGGAGGCTTTCCCACGGGCTGGCCGACAAGGGCTTGGACCCAACAATCCCCCCCTCAAGCCCGAACTGGACAAGCAACTCATGATACCTCGAGTTTTTGGTGTACTCGTCAACCGTGAGTTTTAGGTTTTCTCACAACCAAAGGATTTCTGGTGTATCCATAACCTGGTGCTAGATCAGTAACCCCCCCTTGAATAGATAGGGTGTAGGTCAAAACATTAGCTACCAAAAGTGGAGTTTTTGGTTCACTTCCAAACCTTAGGTTTAAGGTGTACCCAGTAACCTCATGAGAGTGCAACAAAAATGGGCTGAGAACAAATAATTTTGGGAGGTCTTACCACTTGATTGTCGTGGCAATGTCTATAACCCGTACAATTTATTTTGACTAAATAACATGAAAAGAGTTGATCTAATAAATTTCCTCATCAACGGAATATATTAGAGATTCAGTGTCTCCCTCAACCACATGAATTTGAGTTTTACCCTTTTGAAAGCACTTATTTGATGGATGATTTGTTTTACCACAGTGAACACAAGGATTCTTCTTGAAAGAGTCTTTCGTCTGATGATTGTTGCGCCCACAAATGGCACAAGTTCTGGTTCCATTGAATGGTCGAGATGAAGCTGCTGTAGCAGCACATTTAGTGACTGTATATGCACTGGAAGTATCAGAAGAACTGGTGGGTGACACGGCATTCGAGACTGTATATGCCCTGGGAATAATAGTAGAATTGGTACTAGGTACCCTGCGTTCTTCTTCCTGCAATGAATTGATGATACCATCCAAGGAGGGCAGCGGATCTTTCTCTTTTAAAACAATAACAATCTGATGAAATTTGTCAGTCAAACTTTTCAACAAAATGGCTATGAGATCTTCTTCTGGTACTGAAGCTTTGACATAAACAAGTTGAGTTCTAATACTCTTCAGTCTATTTGCTAAAGCTGCAATATTTTCATCTTCACGCATGCGGATGGAATATAATTCCATTTTTAAACTCATTTTTGAATACTTTGCTTTGGCACCGAACAACTTCTCTAACTCTATCCAAGCAGCACTTGAAGAATCGACATCGTCCAAATAATGAATAAAATCATCTTCTAAGGAGGTTAGGATAATACCAAAATCTTGTTCGTCTTTCCTCTGTAGCTCAGCAGATAGTGCCCTTGTAACTGCAGCGGATGTGCCGGATTCGTTGGCTGCGAGAGGCTTGACCACATTCCAAAGATTTTTCCGCATCAGATCACCTTTGAATTTAATTTGCCAGGTATGGAAACCAGATCCATTAAATTTGTCGACTTTTGATGCCATATTTGAAACTTCACAAAGTGTAATAACGGGTATCGTTGTTGGCTATTATACCTTTGGAGAATCTTGCTAAACTTATCAATTTGCAGTACAAAATCCAAGTAACAATTCTCTAGCACACCAAGTGAATACCTTTTGTCAGATACGGTAACCATTGCCAAGCCATGAAAGCCTCACAAGATTCTTTTGAACGGGCCGACTGTTTGCCACACCTTCGCCAACTAATTTACTGAAGACGGTGTTTTGAAAAACTTGTTAGTAGGCTGGGTTTGATGTGCTGCAAATTGAGTAGGATGGTCCGGCTGCCAGCTGCATGGACAATATCAGAAAGTATCTGAATCCGGACATCGACGGTCGCCCGGCACGGGTTGTGACTGCCCACTTTCTTAGGAGGTTGGCCACTATTATTAAATAGTGTGAACACACAATGCAGAAAAAAAAAAACGATCTCTGTTGCAGCTGAACAGCGTGCGCGATGGCGGATTACTTGTGCAGAGCCTGTAGAGGCCAATTTAGTAAGGGTTGTAGTGTTGAGATGTCACCAGCAGGTCTAGGCGAACCTGTTGATGCCGCGTTTGTCCGGTTTGCTGCAGGTTGACGTGATGATGCTGTCTTCTGCAAGCGGTGGTTCCCGCGCGCCGACTCAAGCCAAGAGCAGTGGCTCTAATACCAGTTGTTGGAACGAGGGCTGCTATGGGGGGTGGAGATTAAGAATCACCATGGCTAGAAGGAGCGTGCAGAGATATGAGAGAGAGAGAGAGAGAGATCTCGACACAGCTTGAACAAAAATTGCACGCTATTCTTCTTCTCTATTTTGATTGATGTGTAACCTTTTACATATATAGGCTAAACTAACCATGCAAACTCCACTTGTGGAGTGGCTCATAACTAAAAGCATCTGCATGCCATAGGAGGCTTTCCCATGGGCTGGCCGACAAGGGCTTGGACCCAACACACTCAACCGTAGCTGTGAAGACTGCCCTATACTTAGCCTCACAACAACTAGAATTGGCCACAGTAGGTTGCTTCTTGCTCAACCATGATATACATGAACTGCCAATCATGAAACAAAAACCACTTGTGGAAACTCTAGTGTCAAAACAACCAACCCAATATGAGTCCAAAAAGCATGTAAGTATGGCGGAAATGATCCCCCCTTGGGATAAAATAATCCAAGATGTAAAGTGCCACTCAAGTAGTATAAAATCCTCTTGATAGCCTACCAATGCTTAGACCCTGGGCTATGCATAAATTTGATAACCTGTGAGACTGCAAACTGAATATTTGGCCTCGTGTTGCATACATAAATGAGGCATCCAACAACTGTTTGGTAAAGAGTGTCATCTGTAGGATCACCAGTATCATGAAGACTCAATTTCAAACATGTTTCCATGGGAGTGGAAATAGGTTTGCAATCCTCAAGTCCAAACTTACATAGCAATGTTTCTATGTAACTTTAGGCAATACCACCATCACACTGCTTAAATTGTATATCCAAGTAATGATGCAACAGCCCCAAATCTTTCATCTTGAAAGTAGCATTCAAATCAGCCTTAAATTCAGCAATATGTCTCTTATTTGGTCCAATGGTCAACAAATCATCTACATAAAGAACCACAATGAGAAGTACATCACCCTCATGCTTTACATACGATGTGCGTTCTGTTGGACTGTTACGAAAGCTTTGTTTGACCAAACGAGTGTCAGCCTTCTCATACCAAGCACGAGGATATTACTTCAACCCATACAAAGCTTTGTTACATTTTCACACCTTATCCTCTTGTCCTTTCTTGACAAAACCGCAAGGCTGTGTTACATAAACTTCCTCAAATATGTCACCATTCAAGAAAGCAATAACAATGTCTGATTGATGTACATCCCAACCAAAATGAGCTGCCAATGTACATAGAAAATGCACAGTAGTCATACGACATGTGGGAGCAAAAGTCTCTTCATAATCTATGCCTTTTTGTTGTGCATAACCCTTTGCAACAAGTCGAGCCTTATAGCGATCAATCTCACCATCCGGCTTGCGTTTCAACTTGGAAACCCACTTTGTAACAATGGCCTTTTTTCATGTGTCATTTTCTATAAGTGCATCATATTCTGATTGCATGATGGTAGCCATCTAATTTTTTTAATTCAGTGCTTCATCAAAAGACAGAGGTTCCTCAACATCATGTAAGGTAGACATAGCCAAAGCATAGTAATCTGATGCATAAGATGCATGGCGAGAGCCTGAACGAGTACGACTAGACAAAGGTGCATCCAATTTATTGTCACAGAATGTATGCACTAGCCATTTTGGCATACCGAACTAGCCTACTCATTTTCATCCCTTTCCTCATCAAGTACATCATGCACATCTATATCAGTAACATGCTAGTCTATAACATTTTTAGACAGAGGTTCCTCAACATCATGTAAGGTAGACATAGCCAAAGCATAGTAATTTGATGCATAAGATGCATGGCGAGAGCCTGAACGAGTACGGTGCATCCAATTTATTGTCACAGAATGTATGCACTAGCCATTTTGGCATACCGAACTAGCCTACTCATTTTCATCCCTTTCCTCATCAAGTACATCATGCACATCTATATCAGTAATATGCTAATCTATAACATTTTTAGAAACCCCATAGGCTGTACATTTGACTCATTGGAATTTACATTCAAAATTCCACCACTAAAAAAAGGCAACAAAGTGTCATAAGTGTTCCGTGAGCTGACATTACTGTCTCTAGTACATGACAACAAGGGTTGAACAGAATCTTCCACAAACACAACATCTCGTGAGACCAAGATACACTTTTTTTGTGGATGATACAACCTGTAACCTTTTCTTTCAGCACTATAACAAAAAACAAACATTTGATAGCCTTATCATCCAATTTTTTGCGCTGTGTTTGTGGCACCAAAGCATATGATGCCAAACAACCAAAAACACGCATGTGCTCAATAGAAGGCTTTCTATCATGCCATGCTTCATATGGAGTAATAGACTGCAAAGATTTTGTAGGACACCTGTTTAGTACATAAGTGGCACACATGATGGCATCAAGCCAAAAAGAATACGACAAAGCTTGACTTTTGACCATACATTGTGCCATTTTTGTAAGTGACATGTTTTTCCTCTCAGCAACACCATTTTGCTGAGGTGTATAAGGCACTATACATTGGTCTTTTATCCCACGACTAGCGAGAAATGCGTTAAATTCATGAGACATATACTCCCCCCCTCGATCGAAACGGAGGGTGCCTATAGTACATTTCGAGACATTTTTAGCCATAGCCAAAAATTGTGTGAAGCACATAAAAACTTTGGACTTCGCTTTAAGTGAAAATACCCATGCATGCTTGGACTAATCATCAATGAAAGTCATGGAGTAAAGGTAATTGCCCAAGGACGGAGTTTGCATGGGCCCACAAACATCACTATGCACAAGTTGCAACGTGCATGTGGCCCTAACTGAACCATCATTTGGAAACTTAGAATGCTGCATCTTACCCAAAATACATCCTTGACAAACATGTTTGATAAGTGCTTGAAGAGGTGGCAAAGAAGCAACCATATAAAATTTCTGCAAACGCAACAAACTGGCCAAATTCAGATGCCCAAAACGTGCATGCCACAATTTTGCATCTGAAATAGCCCTTGAATCTGCAGCTGCATTAGTAAAATTTTGTCCACACTTGTCATCCAAAGTGAGCTTATACAACCCATGGCACAAAAGGCTAGATTCAACAATTTCATCACCAAAACTGAGATCTTGAAATGTACCTCTGTCATCCACAAATTTGACTACAAGTCCAAGTCTAGCAAGTGCAAATATAGACGAAAGATTCTTCTTGATCCCAGGTACATAAAGTGCATCAACAAGTGTGAAAGAACTGCCATTTGCATCGGTAAGCACAATCTTTCCGACTCCTTGAACCGGATAAGAGGCATTGTTGGCACAAGTAACCGAATTCCCATGAGGGACGGACTCAAGAGAGGTGAACAATTCACGATGTGAGGTAATGTGCTTTGTAGCACCACTGTCAAAATACCACACATGTGAATCTATAGAAACTGACATGCATGCATCATGGACAACATGATTATAGGTACACTCTGCACTAAAAGCCCATTCTGCATCAACATCAACATCATAGTCTCCTTTCACAAAAGAATCAACAATAGCTATATTTGTAGTTGAGCCATCATTTGTAGTGAAACCACCCTCTTTCTTCTTTGCCTCTTTGGCCTTCAACTTAGGACACTGTTTGATCAAGTGATCATCAGCTTTACAATAATGGCAACGCATTTTCTTTTTGCCCTTATCACCAGAATTTCCAGACGAATTGCTGCCAACAGAAGCATTAGGAACAGGTGATTTTCCACTCATAGAAGAACCATAAGAAGTGGATGCATTGTTGTCACCACCCTTTCTTTCAGAAGCAATAAAAGCCTATTCAACTGTACGCTGTCTAGTCCTATTTTTTCTGGAACGTAACTCTTGCAACAACAATGTGCACAATGCATCAAACTTGACAGCTTCAGGATTTCCTTGGGTCACAAGTCACCAAGTACTAGCAAAAGTTTGGTAAGGCAAGGCATCTAGGACAGTCTGCACAAGGGAACTGTTTGGAATGACTTCACCTACATAAATAATTTGCTCATTGATATCCTTGACACCAGCAAGGAAAGTGTCCATATCATCTTCCTCATGCATAATCTTTGACTCCAGCTCTTTATGCAACAATGCAATTTTTGCCTCATTACAGCTTGCATAAAGACTAGCAAGAATATCCCAAGCCTATTTTGTAGATTTTGCTGAACGAATGTGGGGAGTAATGGTGTGCTTCACAGACAACACAATCAAGGCAAGCATGTGCATCCTTTACGTCCCAATGAGATTGTTCTGCTGTAGGCAAAATAACTCTAACAACAGCAATCCTTGCAGCAAGACCTGCAACATCCTCAACATCACCTACATCCTTAGAACCAGGACATACATCAATGCCCTACACAATATTCTAGACGCCCTTTGACACAGTAACATGTTGCATCATGTAAGCCCACATAGGGTAATTGTTCCCATCCAATCTATCCTCAACAAACATCTTGTACACATATGTGTTGTTGTTAGCCATGGCAAATGTTGCATTTGATGTTAAAACGACGCGAAAAGAGAAGAAACAAAGCGGGAACAACACGTGCTATATAGCACAAACCGTAGAAGACTGTAAGGGACCTGTTATGCAAAAAACGGCACTGATAAAAATATTGCACAAAATGACAAAATAGCATGTGCAGTACTGCATGTAGTGGAAACGAATGCTTGACGAAGCTCACTGAAATAGGAGAAAGTGAGAAGGCACATGCTGGAGATGCTGGCAACTAAGCTCGAGAGGATGCAACCTGCTCTGATACCAATTGTTGGAATTAGTGTTGCAGAAAACGCACATAGCTTGGAGAAGATGAAGGAATCTCAAGGCACACAATAGAGAGTGTATAACTTAATGTGCAATGGAAAGATGGATAGCCCTAGAGTGATGGACGTATATACAATGAACGGGGGAAAAAACTCCTAAAGAGGGAAAAAATGCCCCGCTGGTCCTAGTGTGTTCACACACATCACTACCACATGTATATGGTAACAGTCCAAGCAACGTCCTCCAAGTAATTGGAAATTCCATGATTGTCAAACCGTTCGTCTTTTACTTTTCTACCCCGTTCTATCAAACTCACCTCCATAGAATAGTAAATTGGCTATCTCCTGATACCATTTTGGTATCATTTCAACATTGAAAAGATATGCGCCAGGGATGTTGTTGTTCACCCCCTCAGGAGCTTTTTCGTTTGGCAGTCTAGAAAGGTGATCCGATCGTAGGTGTGTCTTCCCTTTTTTAACCATGACAATGAAATCAAACTCTAGCAATATGATGAACCATTGTATAATTGTTTCAATATTGCATGGTTTTTTAATGAGGTATAAGACGGCTTGATGATTGGTGAAAAATAAAAATTTGTTTGGAAGGAGATAATGCCAAAATTTCTTAACCGTATATATCATTCCTAGCCCTTCTCTCTCTGTGGTTGTGTAGTTCCTTTCAGCACTATTAAGCTACTTGTTGCATAGCAGACTGGGAAATCCATATTTCTTTCTCCTAGCTAAGCCAAGATGCATCCAACCGCAAATACTGAAGCATTGATATGAACACAAAAAATCTTTTCTCAATCTGGGGCTTTCAATACTGAAGCGGATGTGAGTGCTTTCTTTAAATTTTCAAAGGATTCTTCATACTCATTCGTCCACACAAAGACTACTATAAGTCTGTATAGCGGTTGGGAAATGACTTCATACATGTGTATGAACCTCCTATAGTAACCACAGTGTCCAATAAAACATTGAAACTTCTTTGCATTGTTTGGTCTAGCCATCTCTACCATTACTTTTATCTTGTCCAAATCGGTAGATATGCCGTTCTATGAGACAATATGTCCCAGGAATCTGCCTTGTCTAACCATAAAAATGCACTTTTTTGGGTTAAGACAGAGATGCTATAAGTCTTGCACTTCTTGAATACTTTCCAGAGGTGCCTTGTATGTTCATCTCTCAAGAGAGAGTGCACACATAAGTCATCCATGTATATCTCCAAGAATATCCTCAGGTATTCCTTAAAGGCATGTGCCATCAATTGAAAGGTAGCTCGGGCATTGGTCAGGCCAAAAGGCATCACCCTGTATGCGTGTACACCCCATTCCATGGCAAATTCTATCTTGTATTGATCTTCATGAAGAGCAATGGCAATTTGGTTATATCCTGAGAATCCATCTAAAAAGGAGTATTCTCACTTACCTGCCACTCATTCCAAGACATGTCCAATAATAGGTAAGGGATAATTATCCCTGATCGTGGTGGCATTAACCTTCTTTAAATTCACACACACTCATAGTTTTCCATTCTTCTTAGACACTACCACAATGGGAGATACCCAGTCAATGTGTTCTATCTCGTAGATAAACTTAGCCTCCTTTATTTTATCAATCTCCTCCTTGATGCACTTAGCAAACGTATCATTGTACGTGTAAGGGCTGTATCGGCTAGGTTTTGCATCGAGTTTTAATGGGATCATGTGCTGACATATCGTAGGATCTACTCCCTTTAGGTCTTTATATGACCAAGCAAAAATGTCCTTGTACTCCTTGAGAAGGCTTATGAGCTTCTCCTCTTCTTCCGGATTTAGATCTATTGCTATGTAGGCTGGCCATGGATCTTCTCCGGGTCCTATCAAGTCTATCTTCTTTGCATCCTCAGGTGCATTGTAGGACTCCTTGTCCTTTCTCTCTTGTAGAGGTTGCATCATCACTACCTTTCGATCTTGGATAGTGATCTTTCTGTAGTGGGATGGAACACTTATTTTGTCCTCATTTTCATTGTCTTCTCCTTTCCCACTTTCTACTTTCATTGTCCATACCTTCCTGAGAGTCTTCTTAAGCTCTCAATACTTCTCTTTTCTCTCCACTTTGGTCCATTTAGTTTATCCAAACTCGTTTAATCCTGGTTCTTTTTTTTTTTGTTTGGGTTTTGTTTCAGATTTTGATTTTCTAGTTTGTTTTCTTAGGTCCCTTACGCTCTCTTTTGTTTTTGGATCTTGAGATTTAGAGAACCTTCCAGATATCTTGTCAACACAATCTTAAACTTTTACAAGCATAAAAAACTATGCTTTGCTCCTTATTCTAGGCATAGGGTTCTCTCTTGGTTTGTTTTCAACTCTTTCTTTCTTGTAGCGTTCTTGACGTCTAGGTTTTTGATTTGAAAAATCATAAAAACTAACATCTACTATCATTTCTTCGCTCTCACTTGGTTGTTAGAGCACTCATTATCCGCATCATACTCTCCTTCATAATTCTCTGGGGAGTCATAAAACTCTTCTTCCTCTCCCTTGGCATTTGCCAGTTGATCATCTCCGGGTTCTTCTAGGACTAATTTCTCATCATTCATATTTACTATATTGACCATATAGTATGGAACCACGTCATAACTATCCTTGTCACAAAATTTTATTGTGGCGTTATCTGAAATAGCACACACATCTAGGGTTTGTAGAGTATGAGTCCATTCTAATGGTTCAAGAGCTTCTTTAGGAAAATGTTCAAGAACATATTCCTTATCTTCAAGCAACCTTTCCAGAATACACTCTTCTCATTTCAAACTCCTACACTGTGATGCACCACATATCCATAGATCTTTGGGCTTTGCCTTCCATCTTCATTGCATCACCTAGGTCACAAGGAACACAAAGATTTAATTGTAACAAGTCTCTCTTCATGGGAGAAGTCATAATAAAAATGCCTATTGAAGGGGGGACTGGCTCCACATAACTCCGATCCTCAGCTGTTGTCATGTTCTCTAAATTCTCTCTCTTGCCAAAAGTATTGTTCATGCCAAGTTAACTAATTGCTATGTCTATGTTGTTACCTTCAATTATGTTCACCCGCTATGCTCACAAAGTAATTTCTCAAAAGTACTCTCATTAATTTCTGCTACTCTCAAGTTAAGAGGTCAATTCCATTACAATTTTTCTTCCCTACCAAAGCTTGTGCCATTAGTTTTGGCGTGATCAGTCTCCCTACATCCTCTAGGTGAATTAACTCGTATTCTTGTCCGCACTTATCGACAAAAATAATATGGTTTCCCGTTATCAACTTATATGAAAACAAGTGCATGACTTTGTCCATGCTTAACTCGTTTACATGGGCTCCATGCACCGGCAGTAGTAAGAGGTGACTCTTCCTTCCTCGTGCTTTGTAAATCCCAATATTTTCATGAATCATCGCTATTCTCACCACTCTCTTGTCATGAATGTAGTAGGCTTTGGAAAGAGTGATTTTAGGAGGTATTTCTTGTGATTATCTTCCCTTTTGCTATGTTGTCTCCATATCAATTGTAATTTTCTAGTTCTTTGACAATGAGATAGTGGTTTCCATCCCCATCACGAAGCCTATCACCATAGTCGGCTAAGATGATTACTGCTAATTCAATACAAATGCATTGACGCCCTCAAACACCATCATATATTAGGGCCCCATGGTCATTGGTTCCCTTAAGAAAAATTGCAGTGTATTTTGGCATGTTTAAGGGTTTTTGAGAGGTTCTACCCCCATGGTCCCTTACTACTGGAAAACTCCAAGTTCTTGGTTAGCCATCCACTAATATGATCATTTGAAAGAGGTGACAGTATCCTTGTCCTCTTCTATGTTTGGTGCTAAGGGATCTATCCTTGCCTGGTTTACACTCTCTTCTGTCGACACTAAGCTAACTTGATCTCCTGCCACTCTTTGTTCTCTTTGAATACACCTTGTGAATCTCAAATCCATCAAATTATAAACACAAACAACTATCAAACCGAACCTCTTATCTTAGAAGTCTGCTTGTGGTTGTTCCTTTGTCTTGGTTTGCTTCCAATCTGCTTTTCAAATTGGTAGAGTACTTTGCAATTTCAACTAATTAGCAACTTGCAAGGTCCTTGGTTTTGGCTATTTGTACAAAACTTTGACTCTACAATTCTTTGTCAAACCAATAATCCTCACTTATTACTGTATATAAAGACAAGACCCTTGTATGAGTTCCAAACCTTGATTTGATAAGACAAATGGAATGCTAGGATAACAGCAAAGACCCTAGAGCAGCATATTCTCAATCTAAGCACTAAAATTGGTCTATAGACATCATACGTGTATGATGTCTAATTTCTCAGAATTGACTCAAACTTGAAACATGCACTCTCCTTGATGTTTTTAGTCCAAATCTAGGCTCACTTTGAAGTTCTAACCCCTGTAGGTAGGTCAATCTCTCATATGTAGGCCTTGGTCACTGTTGGCTTCTCCAAGAGGTGAACTAGGTAAAAAATGATCCAGATTGGGTGAAACTTGATCCTTAGGCAACACCCTGGTAAGCTCTGCTGCCAGATCTGGTCACTAAATATGCCCCTGAGACATTATACACGTATGATGCCTATCTAGTCAAAATGGAGTGAATTTCACTCTAGAGGTTCTCCACCACACAAGAAACTTGCTACCACTTGCAGAATGTAATTTCAACACCTATTGTGCTAGATATGGTCAAATCAAGCTTTTACTTTGCTCAAATCCATCTCTTGGTCTCTACTAGACTTAAATTGCTTCCAATTCAATGGGACTTGGCTTATTTACTCCTTAGATGCACTTAAACACAATGGTTCACAAAAATGTGCCTTTTAACCCAAATCTGCCCTCCTAGACATCATATGTGTATGATGTCTAAGTGGTCAGGATGAATTTCTGTTCCTTTCCTAGGTGCCCCTTCATGTGTACAGCATGAACAAGTGCTCACAACCAAATTTGAATATCAATATTGCACCTTATCATCACTTTTCACCAAGAAACTTCTCAGAAAGAGTAAAAATTCCTCAATACTTAGTTCATATGCCCAAATGAGATGAAACTTGGTGTATGTGCTCTATATAATATGCAGACTCTAGGTGTCAAGTCAAAAGTCTAGTTTGACTACCAAATCTATCCTTGAGACATCATACGTGTATGATGTCTACTGGCAAGTTTTTGTACAAAACTCATGCACAGGTATCCCCAAGTCTTCAAATACTACTTTCAAAGCACTTTTACAAATTTTCAATGCAAAAATATGCAATGAGTAACAAGTTTCCTATTTTTTCTGTTTTCACATCTGACTTTGTCTTTTAGGGACCAAATGTTGGTCAAAACCTTAGTCCCAAGGTGTACTTAGGGTGAGAGCGCACAAAGATTTTTGGGTTCTGTGAAGGTTGTGTGATAGACCATTTACTTCCAAACTGGCCCAAGAATCCCAAAAACAAAGGAAAATCCACTATGAATGTCATTGGAGTTTTGCATTGTTCAAATTGATTAGAGATCAAGACAACAATTTTAATCAATGGGGTGATGAGATCTTAGGGTTAGGAAGCTGCAAGAAACACACCAATCAAGGATGAACAAAAACTGCCAATTCAAACAGAGTTCAGGAGTTTGATGGTAGGGACTCATAGAAAATCATGCAAAGTGAAAAGAGACAAAATGAAAGCTAAGAGGTCAAAAGAGAAAACTACCTTGGAGACCAAGCTGCAACAAAACAAGGAGGAGCTTAAACAAGAAAGGAAAAACAAGGAAAGAGTGGGGGAAGCAGTGTCATCCAAAATATTGTTAGGTGGTTGAGTCTTAGTGGACAAAGTGCTAGAATCTTTAGAGACTCTATTGCAAGGTTATGAGGCTAGACTAAAGACCGACCAAACCTTGCAGCAAAAAATGATGGATATATATGCATCCTAAAGTTGAGAAACAAAGATTAGAAATGTGCAAACGACTCATAGAGATTTCTCAAGCTCTAATGGAGCTAGGAAAACAAACATATCCTGACAAGAAGTGTTGATACACTAGAAGGATAGGAAAATTGAGAAACAACAAAACAAAATGATTGATTAGACAAAAAATAAAATTGAAACACCATTGGACACAAGGTAGTGGCTAATACCACTGATGAATCAAAGTGACAAGGGATGATGCCCATTCTAGAAGTGGAAGAGCGATGGCCAAAAGCCTTATGGAAGACGATCAGGAACCGCAAAGATGATAGTGCAACTTTTATGTTTGTACCTATCACAAAGATCAATATGGATCATGAGTTTTATTATAGAGATATACATTCTCTATACAATGATGCAAGAACAAAAGTATTTGTAGAGAGAAAACCCAAAACATTGAAGACTGTATCATCTTTCATAGGAGAGCATGAAACAAAATTGGAGGTCAAGGTTGTGCCCTCTCAATGGAAGCCTGTTCCAAAGATGATGGACACTGAGACATTTCATGAACTGATGTCAACTCCTATATAGTGTACAATAACACTCTTATAACTTTTGCAGATTAGATCGCCTTTATGGGGTGAAATGGGCAAAATCTAGGAGAAAGGGTTAAAAAGCCCTCATCAAGACCTCCCCGCAGATGAACACATAGGTAAAATTACACAAGAGAAACCAAAGGAAAAGCCAATGTCTATAAACAAGGTGGGTGATTACTGCAAAGGAGAAGAAGGAAACACCACCTTGCCACTAGAACAAAAGGGAGTGAAAACCATTACTATACTTGATTGATGGGATAGAGTGGCCATTGCTAAAAAAAGAAATATGGGAGACGTGGGGGAGACCAGCTCTAAGAAAAACACGAATAAAGATGCAAGTCGTAGATGGATACATGGAGAGACTAGTGCGTATACTAGAACAAATCATAGTATCCTAATGTGGAATTGAGTACGAGCATACCTTTGCCATTGTGAATTTTGGAAAAAGAAACAACATTGATGTCATTTTGAAAAGACCGTTTATGCATCAACTTAAAATGGTGCAAGATTGGGACTATGACCATGCCTACTTGCGGACAAGGATGTCACAATGAGGATCAACATCAAGGACCATTGCTATAGAGATGTAAGTCAACACCCTATGGAGAAATTTGACTACTCAAAAAACAAATACTTGCATGGTTGCCCAACAAAGCGTATATTTGGATGTGTGGAGCGTCTAAATGTGAGAGACTCATAAAATAAGATTGCATTCTAGAGCGATCAATGGAGGATAAGGACCACGTTCAAGAACCATTTCCAAAAGATGTGTTTGAACCTTTTAGGTGGAGCAAGACATTGGCTACTCTAGATGTATGCGTGAACAAAACAATCCCAACAAAAATATGTGAAAAGGAGGTTTTTGACATAGCACCCTTCCAAATGGTAAGTGTTATCTTGAAATCAGGGTTGGAGACCAAGGACCTAGAGACTCAAGAAATGGTTGAGTGCAAATGGATAGTTGATGAGGTTTTCATCATAGATCTGGGCAATGAACACGATGAATAATTCAAAGATTCACGAGATAATGCTCTAGAGATTGATGTTGAGGATGAGCTACCAAGTAGCTCTGATAACAAAACAACAACAAATAACAAAGAGGAAATATTTTATGATGTCCCCAACCAAAATTCCATAAGACAAGGGAGGTATAGAGAAAAACAAGTGAGGAAACAAAAGCACATGCAAGAAAAACCTATGTCTCTTTTGAAGAGAAAAATACAGTATTTGATGCTTGTAGGAGCAAATGATGGTATCAAAGACAAAGTCACACGAGAATACACAAGATTATCTTCAACAAAGACCAATCCAAAGAAACGAAACAAGGGGAAAGACAAAGAAACAATTGAAACGTCATAAAAGATGACAAAAAATTGAGCGAAAAACGTGAATACCAAAACCTGAAGCAAACTTTGAAAGAGGTTTGGATGACCAAAATAGAGAGTGAAGAGAGATTGGACACAAACAAATTTGATGCACCCTCTCACTATAAAAAATACTTGATATAGGACTGAAAGATCATAGTTCAATAGCTGATGAGAGAACTTAAGGAACCGGGGACATCCTATGATGCATTGACATAGATGAATCAAATGAAGAATCAAAGCTGCAATATATTGCCATTGACCTCACTGAAGAGGAAGAGCAGCTATTAATAGCTACAGTCAAGCAGTATAGAGATGTGTTTTCTTGGTCATACAAGGACCTTAAGGGAGTGGATTTGAGCATTTTCCAACATAAAATACCCCTTAAGAGTGATGCAAATCATTGTAGAAAGCGCTATACATACAATGAAACATTTTCAAAAAAGATCAAAGAGGAGATAGGTAAGCTTAAGGAAACAGAGTTTATCTACAAAATTGAACACACAAACTAGATGTCATCGATCGTGGTAGTGCCCAAGAAGAACGACAAAGTGCACGTTTGTGTAAATCTCAAACATGTAAACACTTCTACCATATAAGATAACTATCCCCTCCCAATTACTGATCATATGATTGAGAGATTTGCAAGCAAGGAAGCTTATAGATTTCTTTATGGCTTTTCAAGATATAATAATCTGCTATAAAGCCATAAGATGGCCTTTGCCATAGAATGGGGCATTTTTGCTTATAGAGAGATTCCATTTGGCTTGAACAATATACCTGACATGTTCCAAAGGCTAATGCATTCAAGTGGTATCTAAGACAATTCTTAGAAATATACATGGACGATTTATGCGTGATCCCAAAATTTTTCAACCATAGCATCCCAATAACATGCTAAATCAAATGGTCATTTTGCTTTTCAAAATGTTTTCCAACATGGATTACAATCCATGTACCTTTGACCCAGAATTGATATGAAACACTTTGCCCTAGTCTATGTAGTTCTCCTTGTCACACGGTGAAGTTTGGTCAAATTTGGACTTGTTTTGCTCAAGTTATGCTCATTTTTCGTTTTTTGATCAAGTTTGCGTTGTTTTTACTTTTTGACACTTTTTGAATCAATTTTAGACCTTAAATGATTGATTGCTAGCAGGATGCCTCAAAGAAAGGTTCAAAAAGAATGGGAGGCTATACCATTTGAGATTATAGACATCTCCTCCAAGGAAAGGCCCATTTGACACATGAGGAGCTCGCACAAATTCCAAAAAACATCTTCATCAAGAAATTTCAAGCTGTAGATGGCACCAAAGTTAAAGCCACAGTATTTCCTAAAAAATTATGGACCTTATATCAAAAGTGGAAAGTGCTGGATAGTGCAAGGTGTCTCCAACTACAGTCCGGCTACCACTATGGGACACAGACTTCCAAAGAGCCCACAAATTAATGAGCTCTATCCAATACAATGGAGAAGCTACTCTTACACATAAAGGAAAGGCATCAGTTAAAAGTAAAAATCATCAGAGACATCATCAACCAAGCCCTCCATCTGTTGGAAAAACAAATCTTCTTCTCAAGACAAAGGTGGTGGACAATGATTTTTTTTAAATGAAGTAGCAGGGTCACAAGTTCACATACAAAGATCTTATCTACTAAAAAATAGAGTTTTCCCTCAGGTTGATCTCTTAGAATCTTAAGGTCCACAAGCAGCCAAATATACAGAGCCAATTCTCCATGTGGTGATATTAATTGCTATTTTCTTGGCAGAGAGGAGAGTCATAAAGTGAGATCTCAAGGGAATTACATTCTAGAGAACCTAGTGGAGGCAAATATGAAGGGGAGCAACCACAACAAAACGAATATCAACACAGGACCAATGCTATCACAAGGATTGCTTACCAATCATTGGGAATGATATAAGATTTTCTAGAAGTAGAGTCTCAATTGAATCTACTACATAAAGTTGTCAGAAATACACCAGAGTTGCTTTTCCATTTTGTACGACTAGTGATTGTCTCCGGCTGGCCACCCATTGCACACCATGTAGGTTGCACAAGCAAACACTTTAGCACGTGTCCAACTGGTCATTTTTTGAGCTTCGCTGGGTGCACACACATTTTGAGCCATTTTGGGTGCACACACATTTTTAGCAACTTTTTTGGTTTTTATGTTTTTTGCACTAATTACACAATTTTTCCCTACCTCAACCCAACATTATATAAAAGAAATGCTTTTGGTCTTGTATTCAACCATTTTGTTATTGAGAGCATTTGTGCTTTTGAAGTTTTTCTCTCCCTCCCTCGAGTGTTTTTCCCTCCCTCCCTTGAGTGTTTTTGGCACGCGTGGCTCTCACCTTCTCCGCTGCTCACTCTCACATGGTATCAGTCGTTGACACTTGGAGCATCTGCAATCCAGTATAACTGAGACCTAGCGCTAGCACTTCTGCAAGTTTTTATCACAAGAACAAGTGCATATCAATGTTTTCATCCTCAGCCAGGCATTGTTTTTTATTTGCAGCAATCACCATTTTTTGGATCAACCTTGCGATCAGGCTCTGAAGCTAGCGATTTGTAATCGCCCCCTCCCCGCCCCCCCCCCCCCCCCCCCCCCCCCCCCCCCCCCCCCCCCCCCCCCCCCCTTTGGCACCCCCTCTCTACAGCAAAAATTCTCCAAATTCACCAGACCTACCTAGCATTTTTAAGCCAAATATGTGTTCTTTGAGCTTGACTTTTTTTTGTGTGGTTGCTGCATTTTCAACAAACGCTAAGCCATTTGCACATGAAGGGAGTGACCTTTACCTGTGTGGAGACCTTTCCATCACCTAGCACGAGCATATCAATTTTTTTTGTTTGGTATCTAAAACCAATCGACTCTTCTCTACATTACTTACTTGCTGTTTTTTCTCTATTTTCAGCCCTCTGACGGCTCCCATACCATTCGATGGCATACACACGTGCTGAATTCTCTGTTATAGAAGTGTTTTCAACACCTTTGCAGATGTTTTTTTGGACAGAAAACAAGCTGAATTCTTGTGTTTTGTGTGGTCAATCACTCCCTTGCTCAGGACACCATTTGGTGGTTGTCTGAGCAGTTATCTTGGACTGTTACAACATTGGAAATTGTACCTTCTTCAGAGACGTGAGATCTTATCCCTTGATCCTTGGGACCATTCTCTGAGCATGCGACATATCAACTCCAAAGAAGAAGGGACGACAAAAATCCTAGAAGGGGGCTACCACATCCACTACAACAACGACCACTTCCGCCTCTACGATTTTGTCATCATCTACCAATGCAACATCCAACAATCATATTGTTGACCGCTGGGTCAACAACACAACATAACTCAAGTTTCGTACCAAAGTCGTATCTTTTGCGAGTTATGAAATGCTGCGGATTATGGCTATAAACGTCATTTGTAATGAGCAATTATTCTAGTTTCAGAAGCCGGGGTGCAATGGCAGTTCCAGATTGTAAATACAAAGCCATTTGACCCTTTCAACCCCATTTTTGGTTAAACCTAAGGTAGCCTTAGTATATAAGGTACCTAGGTCATTTTGTAAAAAGACTTTAATCATAATCAAAGTTTAGCGCTGCCGTCTACGGTGTGTGAGAGAGAAAGAGAGTGAGCGTGAGCTTTATTCTCTCGCTATGTCCGGCTCGCTCAACACATTGGAGATCCGACTGCACCATTGCTGTAGGCTCGAGGAGAGCTACGCGACAACGCCAAGCATTCCACGCGAGACGAAGCGTACACGCCGATGCATCTACGAGCTATTTGTGGCCGTAAGTGTATCAAACGATGTCTGTTTTTTGCGTGCTAGTAGTCTATAGAATCATGGCAACATAAGCTAC
This sequence comes from Adiantum capillus-veneris, assembly GCF_014529385.1. Taxonomy (NCBI): domain Eukaryota; kingdom Viridiplantae; phylum Streptophyta; class Polypodiopsida; order Polypodiales; family Pteridaceae; genus Adiantum; species Adiantum capillus-veneris. Next base: position 37,017,511 of record NC_140945.1, on the reverse strand, counting down.
GTATAGGTACTCATAAATTTCAGTTTCGAGCACTTTCAAAATTCGGCTTTGTCATCCTACGTGTTTTCCGCAGATGGGTTTAGAGTGAGGGTTTTGAGTGTAGAAGCTTAGGGATAGGTGTATCCTAGTGAGGGGATGGTGTTCCTTAAGTTTCGTATGAATCTGGCATGATTAGGTGAGTTACCTTCCGTATATGTGTATGTGGCTAGGTGGTGTAGTTGAGAGCAGTGAGGTTCTTGATTGTGGTTTAGTTGGCCTTCCTGAGTGTTGCATGTGTAGGATGGTCTCAGCCTGACAAGCTAAAGAGATTTCCTCCGTGTGCCTATCGTGTCATCTGTGTCCTCGATTGACATTATGTTGATCTAGGTAGTGTTTGCATGCACTTCATGGGTGTGTGAGTCGCTCCTGTCCAACATTGGCGCCGCTACCGGGGACACAAGGACCTAAGTAGGTTTCCTACTAACACTCGTGTGATGGTTGTTTGATTTAGTTTCGGCTAAAGAAAGCGTTTTTCTTAAGTGGGTCCGGAAGAGGATATTCCGCAATCAAGTGGATAGCCAGGAAGCGTGTGTCTTGCCAAGGGTTTGCGACTAGATAGGTTTAGTTAGGATCTGTGGATTAGAGTAGTTGTTGGTGGTCGAGTGATTTGTGAGGTGATAAAAGCGTTTACTAGTCCGTGTGTAGCAGTGAAGCGTTTTTCTACTCATAGATGCAAAACCCCATATGATTTGTAGGAGTAGCTTTATGTAAGTGATCCGATTCTGATCTAGAGCTATTCATCACTGAATTATTTGCTAAAGTGCTTGATTGCATTTGAAATCACGGAAAAGTGTGCTTTTGAGAGTAAAAATGCATTAAACAAGCTTTTGTGGATGTTTTTTTAATGACTGACTGATGCTGTGCATATAAAAGAGCATTTGCAAGGGTTCTGTGAAGAAAACCTGCAATTCTGTAAACATAGACATCCTACGCGTAGGATGTTTCAAGGGGGTTCTGGAGACCAAATTTGAAAATTCTGACTGCACCAGTGGGTTCAAAGGGTAGGTTTTACCCTAGTAACATATTGACTTGAGTGTTTTTCCCTATTTTTGTTGACCAAAAGCCAAAAGGCGGAGTCAGAAAACGTAAAATTTCAGACAAGGCTTAAATTGAGTGATTTTTGCATGTTTTTGCAATTGTGAAGCATACTTGCACTTGCTGAGAGCATAAGGAAGCATCAGGGACACTTCAGTCTGAAAAAATCAGCAGTAGACATCCGACCCATAGGATGTCTATAGGGTGATCTAGTGGAAATTTTGAAATTCTGAGTTGACCAGTGTGTTCAGAAGGTAGGTTTTAACCTATTTTCACCTGGAAAGTGAAAATTTGACCAAATTTTGACAGATCAAAGCCAAAAGACGAGAATTGCCAGACATCCTACCCAAATTGTGTCCAAGGCCTAATTTTGAGACCAAACCATAGGATGACTCCAAAGGCATGTTCTAAATGTTGTATTGAGTGCATGTGATAAATTTCATCTCATTTGGGTCAGTGAAAGGAAGATTGACAGACTTTAGCATTTTTGACTGAAAAAGGCAAGAATAGCTAGTTTTGGGGTCTTTTGACATCCAAAGTCAAATCTAAGCATACCACTGGGTTACTGACATCAAGGGGAAGCTGTGGGACAAGTCTGGGATCAAACAGGCCAGACATCCTACGCGTAGTATGTCTTCTGTGTGATTTTGGACTCTAAACAAAATTCTGAGCATACCACAATGATCAGCACCTTAAGGAGAGTCCGTGGTTCAAATTTGGGGCAATTCTGAGCAATTAGACATCCTACACGTAGGATGTCTAAGGCATGATTTAGAAGCCAAATTCAAACTTTGGACATAGCAGGGTGTTGTATAGCCTTAGGCAAGCCTCCTAGTCAAATTTGGTCCAATTTGGAGTTGATTTGACTTGGGAATTCATCTGAACAAACATCAGGCTTTTGGAACAGATTCTTGATTATTTGTGTCAGAATCAAAAAGTAAAAATAGCTGTGAGTTTAGCACATCAAGGGAAAGATACAGTGCAAGTTTGAGCTGAAACAGATCAAAACGACATCCTACGCGTAGGATGTCTCCAGGGTCATGAAGTGGTCAAAATTCTACTGTAGCCATATAGGGAGGTTCTAAGTGTCTCAAGGATTCGAGAACTTTTTTCAAAAGTGAATTTGGACCTTGTTTGACCTATTTACCAGGCAAATACAAGAATTGTCAGAAATCCTACTCTTGGAGTGCACTAGAAGCTTATGCAGCCCAAATCTTGACCTATTGGCATCCAAATTTCAATCTAAGCATACCACTGGGTTGCTGAGCACTAGGAGAAATCTTGGGATCAAGTTTGGACAAAATTTGAGAAGTTAGACATCCTACACGTAGGATGTCTCCAGCTTGATTTAGGACTCCAAACCAACTTATGAGCACACCACTGTGATGAGCACATCAAGGAGAAGCTGGGGTGAAAATTTCAAGTCATTTTAAGAAAAAAGACATCCTACGCGTAGGATGTCTCAAGGCCATTTTTAGGTCCAAATGAAATTCTGAGCATACCATTGTGTTGCTGGACTTAAGGGGAGTCTCTGGACCAAATTTTGTTAAATTCTGAGCATATAGACATACTACGCGTAGGATGTCTCTAGGCCAGTTTTAGGGTCCAACTGTAATTTTGACCATACAGAAGTGTTCACAGTGTCACAGAGATCCCAAATCTTTTTTCAAAATTGAATTTGGACTCATTTTGACCATTCTAAACTGCATTTCACTGTTTTGGCCATAACTTTCACAAACGGTATCGGATCGAAAAAGCTTTTATATCAAAACGTAGCCTGAGAGCAAGTTAGGGGTGTCTAAAAGCGACAATTTACGAGAATTGTGATGAAACGGTTGCGGTTTTGGACATAGTTTCGACTTTTCCCTAACCAAAGCACTTGAACACACTGGAGTAAGTCTACTTGAACCAAGCAAAAGCTCTTAAGCCCAAAAATCATGTCTACCCTAGATTCAAACACAGCTTACACAAGCTTGGAGATCCCGACGATAGAGGAATATCCTCCCACAATGGATCTTCCAAACTTGCAATTGATAAAGATCCATCTTGTTGAGAGAGTTTGGATGAGTGGTCATGAGAGTGAAGGACTATATAGATACATTGACGACAATGAGGTCAATCTTTATAGGTGCTCAGATCCATACCTAGAAGAGATAACGGATTACAAGCTCTTATATGTCTACACATACGGAGTCGACTGTCAATGGAGATCTATAGTTGTTGACAAGTATGGACGAGAATACAGAGTTGTAGAAAGCACAAATCCACAGACTGTACTAGAAGGAGGTGGATATTTGGTCAATGAAGGACCACAAATGCCTCCACCAAACACGAGAATTCCTATAGGAGTTCCAAGAAGAGAGCCACCAGGATTCCCTTTAAGAGCGATAATGAGAGAAGGATTGGGAGAGTCTCTGGTTAGACTTGTAGACAATAGACGAGTTAGACCATCCCAAGTCCAGAAATAGGTAAACAAAAAATACTCCGGAGATAAAGATCCGAGAGATCACGTAGCGGCTTTGAGAAGAGTGCTTAGAGTAGAGGAAGTTTTAGATTTTGTGACACAGTTTGCGGAATTTGGATTGACTCTAGAAGATGATGCAGCTACATGGTTCGACTCGGTGGAAAAATGGGATTTTGAGACCCTAGATGAGTTGTTTGAGGAGTTTATTGAAGAATTCTCGCCAAAAGGCATTGCTCACAACACGGTCTCGCAAATCCATAGATTCAAACAGAAAGAGAATGAATCAGTACGCAAAGCATCATTATGGCTCAAGAGATATGTTAAGCTCTGTCCGAGAGCGGAATCACCTACGCAAGCATGACTGATGCTGATCTTTATCCAGGGAATGAGACATGCGGGCCTTCAGAAGGATCTGCATATGATAAGGAGGATGACGCTAAACGAGTTGACCAAATAAGCTCTTTATCTAGTGGATAACTGTGAGGCATACAAAGAAAAGGACTTAAGGAGTCAAGGAGATGACACATCCTCTCAGCACAGTGTTTCACAGATAAGTGAGTCCATTGCCAAGCCAACGACACCTATTGATCAAGAAAAGCTTATTGACGACTTGGTCAAGAGGTTGATTCCTCTTGTAAGGTCTGGTTCGGGAGAGCCGAAGTGGTGTGAAATTGAGAGAAAATGGACGAACCATATGGAGTAAGAGTGCTATTATATCATGGAAAATGCTAGGGAGAGGTATGTACAACCCGTTCCAGAGGCACCTACTCCACCTAGATACATTATGGGGAATGCGTCAAGACCAGTAGGAGTTTTAAGGCCACAGCTTGTCTTAGGACAACAACCTCCGCTGCCAGGTGCTAGAATGCAGGTAGACATGAGATACATGCCAATGATGGAAGCATCAAATAAACCAATGCCAGTACCAGCTACAATGTGGTATAGCAACAAAAGTGAGTACTACCCTTCGGAGCAACAAAATGTGAGAGAAACACATGGAGTGGTGAGGCTAGTACAACCTCCACCTCCTGGGTTTCAGTCGAAAGAAAGAAGGTATGAAATGGACGAAAGGACATTGCGATTCATTGCAAATAGTGGCTTATCTAGGTCAGAGCTTGCTTATAGACAAGAGGAAATGCTAAAAGGATCTCCTCAACCAGAGACAGATTGTCACAAAAGTCGTGACAACCACTTGGTCAAACAATGTCCTCATACGGAGATCATTGAAGAAAATGCCTATTGTCTTGAGTGTGGCATCACTCACTTGATCCCCGATTGCCCGAAAAACCCAAACCAAATCAGGAAAAGCACGACAAATGTATTAGGGATTTTTCAGCTACCTAGTAGCTTAGAAAATGAAAATGTCGTACCAGTTCAAGTGGTTACGAGAGCACAAGCCCAAAATAAAGCTAATGAGAATCCAGAGACAAAGAACATGGAAAGTGACACGAGTCCAAAGATAGATGATGGACCAAAGACAGATGCACCAAGTCAGAAAACCAAGAGTAAACGAAATAGTTGGAAAGCTAGAAAGACTAGGATGAAAGCAAGCAGGGAACGAGAGCAAAAATCCGTAGGTGAGAAGCTTACCGAAGCCGAGGAGAAGATAAAACAACATGAGGAAAAGGAGGCACCTTCTCTTACACAGATGGTTAAACCTCTAGAAGAACCATCCACGGATGAGAAACCGAGAAGTGCTAGTTCAAGAGGATCTATGTCGGTAGAGAAGGTTAATGAGACATTAGATGCCCTCTTGAAAGCCTATGATGTGAGGCTCAAAAACAACCAAACCCAAGAACACATGTGGATGACATATCCCTATGCGGAACTAGAAAAGAAAAGGTTTGAAATGTGCCAGAAAATGATTCAAACAACCCAAGCTTTACTAGAACTACCAATTACAAAACCTGAGGATGTGATCCGTGTCATGCCTACACACGTAATCCCACCAAACCAGGAACTAAACGAGACAGATTCTAGTCATAAGCACAGACCAAACCTCAAAGACCCAGCATTAGAACCAGGGATAGCACTGAATACCACGGATAACTCTTCCGAGGGATTTCACCAAGCTATACCTAAGGATTGTAAAGAGATAGATGGTTTTGACGAATTGTGGAAACAAGTCAGAGAGGCCATGAAGCCGATGACCCAAGAAGACGAGTAGATAATACTGGTGATGAACGAGGAGTGTTTCTACCACCAATAGAGGAATTTGAGACTGGATCTCAAATGAATCTAGATGTGCAATTGTGCTGGGGCGACAAAGGATCTGTACAATTTATGGATAGTCAACCCCATTCGCTAAGAACACTACCGTCCTACATGGGAGAGTACGAGACCAAGTCAGATGTGGTTGTAGTCCCATCACAGAGACTGTCTCCCAACAAGGCCATCAATTCAAAGGGGCTAGTAGATATTCTATCTACCCCAGTCACCTGTACAATAATGTTAGCCGAGTTGCTCAGAATAAGACCAAACATGTGGGCTAATGTGGATAAATGTCTAGAGAAATTTGGTGTAAAAACCCCAATGACTCAAATAGAGGAAGGCATCAAAGAGCTTGAAATGCCTCAACTAAATACTAGGCCAGTGCCATTAAACAAGGTAGGTGAGTATTACGAGGGAGAAGATGGAAACACCACACTTCCTACGGAATTCAATGTTGTAAAAACCATGGCAATCCTTGACAGTGGAGCTGGTGTGGCCATTGCAACCAAAGAGGTTTGGAAAAAATGGGGAAAACCTGCCTTGATATCCACACGAATGACCCTGCAGCTTGCAGATGGACACAAGGAAAAGCCCCTAGGACTGCTAGAAAAAGTACTTGTTACTTCTTGTGGCATTGAATATGAACACACTTTTGCTGTTGTTGACTTTGGCAAGAAGAAAAACTATGACATCATTTTGGGAAGACTATTCATGCGACAATTGAAAATGGTCCAAGATTGGGGTTATGACCATATATACCTGAGACATATGGAAACCATAACAAAGATAAACTTGAGGGACCATAGCTATAGGGATGTGACGAGAACACCGGTTGAGGAGTTTGATTCCACCACAGTAGGCAGGATCAGAACTTCCAGCTTGGTTAGGTAAGCCTAAAGAACTGTGGATGTGTGGAGCTTCACAATGTGGTAGCTTGAAACGCGAGGAATGTATCCTAGAGCGGGTTATAGAGGATAAGGACTATATCCCAGAACCATTTCCTGAAGAAGAGTTAGAGCCTTTTGGATGGGAACACATCCTGGCTACTTTGGACGTGTGCACTGTAAAGGATGCTCCCACAACAAAGTTTTGTGATGAAAATGGCTATGATATCGTTCCTTATTTTGTAGTGAGTAATCCACGAAAACGAAGAGATCCAGACATCAACAAGCTCTCGACATAAGGAGCAAACAAAGAAATGTGGAGAATCAAAAGATGAAGAAGACGACGAGTTCTATGACTCTGTAGAACACTTCGAGCTTCAAGAAGATCAACGACCCGGGAATCAATGTCATCGCTACATGAAGAAAGTGCATCAAAACTGGATTCCAAAGTCCTCGGTAAAGACACAGCCACCACAAACATCCTCAAACATGGCTCCTAATAAGGATGCAAAGACTCAGCTAGGAGGAATACGACCAGAGCAACGAGCTAACAATGCTCTAATCAATGGGCAAGAAAAGTACTCCAAGAAACTACCACCCACGAGCAAACAGATAGTAACTTTCCACTACCAGCCAAAAAATCAAGGGAAAGTACAAGAAGTCAACCTTGCTGAGGATAGTAGCGATAGTGATGAATCTTACGACATCCCCTATCATCAACTTAGGCCATCACTATCACCAACCCCTTCAGCAGCAACCATGACAGGTCAAAAGAACAGGACAACAAGTCAAAGCCAAAAAGCTCGACAAATATGGATACCAAAAAGCCAGATCGGCCAAAAACAAATATGGATCAAGAAGACAAAGATCTCTAATGACAAATCACAAGATCCAACAACAAAACAAAAACAAGGAAAGCGTGCACGAACGGGTAAGAATATCACAAAGTCGCAAGCTTTCACAACTCAGGTTTGGGCTCCAAAGAAGTTGATTCACGCACAAAAAAGTCAGGAATTCATTTGGATTCCAAAACAGCCACAGTATCAACTTTCAAAGCCTGAATCCTGTCACCAACCAAGCGTACAAGGGCTGAAGCAAAGACCACTGATGACTCAAGGTGGATCCCAAAGAAGTATCTTCAAACACAAACAAAGCACGGGCAAGTATGGGTTCCCAAACAAGAGTCAGCAACAAAAAAGCGAATAAACGCAAAGAAATGGGTCCCAAAGAAGAACAACAAAACTGCTGTCAGTGCATTGCCGCTTGAATTCTTACAATTCTTCCTACAATTACAGTACAGTTAGAAGAGAGCAAGTCGCTTCAATCAAGCAACGATACAGGAGCTTCAAAGACCATTACATTGCTTAGAATAGGAAGCCTCGCCAACAAATGCCAATAAGGAAATTGCTTATACCCACATCTTGCACAACATAAATCTTTTCCATGCATTGACTGTGTATGCATAATAGGGCTACATTACGAGGCCTGCATAGGCACAACTTTTAATCGCCCAAGCACAACACATACCCTTTGCGATACCCTGTCGTAAAGGATGACTCCAAATAGGAAGGGGGGAGGCATTATGAATGCGGACCTAACATTATGACCATTAGAGGGCAATGTTTAGTGAGATGCATTCAATTTTTGCGTTTTATTGTGATAATTTTTTGACGAAATTTAGAGTATATGCCCTCATAGTAGTGTTACAGAGGAGTATGGGGACAAAATCCATATATGAGCCCCTAGGGACATGTGTATAGTGTACATAGCATTTAGATTTCTATTTGAATGATTTTTCTTTTGTTAAGTTTTTTAAAAGATTTTCTTTGTTTATTATTAAGAAAAAATAAAAAAATCCATAATCCACATGAAGAAAAGACTGACGAGAGGCCTGAGCACTACAAAGAGAAGAAGGTACAGGAAAACGATGAAACTTCACGAAGTATGTCTCAGCAGCCACTACAAAAGTCAAAGAACTTGTCACAAAGCAGTGTCAACATGCAACCGACAAGTCATAAAAGTCAGAGTCGAGTAGCTAAGCCACAAAATGAGTGAGGTGTTAGTCCCAAAGCTTCAAGTAATATTCTCTGTGGTCTAAGCGTCTTAGCTATTCTAGGTACTGCTCAAGCTGGAAGAGTTGAGCATATTTACGTTGTGTCGCTCATGCTGATATAGGTGAGCAAAAGAGTAGAAGTCTAAGTTCTTAAGTCTGGTGAAGTGAAGGAGAAGGTCCAAAAGACACTCACGTACTGAGCACAGTCAGATACGAGTGGAGAAACTTCTACATCGAAAACCCTTCTTGGAAAGGTGGAAGCTATTGAGACATATTTTGATGTCACATGTGCTACATTTATTCCTCGAAACACCCATCATCTCCTTCTTTCACATTGCATGCTTTTGTTGACAAATTTCTCATATTCATATAGAGTGTCCCATAATTGGCACATGCATCAAGCACTCTTTCCGTGTTTCACCCAAGCACTCACCCTTCATGAACATGTACTTCATGTTCAACTGCTCAAGGTTTTTTCCCTTTGGTCATCCAGGTTTCAGACCCTAATCTAAAGACACCTATCACCACCCTCTTGTACATATTCCTTCTACATCAACAATAAGGAAATGCTACTCAAATCAATTGCCAAATGAATTGGAGCACCAATTTCAGATCATAGCATACTTCTCCTCAATGGAGAGTCGAAGAATGGCCTACAATGACAAAGCTGCAAACAACACTAACAACATGATTGCACAGGAACAAAGAAGTCCCCAATGAAGAAGAGCAGACATAAAACTAATAAGAGGATCTCAAAAGATGAATGGTTACGATGATAGACATCCGCTCTAATGGATCATAGTTCTTGTTGTGGTTCGACAAAGATACAAGCAGTGCAACAGATGAAGCCAAAACAACAGCAAAGTGTTGACCGCTGGGTCAACAACACAACATAACTCAAGAACAAAGAAGTCCTCAATGACAAAGAGCAGACATAAGGGTAATCAAAGGATCTCAAAAGCTTGTCCTTGATAATGCACATCGAATGCTCGGCAGGGTTTTGAACCTCAAATTAGAATAATTAAGTCCTGGATTCGGCCTGACAGACAGACTTTGCATTGGAGTGCAACTTGGCCTAAAGAAGTTAAGGGTTTAGCCATACAATTTCTACAAAATCCTTACAAAGTTGTCATTGGCTCACAAGATCAGAAAGCCAATCACTCAATTCTACAGATTGTAGAAGTTGTTTCTGAGAATCACAAATACTCCGAATTCACAGATTTGCTGGAGCAAATGATGGATGGAGCTTTCTCTATCCATGATGATAAGAGTCAAGTTAAACGACATTGGGTTCTTTTTGAATTTAGATCTGGCCGTAGACCTATAATGACAGAAACAAATGCTGCAGCTCGGAGCGTGGATGTGAAAGACATAAAGTTTGTCATCAATTTATGATTTTCCTGAATCATGTGAAGACTATGTACATCAGATTGGACGAACCAGACAAGCTACTGCAAAGGCTATATCCTATACTTTCTTTCCAACAAAAAAACAACAGCAAAGACCACATCGCCATCGACAATCAGGTCATGTCGAGGACAACATGAACGCGGAAGGGGGGAATGTTGACCGCTGGGTCAACAACACAACATAACTCAAGTTTCGTACCAAAGTCGTATCTTTTGCGAGTTATGAAATGCTGCGGAGGAGACCTCGTTTGCTAGATAGATCACACTTGAACGGGAGTTGTACAACATCTGATTCAAGAATTTTAATTCGCTTGATGGGTTGACCCACTGCATTTGGGAACTCTGGGACCACCTCGTCTCTGATGGAGGTGACATCACCTCGGCACGCATGGCTGGCCTCTTACTATTGAAGCTTACCACACGCTTTGATCCCTACTTTCAAATTTTGCTCACATCCGGACTTACCTCTTTTCCCACATGGAACGAGATTCTCCCTTTTGTCAGACAGATCAAGGGGCACTCCGCATTTGGAGTAGGAGGTACTATTGGAAGGAGATTTGATCACATAAGGAGGTAACAAGAAAGGCAAAGGTAAGAAGAAGAAGAAGAACAAGGACATCAAATGCTACTACTGTCACAAGAAAGGGCACAAAGGATCAAAATGCAGAAAGAAGAAGAAAGAAGAGGCCAATAAGGAGAAACAGATAGCCTTGACTAAAGTTGTAGCCTCTCACAAAACGACAGGGAACACTCTTTTCATGACAACGAACTATGCTCTTGCTACATCACAGACAGGTACTTGGGCTGTTTTAGCTCTCTCAGGGACACTCATGGGCAGACCATCACTATGGGTGACAACCATGAGATTCTAGTGTCTGGTACAGTCCAGATTACCCTCTTCCATTCTACCTCAAACCCAAAGTTTAGTTTAGTGGAGGTGCTCTACGTTCCAGAAATGGCCTTCAACCTCCTCTCTGTGTGGAGTTTGGACTCTCAGGGAGCTGATATACACTTTGGGAGTGGCACAATGACCATTTTTTATTCTACAAGAGGTACTGTTATTAAGTGCGGTGAGTGCGATGGATCCCTATACCACCTCACTACTCTTATATCTCGGACCTCAGAGTCTTCTTCTCTATGGCATGCATGATTTGGACACTTATGCTATCAGTAGCTCTAGCAGGCTGCTAGGACCTCTATTGTGGAGGGTTTCGGTTTCATTTGAAATTGGAAGATGATGGTCAAAAAGGAGAAGTACTTGCACGTCAAATGTTTTTGCTTCGACAAAGGGGGTGAGTTCACTTCAAAGGACTAGTTGACTACTCCTTCCACTCCTCCCCAGAACAACATTGTTGAGAGGAAGAATCAAACTATCATGGAGATGGCTTGTGTGATGTTGGCACATGCCTCTTTACCTCGGATTTATTGGGCAGAGACATGTAACAACACGATTTACATCTAGAACCATTCTCCTACCCATGCTTTGCAGCACATGACTCCCTATCATGCTTACTATGGGTGCAAGCCCTCAGTCTCACACTTTCAAGTTTTTGGGTATCCAAACTTTTTCCATGTACCAAAGGAGAAGCGACAGAAGTTAGACTTTAAATCGAAGAAGCTCATCTTCTTGGGCTATTCACGAGAGTCTGACGAATACCGACTTTATTATCCTAATGCCAAGACCACCATAATTTAGCCGTGATGTGACATTTATGGAGACTTTTAGCACACCTACAAAGTGGGCATCATCCAAGCCTATACCTTCACTACCTCCTCCTCCTCCACCTCCACCTCCCTCACCTGATCCTAACCCTACACATGTCCCTATACCCTCTACATTGCAACCAATTACTTCACCCGATCATGCCATGTCAGATTCCAATCTTGATGTGTATGATGGTTCTCCTTTGGTGGAGGTGGTCCCACCTCACAAGGAGAAGTTCGTAACTTGTTGGATCTACTCTACGGTTTCTTCCTCTAGAGTCACAAAGTTACAAGACTCACCAAAACTTGGAAAACCTTGACGTTCTACAGGCGTCAAGGAGAAGAAAATTTCTGACATGGCAAAGTTCATGAACTTTGCTTCTCATGTCCCAGATTCAAGCTTCACCAATTGAGCCTTCCTTGATGGAGGAAGCACTTTAACATGATTGGTGGAAGGGTGCCATGCAGACAGAGCTAGACGGTATTGATAAAAATAAAACGTGGACTTTGGTTCTTAGGACCAACAAGTGGAAGGTGTTTTCTACAAAATTGATTTTCAAGACAAAGAACAAGGCCAATGGTTCCCTTGAAAAACACAAGGTGAGACTTGTTGATCGAGGTTTTACACGGTGAACCGACGTAGACTTTGACGAGACCTTTGCTCCCACTACTCACATAACTACCATACGCACAGTGTTTGTTCTTGCAACCAACTTTGGTTGGCCTATCTTCTAGAATATGGATGTCAGAAGTGTTTTTTTGAATGGAGATTAGGATAAAGAAGTTTATGTGGAGCCTACCTCCTGGGTTTTGTATACCTGGCAAGGAGGACTAGGTCTATCAGTTGTGGAAAGCATTGTATGGATTGAAGCAGGCTGGATGACAGTGGTCCCTCGCACTCGATCAATTTCTTGTGAAGCTGGGGTTACAACATACCTCATCAAATTCCAACTGCTATGTTGTCTATGATGACCCTTTGGTTGCGATAGTGATTGTCTATGTGGAAGATCTCATTTTCATAGGCTCATGGACCAACAAGATCAAGTCGATCATGCAAGCTATGTAGACATGTTTTGAGATGAATGATCTTGGGCTTCTTCACTATTTTCTTGGATTCAAGATTTAACTGACATTAGATGCTACCTTCTTTTCTCCGCAGAAGTATGTAAAGGCTATCCTAAAGAGATTCTAGATGATAGGCTGGAAACCAATTAGTACTCCTCTTGAGCCCGGTGAGAACATATCGCTTCACGATCCTTCCCCACAGATTGACCTGGAGTAGTATCGGAATGTTGTTGGATGCCTTGTATGGTTGACTTATTCTTGACCAAACATTTGCTACACAGTTTTTGTCCTCAGTTCCTTCTACACCCGACCTTTTCAGTGACATTGGCAGTGTACCCATCGTACTTTGTGGTACATTAGTGGCACCTTGGACCATGGTGTATCAATGGTCGCTCCAAGGGTTGCATCTTACTTGGTTGGTGTCATTCAGATTGGGAAATAAATCTAGATACTTGGGCTCTACTAAAACAATAGTTTTCACACTCAACTCAGGACCTATTTCATGGAATAGTAAGTAGCAACCCATCGTTGCGGTATCTTCCACAGAGGTGGAGTACAAAGTAGCTTGCTTTGCTGCTTGTGATGCCATATGTTTATGGAGATTACTAGGAGAGTTGTGTTTTTGCTAGAATGCTACTACACTTATTTTGTACAAAAATCAAAGTTACATAGCTATTACCAAGAACCCTATCTTTCATGCTCGGACGAAGCACATTGAGGTGCAATACCACTATGTTTGGGAGCGGGTTTTGGTTGGAGATCTTCATTTAAAGTATGTTTGTACCACCAACAATGCAACAGATATCTTCATGAAGGCTGTACCTTAGTGGACCATGGCTTCTCACCTTTGTCTCATCTGTGTTGTCTCATCATCCAGTGCCGAGAGGGGGTGTTAGAGTTACACCACCGTTGCTTTGCTATTTTGTACGGCTAGTTATTGTCTCAAACTGGTCACCCATCGTAGACCACAAAAGTTACATAGGCAAACACTTTAGCACATGTTTGGCATATTATTTTTAAGCTTGGTTGGATGCACACACATTTTTAGCCATTTTTGGGCTTTTATGTTTTTTGCACAGTTACATAATTTCGCCCTAACTCAACCCACCAATAGTCTATAAAAGGAATGATTGGGGTCTTGTATTCAGACATTGTGTTATTGAGAGCATTTGTGCTTCTAGCATCTCTCTCTCTCCCCCCCTCCAATGTTTTTGCACTTGTGGCTCTCACCCTCTCCCTTGTTCACTCTCACAAAAGCAAAGCATGTAGTAAGGATGGTGGGAACATAGTCCAGCACACCAAGAAAGAGAAGGACAAGGGGACAAAGTTAAAGAGAAAAGACACCAGACAACAAGGCTACATACTCAAACTTTGAACTGGGCGGAAAAATTCAATCCAAAGAGGATATCCCATCAGAGTATCAATCCATTGAGGGAGAAGAGATTGAAGTGCCACTAATTTGGACAAAGTCATAGCCAGTTGATCAAATTTCCAAATCGTAGGCACAACAGTCCATGGAGGAAGCCCAATAGCTCCAAGAAGAATGAATGGCCAAGATAGCTAAAGGAAAGAAAAAGAGGGAGAAAGTCGCACAAAGTCTAGCCCCCTCTAGAGAGATCTTGACAAGAAGCTCAAGGAAATTAAAGAAGAAAGACCCCCAAAAGAAACAATGGAAGTCAAATTGGTAGGATGTTTCAAAAAAAAGATACATGACGTTTTGAACAGGAAAGTTGACCAAAGAGAGGAGGTGAGTTCAAAGAGGCAGAAGATGACGGATCTCGAATATCCTCTAGACTCTCCAGAAGCCAAAAATCCTTGCAAAGATAATCTACAAATGATACAGCTATGACAACAAAACATGAGAAAAAGGAGGATAAGGACTATGTTCAAGAAACATTTCCAAAATATTTATTTGAACCTTTCAGGCGGAATGAGATACTGGCTATTCTAGATGTATGCGTGAACAAAACAACCACAACAAAAATATGTGAAAATGAGGTTTTTGACATAGCACCCATCCAAATGTTAAGTGTTATCTTGGAATCACGGTTGGAGACCAAGGACCTAGAGACTTAGGAAATGGTTGAGTGAAAACGGATAGTTGATGAGGTTTTCATCAAAGATTTGAGCAATGAAAACAATGAATAATTCTAAGATTCACGGGACGATGCTCTAGATATTGATGCTGAGGATGAGATATCAAGTAGCTCTAATAACAAAATGACAACAAATAACAAAGAGGCGATATTTTATGATGTCCCCAACCAAAATCCCAGAAGACAAGGGAGGTATCGAGAAAAAAAAGTGAGGAAACAAAAGCACATGCAAGAAAAACCTATGCCTCTTTTGAAGAGAAAAATACAATATTTGATACTTGTAGGAGCAAATGACGGTATCAAAGACAAAGTCACACGAGAGTACACAAGATTATCTTCAACAAAGACCAATCCAAAGAGACAAAACAAGGGGAAAGACAAAGAAACAATTGAAACGTCATAAAAATTGACAATAAATTGAGCAAAAAGCGTGAATATCAAAAGATAAAGCAAACCTTGAAAGAGGTTTGGATGACCAAAATGGAGAGTGAAGAGAGATTGGACACAAATAAATTTGATGCACCCTTTCACTACAAAAAATACTTGATATAGGACTAAAAGATCATAGTTCAATAGTTGATGAGAGAACTTAAGGAACCGGGGACATCCTATGATGGATCTAAAAAAGCCAAGTGCATTGACATAACTGAATCAGATGAAGAACCAAAGCTACAATATATTGTCACTGACCTAACTGAGGAGGAAGAGCAGCTATTAATAGCTACACTCAAGCAGCTATTAATAGCTACACTCAAGCAGTATAGGGATCTGTTTTCTTGGTTATACAAGGACCTTAAGGGAGTGGATTTGAGCAATTTCCAACATAAAATACCCCTTAAGAGTGATGCAAAGCATTGTAGAAAGCGTCCCTATACATACAATGAAGCATTTGAAAAAAAGATCAAAGAGGAGATATGTAAGCTTAAGAAAGCAGAGTTTATCTACAAAATTGAACACACAGACTAGATGTCACCGATCGTGGTAGTGCCCAAGAAGAACGACAAAGTGCAAGTTTGTGTAAATCTCAAACAGGTAAACACTTCTACGATCTAAGATAACTATCCCCTCCCAATTACCGATCATATGATTGAGAGATTCGCAAGAAAGGAAGCTTATAGGTTTCTTTATGGCTTTTCAGGATATAATCATCTTGCTATAATGCCATAAGATGGCCTTTTCCACAGAATGGGTCATTCTCTCTTATAGAGAGATGCCTTTTGGCTTGACCAATGTACCTGACACGTTCCAAAGGCTAATGCATTCAAGGGCTATGTAAGACAATTCTTAGAATTATACATGGACGACTTATGCGTGACCCCAAAAATTTTCAACCATAGCATCCCAATAATATGCTAAATTAAATGGTGAAAAAAACTTTTCAAAATGTGTTCCAACATGGATCGCGATCTGGAGAGAGAAATATGGATTTTCCAATTTGTTACTCCAGTACAACTCATTAATGGAGAATAAAATTATACAATCATGGAAAGGAAAGGTTTGAGAATGGTCTATGCCATCAAAAATCTTAGACACCACCTTCTTGCAAACAAATTTGTATTCTTTGTGGATCACCAAGACCTATTTGTACTTAGTGAGAAAACCATGCAATACTGGACGCATGGTGCCTATTTAGAGGGGTCTTATGTGAACCACAAGGTTGGGCAACACATTCCTATGCTTGAGGTATGGTGTGATTTCTTGTAGGGATTGACTGATGATGACGTTGAAGAGTGGGTACTTGGGAATAACTTGCAAATGATGGAGCTTATAAAAGAGGTGTATGTGGAACTTTAAAGAGTGATAGAGGATAAGAAACATGTTACTTTTCTTGAGCCATTATGCATTGATGAAGAAAGCCAAGATAGAATTTTTTTGGACCTTAAAGAGGAGATCAACCAATATTTGTGTGAAAAGTTTCCTTTCTAGACTAGAGATATGTAGAAAGAGGTATTGAGTGGTTGGAGGATGTAGCTATGCAAGGAACTAATGGACTTCTTTCCAGATGTGGTTGGGAGAAACATAGATTTCATTTGAGAAGAAATATAAGGAGTTCACTATAGTTAATGATCATGTGATTGCATGGGGTGCATGCACGTCTTACATTGGTATGAAAGTTTATGTTATACGTGGAGACTGATGCTGGATGTAGGTTGAAGTTGGGAGATCTTATGAAGAGCTACCATGCGGCTCTATGTTTTGGTTTGAAAATACATAGAAAACACAAGTTATGTGTGGTTTGCATGTGTTTGTCTTTGGACAAGACTATCTTTTGGATCTAGAAGGGAATGTTTGCAAGGGGTGTTGTTTATGCCAAGAAATTATGATATTTTTTCATCTTGGTGGATGTCAACATGTGATACAAGTGGTAGGGAATCTCACCTATAAGGCAAGAGTGATGCAAGAATAAAATATAGTACATACAACGGTTGGTTTTTCATTTCAATAAAGGGTTTGATTAGTGTTTCTAGCTTTAGGTTTAATAGACAAGTTTTTGGTTGAGCATAAATGTTCAAGAAGCAAGTCAGGAAATGATGATGCAACCAAAGAGAATCAATCCCCAAAAATGTGGAAAGAAAAGTAAAGGGTGCTTATAGGTGTATGCTAGAATGCCAAAGCAAGTATAAAGACCAAGGGCAATCAAAGGGATCTAAAGATGTATGTCTTAGGTGGTTTCTCATGCCAAAAAAATTAGTTTTGTGATTGATCAAGGAAAATGTATAGAAATGGAAAAAGTGCAATTTTGGGAGTGCATATGGTGCCCTTCAAAGTTCTCTTTGAGCTTGTCCAAATGGCTCATCAATTGGAGCTATAGTGTATAAGATATTGCAGTTTGAATGTCAAAGTAGTTTGTAGATTTGTACTAGATGATGTAGGTATGGTGATGATATGGCATTGAAGTGCTCAATATTGCTATCCATGCCGGTCTTTTTGGATCTCCAATTAGAGTTCAAATGACCAAGTTATCATTAGATGAATTTTACCTAGGGGTCGGGTCTGCACCATTTTTGTTCACCTTGAGAAGCATGTATTAAAAGTTCTTTTCATCTTGCAAGAGTTTCAAAAGGTGGTATGTAGCATGTGAAGGAAGCCAAAAGAAACTACTTGGTGATTGAAGCTCCAAGCATCGAGTTACAACCTGTCAAAGCTAACAAAGAACGGGGGTTACAAGTTACCATGTGATTTATCCTCATTTTTTGACCAGCGGTTTGGAGCCTCAAAAGTGTCAAAATACAGAGCAAAGAGTCTTATGCAAATCTTAGGACATGGGGTTTTGTATGGTAGTTACAAAGTGGTATTTGGGTTGGGGAGAAGTGAAAGGGGACGAGAAGAAGTAATCTTAAAAACGGTAGGGTTTTGAAGGAGTTAATGGTTTTATTAGAACACCCAAAGGAGGTGAGATGTGTGGGGCTGCCACATCTGCAAACATTGCCCCATATGAAATCTCTTAACATAATTTTCTATGGTATATATAGCGCTTTGTATACTCCCGATTAGCATCTCATAAGTGAGACCCTCTAGTTAGGGGGAGAGCTCATGGCTATGGTGTCCATGCGTGGAGCCTATGCAGGCCGCTTTGTTAGGTGTTGGGAAGTAGGCTCTATGTGCATGCAGGGTGGTGGCTAGGCATTGACGGCTGTTTTTGGTGGATGGTGGTTATTCTTAGTGATGCTTGCAAGGGATGTCCTCCCCCCCCCCCCCCCCCCCCCCCCCCCTTCCGGCACCTACCCCCAAATTTTTTATCGAGGAAAACCCTACTCCCAGTTGTGAGAGGGGGTGTCGTGTGTTGAGAGGGGATGCTTCCCAAGGCCCGATTCAACTTAGACGCCTCACACGTGGTGGTCAAAGAGTATTTTCTCATGCAAATAACCGTGCAAACTTACTGAAAATATTCGAGTGATAAATGGAGGATAGTGAACTTCAAAAAAGGTAAAAATATTCAAGTGATAAGTGAAGGAGAGTGAAGTTAAAAAAAGAAGAAGGCAAAAAAACCCTTTTTTGCATGTTTTTCAAGGAGGAGGGGGTTGTTTTTTTGTTTAGCAGAGATAATGGAGGAGAAAGAGCTCTAAGAGAGCGGTCTTTTTTTTGTATACTCCATCAAAACCCACCATTTTTTATAAGAAGCAATCTCTTGTTGTATCTTGTTGTTGGGTGCCTTCTCTCCCATCCCCATTTTTTTCCCCTTTTATTGTGCTACCATGTGGGGTTGTGTATGCACATGTGAGCCCCTCAAGCCCATTGTATGTGTGCAAAGAGAGAGGGGGAGCTTAATTGAAATTGATAATTATCTATTCATTGAAGCTGACATGTGTCAAAAGCATTAGCAATTAGTAGACTATGCAAAAGGATATTACATTTTATGTATATTTGATTATTCAAGTGCTCTTTATGAGCTATGAACATTATTATGTCCGGCCAGCCAGTTTGTACTCATTTTTAAGCATTCAAGAAATCTATAAATATATACGTGTAAGAGGAAAATTCTCACTCTTGCATGGGGGGAGATTGCAGCCAATGATAGTGTCTATTCATATCTCCTCTCCTCTCTTTTATCTCACCGTGTTGGTGTAGCACTCCACTCTAGGAAGTGCATATGCATGTGTTTTCCTACTCTTGTGCTCTCTCTCTCTCTCTCTCTCTCTCTCTCTCTCTCTCTCTCTCTCTCTCTCTTATTGCGTATAGCTTGGATTATGTACAAGGATGGTTGCGAGGCATGCAAATCTGAGGATGGGTGTGAGGTATGCAAATCTATTGTTTTATACCGTGTAATATGTTTTCAGTATTTTGCAGGGTCTTCTACGCTTTTTGCATGTAGCAGTGGAGAGCAGTAGGCTACGCTCCGCTGGTTATGGAAATCTTTGTATACCACAATCAAAGATAAAAGTTTGATCTCTTCTACAAGTTCATTTTCCTGTTTTCTTTCTTGCATGACTAGTTGAATGTCAACAAAAGATTTTTCTTCCCATATTTGTGTGTTCTTCACTTTCATAGAGAAAAATAATACAAGATAATAAGGATCAAAGCTTAAATGAAGAAAATTAATTATTGCATATATCAGAGATTTGGCAGCGATAGTGTTATAGTAGAGGAGAATAAGAGAGAGAATTAAAAATAAACAAATAAATAGATAAACACATAAACAATCTATCAATTTGTTTTTGTCTCTCTTCGTTAACTCCTCGTAGTAGGCAATCCTACAGAGAGAAGGAGGAGAAGCATTGGAACTAGCATATAAAAATAGTTTCATGTAACCTTTGAAATACCTCATATGCTCGATGAGAAAGAAACAAGAGTAAGATGGAATCCAAAAGGGGAATGAGAAGATTAAGTGGGGAGACAAATCTTGTTTAACTCAAAACAAAATAGGACCAATCCCAATAGGCGGACAAGATCCTTCTTCTTGTAAAAATGGCAAAGGAAGAATCCACCTTGGGCATCAGAGCTTGAGTACCAGGGTGTTGAGTTGAAAGAATGAGAACGATTCAATGTCTTCAAGGTCGTAGAAATTAATTCCAAGGAATATGAGAGGACTCTCAAGGTAGACCTTCTAAAATTGTGGGAGACAACCCTTTATCTATTTTTTTTTTCAATATCTGACAAGCCATAGTATTATTTTATTCTATTGAAAAGAACCCTGGGGATCCTCAAGACTAATGACCATGGGATCTTTAATGAAGACCAAGTTGTGGGATCAATGACACATATGTTATCTCAAAATTCAAAAACATCGTGCATCGTTGAATCTAGTTTGAGTTTAATTTTTTTGGCCGAGTTTACTTTTTTGCGTTTGTGTCTACCATAAAAGGGTTTGTTTTTCCTTGGATGCCATCAAAACCTATGCACCTACGTGGTTAGAAATAACACCTCTTAATGGGCAGCTCGTGAGTTTGATTCAGATGGCGGACATTGATCGTGGCTTTTTTTTTGGCCGTCCACTCGCCTTGAGATTCACGCGCTTTGCTCCTAACTGTGAAATTCATCTCTCCCACTTCATTAAATCATCCGTGCCACTTAGTGACCAAGCTGGGGGAGGAGTAACATCGTGAGTCCGTAGAAGACCACTAAAGATGGCATAGGCAGGCAAGGTTGCGGAGCAGCTGTCAGTCAAAACAAGACACAAAAGAGTATAGGTGGTGCATTCCATAGTTCTTGGACAGTCCCAACATGCCCCCCAAACACACCATTTGTAGCTAACAACCCTTGCATGGTGGAGCTACAGAAAGTGCACAACCACCCAACCTTGCATGGCTAACTTGACATCCTATTGTTACGAGACTCGGCACCCTCCTATTGCATATGGTTAATTGCAATTGGAATAGCTAGCTTGATGGTTAATTATGTGTTGTTTATTTGAATTTTACTAATAGTGAGTGCATGATGGTTTTTAGATTGGAACTCTGGGAGTTGACGAGGAGGCATCAGCAAGTAATAATTCTCTTAGTCATTTTATCCTAGCATAGTATTTTAGAAATATGCCACTATGGCTCCTTTGTAAATAGGACAGTGAGAACCCACCCTAAGAGGGTCATGCAATAAGAAGTGTGTACCACTCATAACTAAAGTAGGACTAAAGTGTAAAAGAGGGCCCTCTAATTTTGGCACCAACAATAAATCAAAATATCTAATACCAAACTCCACAAGAGAGGTTCCGTGGAGTTTGGGGCTAGGATTTAAGGTCTTTCTTGTGTAGATGCTCTTAATTTTCCATCCCCCCGCTCTTAAGATATTCTGTGTTTACTGTGTACTCACTAATTAAGTCTACATCTTCTCTTCCATGTTCTTACACCCTCTTACAACTTGTCTCTGTCAATTCTATGCTTTTAGTGTGTGTGTGTGTGTGTGTGTGTGTGTGTGTGATAGTCTAGGTGTGTGTGTGCTTGAAAATTGGGGAAAGAGGTTGACAGGTTGATGGTGATGTATGTGAGCAAGTGTTGAATTGTTCTAAGCAACCGGTCTCCTCTTCTCCCAACAATGGTGTCATAGCTTTGGTTCAAGTTATCGGCACAGAATTTTCAATTTGGAGAAGATTCTCGAATTGGCAGATTAATCGGCAATTTATTCCACAAATTTAACTGACCGAAAATATAATCGGGTATGTACAAATCTTAATTTGAGATAAATTGGTAAAATTTGATGGATTTGTGAAGACATGCGGGAAAGCTAAAGAAGGAAGAGAAGAGGGAACTTAGAAGAAGAAGAGGTGGAATTAAAGAAAAGCAGAACAAGGTCCATAATAATTCTTGGAGCAGTCGACAAATACATCACCAAGGAATTTTAGAAAGCAAAAACTTGAAAATACATCTAGTACAGTATTGGGAGTTCCCTCTTACAAACACAACGGTCAATTTGTAAGCCATTGAAAATGTCTAACCATGTGTGGTGCCCATATCTAGCAAGTATCTCCCATAGTCTATACTATCTGTATCATGTGACTATCTGTCCAACCCCATGTCTATGGTGTCTAGCACTCTCAACATCTCCTTTGAGGTGTCATAGAAGACTATTGGTTGCCTATTCATGCATTATATCCCCCATGATAATGATGTACCCATCCCTAGAGAACTCCCATATGTTATCATCAAGCACAAAGAAAGGAGACTCTCCTATAGGTGACGCCTAGGTTGATGTACTTGGAGCAAAGTAGCATATGGAAATATAGAGGAATCTACATGTGTCAGTATTCAATCTTACCCACATGTACCTAGCATGATCCTCTCTCCAAACAATATGTATAAGCGACAATAATTCTTCCCTGAAAATAACTGCTACCCCCCCTCCCCCCCAATCCTCTACTCCCATGCTTAGATCTTGCATCTAGCCATCTCCCACCTGTATCCAATCACATGCGGCATCATTTTACTCGGGGCATGATGAGTCTCTGAATAGAACACAATATCTCTATCTCTAAAGTTGTCCCATTAATGATGTTTCCTTTCTTTTAGATCTACCTTCACATTGGAACATTCACAATGCTTTCCACATAAGTTTTGTAAGATCTTTCAGAGGACCCCTACCTACACATCATATTTATGAGGATCCACCTTCACTTGTGGACCAAGAAGAACAACTCATCCTTGCACAAATAGTTGATCAAGAGACCACCACAACACGCAAATAATAATTCTCTCAGTCATTTTATCCTAGCACATTATATTAGAAATAAGCCACTATGGCTCCTTTGTAAATAGGATAGAGAGAACCTACCCTAAGAGGGTCATGCAATAAGCAGTGTGTACCACTTATAACTGAAGTAGGACTAAAGTGTAAAAGAGGGGCCTCCAATTTTGGCACCAACAATAAATCAAAATATCAAATACCAAAATCCGCAAGAGAGGTGCGTGGAGTTTGGGGCTAGGATTTTAGGCCTTTCTTGTGCAGATGCTCTTAATTTTCCATCTCCCCTCTCTTAAGCTATTATGTGTTTACTGTGTACTCCCTAATTAAGTCTACATCTTCTCTTCCATGTTCTTACCCTGGGGCACTCACTTATCAAAAGATCCCTATATCACGTGCGTTCAAGAGGTAATTAATAATACCCCAATATACATGCTATACTTACACTGTGAGCCTATTTAAAAAACCCCGACCCCCCTCTAATGTATACATAAAAGTATACATTTTGATCTTTTAATAATCCTCTCCGGTTAACTCACATGATATCATACACATTCTAAAAAGTGACTGCCCCGGGGTTCTTACCCCCTCTTACATCTTGTCTCTATCAATTATATGCTTTTAGTGTGTGTGTGTGTGTGTGTGTGTGTGTGTTTGGAAATTGGGGAAAGAGGTTGACAGGTTGATGGTGATGTATGTGAGCAAGTGTTGAATTGTTCTAAGCAACCGGAATCCCCCTTCTCCCAACATCCGTATCTTGCAATCATGCCACGAGCATGCCACAACTTACCCATTAACACACCAATCCCACCCTCTCAAGCTAGAAAATGCAGCCTAGGTTGGCACAGTCCTCCTCAAATAATCCTGGAAAGCCCACTTCTTACAAACTCTCTAAATTACCTGAAAATAATCTTCTCCACTCTTGTCGACCAGCATGCAGTGCAAAAGATGGTGGTGGTTCAATGAAGCTTGCATGAGGCTAGAATTTGCTGAGTCACAGGCCCTTCATTGCTATCATTTGAGCCTATGATATAGTGCAACATTGGGCGTGTCCACCACGCACGTGCTTCTACTTTTCTTTTGTGCCATCATAGAAGGTGCATCATGACTCCAAGATGCTTGTTAATAAGATAAAAAATAATCTAAGTATAGGGTCCGTGCTTGAGACTCAGAGGCTTGCTGCATAGAGTCAACATTTGTGGTGCACAATAAAAATCAATATTTGACTCGTCGTGCTTGTCTGATCCATGCATCTCATGCCACACACTGGGCACTCGGTGGAAATGATGATGGATGCAATTATTGATAATCATCATCCGACGCTATCATGTTGGCCATTGTTGCCTCCTCTTCTTTTAACTTATCCTTATATTCATGCTGACCTTTGATTTTTCCCTAATTAATTATGATAATTCTCTTGGTATGGGTTTCTACAGCAACAAACCCCATCCTTTTTCTTATTCTTCTCAATAACTCTCAAAAAAATTCTCTTCTCCAGCTAGACAAAGTATTATCTCATTCCCTATCGCCAAGCACTACACTCAATTGTTCACCTTCAAAGTACCTATGTGTGTAAAAGTGTGAACCAAAAATACAACTATGTATGGCAAAAACCAATAACACAAAGTTATCTCTGTCAATCAGCCATAACTAGCCACTTTGCACTCAAATCTCATCATATGGTCTTCAAGTCGATGAAAGATACGTATGTAGACTTTTGTAATCACTTTTGTAATGATCTCATAGCTTTCAAGCGCCAAGTGATATGTCAAGTGTATCCTCTCTCTCAGTAGGTGGCTTGTGGTTTATTCTCATTGTATGGGAATGAAAGTTATTTAATTAATGCTGGCTTCCTTCCTTTCACTAAGTGGTTTTTGAGTTTTAGATCGATCAATTGACCCGCCTCGACTGGAGCGTCACTCTTTTTTGTGGATAAATTCAGGCACTGACAAAGTGATATCAATATATTGAGTTATGTTGTTCTCTCTCTCTCTCTTTCTCTCCCTCTTCTCTCTCTCTCTCTCTCTCTCTCTCTCTCTCTCTCTCTCTCTCTCTCTTTTGGGTAATTGATTCATAATCACTGAATCTCCTTAACCCTATAGCCAACACTAAACTTTGTATCTAGAAATGGCCAATGTAGGTTGCTACTGAGTTTCAAATTATTAAGAATGACTGCACTTATTTGCGAGCTTGACCATCACACATTTTCATAGTATTACCTTCTTCACTTTGTACAATCAACATATGTAATCAATGATGAAGATGCTTAGCCATAATTGGATTCAAAGACTTGGTCCAGGTCTATCTTTAATATTATCTCATACCTTACAAGGTGAGAATCTTCCAAGGATCTTCTACTAGATAACAAGGTGGAAAGCACATTCCAAGGGAATTACTATAACAATATTAATTGTTCATGGGCCATTCTATCGGGGTCTTCAAGTATGTACATAGTAATCCATGTCTTCAAGTTTAGATAAGACTCTAAGATCCTAAGTATACTTCAACGGTCACATACACAGTTTATGATTTTACAGAGTGAGATATGCATGTTTGTAAATTGTATCTTTTTACTTCAGCTAGAGACCTAGGAGAAATCACAGTCTTTTTACAGCCACATGAAATTTTTAAAGCCTTCACAAGAATTTAAAACTTAATCATGAATTAGATCATTTGGAGATTCTTCAAACTATAATACACTAGAATTTCATAATTTTTTTTTTATCGTAGAGTCCCCCTTAAAAAACAATTTATACTTGGAGGAAACAAGGAAGACATAATAAACATATGAAGTGCAATGTCTCCTAACTACAAGTGCTATGATTAATATTTCATTTGCAGTTAATGTATGAGCTTAGTATTGTTTTGACACAAAAAAAAAATCCATTTGTTATCCCATCTTTTGAAACCATTCTGTTAATAACACATTCATTATTCGCTTTTTGGTGCTCAAGTCTGCCTACTTACAACCCCAACTTTGCATCACTTTTATCATTAAAAACTTTTAAAATATTAATGCATTAGTGTATAATTAAATTATTCTTAAATCTAACAAAAGATTGTTTTTAGTGCTTTGTCTTTGAGACACACTTTTGGAGATAAAGCTAAGTACAATGCTATCACATCAAAAAACCCTCAAGTATGAGATTTTTCAATGTATTCTAATAATATGCCTCTAGCAAAATCATTTCAATTATCTCTAATAAGTAAGCTCTATCGTTATCGATCCAAATGTCATATATAATATACCATCTATTCTCTTCTTTTGCTTAAGGTTCTCATATTATACAACATCTCTTACAATATCTTTTTATTAAAAAATCTCCCAGTTTACTATATACATTTCATAAATGATCACTTTAATTATTTCCTTGGAAGCTGCTCTGTTTACAAATATTTTCACCAGGCTATATATTTCAATAGGCAAGAATAATGCCGGACACTTTTTGAAAACAATGCTCTTGTACTTGTCTACATTGTGTTATAAGCTATCGAATAAATTATCTGTAATGTCTTGACATTGTACTTACATTGATTGGAATCTCTGTTGACCACACTGGGTCAACAAGATGTCATAACTCAACAAAGCCTTATTTTTTGAGAGTTATAAAATGTTGTGGATTATGGCTAAAAACATAATTTGTAATGAGTAGTAAGTCTAGCTGCAGAAGCCGGGGTGCAATGGCACTTCCAAATTGTAAATACAAAGCCATTTTACCCCTTGAACTCAATTTTAGGTTTAACATATGGTAGCCTTTGTATATAAGGTACCTAGGTCATTTTGTAAGGAGAACTTTATCATAATCTAAGTTTTAAGCTGCCGTCGACTGTGTGTGAGAGAGGAAGAGAGAGCTTCATTGTGGTGCTACTCCCCGCTCATTCATCACATTGGAGATTCCACTGCACCATCGTGATAGGCTCAGTGAAAGCTACGCATCAATGCCAAGCATTCCTTGCGGAACGGAGCACGTGGATTGATGCATCTATGAGCTATTTGTGGCTGTAAATATATCTAATGATGTCTATTTTCTGTGTGCAAGTAGTCATTAGAATTGTGGCAACATAAGCTACGCATAGATATTCACATATTTCAGTTTCAAGCACTTCCAAAATTCAGCTCTGTCTTCATACGCGTTTTCTGGAGATGGGTCCAGAGTGAGGTTTTTGAGTGTAGAGGCTTTGGGACAGGTGTATCCTAGTGAGGGAATGGTGTTCCATAAGTTTTGTAGGATTCTGGTATGGTTCAATGAGTTTCCTTCCATTTGTGTTTATGTGGTTAAATGGTGTAGTTGAGAGCAATGAGATTATTGATTGTGGTTTAGTTAGCTTCATCCTAGCGCTACTCCCTGCTTGTTCATCACATTGGAGATCCGACTGCACCATCATGATAGCTCAGTGAGAGCTATGCATCAACGCCAAGCATTCCTTGTTGCGGAACAGAGCATGCGTGCTAACGCATCTACGAGCTATTTGTGGCCGTAAGTATATCTAATGCTGTCTATTTTTTGCGTGCAAGTAGTCATTCAAATCGTGGCAACAGAAGCTATGCGTAGGTACTAACAGATTTTAGTTTTGGCACTTTTGAAATCTGGCTCTATCTTCATACACTTTTCTATAGATAGGTCTAGAGTTATGGTTTTGAATGTAGAGGCTTTGAGACAGGTGTATCCTAGTGAGGGGATGGTGTTCCATAAGTTTTTCACGATTTTGGTACGGTTTAGTGAGTTTCCTTCCGTTTGTGTTTATGTGATTGGGTGGTGTAGTTGAAGCAGTGAGATTATTGATTGTGGTTTAGTTAACCTTCCAGAGTGTTGTATGCGTGGGATGGTCTCAGCTTGACAAGCTAAAGAGATTGCCTTCATGCACCTATCATGTCATATGTGTCCTCGATTGATATTATGTTGATCTAGGTTGTGTTGCATGCACTTTATGGGTGGTGGACTCGCTCCCGCAACATCCAAAATTTGTTGTAATCACATATTCTTGTTGTATGCATCGAGGAGTACCTTGGGTAGAAGCATAAGTAAAATCTGATTAAAAAGACATCATTCACGTAAGATGTCTTAGAGGCTAGATTTGGGTTCGACCTGACATTTGAGTATACCCTAGTATCCTAGAGCATAAAAGAAGTCCCTAGCCAAAATTTCATTGAATTTGGAGCACATTTGGGCTAAAAAGCGCCAAAAGATAGAATTGGGCAAATTCATGCTTGTATTGATTATAACTTGCACAAAAAGTGGTCAATTCAATTCTGAAACTTGATGTGAGTTGCCAGTGTGGTGAGGAACCTCTAGAGTAAAATTCACTTCAAACTAATTAGGTAGACATCATACGCGTTTGATGTCTAAAGGACACTTTTAGATACCAAAATTGAAATATGAGCTTACTACGGTGCTAAGCACAACAAGACAAGCTTACTGACCAAGTTTGGGCCAATTCTGAGCACATAGACATCATACGCATATGATGTCTCAAGGAATCATACGTGTATGATGCCTTGAGACATCATACACGTATGATGTCTCAAGGCAAGATCTGACAGTCCAATTGCATTTTTGACCACACAAAGGGTTTGGAAATGATGTGTTAAGCTTTCTTTCAAAATTTCATCTCATTTGGACATGTACTTTTGCATTTAAAGAGATTTTTGCAGACACAAGAAGGTAAAGGTGAAAAAGTAGTGATTTTGAGCAACTTTGACATCCAAAATTTGTTGTAATAACATATTCTTGTTGTATGCATCAAGGAGTGACTTGGGAAATATAAGTGAAATCTGAGCAAAAAGACATCATATGCATATGATGTCTTAGGGGCCAAATTTGGGCCAGATCAGACATTTGAGTATACCCTAGTATCCTAGAGCATAAAAGAAGTCCCTAGCCCAAATTTCATTGAATTTGGAGCACATTTGGGCTAAAAAGTGCCAAGAGACAAAAATTGGGCAAGGTTCTACTTGTGTTGACCATAACTTGCTCAAAAAGTGTTCAAATTGAATTTTGAAAGTTGCTGAGAGTTGCTTGAGTGATAAAAAGTCACTGAAACAAAAGTCACTTCATTCTGCCACAAAAGACATCATACGCATATGATGTCTCAAGTGCCAAATTTGAAGTCAAAACTTGCATATGAGCACACAGAAGTGTTTGCCAGCATACAATAAGCCTAGAGACCAAGTTTCATTCAATTTGGATCACTTTTGGCTTAGTAAACCTTCTTGAGAAGTTGCAGACAACCAAACAGAAAAAGGATTGATAGACCTAACTATAAGTGTCAGAATCACAAACTAAGACTTGGAGTGGTTAGAATACATCAAGAAGAGTCTAGAGTTGAAGTTTGGAACAATTCTGAGCCAGGAGACATCATACGCATATGAAGTCTCTAAGCACAGGTTGAGGTCAGACAAAACTGATTTGGCCATAACTTGAGCTTCTGGCATCGGATTTAGAAACTTTTGTTTGTTGTTGGTCAGTGTCTGAAAAAATGTCGTTTAAGGTCTCAAAAATCATCCGAAAGTTAGGGGTGTCTAAAATTGACAATTTGAGAAAATTGTGAGAAACTAGTCGTGGTTTTGGACATAGTTTTGACTTTTCCCTAACTAAAGTAATTGAACACAATGGTCCAAGCCTTCTTACCTCAAGCTAGAGCTGTTAAGCCCATAGATCATGTTCTCTTTGGGTCAAACTCAGCTTATAGAAGCTTTGGAATTGCAACGATAAAGGAGCCTTCGCCCATGATGGATCTTCTAAACTTGCAATTGATAAAGAAAAAGCTTGTTGAAAGAGTTTGGATAACATGTCATACGAGTGAAGGACTATATATATATGTTGAAGATAGTGAGGTCAACCTTTATAGGTGCTCAGAGCCCTACCAAGAAGAGCTAACGGATCACAAGCTCTTATATGTCTATATATATGGAGTCGACTATCAATGGAAGTCTATAGTTGTTGACAAGTATGGATGAGAATACAAACCTATACAAAGCACAAAACTACAGATTGCGTTAAAACTTGGTGGAAATTTGGTCAATGAAGGACCACAAATACATCCACCAAACATGAAAATTCCTATAAGAATTCCAAAAAAGGGAGCCAACTGGATTCCCTTCTAGAGTAATAAGGAGAGATGAAGTGATCACAGAGATGGCAAACATGCCTTCTCAAGGACTAATCTCCAATAGGACAGCTAATCCCTTCAAAGAAGAACCTAGGCATAGCGGATTACCTTAAGCGAGAGAAGGATTAGTTGGGTCTATGGCTAGACTCATAGATAATCGGGGAGTTAGACCATCCCAAATCCAAAAATGGGTAAATAGGAAATATGCCAAAGATAAAGATCCAAGAGATCACGTAGCGACTTTCAAAAGAGTAATTAAAGCAGAGAAAGTTTTGGATTTTGCAACAGACTTTGCAGGATTTGGACTGACTCTGGCAGATGACACTGCTACATGGTTTGACTCAGTAGAGAAAGATGTGATTTTGAGACTCTAGACGAGCTATTTGAGGAATTCATCGAAGAATTATTGCAAAAAGACATAGCTCATAATATGGTCTCACAAATTCATAGATTCAAACAAAAATAGGGTGAATCAATACGCAAAGCGGCATTACAGCTCAAGAGATATGTCAAGTTCTGTCCGAGAGCTAAACTTCCTATGCAAGCACGATTGATGTTGATCTTTATCCAGGGAATGAGGCATGCGGGTCTGTAGAAGGATCTGCATATGATAAGGAACCTGATGCTAAAAAAATTGATCAAAGAAGCTCTTTATCTGGTGGATAACTATAAGAAATATAAAGAAAACGATTGTAAGAATCAAGAGGATGACACATCCTCTCAACCCAATGATTCACACAGGTGACTCCATTGCAAAACTAGCGGCACCTTTCAATCAAGAAACATTTATCAACGAAATGGTCAAGAGGTTAGCTCCTCTTGTAAATGTTGATTTGAGGGAGATTAAGTGGTGTAAAATTGAGTGGAAATGGCCGTCGTGCCATCGCAATGCTCAATCGCACACTCTCTCTCTCTCTCTCTCTCACACACACACACACACACACACACACACACACACACACACACACACACACACACACACACACACACACACACACACACACACACACACACACACACACACACACACACACACACACACACACACACACATACACACACACAAAGAGGTGAAGAAGAAGAAGATGGAGATGGAGCAAGAGCACTCTTCAATTGCACAAATGAGAGAATGAGTGCGCCCATGCTTAGCCAACTAATCCCTTGAATGTTCCAGTTAGAGTGCGCCTCTCATCGGCGATCAGTCTTACCCTTTTCCTATTGGACCGACAATCCTAGTACCTGACTCTACCAAATAAATAATACAATGTCCGTCGTAGGTGATAGGGATGTGCGTGAGGGTTAACAGGTTGTTTGAATAAATTTTTGGCACATTTCAAGCCTGTCCTTTTCTTGTTCCGCATATGGATATGTCATCCACCTCGATTCTTGAGTTTGGTTGTTTTTGAGCCGTGTTTCATAGGCTTTTAAGAGGGCGTCTAATGGCTCATTAACCTTCTCGACCAACATTGATCCTCCTGAGCTAGCACTTTTTGGCTCACTTTCCGTTGATGGTTCTTTGGAGGTTGAGTCACCTCTGTAAGAGAAGGTGCAACCCTTTCCTCATGTTGTCTTATCTTCTTTTCAACTAGGGTAAGTTTCTCAGCCAGTGATTTCTTCTCTTGTTCCCTACGTGCTTTCATCCTACCCTTTCTAGCTTTCCATCTATTCTATTTGCTCTTGGTTTTTTGACTAGGTGTGTCGGTCTCTGGCTCACCCATCTTTGACCTCGCATCAGTTTCCGTTTTCTCTGTCTTTGGATTCTTAGTAGCTTCCTTTTGAGCTTGCTCTCTTGTAATACTTGAACTGGTACGACATTTTAGTTTTTTGAGCTACTAGGTAGTTGAACAATTCTTGAGACATTTGTTGTGATCTTTCTGACTTGGTTTGGGTGTTTTGGACAATCAAGGATCAAGTGGATGACACCACAATCAAGACAATAGGCATTTACTTGTGTGATCTCCTTTTGAGGACATTGTTTGACCAAGTGGGTGTCACGGCTTTTGTGACAATCTATCTCTAATTGAGGAGATTCTTCTTGCAATCCCTCTTGGCTATAAACATGCACTGGCCTAGCTAAGCCTCTATTCACAATGAACCGAAATGTCCTTTCTTCCATCTCATACCTTCTTTAGGTGGAAACGCAGGAGGTGGAGGTTGTACCGGCCTCACCACTCCATTTTTTTCTCTCATCTTCTGTCGCTTTGAAGGGAAGTATCCACTTTGGTTGTCATAATACATTGTAGTTGGTACTAGAGCTTGTTTATTAGATGCTTCCATCATCTATGTGTATCTCATGTCTACAAGCATTCTGACACCTGGCAGCACAGGTTGTTGTCCTAAGACAAGATGTGTCCTTGAAACTCCTACTGGACCTCGCGCATTTTCCCATATAGCGTATCTAGGTGGATAGGTGCTACTGGAATAGGCTGTACATACCTCTCCCTAGCATATTCCATGATATAGTAACACTCTTCCCTCATATGGTTTTTCGAATATCTCCCAGACCCAAGCCCAAGCTCACGCTCAGGCTTAGGCCTCAGTCGCCCTTTAAAATTACATATTTTAGCTTCACACGTAGCTAAAAATCGATTTTTGAGGACCAACGGAGCTTCAGGTGTCTGAACGTTGTGCTGTAAAGCACACTGCAACCCTCTGAGTGATATGCTCATTTCAAGCTATCACACACTTTAATAAAAAAAACCGATCATTAAAAAACATTAAAAAACATATTTTTAAAAAAACAAGTGAAAACGGACGCCTAAAAAAGTAAGCGGTTAACCTTCGAGGTTATTCGCCCCGACGCTTGTAGGGTGCCAAAGGCACATGCATCTACGCTCTGGTCGTGTGCTAGAGATGGAGCAACTAGAGAGAATTTCGACTTACACAAGTTCTCAATATCCACCTACTTTAGGTTCTAGGCCCTTGGCAGGGACCCAAGGTAGTACAAACCAAGAGCCGAACATTGCGGCTAGTGACTCTTCCTCTAACTATGACGTCATGGAGGGTTTCCCAATGCCTAATCTTGATAGCTCAAGCCAAGACATGCAGGCCATGGGTCCATAGTCCGGGCCGAGCGTGCTTAGCTGCTTGAACGAAACCTTTAGTAGAGCCACTCGCTCCGAACATGGAGGTAATGATGTAAATGAGGGGGGTGGGGAAGTAAATTCTCCATTCATGACCAGCGTAGAGCCTATGCCCTTAGAGAATGTGCACATGAATACTTCATTCACTGCACCTCCTGACTCTTCAGAGCTATTCCCCTCCGAGGTCATATTACCCTATGGTATAAGCCTTGCCGAAGTGCAAGAGGTTGAGCGATATATTATTGCGGCTAGGGAAAAGGAAGTTGAGAGCTTACGCAAGGTAGAGCAACGAAGAGAGTTAAAAGATAAATCCCCTATTTCAATATCCTTGCTAAGAGAGCAATCAAGTGCTCCTGACTTAGCAACCGCTAAGGGCCAACCCCTAGAAAGCAACATTGCATCTAGCTCAAAGGACACCCCTAGCACCTCAATCCTAGATGGAGCGTTCTTAAATGAGAACTGGGAGTACGAACTAAAAACGGAAACTCTAACCGACCTATACACAGGTCACACCTATCACATGGGTTGGTTAGATGTCCTACAATCCACAATGGGTACTACTAGTGTGGAGGATCAACAACAAAGAGTTTGTGAGGTCATCCATAGGGTCATTGAGTTAGAGAGACAGAACAAGGGGATCAACATGCCGTCAACAGGTCTCATGAGATTCTTAGATACAAGAAAGGCTAAACAACCGACCTTATCGCAAATGGAGACTCCCTTGATAAGTCCTATGGATCCTCCATATGTTGTTTCGCTAAGGGTCTCAGTGCAATCTGAGCCCACAAGTGATAGCTTTACCTTTCCAAGTTGAGCTCATCTTTCCCTTGATGACACCACGGCTACCATGCCTACCCCAATGATGGGCATGCTGAGAAACACGCCATGGACCTCATTTGTTAGTAAAGCACCACTACATGGTAGTTCAATGCTTGCAACAATACCTACAAGTGTGTACCAATCGTATGCACCTATGGGTCATCGCACTCATGTAGTCCCTACCTCTCCCATTGTTTCAACAACCTATGCCCCACAACCACAACACCCCAAGTTCTTATTTCCATGGGACTATACCGGCTAGCATTAGCATGTCACATCCAACGTCTGCTATGCCTAGGGCCACACCTATGAACTATGGACCGCCACATGGAACAACCCCGTACCAAATGTGGAACCCGAGGGCTTTATATGCACCAAGACCAATGCCAATACCTACTCCATATGTAGTCTCTGGAGCACCTTCACCCACGGTGCCTACTCACTTAGGTGACTTGGCAACATTTGCTCAAGCTATTGGTTGATCTATTACTGAGAATATGCGTAACACGCCTGATAGAGAGCCTAGAAGTAAGGCAGTACAAATAGCCAAGCTCACACAAAAATTTAGTGGAGACGGGGATGCGAGAAAGCATATCGAAGTGTTTGAACAAATATGTGATTCTCTAGGAGAACACAATGACCTGCATAAGAGTAATGCTTTAAGCCTAACCTTAAGTGGGAAGGCAGGGGATTGGTATAGAACCCTAAGGATGGAAGAAAAAATGATTTACCCTACTCTTAGGAGACTGTTCTTGAAAGAATACATACGAGAGGGAGTGCTTTGGGGTGTGGCCTCTCAACTCCAGAAAGCCCAACGAGAGGAAGGAGAGTCGGTGAGAGACTTTATAAGTTGCTTGAAGCATTTGAATTCTCCTTGTAATCCAAATGAATGCTTCAACAATAACCAATTGCTTGATAGATTCATTAGGGGATTACGACATGAGGATATCTACAATGGCCTATTCATTAGAGGTATCACCACTTGGGAAACAGTCACCACCAATGCGATCCAATTGGAGGATAATTTAATGATTCAAGGAGAAAGAGTGTCTGTTGAGCCTAAATCTATTAGCTCGCAAGCATCAGGGTATTAGCCAATAACTCTAAAGCCTATTGCTAAGGAGCCAAAGATATCTAAGATGACTTTAGCAGATCTCACCAAGGCTATTCAAGAGAGTCTTAGGGATAATCATGCTCCGCAAAACAATCATATGTATCCAAGAAGGGAGCAACAATGGTGCTCAGTATGCTATGGACCGCATAGTACCATTGAATGCCCTACTTTTAGAGTAAAATTCAATGGGAACTGCAATGGCTCTGGGAGGTATGGTCATCAAGCTAAGGATTGCATAGTATTTAAGTGCGCGATGGCCAATAGACCAATTTTAGCAAGGATAGACACACCTCGAGTGCCTGGATTGATGCCGGCCCCACCTCTTGAACAAACAGCACAACACATGGTCCCTAGGGCCCAAAATGTTGTTCAAAAAACACCCTTACCACCTCCAGTGCTAGGACCGCAACCACCACATCCAAGAATCACTTCTGTGAATCAAGTATATGTGTAGCAGAGAGAGACATGTGTTGTATGTGGCTTCAAGAATAGGGAAGCAATTGTGTAATTAGAGTGTAGTAAGCTATGCTTTTTGGTATGATTGTGTGCTTAAGAGTGTGAAACTAAAATTTTGTTGTCAAATCTTGCTATTTGATGTGTTCTTATGAGAGGAATGGGTTGTTGTTATTCAACTTGGGCTATAAAGAAGCGTGTGTGTTTTGTAGGTTGTGTTTCTATTTTTCCACATTCCAATGTGTGCTTGCAACCTCAATTTTCATGCATGACACCTTTGCTAGGAACATATCCATCAACGAGTCAAATTTGGTGGCCTCTCCTTTGCATTCAACATCAGGGTTATCAATATGCCTCTACAAAATCCCACATCATCAATGCCCAAAATTCAGAGAAGAGGACAAGGTTATTCCTTCCTCATAGCTTGATAGGAACACGCTCCACTAATCCCCCACCAAGTTTCTATCACACACTCTTTGAGGTGATGTGCCTACCCATGAAACGGATTGATATGTATGCCAAAAATGTTGTTCATGAATGAGTAGTGTCTCGGGCCCACAAGGATCATCACCTATCACATCTTTGGAAGAGACAGAACCAAGACAAAATGTCAATCTTAGGAATCAATTGACTTGACTAGGGCATGGAAGCATGACAAAAGTTTGTCAGTATCTTGTTTGAACACAATACACTCCACTTTGACACTCGATTTGCATTCTAACTACCGGAATCTTGGACTCTATCCTTCAATCATCTCACACAACCACATGCAAATCTTCAATAAAGACAGCTCCGACTGACTCCAAACTCAATAGGCATCATCCTGAGACTATATGGAATAGAGAACTCCCAATACGACACACAAAGAAAAATGAAATTTTCTCTAGCAAGCTAGATGCAAGTTAAATTTTTGGATTTCAAACTTTCCTACTAGGTTCTCCTAAGTTTTGAGAATCTCGTGCAATGGTAAAAATTGTAAAACAAAGCTTGAATAGTGAGAAATGTCACCTGGAAGGTTGTAGAAGTTGATGCTTGGTTTTTTTGAAGTGCTTGCAATGTCGGAATCCCCACATAGAGCTTGATGAGACAAACACAATGAATTCCAAGCATTCCTCGCGGAACGGAGCACGCACATTGATGCATCTATTTGTGGCTGTAAATATATCTGATGATGTCTATTTTTTGTGTGCAAGTAGTCATTAGAGTCGTGGAAACATAAGCTATGCATAGGTATTCATAAGTCGATGCTTGGTTTTTTTGAAGTGCTTGCAATGCAGGAATCCCCACATAGAGCTTGATGAGACAAACACAATGGTTCCCTTGGAATTTTGATGCAATAAGCGTGCGATGCAGTGCAAGAAATTGAAATTAACAATAGAGAGTATAAGAACACGATGCACAAAGGAAGCCTTATCCGCTCATTCATTCCTAATATTGATTCATCAAAAAACTTGACAATGTTGCCTTTTATACCCTAGCTCCGGGTTTTATGGTACAAAAGCTAGATTTTGCCACAATAGTACCAGAAATTACTTATTGGGCTTCAAGATTACATTCCTCTCAATCTTTTTAATTGCATCATAAATTACATCATGATAATAGATACGGGTTTTGGAAACAATATTACAATGAAGGGAACTACACATATGATGGGATTTCTTTCGGTACACACTTGGTCTTCAATGTTGTTAGAATCTTCCAACACTCCTCACCTCCTATTTCATGTCATCCTTGACATGAGTCAAAATTGATGTTACTGGTAAATGAGGAGTCGGCTTTTGAAGTAGTGTCGTGCTTGCTCTTGTAGCCCTTTTTGATATTATGTTGCTCTGTCTTCAAGGGAAAAGGGTTTCATTGTGTTCATCAAATGGAATTCCATCGTGTGATAGATTACGAACTTGCCCAAATGTTGTTGACTTCTGGTCAAAATAGTGTAGTGCTCAATGTGAAGAACCCTGTATAAAATGCTTCTTCAAATGTGCTCATGAAATATGAAGGCATGAACAGTAGTGCAAAGAATCCATGTAGAATTATTTCATCTGGCTGTTGATTGAGATCATAGACTAATCCTTTGTTTCCTTCCAAAAGTGACATCCATGGGGTTTTTGAGACTAAGGGTGTGTGATACATGGTGATACAAGCAACCATCATTCTACAAATCATCCTCAGCATTCGACTAGACAGATCAAGAAGCCCCTTATATTGTTTGGCTGTTGTGTGGAGAGTGTTAAGCATGTACTTTTCATCCAATCTTTCTCTTTCTTTGGGTCCTGGTAGCACTGGATAGTTCAACCAATTGCAGTGTCACTTTTGCAGTGTTTTGTGCTAAATCCATGTTCACACTTTGGGGCACTGGGCAGAATGTAACATCCTTTTTGAGGGAAGTGGGTGCCCTCATCATATGAATTTTCCATTTTGGATGCTTTCGCTAGCCACTCCATTCTCCACTTAGGTTGTCGCTCTTTTGGCTGAGCCTCTAGCAATTCCTACTCAATGGAAACTTTTCTTCAAATACATTCATATTTGATCAGGGAAGAGGGACGGAGTGGGTATACCAGTCCTCATTGATGGTTGTTGGTTTGAGGAGCTGCATATTAACAGAATCGAGAAGTGATATTTCCCATTTCATTGCCTTCTTCCAGTGCTCTTCCTCTGTTTCCGCAATTCTCTGTTTCATCTCAGTTATGGTCTCTTCTGCTAGGCGATGTGCTCTTTTGGCTAGTGTTTCAGGCTTGTTTCTCTCTTTGACTCGTCCTTTGAGTTGTACTGGTCTCGTGGATTTCTTGTGTAGCCTCCTACTTCCCTTTGTCTTGACCCTTACTTGATGTTGGATGAGTAGTTTCAGAAGACAACCTCGGTTGTGGGGTCTATTTTGGTCCTTGCAGAGCATCCTTCTCTCATTGTGAATCATCTTGCTTGCTTTGGTCATTGTCTTTGTGATTGACCATGTCAGTGAAATTTGGTTCCTTACACTCAAGCTTAGCCTATAATCTTGTGGGGGTCACTTAATAATTATGTGATAATCACGTGAGTGCAGTAGAAGGGGTTATTAATTTTGATTTTTTCTCACAACAAATGCAATTGGATTATTTTTTTTTACAAATTGAATAGGGAAAAGTTGTATTTTATTTTTCAAAAATTCGCAGATAAGGAGTTTAAAAAATAGTCCTTGAATACACGTGATATAGAAAATTTATACATAGTGACGCCCCTAAGCCTATAATGCAGCTACTAGGGCTTTCAAATCTTCATTTGCCTTCTTGAGATGTACACTTTTTTCCTAGAGGCCTTCCTCTTGAGCTAAGGCTATTGCAGTGGCATCTTGTTGCATTTTTTCTTGCACTCTGACTACCCTCTCTAGTGCTGAAATTCAACAAATTGCACTGAAAGATGTTGTAGTAGTTTTTTCTAGTTGTGTCAATCGAGGGCTAGCCTTCATTTTGTCAAATATGCGGCGCTGGGCCATTAAATCCTCTTCAGCACTTGTGAATTGAATTTCATTCATTGCTGATTTTCCAGTGTGTTAGCTTGGTTGAGGACATCAATAAAAATTGCTTGTAGATCTTCAATTACTTCTCTATGGTTGGCAATAGCTCGATGGACAAAAATTTGCTATCTCCTCATAAGATTCAAATAGTTTTTGTTGTTGGGAAAGTAGTTGGTTCTTGACTCTTGGACTTCTTGCCTTGCAATCTGAGCTTCTATGACTAAGTCTTCTTGTTCATTCCTGAGAATATGTAGCTCAGCATAGGCACATATACATGTTGAGATCCTGTGTGTGCTCTTGCATAGCCACATTATACATGTTGGCAGCTACCCTTTGGAGTGCTTGGTCATAAGAGCTGATCCTACTCCATTGCCGAGCATAGGTACTAGGTATGGGGATCAATCGTCTGATCTCCTCTATGACCACAGGGAGATTTTGTGGTTTTGGGCAGCTATCTTAGTCCTTTAGCTCCTCGAGGGTGTCATGACCTATGATGTTTTAGGCTAAGAGGTCTCACCTTGTTTTGTTTTGTTTCCATAATATTCATAGAAGTGTTGATCAAACTTGGAGTGCGAGCTCTCTAAGTAGAGCTATCTAGTTTTGGTCTCTCCTCCACCTGCTTTGCATCTTCAACTGCTTTGTTGGCTTCTTCTTCTGCTATCTTGGGTTGCTTCATTTGAGCCCAAATTTCCTATGGTTTCTTAACACTGACAGGAGTAGCCGATGAGTTTTTGGTGCAAATTTTGCAGGGTACCCATTTCTCAACACTGACGGGAGTAGTCGATGGGTTTTTGGTGCGGATTGTGCAAGTATCCATTTCTTGGTGAAATCCCCTTTATCGATTCTTTGCTTCTTAAACTCTTCATATCTAGTATTTCTTCTTGGGATTGCTTTTGTAAATTCTCTTCTTTACTAGGATTAGGTATGGGCATTGGTCTTAAACCCTTCATATCTACTTGATCTTCTTCTGACGACTTTGACTCTTGCAATTTTCTTTTAGATCTCGTATGGGCAGTGGTCTATGTAGAGCCTGACTTTGTCATTTCTTTGTTGCTATCTTCCTTTTGGACTTGGATCCAGTCCTTTTGTGATGAAGCTTCCAAAAGTTCATGGGCTGCTCCGATAGCTTGATAAGCTATCTCGGTTAATACTTCCAAAGCTGACGATATTTGAGCTTGGTGTTTTTTTTTTGTGAGAAACTCGAGTACATATTGGGTGTGATCAATAGTTATCGGCGTGTTTTATTGATAAGCCCATGTGTACGATGTGTCCCTGTATGGTTGGGTGTAGTTGGGACTCTAGTCGTTGGTGTGGAAAAATTGCATGAACATGCGGGTGGAAAATTTTTCTCTTTGGTATGTCATGTTTGCGAATGTTTTTGTTGTTCCTTTCTTTACAAAGACTTCCACTCCCATTTCGTTTTTCCCTTTCATTGATTCTTGTTTGTCTGATAACTGTAAAGCTTTTGCAATTATCTCTAAAGTGATCTTTACTTGAAATTTTTCATTGTTGAGGGTTGATATATCAACTATATCTTCGTCTGTGATGCTGGTGTAGAGCTCATGGGCTCTCTCAATATCGATCCCGCATGGAGGTAGTTGGAAGTAATTTACCAGATGCATCTTTTCCAGTGCTTCCTCAATGGGCAGTTTCCTTGCCAGGTTGTAAGACTCCCAAGGTATCATGGGAAGCATGACCATATTGTTTTCTACATCCCTGTAGACCACTTCATAAACTGAAAGCTCCCTTAAGCTTGAGTCTTTCCTTTTCAATATAATTGAGAGGCTTATTTTAGAGAGTCTTTGAGTATAGTAAATTCTAGGATCTTCTCCAGCGTCTTCTTGTGACTCTACTTCTTCTTCCTTCCCTTGGCCTCGAATTTCATAGCTCTTGTGACCAATTGCCGTAGTTTAGAGAGCGGTTAGAGACTGAAGTGATTTTTTTCCCATTTCCATACATTTGATAAGATTGTTAGTGGATGCCCTTGTTCAAAACTCATGTACAAATCATGCAGAATCTCAACACTTGAAAAAATTATGTTTTCATGCAAAATAGAGAAAAAATCACAATTTTTGTCAGGCTTGTGCTCATGGGATTTTTCTGAGATGTTGATTGCATAGGCTTGATGTACACTACAAATAAAGGCATTGGTTTGGGTTCAATGAGAGATTTGGGTAGGAGGCTTGGTCGTCAAGGTTTATAGTATCTGTTTCAAGATCTTAGCATCATGTATGATGGATATGTGACCTTTTTTCTACTTTGGTCGCATAGGGATGTTTCATAGATTCATACCAACATTTGCATGTGGTTGGATCTTTTTTGGGATTTCTAATTACACTTTGTTGAAACAAACACACTTTTTTTTTTCTTTTTCCACATTTGACTCTTGATTTCAACCAAATTTTAAGGGTGCATTTCTCATAGAGTTTAGTCATCCATCCACATGTACTCTGAAATTGATATGGTGGGCATGGTGCAAGTCAGTTTCACTCACTAAGCCAAGTAGGAAATTGATGAGAATGATGGGTATAGCTCCAGTGAGTATGAAACCTTCATGATTCCCCCCCTTGTTTTCCACATTTTCCTTCCAAACAAGGTAAT
Source organism: Adiantum capillus-veneris (assembly GCF_014529385.1). NCBI lineage: Eukaryota > Viridiplantae > Streptophyta > Polypodiopsida > Polypodiales > Pteridaceae > Adiantum > Adiantum capillus-veneris. The sequence continues at coordinate 36,975,772 of NC_140945.1, read as the reverse complement.
CCTTGGTTAGCTATTTGTACTTTTAAGATAGCTCATCACCTTCCACTTGAATTTGGACTACTTTCACTAGCTTGGGACTAGTTTCAAGTATTGATTCTGAGAGACTTTTGTCACAAATGATTATGGTGACTTCCAATCACTACAAGAGATGGCTTCATTACTGACGCCAAATTATCGACGTCGTTGGCAAGCGTCGGTATATGCATTGCTAAACCTTGAGGGAGATCAAATTTTTTTAAAATAATTTTTGAATTACAGATGCTTATTCGGACGCACTTATTGATGAGTATATCGATGCGCTTTTTAATGAGTATACCGATGTATATCGACGAACATACCGACACCTGCATTGATGCCACCTGGAAAAACAAAACCGTGGGTTCTCTTCTCTTGTTTCGCCCATGTTTTCAAAACTCTCTTGCTCTCCTCTTCTCCCTTGCTTCATATATGATGTTGTGGGACTTATCAGGCTTCAGATCTCCACTCATACACTCGACGGCAATAAGAAGGTGAGACTTTTTTGTAGATTTATGGTAGATTTTTTGGGGTGTGTGTGTGTGCGCGCGCGTGTTTGCAAATTTTGGCGGTATCCTCTCAAGCATTTTGTGCTCACTTAGGCCACTTGTGAATGCACTATCCCTTTCTTTTCTTACACACACACACACACACACACATGCACATAAACACATAAATAAATAAAGACGCACATAAATTTACACATAATTTGACATAGTACATGCACACACACACACACACACACACACACACACACACAAAATTATAAAATGTATATTAAATTTAAAATTTTAAAAATTGTAAAAATTATATTAAATTGTTTATTTTGAAATTTTAATTAAATACATAATAAAATTTGGTAATAAGAATAAGTTTGAAGAAGAATCATTGAGTTATTTTGATTTGGTTTATGGCCATTTTTATTAGTTTAGAACTTGTCTTTTAGGATTGGCTAGCTGTATGCTTTAGTCGGCTTAAGCTTAGCATTTGGACATTTCAATCCATTTAGGGCCGTTTCACTCCGCTTAGAGCTAGCCGCTTAGGGTTAGTGGGTTTTGGTTTGACCGCTAATAGATGGTCGTGTTTGGATGGTTAGGGTAGGCCGCATAAAGACGCTTAGGTTTGGCCACTCCAAATCAAGTTAGGATGGTGTTTGGCCATTCCAGCCTGCTTAGGGCTAGCTGCTTGGGGTTAGCGTCTTTTGGTTTGGATGCTAATATATGGACATTTTTGGATGATTAGGTAGGTTGTATAAAGTCAGTTAGGTTAGACCACTCTAAATCAGATTAGGACAACATTTTGTCATTTCATCCGCTTAGGGCTAGCAGCTTAGGGTTAGTGGCTTTTGGTTTGGCTGCTAATAGATGGGCTTGTTTGGATTTTTAGGGTAGGCCATGTAAAGCCGCTTAGGTTTGGCTGCTCTAAATTGGGTTAGGGTAGCTTAGCCATTTTAGTCTGCCTAGGGCTATTCGCTTAGGGTTAGCAGCTTAGGGTTTGATTGCTAATAGATGGCCGTGATCAAACGGTTAGGGTAGGCTATGTAAAGCCGCTTAGGTTAGGGTAGCATGTGGCCATTTTAGTCTGCTTAGGGCTAGTCGCTTAGGGTTAGTAGTTGCTAAAGTTGCTTATGTTTCAATCTGTTTAGGGTTAGCTACTTAGGGCTAGCACGAGGCTTGCTTTAGCCGATCGGAGTTGGCCTTGTAAAGGCTCTTAGGGATGTCTTTGCTTCCCATTTCCATGAACATAGCATTAATTCCTTTTCTTGAAGATGCCAAAATCCAAAGTAAAGGTGATAAGAAACAAAATCCATAAAATTTTATTGCCATGAGCATCATAGTTAAATCTTCTTTAATTACCAAAAATTTGTCATCTGACCTTCACAAAATTGGATGACAATGTATCAAAAGTTCTAGAAAATGATGTGGATATCAAGCATACATGATATTGATAACAAGGATCGTGTAGTAGGGCGATCCGGAGGGCAAGAGAGTCAAGAGAAGTGAGTGCAAGATCTGTTATAGAATTGACATTTTACTATTTATTGCAGCTGACATGTGGAAAATACTAGACCCAGCTTGGCCTATGCAAATGTATTTGTATATCATGTATATTTTATTATTCAAGTGCTCTTTTATGAGCTTTGGCCATTTATGACGGGCCGGCCAATTTGTACTCACTTTGACCATTCAAGAATCTATAAATTAAATACGTGCAAGAAGGAAATGGTCACTCTTGCACGGGGGGAGATTGCACCCAGTGTCTGCGTTTCTCTTCTCTCCTCTCCTCTCTCCCCTCTCGACGTGCTGGCATAGCACTCCACTCTAGGAGGTGCACCTGCACGTGCTCTCTCAATCTCTCTTGTTCTCTGTCTCTCTCTGTTCGTATTGTGCTCGATTATGGATTTGTGCGAGTCGACAGGTACGTAGATTTATTCGTTTATGTCTTTCTATGCACTATTTTGAGTATTTTGCACGGCGCTCTACGCTTCCAGTTGTAGCAAGATCGACCTTTATAAAAAAACTATACAAAATTAAGCAACTAGAGCCATGAGAGGAAGTGAAAAGCTTTTCAAATCTCTCTATTACATAATGGAGCAAGAGCCAAGATATTGTGTATCTTAGTGAGAGTAAGGGTTATGGTAATAGAAGCCATGGGTGTAGTAAGGGGCACAAACATTGCAAGTGCATGCACTATGTGTGTAGGGAGGAGCATAAGTGTGTGTGTGTGTGTGATGGGCTCGATAGCTGGTGTTGTATAGCAATTATAGTAATAGTTATTAGCATAAGGGAGTGTGTCTAGCTCAAGGAGTGTGCCTGTCTCAAGGAGTGGTGGTGGGTCCTCTACAATCTACTGAGATTGATATTGCGAGTTTGGCCACTCAGGGCTAGCCACTTAGGTTTCAGTTAAGGGTATGAGGCTAAGTTTGACTGGTAAGAGTTTTAGGATAGACTGTTTTTTTCCTCGATCTACATGCATTGTCATGTAGACGTGGGTGTTCACTTATATCGTACCCATGAATATAGGCATTGACCAATAAAGACAAAAGTATTACCCAGTGGTCTTGATCTTTTTGCACCTCTAGATCAAGGTGTGCAAGGATTGGGCATGGCTAGAGAATGTGAGGTACTTATGTTACATTGTTATCTCCCTTTTGGTTTGGCTCTAATAACAATCAAGCCTTGGAGTTTGATGACAAAGATGCAGAAGTTCACATAGAGATAGATGTCTTTGGTGCATCAACTCTCATAGGAGATGAGAGATTCACTAGTGATTTTTGTTAAGAACTCTCTTGTACTCTCTACTTTTGATTTATGGATTTTAATTATTGTCAAGCAGTGAATTCCTAGTGATTTGTGTTTCTTGAGATGTTTATTTGTGGTTAAGTGAACTAACGTATTGTATATATTTTTTTGAATTAGTTTTTGCAGCCATGGCAGATGACGAGGAGCCATACTCTCGAAATTTTAGTTTTCTAGTTACTCCATCCGGTCACCAAAGTAGATGCGTTCTTTCTTTTGGCATGTTTTTTCCCAGATCTGTATGCGTACACACAACAATTTTGGATAGTAGGTCCTTCTAGACCATCTACAACTGCTATGACCCCTCAGACCAGCATTCCAATCACATTGATTGGTGGCATCACACCTCAAACCAACATCCTATTTACACCGAGTAGTCAATCTACATCGAAGACTACTCTTTCTTGTTCCTCTTCAAGACAACGTAGGTCTCGTCATTCAAGTGGTGGTGGTGGTGGTGGTTGTTTGGTAGTGGTGCTCTAGATGCATCCACACCTTCAAGAGAGTGTCCACCTCTCTCTTCAGTAAATAGTACACCAGTGGGTACACCATGTCCATCTTGGGGATTACATGAGCTTGATCCTAGCAATGTGTACAAGACCAGGGATGGGATACAAGTTATGGATATGACCAGAAAGACCATATGTGAAAGGGTTTGCCAGCTTTGTAAAGTGCGGTTTGGGCACTCTGTGATGGAGCATTAGGATGTTCAGGATGCAAAGAGAAAGAATTACATCATTGATGCCATTCACAGAGAGTACAAGCCAATAGAGGGATACGATCCAGTCTTCAATGACTAGATCATGGGTGTAGCTATTGCGACAATGCCACCTTGTCGATCTGAATCACGAGACAAATAAAAAGTCGACATGGTTGGACATTGAGGAGTGGGCAAAGATTGCTCAAGAGGAGCAAGATCCTTGAGACAGGTTTTTGCAATAGCAAGATGCAGCCATAGCACGCGTGGAGTCTTTAGGATCTTCTCATCTTGGGAGTGGATGATACGAGACTCTTCAACATGAGTTTGTAAGTGTCATACACTATTTAAATGGCATATGTACATATGTTTTTCTAATTCTTATCTTATGGTTAAGTGTTTAAATTACAAGATCTTGCCATGATGCATCCTCCGACGGCGGGTAGAGAGGAGAAATATGGATTCAAGCATGGACTATCAGCTCTTCTTTTGTAGCTATAGGATGAGGGAGAGGCCGTTGATTGGGAGGCCTTAACTTGATCAATATGGTCGATGTATATATTTTCATTTGTACATATTGATGTATAGCTAGTTATATTTTGGCTCATATATACTTTTAGATGGTAGCTATTATATTTATGGTTATGTTTGTTTTGGTTATGGTTTTAGAATTCAATTATGGTTATGTTTTGCAATTTACATGATGGGGTTACGGTTATGGTTTTAGAATTTGGTTATAATTATGGTTTCAAAATTCAATTATGGTTATGTTATGTGATTTACACGATGGTTATGGTTATGGTTTTAGAATCGGTTATAGTTATGGTTTCAAAATTTGGTTAGAAATATGGTTTGAGGTTATGGTTATGGTTTTAGAATTCGGTTATGGGTATGGTTTCAAAATTTGGTTATAATTATGTTTTGTGATTTACACGATGCTTATGGTTTGCGAGTATTGTTATGGTTATGTTTTGTGGATCTCATCGTGGTCAATATGTACTCACACATCTGTAGAATTTTCAAGAAAAATGAAGGTGAAATGCAATTGATTTTGCACTCTCTCCTTTGAGCAGAAAGGGCTGCTTTTGGTGTTGCAATACATGCAACACCAAATGCCAGCCTTCTCTGCTCAAAAAACTTTTGCAGATTTTGGTGTTGATATGAGCATCCAAATAGGCGTCCGTATGCCCATCTATATACACATCAATATGCACTTTTAGATTTCATCTTGTATACCAATGCCAACTATACCGACGAACATACCGAAGCATTTGTATTGACGCATATTCATGGTTATACCAACCAACAAGATTTTTATAACTAGTTTATTTTTGTCAGTAGTACGATTTTCGGTATACGCGTGATGTGTTGTAGTGAATTCATAAGGTCTCTTCATAGGACTGGTTTTTAATTTAAGGAGGACATGAATGACATTTTCATAGCCCAAACTACTCAATTAGTGATGTAGAGAGTTGAGAAAAAAGAGTAATTATTTTCCTATCTAGCATTAAAAAAACCTTTTCAATCATGAATTGATTCATACACATTTATATGCTTCCTTTGAATATTTTTAAGGTACCACTTCATTCATCATGTAGTCACATTGACCACAGGACTATTGTGTCTACAGAAAGGATTCTCAAGCTTTGAAAACTAATCACTTGCCCCTGTGTGGTACAATGCACTATTTCCAACTGCTTTGGAATAGTTTTTAGAATCTCTATGCAAGTTCTTTCCCCAGTCTATACTGCTTAGCATAGAAATGACAATTTCTTGGGCTATGGGATTTTTTCTATTGGTATACCCCCTTGAACACTACCATTATTGAAGTTCCTTCACAAAAGTTCCTTGCTTGAGTGTTCTGAAGCTACAAGAAGTCAAGTAGCGACAGTCGATTCTATTATGTATCTCAAGACTAGTTTAACAGAACCTATTGACCTATCCTTAAGATTGATCCACATAATGTTACCATCACTTTCAATGACTATGAGAAGCCTAGATGTGTTATACTTCCTGCTCAAGTATATCCTATGGTGATAAACCCAAGTGAATACTTTTTTAGAGAGGATGTCAATGAGAAACACATTCATGCCTTACCACCAACAGATACCTCTCGAGGGGAAGAATGGTATAAGAAAGAAGATGTAAACCTAAGCGCACAAGTAGAAGTTTTAAACTTTGAGACTCAACATGTAAGTAAATACAAGGATAGAACCTCAATCATAGGAACCAAGAATTGGTTTATTGAACCTTTACGCATTTACACACCTTCTCCATAGTAATTTGTAACCTTTTGTAATTTATAATTGAAAAAAAACTTCAAGTTTGATGTGATTCAAAGTGTTTTAAGGTCAAATTATTTGAGTTTTAAACTATCGGTTTCTATATGTTTCATCGATTTCTAACTAACTTGAGCAATGGGGTGTGTGTATAGATGATCGTCTTTCTGCCTCAAGGGATATGGGTGAATATACTCTCATGGACCAGAGTTCAGACCGCTAAGACATAAATCTTCACCTAGGGGAAGTATCAAATGGATACAATCCAAATAGGTCTCCCCAATCTCGAAAAAAAATAAATGCTTTTGAAACATCTTAAGTGCATAAGTGAAGGGTGACTTTAGAAAATGAAAAGACACATGAAGGCAGAAAGTCAAAAGACATACGAAGATGGAAAGTCAAAAGACTTTTTGTGTCCATATAAATAGGTGGTCCACTTCTCATTGGTCCATTTGTGTTTCTATTCTTTTTCATTTTCCCTTTAGCATTTTCTTCTCTTTAAAGTGTCCTCTCTCTGTGTGTGTGTGTGTGTGTGTGTGTGTGTGTGTGTGGCAATTCTATATGCTTCCTTCTCACGTCCAACTGATACCATTGCAAATCTACGTGCTTTGTCATTGCACCCATTACTGCATGCTATAGGTTAGCACATAGTTTTGTTGTTGTTGAGAGAATCTTTAAATTAGGAATGCCTTTTAATTTTTTGAAGCCATTAGGAATACATTTTAATTGTTAGGAATCTCCAAGTTAGGGAAAGAGATCATTGTGACTAACCCATTGTTGCATATAAATGCCCATGGACTTTACCCTAAGACCAACAAAGGAGATGTTGATAGCTAGGAATATACTTTCCTTAGTAATGGTGTCAGGATGCTTTAATATTGTTATTAATAATGTGTGGGGTCTAAGGTGTAGTCAATGACACACATTCCTTTAGTCTAGTGTCCTAGAAGTTATTCTTTGACCTATTTGGGAAGACCACAATTCACAACCTACACAATGTAAAGATTTTGTACAATGCCTACAACAGACCTTATTGCTTAGCAGATTGTACAAATATAGAAAGCACTGATGGATGAGAGATGCCAAATGAGTTTTCCAAGGAGTTTGATTATTTTTTTAACTACTTCAGCTAAAAGAATTCGACGATGCACAACAACATGGGAGTACATGTGACCATCTATTCACTCACACAAGAGTGGTACAACTCACATGCCACCAAAGAGATGTTCCTGAACTACTGGGATAACCCACCAGACACTTCTAGAATAGGACCACTATGATCCATTAGAATACCTTCATCGATGGAACTTTTGAAGTATATCTTGAAGCTATTCTTCAAAGTAGAACTAAATCTCTTCGTAACCACATCATCACTGAACACCTTGTCAAATGGTCAATATATCCTAAAGAAGATGCTACTTGGGAACATGATGATGTAATGATACTAAATTATCCAAACTTTATGTCGAGGTGAGGACTCCTTGAATTTTTCAAGTATGGGAGGATGTATGAATTTTATAAAATTGTCCTTTTTTTGCAGTTTTACACTATTATTAGCTTTTTGTGCTTTTGTCGTTTTATAAAAGCAACATGCATTTTAGGATGACCTAAATATATTAAAAAATTTGTATTCACCATCGGGTATAAAAATGACCATCCAACAAAGAAATGAGATTAGACAAGATTTTTACAGGAATTATTTTTATAAAAAGGGACACCATAAATAGGTCAAGGCAATACAAGAAAGTCATAATTATGTCGGGGAATCACGGTGCAGCATAGTTTAGTCACGGTCACATTAGCTATCAGGATACTCTCCAATTAATCAATTTTACTAAAAACTCAAGGGAAATAGGGAGTGTTGGCTACTAGAAGCAAAATCCATGTTTTTAGCAAAGTTTTCCAAAAGCTAGAACCTAATCTAAGTTGAGAGGAGGTGCTAGCTACTGCCTTGGGGAGCAAGTCAAACCTGCAAAGTGCCTATAAATTGGCATAGAAAGCTCAGTTTTAAGTGTTGATAGTTGCAACTTATACCACTCGACAATACATGCTTATTATTATATGGAGTGGTGCAAGCTCTCTTTCACCATCTCCATAAGATCTTCTCTCTTGTTTGTGGGAGGAAGAAGAAGCTCTCTCTCTACTTGCTTACTATCTTCTCTTCTCCTTTCACGGTGTGCACAATCTTCAACGGCTTTGTAGAGTAAACCTCTTCGTAGCTCTCCTCACTGCTATCTTGCCAAAAATCCAAAAGCCTTTCAACAGTCGGTAATCACTCCCAAAGTACGGTAAGAAGCTCTGAACTCCATAGCCATCATCTCTTTCTATCTCTATTCCATTTTTTGAGTAACGACATTCTCAGTGGTTGTTTTTTTGTGCATGAGGACATGTATGGACTATCCGGATGCATAGGAGGATGATCCAATTTTATTTTATCATGTTTAGCACGCTAATTTATGCACATGGTGTGTTTATGGCACATATGTACATAAAAAGCGCTTTTTGTTTCACATCATGTAGGCGGTAGGACTACTATTTTGATCATATCTCTTAAACTTCTATGAATCAAGTCAAACCCTTCAAAGAAGAGACTAAAATAATCATTTAGAACCTTTTCTCTCTCGGGTGTCATGTGAAAATTCCACATGAGCAAAGAGTTATGGTCAAAATACAACTTGCTACCCACTGCACAACCAAAATTTCAGACCCTATGCTCTTTGGAGAACCACTATATATTTTCGTGGGATGAACGAGCCCACTTAACCAAATAAAAACCTTGATTAAACTTGTTGATAAATGTATTTAGGTCTCTGAGATCTTCGTGAGTGTGAGTTATTAACGGTTCTTTGTACAAGGTTACCTACACGTGTAGGGGTGCTACCCAAAGGAGTACCCTATGACATCGTGATTTGGTCGAGGGGTTCACATATTTTTTATGGTTTGTTTTGGTGAGATTATTTCAAGTGTTTGATGCTCATAATCTTGCCTTGGCTTTGCATAAACACCGGATGCTAAGAATCAAAGAGGTGTGGTACCTAAATTGGTATGGTTGGTGTTGATTCCCTACCACCTACTAGTATTTGGGATCCTTTCAGAGCTCGGGTTCACGGAGGGAGGCAAACTGGCCTCAGCGTATGTTTGCCTCAAGTAGGTTGGAGGTGTTGTGGCTCTCTCTGAACGAAGTGAAATTCTCTTTGTCCGTAGTAGAGGGAAAGTGGATGGATTGACCAGTCGATCCCTACATAGGGTCCAACGCTTTGCTAGCCATTTATACTTTTGATGTTATGGTATACCCAAATTTTGTTATTGCATTAACTCATGGTTGTTGTTTCATTCAGATGGGGCATTCAAAGATTCTCTTTGTTCATTCTTTTATGTCTCTGTGCAATCTATTTCATTCTCCACTCTTCTCTCTCTCTCTCTCTCTCTCTCTCTCTCTCTCTCTCTCTATATATATATATATATATATATATATACACACACACACACACACACATATATATACATATGTATATATATTAATTATTAATTAATTTATATAAATATATATATATTCTTGCAATGCACTGTACACTTATATTCACCCCCCACATTGTTATTTTTTGAGTATTCTTTCACTCATACCACCCATTCAGAGGTAGAACTAGTCCACTAGGTGTATGTGGATGTAGTCCAGTTCATGGCTTAAAATCCATGCTAGGTCAGATGGTGTTGAGAACTCCTCCCCTATATGCAAACGCTTCCAAAACTCTGATGTACATTGAAATTGTATAAAAGTCTAAGTTGTGTATTTGTGCATAGACCCCTGGGGGGGTATCTCTCATATAAGAAAACAAGGGATAGCTTATTATCAAAAAGTTGAAGGTTTTTGGTCATTGTGCCTCCTTCATGTTTTTTGGTGTAGTTTTTTGTCCTTGACGAGCCTTCTTTATGTGTAGTCATGCCATGGCAGCATGCTGTTTGTGCAAGTTTTGCACACAGTGGTGCATATATTTGAAATTTGATGCCTTTATAATTTTTTTTTGGAAAATACAAAGATTTTTTTAGGCTTGAGAGAGTTCCTAATGGATATGTGCTTTAGAAAATACAATCGTTTTTCTGCATGGTATAGAATATGGCATCCCACAGGCACTTTGGTTTAGAGTAAGTTGCAAAAGCTTACATTGGTGGCATATGTACACTTTGAAATTATGATTTGAAATAGGTTAAGTGGGAAGCTCTTTTCTTGAGTGCATTGGTTGGAATGCATCGTACTTCCATGCAAGGGCAAGTGCTTCCTAGTTTACATGATGATCTTTTGGGTGGGTGTGTGCTTGTAAACATCCAAGGGATCACTTGTATTTGAGTTGTGGTGTCGTGGGAGTTCTTTTGATATGGTTTATGATATTGAATTTGTTTCTTGAGTTCTATTGAGAGACATTGCATTAGAGGCTCCTATTAGCAACAACCTAGCAGAGCGAACTTATTTTGAGCTCATTATTTGTAGTTTCATTCATATTTTTATAAAAATTTATAATGTCCAAAGTCTTAATTTTGATTATTTTTATATAATTATAAAGCCGGTAGTTGGGGCTATGAGCTTCCATCTTGTAATTACATATATGTGATCTTCATTCCCTTTCTACCCCAGATTTGGATTTGTTTAACATTTTAAAAACATTGGCCAAGTTATAAAAGCCAATTTTTGTAAAGAACCTTATAAATTTTTGGATAATGAATCATACATTCAATCTTTGATCACTATGTATTCTCCCTCTTCCTTCTCATGCTCATATCTCCCTCGGCGATTGTCTATTTGGAGTGCCATCTGCTTCAACTTGTTTACAAGCGATAGCTCTATGCCTTATTGAAAGTTTCTTGCGATGATTTCATGAGTTTGTTGTAACTAACCCTCTTCCTAATTGGTTCATAAATAAATATTTAAGCATTCAAATTGCATTTTAAGTATAGAAGAGGTATCAGGGCGACATTGCTAAGCTATTGAGTGCATTCCAAGTCCAAATGGACTAGGTCAAAACAACCCTATAGATAATCAGTGTTTTTTTGAAAAGTGGTTGAAATGTGGATTTGAGACCTTAAGCATGTGTATTTAGGTTATATCTACCAAGACAATAAGTTTAATGATGATTGGACTTTGTTTGCTTGGTGAATCATCAAGGTTTGCTTGCAGATGTTATGATTGGTTTTTTATCTCTAATGTAAAATTACTACTTGGTGACAAGAATGACTTTGGAGTTAGTGACAAGCGGGAGTGCCAAGTTAGTAGTTCCTCTTTAAAGTCGGATGAGAGGAAAGAAGAGAATGACAGGAAGCAAGGGGAGGGAGATGATGAGAGCAAGGGAGGGGAGGATGAGTGAGAGGAAGTGGGTAGTTATTGGAGTGTACAGGAAAGGCTACTTATTACCACACTATATTGTTGGACTTTATAACTCTAGCTACAAAACAATGGTACATAGTAGTTAGCTAAAATCATTTAACACAATACCAAAATTTGATACTACGGTACCAAATTTGGTGGCATATTACCACCAAAGATTAGTACCATATAACACAGTAGTAACTGAATAATTGTAATATTTTCATATATCTGTGAGGATAGTTTCAAGTGTTTATGCACGCCAAGGATAGCCTCCCTAGGGAACCGTATGACTCTAACAATATGGGAGTAGATCATCATCAACGGTTTTTTATTCAATAGGATATATGTATTAACTTTTCCCTCAACCTTGACATGGTACAAACCCTAATCTAGAATTCCACCTTTTACAATCCTGTTATGCCAAAAATCCTTCAATACTCTAGGTGCCTAGTACATGGTTTTTGTGCACTTTACAAGATAGAAGTCCTCTTTCTCCTCGGTTGCATTCACTGCAAAAGTATCCCCAATAGATAGTAACTGGCTCAACAACTCAAGATCTCCTTCATACATAAGCATGCTTTAATCCTAACTCAAAATTTTCTTACACCACATCTAGGGCACTCTCCAAGCAAGCATCTGAATGATATTCATGATCCTTAGGGCGAGGTCACAATATGAAATCTAGCAGGTTACTTATGTGTTGAAAAACTACCTGGTTTGCAGAACACTGGCATGCGTCACTATGTGTACCACAAAATGGAGCATATACAAAATGGACCACTATGTTTGCGTGATGCCCAAACCTGTTATGGTGCATTTGATTGAAATCACTTTTGAAGTGTACCATCTGAATATGGTAAATACAACAACAAGTATAGCACTCTTTCAATTTTTAGAAAAAGAGTGTCTTGAGTGTCTCAAAGAACCAACCGAGTCTGTTTTCAAAACCCAATTTGGTATTATACTACCAAGTGTGAGTGGTGCCCAAAAGTATCAAATTGAGACTTTGGATCCCTAAGGTACTATACAAGCACACTAAATAGTGTGCCTGGATAGTATCAAACTGGATCCATAATATCAACTTGGGTACATTTTTGTACATTGCATAGTATCGAACTGAATTTATAGTACCAAATTTCTACTATTGCATAGTACTAAATTGGATCCATAATACCACATGGGGTACTTTTCAGTATACAAAAAAGCTTCAAAATTGGTACTATGCATCTAGTTTGGTACTTTGTATGTAACTCTGTAAGAACCAAATTTGTTTCCAAAATCTAATTTGGTATTATACTTCCAAGTGCAAGAAGTGTCCAAAGGTATCAAATTGTTACTGGGAATCCCCTTAGGTACTAGGCCCTGCATAGTACCAAATTGGAAACTTTTCTAGATATAAAAAGGCACCAAAATTGGTACTATGCATCCATTTTGGTACTTGCAAGATACACAAAAAGAATCAAATCTATTTCCAAAATTCGATTTGGTATTAGACTTCCAAGTTACTATGCAAAATCAAGACAAGAACCAAATTGGGTACTATGGAGATAGGAAGTGGTACTATGGTGCTGGGAATTGGTACCTACAGTGATTGCTACCCAAAAAGTACCAAACTGGTACTATTTTGCCTAGAGTAATTGTTGAAAAAAAAACTACCAATTTGGTATTGTACAACCAAACATGAGTGCTACCCAAAGACTACAAAATTTTGTGTTATTCCAACACAAACCAAGGCCACCAAGGATTGCATTGTAGGAAAAGCATATCACATGACAGTCATCTAGAAGATGTATGGGATGTTTGATTGCACATTTTACCTCAACCTTGTGCTTACAAATATCCTTTTTGCTAGGTGAAGCTCTTGTCTCATATTTCCAGAAAACGGTCACCAAATCTCTATGACAAGCACTAAGTGAAAATACTTCATCCTCATCTTTCATTTATAGTCAGCTACTTGCTATCACTATATTCCATCGATGAACACCGCAATTTTGGACTAGTTCAGTGACGTTGTTCTTTGATCACCATTGTTTAGTATCATCATCAAAGAGGTTCCTGGAATTGGAGCTTATCTCTAAGACAGCTAATTCCAGTGTTGAAGGATTTCAGCTACTTAGAGTAGGAAGAGTTCAGACAGGAGACTAGACAGAAATCAGTGACTATACTGAAATATGAATACTGAAATAAGAATAAGACTTAAAGACTGGAGTAAAGTTCAGATTTAGATTCAGAAGACTATTGAGAAGTCAGTATCATTGGAATATATACATCATGATTGAGATTACAGTGAATATGATTACAAAGAGGAAAAATGTAGCCGATAATACTGCCACTGATGCTCAAATGCAATTATAGCTCAAAGCGCTAATACAAGTGATAACAATTGCCAACCTGATATCAAAGTAATGGGCCCTATTTATATGCTTCGGGTTTACTTTAGCAATTACTAAGTGATTCACTATCCATCTTCTAAGAACACGTTCCCACATGGTGACGTGCCAGCCGTCTACATCCTTCCCTTCTTTCTTGAATTTTGGCAAGATTCCAAAATTTCTGAAAAATCCATTGTTTGGTTCTGATGTTGAACTGAAAAATCCATCGTCTTGTTCTGATGTTGACAATCCATCTTCTCAATGTCAGACTCTGACATTCCACCAGAAGATGGTGAAGGATGCAGAGATCTAGAAAGCTCACAGATTGCGAGAGGCAGCTGAAAAGAAAAGTCGCCCCCAAATTCTGAGATAGCACTACCCAGTATCCTTCCAATGGACCGTCTTCCTTTTTCCCTTTCTCTTTGACCGTCTTGGTGCCTTAGAAGTTCCAGCATCAGCATTCTCCTTCTGAATCAATCAGTAAATGGCGTCCTGCTCCAACTGATCCTGCCGTTCTGTGGTCATTTCTACCTCATAAGTTGTGAGAGAATGATAGGTTTTGGTGTCAGGATCATAGAGTGTACGCCTACCCTTGGTCAGTCTGGTTCTGGCCTGGTTCTGGCCAATTTATGACAATGCGAAGCAGTATGGATCCATCCTTGTGGAAGAGGCTGATTTGTTTTGACGCGTGCTTCGAACAGAATCTCAGCCATCTCCCTGTACTGCAGTGCTAGACCCGGCTTTGCTGCAATGTCTTTCTCACGCAATTTGGAAGATTCGATTGTAAGCTGCAGTAACTGATTAGTAACCCTCGTCAATCCTTTGACCTGAGTCTGCCACTGGCCCATACACAGTTGAATCCTCTGTCGCTCTTCCTTTATTGCCTGGATATCATTGATTTGAAGAACATCATTGAAAAATTTCTGCCAAGTCTTCCATTCTACAGTTGATCGCTCATACCAATCCTGAAGCTCATCAATTATTTTGAAATATGTGAGTCGATCAACTGGCTCTTGATATTGAGGATACAGTGCTGGAAAGAATCTTGGCAACTCAATTTCTCTTGCTGGAACAACATACAAGAGAACTGGAGAATCAGGCACAAATTCCAGGAGATTCAGAACCGCCTGGTTCTCTTGTTGCATCATCTTCCTAGTAATTCTGACTAGCTGGAATAGGGTACAGAGAGCAGTTTCCTGTGCTCCGACTGACATGCGAGTTTCAGGTCCTCTGCTAGTGGCTATCTGGTCCTCCAGGATGGCTTTCATTCTCTGGTCCAAAACACCTTTGATAATTTGCAGTTGAACTAGAACATCCTTAAGTTGGACCCTAACGTCCTTCATACAGCGGTAAGTTGGTTTGTTACCCAGCAGAAGTTCCAGTTCTAAAGACAAAGACTGACAATCTACAGTGGACTGTCTTTGCCAGTGTGGGTTTACCACTTTCTCATCAGCATTGAGTATCCATTCTCGAACTCGTTCCAACAGCTGAACTGTACTGGGATGCGCCGGTAGTCTACAAGCTTCCTTATCATGAAAAGCAGAAGATTTCCAATGTTCTACCATTTCTCTGGCTCCTACATATAGCCTTTGGAACCTTTCTAAATCAGTCCACAGAGTATCATCCTCCAGATACTGTCTGGTGATGGAGGCCTGTTGATGTCTCAGCTGCTTATTTAGGGTAATGAGTTGCAGTGAATGCTGATGATCCTTCACTGGTCCTTCATCCTGAGCCTTCATTTTCCCTTTAGCCTCTCTGCTGTGATGGGACTGATCAGGTGGCTCATTTCCAGTGTTGCTGGTCTGCTGTGCTTTAGTCTGCTGATGACTCGACTGTTGTTCTGTTTCCTGTCTTTCCTACTATTCCTCAGTCTAGTCAGGTTGGTCTTGCTGTGACTGGCCTCCTTCATCTAGCCCTGTCCCATCATTGCCTGGTCCTGGAGGTGGAGATGGTGGTGGGGCATCATCATCATCCTGTGTATGCCCGGCTTCTTGATCATCCTCCTCCTTATCAGCTTCATCTTCTTCTTCTTCTTCATCCTCCTCTGGGGATGTCTGCTGCTCAATATAATCCATGATGGCTTGATTCATCAGAGCATTGTTGAATTCACTCACCTTGTCCTGCAAATCACTTTGCAGACTTTCCATCAAGGATTTTAAATTTTCTAAATCAAAAACAGCATTGCCTGCGGGGTTCAAAATTTCAGACAAGCTGTTGTAGATGTATCTGTCCGTCAGCGAACGCTTCAGAGCTGTATGGAGTAATAGCAGCTTCCTAAATTCTGCCCGCTTCGTTCTGAGCCCCATTTCAGCTCGCTCTGCAGCTCTCGATGCTTCATTCCTTTGACTCTTTATGATCATAATTTCAGACTCAGCTTTAGCTAACTTTTTGTTCAACAACTCCTAAGCTCTCTCTGAATGAGCTTGCAATACCCTGTGTTGTATGTTCTATGCTTCCTGGGCTTTCTGGAGTGTGGCAATCTGATGTTGTGCTTCTGCCAATTCAGCTTTAAGCTTTTTAACTTCATCTTCTGATCTAGCAGCTTCCACCAATTGTCCCATATAGCTGACAATGGTATTCCAAGAGGTCTGTATCAGTACTGAACATATGTCTTTGACCGTTGTTGGATCAGAATCAACTGGTTCATATATTGCCACAGGAGCCACATAAGGTAGAGATGCATAATCAATTTTGGTGAGTGAGAGATGCCCTCTCAATTTTTGAGTTTGCATTTACTATAGCTTATCCTTTTTAACCAGTTGCAGAGGGTTTTGAGAAATGACAGGAACTGTTTTAGTCATAGTTGAGGATGCTGGACCTTTCCCTTTATCTAGTTGATTCCTGCCTTTGTCTCCTGACTGGTCTGGTACCTTTGCCTCAGTGATTGGATTTTCCTGATCTTTCCCAGATCCAGTAACAACTGTCTGATTAGGTACAGTTGTCTCAGTGCTCGCTGCCTTTACCTGGCTTTCGATGTGCTTCAAGAATTCACTGCTTTTGGTCAGTGTAATTCTTGGTTTCTTTGAACTACTAGCTTCCTCTGCAGTAGCTTTCCTTTTCAGGTCCTTGAAAGTTGTTTGACTGTCCGTTTCCTCGTCGTCTGAGGACAATTCAATTTTCTTCGGTTCAAAAATGGGCTGCTCATTCCATGCCAGCTTCACTTGCTCATTAATGTCTGCAGCAGTAGCCCAATACAGAAATTGCCAGACATACCATGCCTTGAAAACAGTTTGAAATTTCAACTTGGTAGTCTGTTGAAGTACATTATGCGAGAGTATTTGGCACAGGTTGATATGGACTTGTGGCTCTAGTATCTTGGCCAACAGGATAGAAAATAATTTTTCTGACACATAAGTTGGGTTATTCTTAAGACTGACTGCTTCGGCTACAAACCTGTAAGCAGCAGAGGCTTCCAGTCCTGCTACTGGAACTCCTTGAGCACTTGCCTTGCACTTCTTTCGAGCTGCTTCATCCTCCTTAAGGGCAATACTTATTTGCTGCGCAGTTGCCACCGATGGTTTAGGCTCATTAGGCATCCGAAATGCAAATGCAATGGCTTCTGGTGTCACTGACACCCTCCTATTATTTATCATAGCACTGCTATTTTCTGCATCAAAGGAATCAAGAGCTTGCTTGATGATCCCTGCATCAAAAGAAATCCTTGTAGCCTGCAATACAACTCGCTGATCCTAGAGTTGTAGCAGAGTCATTGCATGATTAGTAAAGACATATCATTGGATTTTACTGTATGGAAGAACAGGAAGGCTTTCCTTTGCCTCAGTAATTATAGCATGGGTTTCTGCAAGAGTTTCCTCCATCTTCTCTGATCGTTTCCTTCTACCCATACACTGTGAGGTCGACGACGATGCAACAGGCGAAGGCGAAGAGGACTTACTTGTGTTAAAGCCGTTGCTTGGTGTCACTGGTAAGGTTGTCTGACAGTCAACTGTTTTGTTGGAGGTCAAAGTTTGCGGTTGTAGTGAAGAGACCTCGGAGCTCGGCGATGGCAAATGGTTGACAGGAGGAAAGCGTCGCGCAGGAGATTTATGAGGAAAAATGTTAACTCTCCTGACTATTATACATGTTCGCGCCATAAAAGCTCCACTACTCGCCGCTCCTAGACTTGTGTGCGTCGTCGTTGATGTGGCAAACATGCATTGGACAAGACTACAACCCATCCTTGTAATAATTATCACTGGCATACCATTTGACCGTTGGCCACTTAAAATTTGGGAAGTGTGTTCATACTGGTTCTGAACTGATTCCCACTCTGGCTGGATCATACTGGTACTGGTTCTTAAATCAGCCTGATCTGATTCTTCAGGTACTGGTCTTGAAGCTGGAACTGGTTGCACATGGAAAAGACCAAAAATATCTGATTCTGGTATCTCTTGATCAACAACCTCCAGTTCCTTAGTGACTTCTTCTAATCCAGTTTCTCTGGTCTCTGAGTAATAAAGTTTGATCTTTGCTCCATTATATACTCCTGGCAACATTAGTCCAGATAAGTCTTTTAATTTGACTGTGCCATTGGAAAAGACCCAATCAAATTCAAAAGGTCTTGCCCAGGCAATCTTCAAATTCGGCTTCTTTGGACCCATTCTTGGCTGATATAGAAGCACAAAGTCTCCTTTCTGGAATTCTCGGACTTTAATTCGGCGATCATGCCAGTGCTTCCTTCTTTGTTGAACAATTTCCTGTTCTAATAGCCCTTTGCCTGAGTTCATCTAACTGCATCAGTTCATCCAGTCTTTTCTTAAGGTTATGGTTGAAGTCTAATCCATACTTTACAGCCATTCTCAGACTGGGGATTACAAACTCCATATGAACCACTGCTTCAGTACCATACACCATTCTGAATGGTGTCATTCCATAGTTACCTTATAAGCTGTTCTATAAGCCCACAGAGAAATCTGAAGCTTCAAATCCCACTTGTCTGGTTTCTTTTGCACCACCTTAGTGAGAATAGTCTTAATTGTCTTATTGCTACTTTCAGCCTGTCCATTGCATCTGGGATAGTAAGGAGTAGATTTCCGATGCTTGACTGAAAGCATATCTAATAGGATTTCCATAGTGTCATTGATAAAGTGTGTCCTTTGATCGATCACAATTTCCAATGGACATCCATATCGGCAGACAATATTCTCAAACAGAAACCGTGCAGTTGACTTGGCTGTGTTGTCAAGAAGAGCTTTAGCTTCAACCCACTTGGTAACATAACAAGTAGCCATCACGATGTACTTGTTCTTCCTGGGAGTCACCTTCTTAAAAGGTCCCATAAAATCCAATCCCCATTTCATGAATACTCCCAATGGTGGGATTGGCATTAAGGGAGTCATGTCTATAGCTGTTGGTCGGCCCATTCTCTGGCATATATCACAAATTTTACGAAAGCTTCTGACATCAGCAATTATTGTTTGCCACCACAGACCTGCTTGCAGAATCTTCTTGTAGGTTACTTCGTTGGAAAAGTGTCCACCAGAATCTCCATTATGTGCCTCTGAGATAACTTGCATTCTTCCCTCCATTGGAACACATCTCCAAAGTATACCATCCACACCTAATCGATAAAGTACTCCCCCAATGATGGTAAATTTCAGGGTTTTTATGATCAGAGCCTTCTTCTGATTCTGTTTCCAATCTTCTGGAAAGGCACCTTGGGAAAGGAACTGATAAATATCATACCATTCAGGATCCACTGATTCTTCTCCTTCTAGCTGAAATAAATCAGCATCCACTGGTTCATCTCTCAGAGGTGATTCTGAAAATCCTTCTCTACTTATGGAAAGAAAGTCAGCTCCACAGTGGTTTCGGCCAGGCTTATGGAAAATTTTGAACTCAAATTCCATAAGGAACATCATCCATCTTATCAGCCTGCCTTGAATAATGAATTTGTTAATCAGAAACAGAAGAGCTTGATGATCCACATAAAAATGGAATAACTTCCCCAATAGGTAATGCCTGAACTTTGTAGCGCTAAAAACCATTCCGAGGGCTTCTCTTTCAGTAGTCGTATAGCCTTGTTCAGCCTGACTGAATCTCCGACTAGCAAAATAGACTGGATAGTCTATTCTGCCATTTGGCTGAGCTAATATTGCCCCCATTGCCAATCCTGAAGCATCGACGTGTACATGAAAAATGATATCCTAGTTCGGCTGCCTGAGGACAGGTTTACTGGTAATGGATTTTTTCAAATTCTGGAAACTCTCCTCACACTCAGCAGTCCAATTGAACTTACTGGTCTTCTTTGTAAGCTCGTATAGTGGCACTGCTTGAGAAGCAAATTTGTGTACAAATATTCTATAAAAATTTACATACCCCAAAAAAGAACTCAGCTCAGAAGCAATTTTGGGTGCCTTAGCTTGCTGGACACACTGTATTTTGTCATTGGCCATTTCTATTCCATTACGGGAAACCACATGTCCCAGTAGCTGTCCCTTCCAAACCATAAATACTGATTTAAATGGATTCAAGCAAATCCTTTTCTCCTGACAGCGTTTAAAAACCATCTCTAGGAATAGAAGATGTTGTTCCTCAGCTGAATAGACAGTGAAGTCATCCATGAAAATGGCAAGGAACTGATGAAGAAATTCATTAAACATCTCCATCATACACCGTTGAAAAGTAGCTCGTGCATTGCACATGCCAAAAGGCATCACCAGATACATGAATGCTCCCCACTCAGTGATGAAAGTGGTCTTGGTCCTATCTTGTGGAGCAATCTGTAACTGGTTATAGCCGCTATAATCATCCATGAATCTATACATCTCGTATCCTGCAATCTCATCAAGCAACATATCAGTAAAAGGTAGGGGAAATGGATCCTTAATGGTCTGGGAATTTAGTTTCCTATAGTCGACACAAACCCTTAATTTCCCATTCTTCTTAGGAACGACAACTATTGGAAATAACCAATCACTGCTTGCTACTTCCGTAATGAACCCAGCCGTGAGAAGATTATCAATCTCCTCCTTGACCTTCTTTGCATAGTTAGGGTTCATCTGGTATCTTTGTAATCTGACTGGCCTAGCGTCCGGTTTTAGTGGGATTCGGTGCTGACAGACTTCAGGATCTACTCCCTTCAAATTTGTATGTTCCCAGGCAAATACACCTCTATAGTTCTGGAACATTATCCGTGCTTTTTCCTTCATTGCCAGTTTCAAGTGCTTGTTGACTTTGATCATTCTGGGATTTTCCTCTGATCCCAGGTTCCATTCCTCTACTTCCTGATCATGTGGAAGCAACCAGTTGGGTCCTCCTCCTTTTCGTTTGGTCGCCTCTTCAGCGTAGTTCCAAGAAGGTCCATTCATTTCTGAATCATTATTCTGATCAGGTGGATATTCTTCTGAACATGCTGATTCTTCCATTATATCAGTATCAGCTGGTTCCTCCATTCTTCCAGTTAGCTGAATAGTTCTTTCCCCTGTATTGAATTCAGTGAATTGGTCAGGGAATTGTTTCTTTTGCTTGTCAGATTGCTCTTTGTTTAGTAGGACTGCATTCAAATCAATTTCTGCCAAAGGAAAGATGTTCATTGCTGCCAGCATTCGCTCAATTTTCTTAGCTCGATATTTCTGACACAACTCCTTCGGCCTTAGTTCCTTTTTCTAGCTCCAGGTATTGTTGGTCTGGATTTTGATTCTGCCACTGGCCACTTCTATGGTTAAAGTCTGGTTTGCGTAGTCATGAACAGCATGTGTTGTTCTTAACCATGGGCGGCCTAATAGCATTCCATATGCGCCTTGCACATCCAAAACTAGGAAACTAGTTTTGAATTTTTTCCTCCCCACTCTTATCTGCATGTTTTCAAACATGCCCGTCGCTTCTACGACTCGATGATCTGCCATCCTTACTTTGAATGGTGCTGGTTTCATGTTGGTGATACCCATTCTTTGCTGAAGATGGGTTCCCATTATATTGACTCCTGCTCCTCCATCCAGTATGACACTTGAGAGAGGTTCCCATTGCTTCCTGACCTTGTAATCTACCTGAATAAGTGGAACTTCATCATCTCGGACAGCCGTCAGGTCTACTGTTATGGCATCTGCCTCAGTCTTCCTACGCTGCCTGATAAAGTTGGCCACCTCAGGTAAGGTCTTTCTTATATCCTCCAGCTCTACAGTCAGCTTCTGGATTCTATCAAAAATTTTCACCTGAATTTCCTCTTGCTACTGGTCAGACTGATTGTCAGAGCTTGAAGAGCTAGTGTTCTCAGACTACCATTCTTCTTTAGCAGTATTACTCTTTCCTTCCTCTTCCATCTCACCAGCTAGTCTATCTACCACAGCCAGCAAGGTCTCTGCGATGGCCGGTACTGACTGATCTTTATCAGTCGATTGGGTTGGTATCTTCTGAATGACTCTAGCCTTGGAACTTTCTGGCTGCTCTGACCGCTTCTTAGCTAAATCCTCTGTGATTTTAGCTGCTAGTTTCCGTTGCTCTTGCCACTCATCTACCACCTTTTCCTTACCCTTGGCCTTCCAAACTTCCCTTTGTTGGGCCCACTTGTTGCTGTTAGAGTTGGCTGGTACTTCTGAAATGTCTGGAATCTCTTCAATGATCACTCCTTTGCTCCTGGTAACTACTTTGACTGGAACTGGCTCTGGTGCCTTAGCCTCAGTAGCAGTTGTTACCTGTGCATCTGGACATTGGGCTGCAAAATGACCATACTTTCCACAGGTATAGCAATTCATTCTTCTGGTCTGGAAGTTGCCTCTTCCTCTTCCTCTGCCCATTCCTGGTTGGTATCTGCCGCGTCCTTGACCAGTACCACTGGTACCTGGTCCTTCTTCTTGGGCTACTTTGATTGGCTCTGTCTTCACTGGTTCAGTGTAGGCAACCACTGATAGATCCTTTCCTTTCTTAAAATGGTGAATTCGGATGCCACAATTATTCCATAGGTGATCAAAGGCCTTGCAGTAGGTACATTGTGGGCATTCCATGGAGATGTGGTCCTTGGATTTACATCTTGAACACCAAGTCTCCATCTTCTGGACCGGCTGTCCTGTGTGGCTAATCTCCGCAATCTGCCTAGCCATTTCTTCAATTTTCTTGGTCCATGATCCTTTCTTTGATTTGTCCTTTGTCCGTTCATTGGAACTGCTCTCGGAACTGCTAGACGTTGCACTGGAAATAGAAGCTTCAGTAGACGAACTACTGCTACTGGTCCTTCGCTTCTTGTGGCTTTTTTCTTTCTTAGCCTGCTGTTCCAGTTTTAACGCTCGCTGGACCAGGTCATTGAATTTCTTTGTAGGAGCTGGTACTTCTTGTTCTCTCAGCTTCTTGCTTCTGAACCCATTCAAAAACCATGCCCTTAATCTTTTCTCAGACGGTGGTTCTTGCAGTTGTCTGGTCAGTTCTTTGATCTTTTCTACATAGCTGCGGACTGATAAATTCTGCTATTTGATCTGATCGAATTCACAGAGAATATCCTCATCTCCTCGATTGTCAGAATATTCCAACCTGAAGGCCTTAAGTAATTTATTATATGATCTTAGTTGGCATGCAGGGTAATGGTAATACCATTTCCTTGCTGCTTCCTTCAAGGTTTGTGGAAAGTATTCCCCCCAATCATCTTCATCAATGTTTTTTAGTTCAGCATACTGCTCAAAATCTTGTATGTGAACATCAGGATCATCCTTTTTCCCTCCTTTGAACATGGGAAAGGAAATCTTCAGGGAAGCGGAGTAATCATGTCGATTGATTCCACCAGTTCGCTTGTTGGCTTCAGACTGACGCTTGGGAGCCTTCTTGCAGTTGTCAGTGTCAGCATCCCAATCAATCTCTGTTTCTGTCTCAGTCTCAGTATCCTCTCCGTTTTGTCTGCTAAAAGTTCACTGAATTCCCTTTCTGCCTTTGATATGCTCATCGTTCTGGCGAGACTGAGAACTCTTGGAACTCTTTGCCTTTCGTGCTACCCGTTCTGCCCGTCTGCGTCGAGAATGACTGGAATGCTGTGAGTCCTGCACCTCATCATCCTGACTATGCTCCTCCTGAGCCTCAGTGTCAGTCATTTTCTCTGGCTTGGGATCAGACTCTCTTCCTGACTCCTCAGGAATGGGGTCCACACGATTGGTAGCTTTCCGACCACGATTAGATTTTGGTGCCATTGCTGAAAACTTCAACTGGGAGAAGAGTCTTTCAGTCAACGAGCTTCACAGCTCAAGCCACCGTGATCTCCAAAATGGAATTGGAGCTTATCTCTAAGACAGCTAATTCAAGTGTTGAAGGATTTCAACTACTTAGAGTAGGAAGAGTTCAGATAGCAGACTAGACAGAAACCAGTGACTAGACTGAAATATGAATACTGAAATGAGAATCAGACTTAAAGACTAGAGTAAAGTTCAGATTCAGATTCAGAAGACTGTTGAGAAGTCAGTATCACTGGAATATATATATCATGATTGAGATTACAGTGAATATGATTACAGAGAGGGAAAATGTAGCCGATAATACTGCCACTGATGCTCAAATGCAATTATAGCTCAAAGCGCTAATACAAGTGATAACAATTGCCAACCCGATATCAAAGTAATGGGCCCTATTTATATGCTTCGGGTTTACTGTAGTAATTACTTTAGTAAACTAAGTGATTCACTGCCCATCTTCTAAGAACACGTTCCCACATGGTGACGCGCCAGCCGTCTACAATTCCCTTCAAAAAAAAACTCACTTGAAGAGTGGGGTGCTTTTAGCTTAGTCAATGTGTTGCAAATGTAAGAAAGAAGACTCAATTGCTAGAGCAATGTTAGACTTACCAACATTGGCTAAGAGATTTCTTGCCTCTTCTTTGAAAATGGGAATCAAACATAGTATTGTAGCACAAATCTATAGCTTTAAAAGAACAAGGAGAGTATGTGAAAAATTGTGTGCGTAGAATGAGGCAATACATCGAAAGATGGCCATAATTGGAAATCGCAAATGAATAGAGGCTTGTCTCATTGTTCCTTAAAGGTCTATAAGAAGGAGTTTCATGCTATACTTTTAGCAAGAAACATACTAAAGTTTAGATCATGCATCACGTATGCAATAATTTGGGGGATAATTGTAATATTTTTAGCAAAGAGAGCACTGTGAAAGAAACACAAAGTGACCAAAATACTTCTACTATGCCGGCACAAGTAGGACCCACTGTGGTGGCTCCTTTGAATTCCATAGAGGATATTCCCAACGAACAAATGCATGACATGATGAGAAACATGCAAAAGATGTCAATGAGGGATCTAGGACATGGTCCAACACAAGGAAAAACCATGGAACCAATCAGGCCATCTAAATGGTATGCTATCGAGAGAAAACCATGAGCCTTTTTAAGCTAGACAAACATTAACGGTATAATTACCCTAATTTCATGTATTTTATGGTGTAATTAATTTGGTATAAATTTCAATTTTACATTTTTTAAATGTTTTTAGATTTTTTAAAGTGTATCAATTTTGCATTTTACTTTGGCATCGGTCCTATTGTTGGGTCGAAAGTGTCATTGTGAAATGCTAGATCAATTGTCACTCTTGATTTACAAGTAGCCAATCAATTTGTCTTCGGCATCGGTTGTACTTTGGACCAGCATTCTCGCCATGCAAATTGGTGAAGCTACTTTGTTTTACAAAGTGGTCACTATTTTCACTTCAACATTAATTCTACTTTGGATTAGAAGTGTCGTTGTTGAACATGGTGGTTACATTTGACTTATGGCTAGCTCTATTAGTCTTGTCATCAGCATCACTCATATTGCTAGATTGGGAGTGTCTTTGTACAAGGGTGATGACATGTATAGGTGGTACCACTTTTGGCACCTTTTGGTGGTACCACCAATAGCCCCCTAATAGCCCATAGGAGGAGGCAACTTGAGTGTTTTTAGATTTTAAAAATGGAGATAGAGGAAAAATGTTAGACAAGGGGAACTAGAACCTAGGAGTCCACCACCCAAAACACCCACTATATAGCATGGCCCCTAGCCCTTTGCCCTAGTTGGACTCCCTTTTCACACTACCTAGCCCGGCCTTGCCCTTGTCTAGTCCGGCCTTACCGGTGTCCTGACATTACTCCTCCCGTAAGAAGAGTTTTTGTCTTCGAAAAAAAAAGTGGGAAACTACTTAAGAACACTAATGTTTTCCCAAGTGGCACCTTCCTCAGGTCGATCTTTCCACTTGATTAAGGCTTGTTGACGTACATGATGATGCGTATGTAACTCACGATAATCAAGACCATGTTCAAGTTCATGCGGTAAGGTAGGAGGTTCAATGAAATCTACCAAAATATATTGGTCAATGACATTGTCATCCCCATGTAACCGCTTATGTAAACGGCTTACATGAAACACCGGATGAATACAAGAATGTGTAGCTAGCAATAATTTGTAGGCACGATCACCTACTCGCTTGAGTATTTTGAAAGGCCCACAATATCGTGGAGATAATTTAGGTGTTGGCCAAGTTTTCAGACTTTCGGAATGTTCCGACACACATAAAAATACTTCCTCCCCTTCCTCAAAGGTAACTTGCCGACATTTCTCATCAGCATACTTCTTATATCGATCTTGCACTTCTCGGACATTCTGACGAGCGAGTTTCAACATATCCATGTGGTCTTGGAGAAAATCCTTAACCTGTTGGAGCTTTTTGGTTGCCAACCCCACCGTAACAGGTGACCTAGGTTGAAACCCATACATGAGCATGAAAGGACTAAATCGAGTTGTGACATGCTTAGCACTATTGTAGGCAAACTCGAGAATAGGTAAGTATTCTTCCCAATCTGACTGTTTTTTGCTAAGGTATGCTCTTAACATATCCTCTAGCACTTGATTAACTCGTTCAGTCTGACCATCTATTTCTGGATGATCGGTTGTACTGAGGTTCAGTTGTGTACCCAATCATTTAAACACAGCCCTCCAAAAGTGACTGTTAAACTTGGGATCACGATCACTGACAATGTTACTTGGCAAACCATACAACTTGTATTTGTCCACAAATAACTTGTCTAATTTTGGTGTCTTAACCGTTGATTTGGTTGGAATAAACTTACATAGTTTAGTCAACATGTCTACGACCACCCATACTGAGTCATGACCTTGTACAGTGGTTGGTAAACCCACAATAAAGTCCATAGAGATACTTTTCCATTTTCCATTGGGAATCTCCAAAGGATGTAAGAGTCCTGCTTTCAGGCGCTATGCTTTCTTAACTTGACATTTGTGGAAATGCAATACATAAACTTGAACAAAGCCATGTATACCCGGACAGTAAAACTGTCGTCGTACGAGAGCATAAGTTTTTCTAATACCCGGGTGCCCTACACTTGGACTATCATGACATTCATAAAGAATTTGGCACCGAATGTCTATGTCTGCCGGTACACAAACTCGCCCCTTATGGAGTAGGTACCCATTGTCGATGGTGAAATGCTTCCATCGTTGTAGTTCATCACTCGATAGAGGAGAACTAGGTGTGGAGATTAACGTTACACTACCATCATTGGAGTGAGAAGGATCCTTCATTTGAACATGGCTCCACACTTTGGAATATGCTTCATCATGCTCATATTTGCCTTTGAGAGAATCCAAAAATTCACTACGAAGTTCCGTGAACAAGAGAGAGTCGATCTCCGACATACGACTTAGAGCGTCAAACACCACATTGTATCGACCTTTACGATACCTGAGCTTGGCGTCATATTCCTGAAGAATCTCGGACCACCTAGCTTTCCGAACCTTCAAATCTGTTTATTGTGTAAACCATTTCATGCTTTCATGGTCAAAAACAATCTCAAACTGAGCACCATACAGATAATGCTACCATGTTTTTAAGGCAGACACTATTGCATAGAGCTCACGCTCATAAGCAGAGTAGTTCTGCTGAGCTGCATCAAGCTTGTTGCTTTCAAATGCAATTGGCCGTCTGTCTTGTAAAACAGGACTGCTCCAATAGCACGGTCACTGGCATCCATTTCCAAAATGAATGGTTTCAAAGGATCTACAATAGCTAGTATGGGAGCTGTAACTAATGCATCCTTGAGCATATTGAAACTGTGTTGTTGAGCGGGTCCCCACTAAAAAGCTTTGCCTTTGCCTTTTAGTTGATCCGCCATGGGAACAATAATATTAGCATAGTTTTTAACGAACCTTTGGTAAAAACCTACAAATCCGAAAAAATATATATAACTCTTCCAGTTTTTTTGGAGAAGGCCATTGCCGGATTGTATCCACTTTGGATTGATCCATATATAGCCCATTAGCTGAAATAACATGCCCTAGATAGTGAATTTCTTCTTTCAGAAAATCACACTTAGATTCCTTGGCATATAATTTGTTTGTTCGTAACAACTAGAACACCTGCCTGATATATTGTAAGTGTTCTTCTTAAGAAGCACTATAGACTAGAATGTCATCAAGGAAACCGATGACAAATTCACCCAAGTACGGCTTCATGACACTATCCATAAGTGTCATGAATGTTGCGGGCGCATTGGTTAACCCAAAGGGCATCACCAAGAACTCGTAGTGTCCAAACCTTGTTCGGAATGCAGTTCTGGGTATATCAGCAAGTCGAATACGGACTTGGTGATAACCTGACCGCAAGTCTATTTTCGTGAAAATGCGAGCATGAGTGAGTTTGTCGAACAACTCATCCACTTGGGGTAATGGGTACTTGTTCTTAACCGTAACCGCATTTAAGCCACGGTAGTCTACGCACATGCGCATACTGCCATCTTTTTTCTTCACTAATAGGATAGGAGAATCCCATGGTGAAGAACTGGGTTGTATAAACCCTCTGCTAAGGTAGTCAGCAAGTTAACGTTCAACCTCAGCAGCCTCAGAATAACTCATACGGTAGAGTGGTTTACTGACAGGTTTATAGCCTGCGACCACATTGATGCTATGTTGCATCGATCATGTCGGCGGTAATCCTGGTGGCAAATCATTAGGAAAAACATCTTGAAATTCCTTTAGTAATTTCTATAACTCACTAGCAAAGTTTGCTTGTTTGGAAGTAGCCATTGGTGGAAGAGATGAGAGAGAAGCATACGGCATTGAGACAGTGAGTAACACAAGAAAACTTGATCTATTTCCTTATCAGAAACGAGCTGCATAAGCTCAGCTTTACAAACCAATGGTGAAGAAGATACATCCTTCTCCCCTAACAACAACACACGTGCGCCATGGGATTCAAACATCAAGCTGTTGTGCTCATAGCTACGCTTCAATGATGGTCCTCGGCTATGCAACCACTCCCTTCCAAGGACCACGTCTATCCTTTCCATGTTCATAACCTGAAAATCCAAGCATGTGGAGTAACCTTGTACTTCCAATGAAACAGCTTGGCATTGAGTATCCCAGATTTTGGTATCATGTCCATTCCTCATTGCTACCTTGTAGCGGTGGGTACTCGGAGTTTGAGGCAATTTGAGTTTTTTCACCAATCTGTAATTGATGAAATTGTGAGTAGCACCGTCATCTACCAAGATTTGCACCTTGTGGCCTTGCAGAGATCCTTGCATACGTACTAACTCATGTGGTGCAAAGGTTTGTTGCCACATGGAATCTATGAGTGCACCGTGTGCACTACTTTCTCCTTGCCATGAGCAGCAGATTTCCCCTTGGGACAATCCTTTTTGCCATGACTACTTCCTAAACATTGAAAACATAATTTCTCTTTTTTAGCTTTATCAAATTCCTCACGAGAGAGAGGACCTCTGGACCCCTTGAGTTTTTTAGATGCTTCGGAATTGGCTACTATAAATTTCCTTTTATTGTGCCCATACTGAGTGTGTGTATTACCATGTGTATTAGTAGGCAGGTGAATATTATGTGCTTTCACTATGGATTCCTCAAGTGTTTTAGGGTCTTGGGTCTTGACGTGCTTCTTCTGTTCTGGTGTCAGACCACGTATAAAACCCCGTACTTGTTGAAAGCTATCTAAGCCTTCAAACTTGAGAATTAAATCCTGATCGTGATATATATTCAAGCAATGATGGGTATTGGCACATGGAACACGTGTCCCAAGCCGTCCAATTCCGATCTGCCTCATTTATAGGCAAAAGTTCTTTGCTAAACATAGCTTCAAAAGCTGCCCAACTCTGTGGTATGATATTCTTCTCCTTGAGAGACATTCACCATGTGTAGGCCTTGACTTCCAGAGTTAAGCTCGTTTGCAGAGCTCTGACTGCGTCTGGATTGCGGTAAGGCGTAAATTCCATTCCACTTGCTGAGAAAGATATTC
The DNA here is from genome assembly GCF_014529385.1 of Adiantum capillus-veneris. Classification (NCBI taxonomy): domain Eukaryota; kingdom Viridiplantae; phylum Streptophyta; class Polypodiopsida; order Polypodiales; family Pteridaceae; genus Adiantum; species Adiantum capillus-veneris. The sequence goes on along the minus strand of NC_140945.1, from coordinate 36,945,534 downwards.
ATTGCATCCTTATTGCAGTCTCGATCTTCTCCCTTTAAAACCGATGGTTTGGTGTTTTTCAACAACTCATCCACCTCTTTTGCAGTGAGAGTGTGCAAAGTATGAGCAGTTGGGCCTTGCCCTGGATTAGAAGGGCCTTGCCCTTGTGTAGCAACGTGCTCATGCATGTGTGTGTTAGCAGGACCCTTGGACTACTATTGCATCAATTGAATCACTAATGTGGATAGTTTAGTGACATTTGCATTTAAAGCTTTAAATTTTTCATCCATGACTGACATTCGTGTTTGTAGTGCACGGAATTCTTGAATGTCGAGCAATTCACAAGTGTCATCACCTACCATAGCATTATGGGTACTCTCCTTGAGAGGATCCGGCCGCGGGCCATCATGGGCAGGATCAGGCGTACTTTGCTTAAAATCAAAAGTCATATTGATATCTGAATCCATGGCAACACAGTCCGGTGCAAGGAATAGTTAGAAAAATACATGAGATTGAGAGCACTTGCAAAGTGTAATTAGCCTTGCTAATTCCGTCAAATTCGATAGTATCCAAGTGAAAATCGCTCCGAAATGTCCGTCGTATAGGGAATTTGTCATAATAATCAATATCTAATTCTCCTAAATGATTTTCTCATATTAAACTGATCATTTAATGTGGGGAGGTACCAGGGGAGAAAAAGCTAGAATATTGGTTAAGCTAGCAGACCAGCCACAGTAGGGATCCAAAGGAGGGAAAATAGGGATCAAAAGGGGGGGCCATCTCCAAAAGAGCCATGTGCAACAATGGGCTAAAAAGACCCTAAGGTTCAGCCCATTAAGACTTCCAAAATGCTAAGGTTCCAAAATTCAAAGGTTGTGTCCAAAGGTCAACCCTAGGGAAAATTGGATGCTTAGTGTGTGTACAAAAGTCTTCTTCAAAGCCTACAAAGGAGGGGGCGAGTCCATTTAGTAGGGGATGAGAGAGAAAGCCGCACACACACACACACACACACAAGCTCCCTTTACACAAAGGGAATTAGGGACACATGTCAGCTCCCTCCCAGATGCCCACAAGGTGTGCCCAATTCCTATTGGAAGACCCTTGAAGTGGACCAATGAGAATTAAGCTAGAGTAAATCTAGTTTAATTAATTTAAAAACATTTAATAAAAGAAACCAATGAGAATTAAGTCTCCTAGAAGACTATTGGGCAGTCTCCCAAGGGGTCCAATGAGCATTCAGGAGCCCAATGGCTTGCCTGATTCCTATTGGCCAGGAGGCAAAAAGGTCCAATGAGAGTTTAGTTTAATTATTTAATTACCTAAAGCTCTCACAAAAGGGGAAAGGGGGACACATGTCAGAAGGCTATCACTTATTCTGCTTAACACCCATCGGCTTGACTTGGGGAGGTCCAATGAGGCAAAAGCCAGACCAATTTAGCAGGAAGGGCTCACCCAAGAGAGAGAGGGGGCTGATTTTTGCTTGGCATTGACACACACACACACACACACACACACACACACACACACTTGACCATGTGTGAAGAAAGAATACTCTTATCTCCTCCCAAGCTTTAATGGAGAGCTCATCACCTACTCCAAGCTTGTGAGATAGAAGCCTACATCAACACTCTCTTGGCATGTAGATGCAAATCCAACCAAGAGCCAAGCATCAATGCATGCTCATCTTCTCTACCAAGCTAATTACTAAGCTAAGCTATGCTAATATGAGTGATTATGTGAGGAGATGTACATCTTTCTCGTAAGATACTCCTTCTTCCTCTCAATCTATTCTCATACCCTGCTAGCTCTCACCATCTTCGAAGGTGTGTGAGGTCTTGGGTCTGAGAACGGGGATAATTCAAGTTGTGTTTGTTAAGTGTTTTGCTTAGTGCATGAAGTTTCCATCTTCATTGCACTAGCTAGTCTTGAAGGAACACAAAGAATTCTATTGTACAATGTCTCTCTTGATGGGAGAAACCATAATACAAAGCCTTTTGGAGGGGGGACCGGCTCCATGAAAATACGGTCCTCAACTGTTGTCAATAGCTTAATATCTCTCTCTTTTGAAAGTATTGTCGATGTTATCTAACTAGGTGTTATGCTTTTTGTTGCTCTCTCCACCCAAGCACTCTTGTAATTCTCATTAGGAATCTATTCTAATGAAATGCCCACTATGTTCATGCTAATTTCCGCTACACATAAGTTATTAGGCCATTAAATGTTACATTGGTATCAAAGCTCAAGGTCTCTCTTTTCTTGCTCAAGAAGGGAGGTCCTCAAGCTAGCTACAAATGGTTGGTATTATTAATTGCCTGTGAGTAAGTAGAATAGGGATTTTTCAGCCTTGCAGTGCGCTTGCCTTCGTGCAGTTAACTGGGCATCACCGTCGAGAGCTATGGTCTTAATAGTGGATTTCTACAGGGCTTGCCTACGGCTTAACCACTATTGAGCTATTAGAAGCTTGACAGGAGCTGGTGTTTTTTTGGTGTCGAAAGACCCTCTCTTCTATTCCTTGCAATTAATGGTATTCGAGCCGCGGGTACAGTAGCTTGAGTGCTTTTTCTAAAGGGGTAAGAGGAGTAGCAACTAGGGCTTGAAGTGCCAAAGTACACCTAAAAAGTTTACACCTAAAAGTTGTTAGAATGGTTGACAATAGTAAAGAGAGTGAAATTAATGTTGATAACTTTGATTTTGCTCATGAGCAAGCTACTAATGATGCTTCAATGCTTGTTAACTATCTTGTTTCTAGGCTTCAACAAGCCATGGGAAATCCATCTCTCCAAAGTGAAGTGCAACGGCAGCTCCGTGCTCACGGGATTCTCCAAGCTCATCACCATGACGAGAGAACACCTAGGAAGCGTCCTTGTGAGACTACCAAAAGAGGTCTCTCTCCGATTCGGGAAGAAGAAGAGAATCCTTATGAAGGGCTCAAGAATTTACTTCTTGATGATGTATCTCCTTCCCAAAGGAGAACTCTAGAGCCTCCACTGAAGGAACGAGAAAGAAGCGAGTCTCCCGCCACCTCGGCGGAGATGGCTCCACGAAGACGACGGGCTAAACGCTCTCCATCACCACCAAAGCGGAGAAGACCATCATATTCTTCTCCCCACCACAATTCAAAGAGGGATGATAAAAAGCAAGAGAAGAAAAAGGCGAGAAAGAGGACACCCTCTTCTCCATCTTCTTCATCCTCTTCCTCTTATGAAAGCTATGGTGAAGATGACAAAGATCAAGACAAGAAAAAGGCGAGAAAGAGGTCACCCTCTTCTCCACCTTCTTCAAATTCTTCACCCTCTGAAGAAAGTGATGGTGCAACCTTTGAACCATCAAAAAGAAGAGGCCATAGGAAATCCTATGCCGCATGGAAGAGGTCGTCCAAGCTGAAAAAATTCAAAGAGGGAGGGAAGAGCATCTCTTTCCTTACCTATGATGGTACCTTTGGTGCTACGGACAAAGTCTTGGCCTTTATCCAGCAATTCGATGCGGCGTTTGGAGATGAGGGCTTCACGGAGTCCTCTAAGCTACGCCATGTAGCTATGCACTTTCAAAAGTCCGCCAGACAATGGTGGTCTAGCCTACAAGCCAACGGTGAAGCTCCACGAACATGGAAAGCTTTAAGAGCTTCCATTATGAAGCAGTTTTTGGCCACCGATGCCAAAGACAAAGTACTCACCGAATGGCGAAGCTTAAAGCTCTCTCCCAATGAATCTATCCACAAATATGTAGACAAGTTTTGGGACCTGCAACTCAAAGCCACTGTCTTCAAAAAGTTGGATTTTGGAGAGCAAAAGCAACAATTTTGTGCGGGCTTAACCGAAGAAATGGCGGAGTATGTCAACTCCCAAAGACCACGTACCATATCGGCGGTAATACACCACACTATGGTCGCCTCTCGAATCAATTTCCAAATGGGGGCAAAAAGAAATAATAAGCCCCCGGAAAACAAGGTTTCCAATGAGCCTAAGGGGAAGGACATTGTCCAAAAGTCTCCTAAGGGCAATTCCAACAAAGCTAAAGAGAAGGGAGTTTACAAAGGTAAGAATAAACTCTCTCCTGAAGAGCTTGAGCGTTATCGTAAGGATAATCGGTGTTTCAAGTGCGGCGAACAAGGGCATGCGTACCGTGCTTGTCCCCAAAAGAACAACCGCCAAGATCCTCCTAGAGCTTCCTTGGTTGAAATCCAAGAGGAGGAGACTCACCAAACTCACCACAAAGGATCTCCTCTATGCCATGCTTGGGGAAAGGTAAGAGAACATGATGCTTTTATTCTCTTTGACCCTGGTTCTACTCACAATTTTATATCTCTAGAGTTGGCCACCAAGCTAGGAATACAATCCTACGAGATGGGAGATGTCCTACCCGCAGACAGTGCCTTCAAGGGGCAAGAAGCTTCAATCACTCCCTTAATCGGGAAATTGAGGCTTCATGTCCAAGGCTATGTGGACAAAGAGGACTTCTTTATCTCTCCTCTCAAGCATGCGGATGTAATCCTAGGGGCACCATGGTTTGACCGCCTGGTTGCCGATGTTAAATTTCCTGAAAGGAGAATCTCCTTTGAGTTCAGGGAAAAAGACATGTATATAGATGCTAAGGAAATGGGTAACACCATCCCCATTGTACATACACCAGCTTTCAACAAGTCAATAAAGAGCTCGATTTCCGTGTACATGATTTTTGTTAAAGACTCTCAAAATGAACCTAATGCTTTAGCAAAAGAAAATAAAAGCAACCAAAAGGAATTAGAGTTATCCAATTTTCTCAAGGGGTTTCAAGATGTTTTTATTGACGACATCCCTTGTGAGCTACCTCCTAAATGAGGTAATGATGACCATGCAATTGAACTTCTTCCAGGAAGTTCACCACCTAATAAACCTCCTTATAGAGTTTCTCAAGCTCAACAAGAGGAGATTATGCGGCAAGTGCATGAGTTAGTTGAGAAGGGTATGGTTAGGCCAAGCTCATCTCCATTTTGCTCACCTGTGCTATTAGTGCAAAAGAAAGACGGCACATATCGTATGTGTGTCGACTATAGAGCACTAAATAGGATCACTATCAAGAATAGGTTTCCCATTCCATGGGTAGAAGGATATCATCAAATAAGGATAGTTGATCAAGACATTGTAAAGACCGAATTTTGTACTACATTTGGTCTTTACGAATACATTGTCATGCCTTTTGGATTGACCAATGCACCAGCCACATTCAACCGCTTGATGGAGAAGCTGTTCAGGCCTCATCGAACCTTCACTGGAGTGTTCTTTGATGATATTATCATCTACTCTAATTCATTGGAGGAACACAAGCAACATCTCCAGGTAATATTTCAAGTTTTAAGAGAGAATAAACTTTATGTTAATCAAAAGAAAAGTGAATTTTTCTTGCAAGAGATTCAGTATTTAGGTCACATTATCTCTCAAGATGGCATCCAAATGGATCCATCCAAGTTAGAGATAATAAAAGGATGGCCTAAACCAAGGAATCTTCATGAACTAAGAAGCTTTATAGGTATGTGTGCATACTATAGACGCTTCATAGAAAAGTTCTCACAAATTGCGGGACCATTACATGACCTAACAAAGAAAAGCGTTAGGTATACATGGTCTGCTAAGGAGAACAATGCTTTCGAAAATCTTAAAGAAAAGCTTATCTCTCAACCTGTGCTTACACTACCGGATCTCTCAAAACCATTTGAGGTCCAATGTGATGCTTGTGGTGATTGCCTTGGAGCTGTTTTGCTCCAAGAAGGGCACGCCATAGGCTATGAGAGTCGAAGGCTCGACCCTGTTGAGCAAGCTCTAGGCATATATGAAAAAGAACTCCTTGCAGTTCTACATGCCTTAGACTCATGGAAACACTATTTATTGGGGACTCCTTTCATTCTGCGAACGGATCACCAAAGTCTTAAGTACTTCATGACGCAGACCAAGCTCTCCGACAAACAAATGAGGTGGGCAAATTTCCTTTCGCAATTTCATTTTCATATTGCTCACATTGCTGGCAAGCATAATCAAGTAGCCGATGCACTCTCAAGACGACCGAGAGTGAATGCGGTTTCCATAGCAACTCACAATGATCTATCTTCAATGATAGATGAGTATGCTATTGATTCCGATTTTAGAGATGTGATTTCAGCCCTTGCATTAGGGAAGAAAGAAGAACCATTTACTTTACAAGATGGTTATCTTCTCTATGGCAATAGACTATGCGTTACTAACTCCCTACGTGAGAAAGTAATGTATGAATCTCATGCTCCCCCGTATGCGGGGCATAGAGGGATTCAGTCTACCTTAAAGGGAATTGAAACATATTTCTATTGGCCTACCATGAAAGTGAACATACAAGAGTATGTTTCCAAATGTGTGGTATGTCAAAAGACAAAATTTGATAGAGGGAAGCAACCTGGATTGCTTCAACCCTTGCCAATCCCTAATTCACCATGGGAGAGCATATCCATGGATTTTATCTTTGGATTGCCTAAGTCTATCCATGGGAATACGGGAATATGGACGATAGTAGACAGGTTCAGTAAACAAGCTCATTTTATACCTGTCAAAAAGACTATCAAAGCCCATCAAATGGCAACCCTCTTCATTTCACAAATTTTCAAGTACCATGGCTTGCCAATGTCCATAGTGTCGGATAGAGATCCTAGAATGACCAGTAATTTTGGAAGGGTCTCTTTGAGAATTTAGGGACAAGGCTAAATTTCTCTTCGGCCTATCATCCACAAACGGATGGCCAAAGTGAAATAGCTAACCTAACAATTCTCGATCTACTAAAAGCCTATGTAACGGAAGTAGATCAAAGATCCCAATGGGAGAAGTACTTACCCTTAGTGGAGTATGCTTACAATAACACTGTACATACTTCCACGGGAAAAGCACCTTTCGAGGTAATTGAGGGAAGATCAAAAAGTCCCTTGCTGCTTAAGGTACATGGGAAGATCTTCGCTGCAGATGAGTATAGCCGAGACCTACAAGAATCTTTTCAAAAGATTAAAGATGCTATCTCTATCTCACAGTAAAGGAAAAAGGCTGCTGCTGACAAGCACAGAAGAGCCCAAGCCTTTAAAGAAAATGATTGGGTGTTGTTAAAGTTTCCCAACGCTGGATTAAGGCACACGACGGGCAAGAATCCTACGGGCCACCAAAAGTACTATGCTAAACTAGCAAAAAGGTACTATGGTCCCTTTCAGATTCTTAGGCCAATCAATGACATGGCCTATCAACTTAAGTTGCCGAATCATTGGCTCATACACAATGCTTTTCATGTGAGCCTATTAAAGCCTTACAAAGGAGAGCCACCTCAAGAACCAACTATTGAAGACCCACCAGAGATCGAGGACCCAGAGGAGGTGCTGTAGCCCGAGTCCATTCTCCGACATGAAGACAAGGTATTAAGAGGCAGTAAGACTATCCGACGATATCTTATTAAGTTTAAGAATTATCCTTTTGAAGATGCTAGATGGATGCAAGGCATACAATTAAAGGATAACCTAAACCTTGTCAATGCTTACAATGCTTCCCAAGAGTAAGAAAATGTACAAAATGTTAAAAATGAACAAAGTTTTTGTCTTATAAGACTCTCTTTTTCTTTATTTGTGCACAAAAATAAAGTAGTATGCATGCTTAGGTCAAGTTTGTGGAGACGATGTCTCCCAAACACCAAGTAGAGCTTGTCACTCTACTATGGAAGACTGATAGGACTGATGTGCAGACATGCTTGTGGCAACCTCAGGCTCTCAAGCGCCAAATGGACCAGTCATCCATTATGGAATGATGTCGTAGGGTAACATAGGGATCCTCTACCCGCTAAGAAAAGGACTCATGAATATGCTTTATCTTCTCTACACCATAGTCAAGGACGACTATGATTTCAAGAGAGAGGTAATGTCATAATAATCAATATCTCATTCTCCTAAATGATTTTCTCATATTAAACTGATCATTTAATGTGGGGAGGTACCAGGGGAGAAAAAGCTAGAATATTGGTTAAGCTAGCAGACCGGCCATAGTAGGGATCCAAAGGAGGGAAAATAGGGATCAAAAGGGGGGGCCATCTGCAAAAGAGTCATGTGCAACAATGGGCTAAAAAGACCCTAAGGTTCAGCCCATTAAGACTTTCAAAATGCTAAGGTTCCAAAATTCAAAGGTTGTGTCCAAAGGTCAACCCTAGGGAAAATTGGATGCTTAGTGTGTGTACAAAAGTCTTCTTCAAAGCCTACAAAGGAGGGGGCGAGCCCATTTAGTAGGGGATAAGAGAGAAAGCCGCACACACACACACACAGGCTCCCTTTACACAAAGGAAATTAGGGACACATGTCAGCTCCCTAAGCCAGATGCCCACAAGGTGTGCCCAATTCCTATTGGAAGACCCTTGAAGTGGACCAATGAGAATTAAGCTAGAGTAAATCTAGTTTAATTAATTTAAAAACATTTAATAAAAGAAACCAATGAGAATTAAGTCTCCTAGAAGACTATTGGGCAGTCTCCCTGTAAAGAATGAGGATGCAAGAGAGCTACACAAGACAAGCACAAAGCACACAGAGATGGAAAGCTTCTTCTTCTTCTTCACAGAAAAGAGAGTACAAAAATGACTAAGTGCTAAAGCTGAAAAGTAGCACATATGTACATGTGGTCACTAAGTGTGAACTCGCTAGAAGCGTACTAGGCTGGCACTATAAGTGTAGTCCAACTGTAGAATCACTGGCAGAGACCCTCCGTGTCGGTCACCTAACGCGCCAGTGAGTAAATGCCGTAAGCGGCCAAGACCCGTAGTGGATGCCAGCTCAAGGTGTAGAGCTCGACATCTCAACACTCCCAAGGGGTCCAACGAGCATTCAGGAGCCCAATGGCTTGCCTGATTCCTATTGGCCAGGAGGCAAAGGGGTCCAATGAGAGTTTAGTTTAATTATTTAATTACCTAAAGCTCTCACAAAAGGGGAAAGGGGGACACATGTCAGAAGGCTATCACTTATGCTGCTTAACACCCATTGGCTTGACTTGGGGAGGTCCAATGAGGCAAAAGCCAGACCAATTTAGCAGGAAGGGCTCGCCCAAGAGAGAGAGGGGGCTGATTTTTGCTTGGAATTGACACACACACACACACACACACACACACACACTTGACCATGTATAAAGAAAGAATACTCTATCTCCTCCCAAGCTTTAATGGAGAGCTCATCACCTACTCCAAGCTTGTGAGATAGAAGCCTACATCAACACTCTCTTGGCATGTAGATGCAAATCCAACCAAGAGCCAAGCTTCAATGCATGCTCATCTTCTCTACCAAGCTAATTACTAAGCTAAGCTATGCTAATATGAGTGATTATGTGAGGAGATGTACATCTTTCTCGTAAGATACTCCTTCTTCCTCTCAATCTATTCTCATACCCTGCTAGCTCTCACCATCTTCGAAGGTGTGTGAGGTCTTGGGTCTGAGAACGAGGATAATTCAAGTTGTGTTTGTTAAGTGTTTTGCTTAGTGCATGAAGTTTCCATCTTCATTGCACTAGCTAGTCTTGAAGGAACACAAAGAATTCTATTGTACAATGTCTCTCTTGATGGGAGAAACCATAATACAAAGCCTTTTGGAGGGGGGACCGGCTCCATGAAAATCCGGTCCTCAACTGTTGTCAATAGCTTAATATCTCTCTCTTTTGAAAGTATTGTCGATGCTATCTAACTAGGTGTTATGCTTTTTGTTGCTCTCTCCACCCAAGCACTCTTGTAATTCTCATTAGGAATCTATTCTAATGAAATGCCCACTATGTTCATGCTAATTTCCGCTACACATAAGTTATTAGGCCATTAAATGTTACAGAATTCCTTATCCCTTGTAGCCGAATCAATTATGCGTGCAACCGTTAATTGATTTTGAAATATAATGTCATTTTGAACTCCCGTCAGGATGCTTTGATTAAATTTCTAAGTCTCTGTCGGTAATACGTAGAGAATTGGTGTGGGTGTGTGTGTTTACCAGCCCTGCCTTTGATTCCCTTGGATCGATGCTTACTGCTTACCAACTCCGAAATGAGAGCTCCTTGCTTGAGGCGGGGTGTGTATCACCCCTTGTGGAAATAAAGTCCTAAGGCCAAAGTCCTTAGGCGTTTTTTATGTGAAATCAAACCTTCACATGCGCCATGGCCGACTGCAGTAGCGCGCGAGGAGGTAGGGAAGAAATGGCGGTCGCTCTGCAGGGCGCAACGGGCTTCGGCCCTGGGTTGAGTATTGCTCCCCCGCCCGGCGCGATGCCCTAGAGCCTGCAAGGGTGCCATTTGATGCAGGTCCAACCTTGGTGGCTTCTCCTTGCAAGGGGAGTTTCCCACGGCTTCGGCCTATCGTCCTCCTCACGGGAGGTGTGTTCCACGCTCCCTTGATCCCAACATGCAAAAGCTCATGCAAGTTTGTGTGGCTCCCCTCCTCCACGGCTGTGCCTTTCCCAAAAAAAGAACCAAGCTCTTGATACCAATGTTAGACAAGGGGAACTAGAACCTAGGAGTCCACCACCCACTATATAGCATGGCCCATGGCCCTTTGCCCTAGTTGGACTCCCTTTCCACACTGCCTAGCCTGGCCTTGCCCTAGTTTAGTCCGGCCTTGCCAGTGCCCTGACAGAAAATATGTTTTCAAGGGTATTAAGTTATTGTAAAAGCGTGCAAGTTATACATGTGTATCTAGCTAATATATTTGGATGATTACAACCCACACACGTGGCCTCCCATACTTTCAAAAGTGAATTAATGTAAAGTTGTGGCCCCCGCTAGTCTCCTCAGTGCCGTCCTCTACACAAGCTTTGAGACTCTTCTTGCATGTCTTTCAGACTCAAATTCTTACATCAGACCTTGCACCTTGCTACTTCATCTCTGTGTTCTTAGCACAATCTCCCTGTCATTTGATCTTCACTGCACGCAGAAATGAGCACTCCCTCCAAGAGGAAAACACCCTCCCAGAGGTCCAAGAGAGCGGTCGACAAGCCTGTAGAGTATGTTCAAATGACTCATTTCCTCGTGCCAAAATTTGCACCTACATATTTTGAATCTCTCTCTAAAAGTGGCCCCCTTACATCTAAGTCTGCTTGGAAAGGTAATGTGCTACTTCACCTTATCTATATGCAATGCATGCAATGCATGCATGCTAGATTCATGTATATGCACATGCAGGTCAGTTTTGGTGCAACAAAACCAACTTTCTTTAGCTCTTATTGGAAGCATCTTCAGAGTTCCCAAAATTGTTATGTTTTTGCTTCTCAGCATTGAAGTTGCACGAGGAGTATGGCATGATCCTTGAAAGAATCTTAGTTGCCACCTGACCAGTGGCTGACTGTGTTCAAGGTCTCTGAGAGGAACAAGACAAAGGTCTTCCTCAGAAGCATGGTTCATGCCCATCTCTACTACGATTGTCACTTCCTCGACCAGAAAGTGTACCACACTGCCCCTTCCAATTGTGAACTCATGAGAAACTTTGCTAGGGGGTTTGCCTATGAAAACTATGTTGTTTCCAAAGAAGCTTCTAAAGGCCACAGGATTGCATGGACAGTTGTCGATGGAATGGTAGTGGAGAATGTGAAGTCGCAAAAGGGGGGCCTAAATAGAAAGCTGATGAAGTTCAAGTCTGATTATAGTGTGTCTATATGACCAGGTTAAAGGGATTTTGGTGTAGACTACTATGGATCTATTGTGTCCAACCTCCCGTTAAAGCATTTTGAGGTACGATCCCAGCCCGTGTAGAGAGTGGGTTGAGCAAATTGCCGATGAACTTGATCGCCAAGCTAATAAATTTGAAGACAAGGTTGTCTCCGCTAAGGCCATCTTGGCTAAGAAGCATGATTTATGGTTGCATAACAATGGTAGCTACAGTGCTTGTGCTCCAATTATTGCAGAGACAAAGCGACTGAGAGAAGAGTTGTTTCTTTCTTCGTCCTCTAGGGAGGAGAAGGAGAAGATATCAAAAATATGATAGCCGACGTAAGACACAAGTCAGTGTCTTGAGTGTCGGTATATGGAGACTTGCCCTCGTAATGCATCTGAGATTCCCAATACTGTTGCTTAGACTGGGAACAAAAGAGTGGCCATGTCGAACACCTGTGTCTCCTACAGCAATGCTAACAAGAGGTTGTGTTGATCCCCGTGAACGTAAAAAATAGTGTTGTTTGGCCTTACCTCGGCACATGTTGTCAGTGGTTCATGTCCGTAGAACCGAGACAAGCTTGTGAGTAATTCCATATGGAGCCTTGCTCCTTATTCCAAAGTGTGATAACCACAGCTTTAGTTGGACATGAATGGAACGACCTTGGTCATCATACTCAAACATGTATGTTTTCTCTCAGGTCATCGTAGCCGAGATGATCATAATGCAAAGCTCCTACAAGTATTAATGTATGCAAAAAGACATGGAAAATTAAAAAACAAGAAACCTCGAACCTTATCAAAATCTCTTGTTGAGGTCGGATCGCATTTGCTGTATTGCACTCATGCAATCTTTGCTGATAGAGGATTATGTCATCAAAAACCGTCCCCAAATCGAGCCTTGTCAGAGAGATGGCGATAGTCGCTTTAAGGTCAATACAGATGCCTAAAGAAATCTTCAAAATCAATGTGGCCCTGCCAAAAAAATTTGCAGAATCTGTGAGGGTATGTTCGTTCATGCGATCGGGTTCGGAGATCGGATCGGGTCCGGAGATGCTTGTACGCAGTCCAAAAGCCGAGGTTTAGGGGTGTGCATGCACCCCTAATCAATTTGGTAATTTTAATTGTGGCCACCATGGGCGCCCCAATGTGAAAATCCTACTCTCTGCAGCAACGATGGCGTGCAGATGATGCCGCGCGAGAGAGAAAGAGAGATGGAGACATCCCTGCTGTGCCTCGGCCTTCGAGCCCGTGACGTAAACTGCAGCTCTCGGCCTCGTGCTCACATCGAGCCTATCTGCACTAAATTCGGCTAGAATGCGCCTGTGTGTCTTCCATCTTCCCCTCGTTAGGGGCTGTGCCCACGGCCCTTTGCGGCTTGCCTTCAACCCCTGCTAAGCGGCCATGCTCTTGCAGCCCAAGCCTCGGCATCTTCTTCTCCACCATGCAAGCATGCAAAAACCCTTCCCCAATCTTGAGGACCACGCCTTGCCCTGAAAAAACCTGAGGCTCTTGATACCAATGTAAAGCCCATTGGGGAACTACCTAGGAATGATCCTCCCAACCACCCAAAATAGCCCCTTGGGCCTCATTCCCTATCCACACTAGCACCCGGCCCCTTGGGAATGCAGACGTCATGGCAAATTTTCCCAAGTTCGTATGCGATTAGCATATTCCAAACTGTGGAAACTTCCATACAAGATGTCCTGAAGTGAAGCCGTGCTTCACATAAAATCATGAGATTTCCCAATATTTTGAGCATCGTAGCTAGCAAGTGTCATAGATTACGCAACACTGCTTGAAGCAACATTTGCTTGACAAGTTGGCATTGTGAAAATCCTTGCAAAAGTGAAACTTAAAGTTAGCATACTTACCTACGACTGCCCTGGGCATTGAAAGTCATAGCATCCAATGCATGACTACCTGAGAATGATCCTCCCAACCACCCATTAAATAGCCCATTGGGCCTCATTCCCTATCCACACTCCTTGACCACCGGGCATTGCCCTTGGCATGACAGTTTCGGCTTGGTCCAGGCAGTGGGAGCTGATGCATCGGTGGTTATCTTCGGATATGGTTTCGTGGCTATTGGTCAGTGCTTGGCAGATAAGACGGAGTTGGGTGGTTGCCCCCCTGCATCATGTGGGGCATCTCTTGTGCTATTATCAATAGTATGTGGGTGGTGGGTTCACCCATATTGATAGGTACTCCAACTTGTGGTGGATGGAGCTACTTCTTTGACTTCTTGATGTTATGTAGAGGTTCGGTGATCGGAAGTGTTAGCTGTGTGGAAGCTTTTGGTTATTTTTTGGGTCTCATCTCCTCTTTGGCATGTGGTTCTACTCGGTCCATTGTGGATGGGATCCTCCTTAGTGAGAGAGGGTGGATTCCCGATGGCAGCCACACTGGATGATACTTCTTCTATCAAGGGTGGCTCCTTGTTTAGCCAGTCTGTTTGTATTGTGGTTGATTAGGCCCCACCCATTAGCTGATGTATATGTGTATGGTCATGATGGTTTGGTTGATGCCATGGATGAGGATAGCTAGTCGTGTAATATTGTGCTCCTTTGTATACTTGGGATTACTTTTGAATCCATGGCTTAGTTTGAGCATGGTCCGGTTGTAATTTTTTAGTGATTAATATAATCTTCTACTCAGTCTGATGAGTGAGTTTTGCAAAAGAATTCAAGCAAGACTCAGATACTAGATTATCTAAGGGTTAGTCAAATCAATCAAGAAATCCAAGAGCTGTAATTCTAAGGGAAGAAATAACTTGGGTGATGTGGTCATAAATCTAATAATGTCAAGCATCTCCTCTTTTGGATCCAAAGAGAAAGTAAACTTGAATCACCCAATGCTCTTCTTCCCATCAGGATAACTTTAGATCAACCTTCAAATTTGTGATCGATTTACAATGACCAAGAAGGATACACTGTTCAACCTTTTTCGACTCTCAACCCAGGTGGAAAGTCACCTCTTCATTACGAGAAACATTATCGTATCTAGCTGGTCCATGTTTTTTTCCCCAAACTCACAATAGTGAGAGGACGTATTGAATTCTCCAAACAAAATTTGCAAAGAGACGTAAAGCTCGTGTCGAGCCTTGAGGGATATCATATTACATCGACATAGTCCTAGGCCTCAAAAAGAGGTAACCCACTAGACATCATTAGGTCAGCTCAAGCCCATTAGTGCGACCATAGTGGCCCACACCCACTCATCCAAGTCTTCCTTATGCCAAAGACTACAATCGAATCCTTGCTTTCTTGGATGATCTCTATGAAGCTAGCAATCATAGTATCATTCTCAAACACCCGATGGTTTCTAGCCTTCCAAATTTTCTTACAGTAGCAGAATCTAACTATTTGTGTGCAGACCAACATAACTTGGCTTTTCATCACCCTTCCTCCCTCCAAGAAACAGATTGTACTTGAAGAACCCTATTCCCAGGTCCTTTGAACCCACTTGTAAATTTTCCTTGTGAGGCCCTAATAGTCAGGCACTCCTTGAAGAGGTGAAGGAGGTCCTCACGTGCCATTTTGCACCCCAAACATCTATCAGAGCCAATCCCTATGGCATGAATCTTTACTCTTATAAGTAAAACCCCCCATAAATCCTTCCACACAAAGATCTTCATCCGCTGATGGCCATATAGGAGTCCATATGTTGTTCGCAATGGCCACCCATCTTGCCTCTGCCCATTGTTTCCCCCATTGCTTGTTAAGGGGGGACAACCAATCAAACGAGGACATCAGAGTGAGATATACATCCTTGATTTTTGGTTTGTAGAAGTGTCTGCTCTTGGGCCAACGCTAGGCTTTTCACTCAAACTTAGACTCACAAACGAGCATACAACAGTTGTCTAGTCCTTCCAGAATTCTGGATGCCAGTTGTTCAATCGTTTTCCATCTCCTAATAATGCTATCCCAAAACTGGGCCAAATGAATGAGTCCTTTATTATTCATCTTTCTAGCAATATCCCTCCAGACCGCGTTCGTAGGAATGTTACCTGCTTTAGAGAGCCAGGGGGACCAGTGGTTGATGGAGTTTTGGAAACATCTGGTAAGCTCTCCCCACTCCAATGCCTCTGATGCTCTATTTCCTTTCCGCACTAACTCCCCCGTAGCTCCTATGAGGCTAAGTTTGGACCATTCGGAAGCGTGCAGCTTGTCATGCATCTCGAGGCCTTTCCATTGTCCACCTTGAGAGAATAGCTTCACCTTGTCAACCATGTCCTTAGTCATAATTTACCATGCCTGGTCTTGCTCAAAAATAGGCATAAGGAATCTAGCGCACTGGGCCTCTGCATGGATAGCACGGTTGAGAATCCTTATTCCTCCTTGCTCCACCCGTCTCACGATCAATTCCCAACGGGCCCACTATCACGATGTCATGTCTTTTTTGTTAATAATTCCATTAAAATCTTCTCATAGGCTTCAAGAAATCCTTCCAATTGCTCTTTTGCTAGCTTGAGCAACAGACTAGTGAATGTTATGTAAGGTCTCATAAATGAATTGATCACTTTCACCCTACTCAGAAAGGGAAGCACTGCATACTCTCATCTTCTCATCTTGCTCCTTATCCTATCCAAACCCATTGGAATCTTTGATTGTGTGTTACCTCCACCCCCAGTGGGGCACCCAGATGCCTGAAAATCTTACCTTTTGTAACTATCTCTCCGACCACACAGATGGATCAAAAGAGCTGTTTTCAGAGAAAGATATCACTCTTGATTTTTTAGTGTTGCATTTTGACTAGAGGGGCAAACAAGTAGCCCTGCTTTATTGATTTTTTAATTTCAAAAGCACCCACAATTCTATCATTAAACAAAATCTTAGATTGACTTACAACGTTGAGGGAGAGAGCTAATTGACACATTCATGGGCCAAAGCCCATAGCTTTCATGACATCTTTGATGAACGACCATGTGATTCTGTCATAGACTTTGTCAAGATCCAATTGTAGTAATATACACTCTTGCTTAGTGAATAAAGTTATTCTATTCCGACCATAGCTGCCAGGATGTTATTGTAAATTGACCTTCCTTTGATAAATTTGTGTTGGTGAGGAGTAATCACTTTAACAGGAATGGGAGAGAGCTACGACAGATTTGGCTAACCTTCCTTTGATAAATCCGTGCTGGTGAGGAGTAATCACTTTAACAGGAATGGGAGACAACTACGACAGATTTGGCTATAATTTTATATGCCACTGACATCATGGTTATAGGCCACCAATGTTTCAATTGAGAGCAACAAATTTCTTGGGAATGGGTTTAATGAGACCCCTTTTAATGCACGAGTCGAGGACTCCATTGACCAATGCTTGGTTAGCCATTCGAGTGATTAGGGACTTCAAATCCTCCTATAATTCTATGAAGAACTCCGTCGTTAGAGAATCCCATGCCGGGGATTTGTCTTTGCCTAAAGTATTTAGTTCAAAGAGGCCTTCCTCCCTCAGAAAAAGCCTCCTCCAGGAGGTTGGCGTTTGACAGTGATACCATTTTCTTCGCGCTCCTCAAGAGGTTGGCCCTAGCTTCCTTCACTTCTAGAGAGCGAGCTTCACGCTGGCCTATGACTTGGCATACATAATCGAGCATCATCTTAGCCATTTCTTCTTGATCCTCAACCTCCTTTCCCTCCTCATCTAGAAGCGAAGGGACCACGCCACGGCATCTTTTGACTTTCAAGGCCTTAAAAAAATGCTATTGCATGTTTATAAAAAACTTTCAAAAGGAGATTCAGTCCAATGCTTTTTTCCATTCAAAAAATAGCTACAAGCATTGTACTTGTAGCATTTCAATATGCCCGCCGCCCCCCCCCCCCCCCCCCCCGAAAAAACAAACAAAGAAACCAAAGAAATCCATGTCGGCACGCAGGGTTGGAGAGAAGAGAGAGAGAGAGAGAGAGAGAGAGAGAGAGAGAGAGAGAATATCTACTCAAGTATCTTCGATTTTTCTTTTCTTTGTTGTGGAGGAGACCTAATTCTAGCATTAGAGCGCCCCCATAGGGTGCTTTTAGAGGGTCCTTTAAAGGTAAATGGTTTGTCCCATAGACCCTTCAAGATTTCTTAGAGGTTCATTAAATGAGGGCCATGATCTAAACCGCCCATTACTCTAGGGGGTACTTGAACCACCCTCTAAATTTAAAAGGGCCCTGTGTGACTTGGTATTTTAGGTCATTTAAGCTTTTGACCTATGATCGGAAGTTCCCTCTCTAGTTTTTTGCACATTTTGAATTTTTCAACATGGGAAACTTGGAAATAGATGTTGATATGGGCACTTAACTTTTTAAAAGGGTCCATCTACATTTTAAAGGGCCCTTCCTATTGAAGGGTCTATGGGGGAGCGCTCTTAAAGCACTAATGAATCGGCAAGCCAATCACTGGGCGTTCAACTTCCTCCTCTTTCTATTTGGTTGTCCAACAGAAAAAAATTAGGGAAAATTACCAAAATACCCCTCTAATTTGTGGAAATTCACAAAATACCCACAATATTTTGTCATAAATTTCCAAAATGTCCTTTAAATTTTCCAAAATTCCCAAAATACCCCCTTGTGAAATTAAATTTCTCCAAAGATTAAAAAATTTGTAGCTTTTCGTAAGAAGACTCATTGCTTATCAATATAAGATGCTAAATCCAAAATTTGAATTGATTATGTAGGCTTTGAAGATGAATTGCTTCATTATTTTTAGACATAATTGCCTTTTTTTGCGAGGTAATTTGTGACAAATTAAATGCTAAGCACGCAAAGCGGATCTCAATTGTCAAAAAGTAAACATTAAAAAATCTTGAGCAATCCAACCAAAATAGATATAAGGGTATTTTTGAACTTTGAGGAGTATTTTGGGAATTTCCACAAATTAGAGGGGTATTCTGGTAATTTTCCCAAAACATTATCTTCCTTGAACCTCCTTCTCCTTTCTACTTCCTTTGCCATCCTTCCTCAAAGCCCAGCTCACGATCGCCACACTTGTTTGCCCGCACTTCTCTGCAAAAAAAGACCCTGGTGGGATTTGAACCCGCGACTAGTTCCATGCCTTGAGGATGTTGGATTTTAATTACAGGGCCGGATGTGTCAGAGTAGGTGCCTTTAATATATATATATATATATCAATTATACTTGCAACCTCAGTCGACTACACTGCTCGGGAAAAATGTGTCTCAGCTTAATATCGTGCCGTTTCCAATTTCAAAAATGCCGGTTGAGGGCAAGTATAAAAAGGAGTATTTCCGTCCCAAAATAGAGAAAAATAGTGTAAAAACCCAAAAAATATCCCTAATTTCCTAAAATTTCCTCTTGGAAAACTCAAGGAAAGGAAATTTGTATGTTTGGAAATTGGAAGAAAGATTTTTCCAGAACACTGGTCGGCTACCTTTGCTGGGAACAGAGCGGATGTACTGTGAGATCATTGAGTCTCACGGCCCGCACTTCTCTTTGCTCGCCAATAGACAAAAGGCAAAAAGAAGGCCCTGACGGGATTTGAACCCGAGATTAGTTCCATACTTCAGGATGTTGTGTTTTAACTACAGGGCCGGAGGTGTCAAAGTCGGTGCCTTCAATATATATATAAATATAGGGAAAATTACCAAAATACCCCTCTAATTTGAGGAAATTCCCAAAATACCCTTGTATCTATTTTGGTTGGAATGTTCAAGATTTTCTAATCTTCATTTGTTTTTGACAATTGAGATCCGTTTTTGAGTGCTCAGCATATAATTTGTCACCAGTTACCATCGCAAAAAAGGCAATTATGTCTAAAAATAATGAAGCAAGTCATCTCCAAAGCCTACGTAACCAACTCAAATTGTAGTTTTAGCATCTTGTACGATAGACAATCACTCTTCTTGTGAAGACCTACAGAAAAATTTATTTTTCGAGAAATTTAGTCTCCCAACCAGGGGTATTTTGGGAATTTTGGTAAATTTGAAGGGCATTTTGGGAATTTATGACAAATTATCAGGGGCATTTTGGGAATTTTTGAAATTTGAAGGGTATTTTGGGAATTTCCTCAAATTAGAGGGGTATTTTGGTAATTTCCCCATAAATATACTTGCAACCTCAGTCGACTACCTTTGCTGGGAACAGAGCGGATGTACTGTCACCTCTGAGATCATTGAGTCTCACTGCCCTTGCTCGCCAATAGACAAAAGGCAAAATAAAAGCCCTGGCGGGATTTGAACCGTTAGTTCCATTCCTTAAGGATGTTGGGTTTTAACCACAGGGCCAGACGTGTTAGGAGAGATGCCTTTAATTTATATATGATATACACTTGCATCCTGCACGCCGGCGGGGAACAGAGCCTCATAGGACACTCCTTGCCAGGTGATGCATAACCACAGAGTGCTTCTGCTACCCACGGAAGTTCCAGGGCTCGGGAAAAACCTAAATTTGAGCCAGCAAAATATCCTAATCTCATCCTAACATGAAACGGCTTGACAACCTCCTCAACCTCCAATGAGACCGAAAATTTCCCTTTCGTCAAATTTCTAGACTCCTTGCGACTATGATGATATTTGACTCCTACTACATACTATAGCGCAAAACTCCAAATTTAGAGGAAAAACTATCGAATTTCACCTTAGCCCTTGTAAATTTGGAAAAACTCTAGAATATGCTCTTGCATTACTAATACTGGTGTGGCGGAGGCGGTCTATCTCCCCCCCCCCCCCCAAAAAAAAAAAAACCCCTCTCTCCCTCTTTTATCACGCACGCATTGGCAACCTCTCTCTCTCTCTCTTTCTGCCAGGTGGCCGGGGGGAGGGGGGGGGGGGTTCCTCCCCCCTAATACAGTGGCGCCGCCTTTCGCATTGGGTTTAGTGTAGTCTCCCACCTACGAATTCAGAGATTTACCTCTCAACTTTAAATTAGAATGTGAGGAAACCTACAAATTTTAGAGAAATTTAGTGCAAAAAAAATCAAATTTAGTCAATTTACTTGTATTATTTCTCATATGTAGGTTTCTCAAGTTTTTGGGAAAAAGTTTTTTTTTCGAGCATTGCTCCCTCTTTTGCGCCTGTCAGGTCATTGGACAACCGCGTCTCTCTCTCTCTCTCTCTCTCTCTCTCTCTCTCTCTCTCTCTCTCTCTCTCTCTCTCTATTGTCCTTCGGTTAACCTCTCAGGTGCACACAACCCGTGGCTTTCCTTGGTTTCCAAAGGCTGCTCACCCGTATTTGGGAAAAATGTGTCTCAGCTTACAATCGCGCCGCTTTGAAATTCAAAAAAGGCTTTGAAATAGTACAAATTTGCTCTATTTTCAGTATTTACTCTTGGGAAATCTATAAAAAGGAGTTGTGTATGGTTGTGAAAATGATTTTTTCCCGAACACTATCGCTCACTGCTCAACACCTTGCCTTGCCTAGACAGGGGACCATTACCAACAAAGAAGCCTCTATGTGTGTGTGTGTGTGTGTGTGTGTGTGTGCGCGCGCGCGCACGTGCGTACACACGCACGCACACACTGGACTGGCCGTTGAACCTGCCGAATGAAGGAGATGTTGACATGTGGCCGAGAGACGGGTAGAAAAACCTTCCCCCATTATATATAGTATAGATGGCACAAGAATGATCGAAGCCTTGAATATCTATCCCATCAATTTTATTTCTTTGCACCCCATTGAAGGTAATTGCAACTACGACCCCTACTTGAACGCCCCTACTCCTTCATGGCATTGCATACTACTCCACCAGGGTATCCAACTCCATTAGTGTTGCCACCTGCTCAACACCTCCTAATCAATGCTCACCACTTATACATTGATTGAGCAACAAAGCAAGCAGGCCTGCATAGCCAAACCTCCATTCTGCATCGTGCTGCTACTCCTTGGGAAAATCTTGTACGCCATATCAATGTTGCTTTGCATATTGCCCCTCTCCTTGAGCAGTGATCACCTTTATGTTGAGGTTGTAGTTTGAGAGAGAATGAAAGAGTTAGGTGAACAAACAAACACCGTCCCACAGCTCTGGAAGTATGCACCTTCCACGAGCACCCCATCAACTTCCCAACGTTTAGGCGTTAGATTTTACTTGCCTGATTGCTATTGTAGATATATTGGTCTTTTATTTCTCTCTCTCTCTTGGGCTGCACACATGCTAGCCATTGACAGCCTGTTCTGATGGAAAAACATAGTGAGCCCACCAGAGGCCCACCACACCCCTATCAAAATATATCATTTACGTCACTAGCTCTTCCTTCACGTTCAACGCCAATTGCATCATAAGACATGTGCGTATACCCCCGATCAATTGGCACTCGTTCACCCTCACCACACCTCTTTTTGTTGTTGGTGCATGTGCGCTCTCTCTCTCTCTCTCTCTCTCTCTCTCTCTCTCTCCATCTGTGTGTGTGTGTGTGTGTGTGTGTGTGTGTGTGTGTGTGTGTGTGTCCTCAACGCAATGATCGTAATAGCACCGCCTCCAACCCTTGATTTGAGAAGAGAATTCAACACGTATTCAAAACATGTTTCATAGGAGCGACGGGCCGGAGATGAGGGAGGGAAATATGATCGTGCTCATGAAAAGGAGCTTAATGGTGATGAAGAACACCATCAGCATCTCTCTCTCTCTCTACGTGTTGCAGAGAGACTCATAGTCACCTACAAATAGGGATTACTTGGCACCAACCAACAACAACCCAATGCTCTCTCTCATCTCTCTCTCTCTCTCTCTCTCTCTCTCTCTCACACACACACACACACACACAAATGTGAAGCTTTGTACAAAAAGATGAACAAAAATGTGGACCTTCCCACTACCGCTATATGCAAAGATGTATGAAAAGATGGAACCGACATACCTCTCTCTCTCTCTCTAGGTCTATATATGCATCAATAGGAACTGTGTGTGTGTGTGTGTGTGTGTGTGTTCGGTCGCTATCTCGCCTGTTGTAAGGAACATTGGCCAGAGTAAGAAGAATACGTCATGTGTCCGAGGGAGGGGACTAGAGACCCTTCCCCCATTATATTTAGTATAGATGAAAACCAATAAACACAAACAAATCGAGTTCAAGCAATGATCTAAACCAAACATAAATGGTGTATGCATCACAAAAAAGATTAAGTAATAGAAAGATAACTTGAAAGTTGTCATAATAAGTAATATCTAATTCTCCTAAATGATTTTCTCATGTTAAACTGATCATTTAATATGGGGAAGTACCAGGGGAGAAAAAGCTAGAATATTGGTTAAGCTGGCAGACTGGCCATAGTAGGGATCCAAAGGAGGGAAAATAGGGATCCAAAGGGGGGGCCATCTGCAAAAGAGCATTGTGCAACAATGGGATTTAAAGACCCTAAGGTTCAGTCCATTAAGACTTCCAAAATGCTAAGGTTCCAAAAATCAAAGGTTGTGTCTAATGGTCAAGCTTATAAAAATTGGATGCTTTTTGTGTGTACAAAAAAGTCTTCATGGTTCCTACATAGGAGGGGGCGAGCCCTCTAAGTAGGGGATGAGAGAGAAACACACACACACACACACACACACACACACACACTCACACTCACAAGCTTCCTTTACACAAAGGGAATGAGGGACACATGTCAGCTCCCTAGCCCAGATGCCCACAAGGTGCACTCAAATCCTATTGGATGGCCATGGAGGTGGACCAATGAGAATTAGGCTAGAGTAACTCTAGTTTAATTAATTTAAAAACTCTTAATAAAAGAACTAATAAGAATTAAGCTCTCTAGAAGACTATTGGACAGTCTCCCAAGGGGTCCAATGAGCATTCAACAGCCCAATAGCTTACCTGATTCGTATTGGCTAGAAGACAAAGGGGTCCAATGAGAGTTTAGTTGCATTAATTAATTACCTAGAGCTCTCACAAAAGGGGAAAGGGGGACACATGTCAGAAGGCTATCACTCATGCTACTTAATTCTCATTGGCGAAGCTTAGAGAGGTCCAATGGGATGTCAGCATGAGTAATTTGCATGAGGGGTCGACCAAGAGAGAGAGGGGGCTGAATTTCTCAAGGCATTATTCCACACACACTCACACTAGCTCATAAGTGAAGCAAGAAGACTCTCTCTCTCCTTCTCAATCTTTAATGGAAAGTTTATCACCTACTCCAAGCTTGTGAGATGGGAGGCCTACACCAACAACTCTTGGCTTTGAGATGAAAATCCAACCAAGAGCCAAGCTTCAATGCATGCTCATCTCCTCTACCATGCTAATTACTAAGCTATGATATCATTAGGAAATTTTGGAGGTCATTTGGAGGGCCATATGAAGAGAGAGAAAAATAGAGCGCGTCCAATGAGCATGAAGGCTACGTTACGTAGAAAAGTACCTGGAAAGACTCAAAAAATAGGAAAATAGCATAAAACTTTCACGAAACTAGGATTGTAGCATAGTAATTTCCTTACTTTTACCGAGCTTTTAGGTGCTTGCGTGTGGTCCCACTTCTGATATTCTCTCATGGTCATTAACGTACTGGAGGGTGACCATTAAGCCCGCACAAGATATTGGAATTTTAAAACACTTTCCCTCCATTAGAATGCTTTCAAAGTGAATCTCCCTCCACTAAAGCTTTTCTCTGAGAGTTATGGCATCCACGTCTTCTCGCCCAAGAGCCTCAAGGTGTTTACTGTCTCTCACACCAACAAACAACAACGGCACTTTGCCTAGAAGGCCAAGTAGTAGCATATCCTCAATTACAATACCAGCTTCAATAAGTGCAGACAACCAATGGGTTGGACAAAGGATAAACAAAGGTTCATGGGTCCTCATGCAACCAAGAAGACCCAAGAGGTTTAGTGGTATCAACGTTTACCGCTCAGCATGGAAGGCCAGGGTGTTGGATTTCAAAGTTGAGATCGGCAAAAGATCTGTAAAGGAAGTTCTTGTTCAGCATGTGTTTACCCATCCAGAGGTGATAGCAAACGGTGGAAATGTATCAAATATACATCAACCACGTTGCAATTGTAAGTACTCTTGACATGTGAACTTACTGATACTCTCATTATAACTTTTCTTATATATTTTGCAATGTTTCTCCCGCTTGTTATGAGTAATGTCTCTACTCTTCACAACTCAATTACATTAGATTTGTCATTTGTACTTATTGATACTCTTAGTTTAACTCTTCTTATATATATTGCAGATGTTTATCCCTCTTCTTATGAGCAATGGGAGCGTGTGGAGTGCATAATAGGCCTCTTCCATGTTGTACATGCCCATATTGGTTCTCTACAGTATTCAGAGAGGAGCAGCAAAAGATTGGCTGATGAGGGAATCTTTTTTTATGACCACTTTTACCAACTCAGCTCAGGCAATAAGAATGGCATGTTGGTGAAACTACCTCTACCGACCGATTGGAACACTGTGGACTGGCCAGTTCCCGAGGAAACAATGGTGGAGGCAATGCGAAGTAAGCTCTACAAGGATATACAAAGGTCTCTACGTAGCTCTGTTCCTACCAAACTGGTTCGAATTGCAAACTTTTGTCCTGTTGCACTCTTCATAGAGCTGTTTCATAGCTACAACATCAGAGTTACAAAAACTATGTTCATGTGCAAGTCATTTCAGCAGCCATCCTGTGACAAACTTCTTGACAAAGGATGGTATGCAAAGGAAGAGATTGGTTTACGGTGCGAGGTCGCGCTTGATACTCTAGTTGTCAAGTACATGATTGCAAGCCAATCACTATTACTCTCATTTTGGTATATGCGATCACAAATGCTAAACGGTAAGTACATTCCTATGGACCAAGTTTCTACAGGTTTGGAAGATAATCCTACTGTGGATGTGGAAGTGATTGATAAAGAGAATGGCCTACTATTGGTGGTTACAATAAGGGAGCTATGCAGTCTTCAGCATTTGCGAAATGACATCATTGAAGAGTCAATGGACAAGGAACTATCAGATTTTTCCTTTTTCTTAGCTGGCCGTAAGGTGATGCGGCGAAGAGAAAAAGATATTTTGTGCAAAGAGTTGGATGGTCGGCTTGAAGTAGTGTCAATGTAACAGATATTCTTGTAAACCCAAGTGTATACAAATGACTTTCAAGACATGAAGTTTATTGATCTCATTTTTCAATTGTGCCCTGTGAAAAAGTGTGCTTGAAATACATTTGTTTACCACGTCAAATCTCTCTCTCTCTCTCTCTCTCTCTGTCTGTCTATATATATATATATATATATATATATATATATATATGTTAGACAAGACAAAGACAGATAGAAGAATCATCTTAATTCATTAGAAAGTACAAACTCGTCCGTGAACAATGGACTGAGATACAATTTCTGTAAGTATGGAATCAGAATGTCTTCAAGGTAAAAATCGAAGGAATGCCCCTCGAAAGAAGGTGGTAAGATAGTTGTTGTAACATTTAATGGCCTAAAATCTTATGTGTAGCGGAAATTAGCATGAACATAGTGAGCATTTCATTAGAGTTGATTCCTAATGAGAATTACAAGAGTGCTTGGGTGGAGAGAGCAACAAAAAGCATAACACCTAGTTAGATAGCATCGACAATACTTTCAAAAGAGAGAGCAATTAAGCTATTGACAACAGTTGAGGACCGGATTTGCATGGAGCCGGTCCCCCCTCCAAAAGGCTTTGTATTATGGTTTCTCCCATCAAGAGAGACATTGTACAATACAATTCTTTGTGTTCCTTCAAGACGAGCTAGTGCAATGAAGATGGAAGCTTCATACACCAAGCAAAACACTTAATCAAACACAACTTGAATTATCCCCGTTCTCATACCCAAGACCTCACACACCTTCGAAGATGGTGAGAGCTAGCAGGGTATGAGAGTAGATTGAGAGGAAAAAGAAGTATCTTACGAGAAAGAAGTACATCTCCTCACATAATCACTCATATTAGCATAGCTTAGCTTAGTAATTAGCTTGGTAGAGAAGATGAGCATGCATTGAAGCTTGGCTCTTGGTTGGATTTGCATCCACATGCCAAGAGAGTGTTGATGTAGGCTTCTATCTCACAAGCTTGGAGTAGGTGATGAGCTCTCCATTAAAGCTTGGGAGGAGATAGAGTATTTTCCCTTCACACATGGTCAAGTGTGAGAGTGTGTGTGTGTGTCAATGCCAAGCAAAAATCAGCCCCCCCTCTCTCTTGGGCGAGCCCTAGCTGCTAAGTTAGTCTGGCTTTTGCCTCATTGGACCTCCCCAGGTCAAGCCAATAGGGATTAAGCAGCATAAGTGATAGCCTTCTGACATGTGTCCCCCTTTCCCCTTTTGTGAGAGCTTTAGATAATTAAAAAATTAAACTAAACTCTCATTGGACCCCTTTGCCTCCTGGCCAATAGGAATCAGGCAAGCCATGGGGCTCCTGAATGCTCATTGGACCCCTTGGGAGACTGCCCAATAGTCTTCTAGGACACTTAATTCTTATTGGTTTCTTTTATTAAATGTTTTTAAATTAATTAAACTAGATTTACTCTAGCCTAATTCTCATTGGTCCACTTCAAGGGTCTTCCAATAGGAATTGGGCATACCTTGTGGGCATCTGGCCTAGGGAGCTGACATGTGTCCCTCATTCCCTTTGTGTAAAGGGAGCCTGTGTGTGTGTGTGTGGCTTTCTCTCTCATCCCCTAGCTTTGGGGCTCGCCCCCTCCCATGTAGGGATGTAGAAAGACTTTTTGGGCACACACTAAGCATCCAATTTTCCCTAAGGTTGACCTTTGGACACAACCTTTGAATTTTGGAACCTTAGCATTTTGGAAGTCTTAATGGGCTGAACCTTAGGGTCTTTTTAGCCCGTTGTTTCACATGGCTCTTTTGCAGATGGACCCCCCCTTTGGATCCCTATTTTCCCTCCTTTGGATCCCTACTGTGGCCGGTCTGCTAACTTAACCAATATTCTAGCTTTTTCTCCCTTGGCACTTCCCCACATTAAATGATCAGTTTAATATGAGAAAATCATTTAGGAGAATGAGATATTGATTATTATGACATTACCTCTCTCTTGAAATCATAGTCGTCCTCGACTATGGTGTAGAAAAGATAAAGCATATGCATGAGTCCTTTTCTTAGCGGGTAGAGGATCCCTATGTTACCCTACGACATCATTCCATAATGGATGACTAGTCCATTTGGCGCTTGAGAGCCTGAGGCTGCCGCAAGCATGTCTGCACATTAGTCCTATCAGTCTTCCATAGTAGAGTGACAAGCTCTACTTGGTGTTCGGGAGACGTCGTCTCCGCAAACTTGATCTAAGCATGCATACTACTTCATTTTTGTGCACAAATAAAGAAAAAGAGAGTCTTATAAGACAAAAATTTTTGTTCATTTTTAACATTTTGTACATTTGCTTACTCTTGGGAAGCATTGTAAGCATTGACAAGGTTTAGGTTATCCTTTAATTGTATGCCTTGCATCCATCTAGCATCTTCAAAAGGATAATTCTTAAACTTAATAAGATATCGTCGGATAGTCTTACCGCCTCTTAATACCTTGTCTTCATGTCGGAGAATGGACTCGGGCTGCAGCACCTCCTCGTGGTCCTCGATCTCCGGTGGGTCTTCAATAGTTGGTTCTTGAGGTGGCTCTCCTTTGTAAGGCTTTAAGAGGCTCACATGAAAAGCATTGTGTATGAGCCAATGATTGGGCAACTTAAGTTGATAGGCCATCTCATTGATTGGCCTAAGAATCTGGAAGGGACCATAGTACCTTTTTGCTAGTTTAGCATAGTACTTTTGGTGGCCCGTAGGATTCTTGCCCGTCGTGTGCCTTAATCGAGCCTTGGGAAACTTTAACAAGACCCAATCGTTTTCTTTAAAGGCTTGGGCTCTTCTGTGCTTGTCAGCAGCAGCCTTTTGCCTTTGCTGTGAGATAGAGATAGCATCCTTAATCTTTTGGAAAGATTCTTGTAGGTCTCGGCTATACTCATCTGCAGCGAAGATCTTCCCATGTACCTTAAGTAGCAAGGGACTTTTTGATCTTCCCTCAATTACCTCGAAAGGTGCTTTTCCTGTAGAAGTATGTACAGTGTTATTGTAAGCATACTCTACTAAGGGTAAGTACTTCTCCCATTGGGATCTTTGATCTACTTCCGTTACATAGGCTTTTAGTAGATCGAGAATAGTTAGGTTAGCTATTTCACTTTGGCCATCAGTTTGTGGATGATAGGCCGAAGAGAAGTTTAGCCTTGTTCCTAAATTCTCAAAGAGACCCTTCCAGAAATTACTGGTCATTCTAGGATCTCTATCCGACACTATGGACATTGGCAAGCCATGGTACTTGAAAATTTGTGAAATGAAGAGGGTTGCCATTTGATGGGCTTTGATAGTCTTTTTGACAGGTATAAAATGAGCTTGTTTACTGAACCTGTCTACTATCGTCCATATTCCCGTATTCCCA
Source organism: Adiantum capillus-veneris (assembly GCF_014529385.1). Classification (NCBI taxonomy): domain Eukaryota; kingdom Viridiplantae; phylum Streptophyta; class Polypodiopsida; order Polypodiales; family Pteridaceae; genus Adiantum; species Adiantum capillus-veneris. The sequence continues at coordinate 36,916,606 of NC_140945.1, read as the reverse complement.
TGGATAGACTTAGGCAATCCAAAGATAAAATCCATGGATATGCTCTCCCATGGTGAATTAGGGATTGGCAAGGGTTGAAGCAATCCAAGTTGCTTCCCTCTATCAAATTTTGTCTTTTGACATACCACACATTTGGAAACATACTCATGTATGTTCACTTTCATGGTAGGCCAATAGAAATATGTTTCAATTCCCTTTAGGGTAGACTGAATCCCTCTATGCCCCGCATATGGGGGAGCATGAGATTCATACATTACTTTCTCACGTAGTGAGTTAGTAACGCATAGTCTATTGCCATAGAGAAGATAACCATCTTGTAAAGTAAATGGTTCTTCTTTCTTCCCTAATGCAAGGGCTGAAATCACATCTCTAAAATCGGGATCAATAGCATACTCATCTATCATTAAAGATAGATCATTGTGAGTTGCTATGGAAACCGCATTCACTCTCGGTCGTCTTGAGAGTGCATCGGCTACTTGATTATGCTTGCCAGCAATGTGAGCAATATGAAAATGAAATTGCGAAAGGAAATTTGCCCACCTCATTTGTTTGTCGGAGAGCTTGGTCTGCGTCATGAAGTACTTAAGACTTTGGTGATCCGTTCGCAGAATGAAAGGAGTCCCCAATAAATAGTGCTTCCATGAGTCTAAGGCATGTAGAACTGCAAGGAGTTCTTTTTCGTATATGCCTAGAGCTTGCTCAACAGGGTCGAGCCTTCGACTCTCATAGCCTATGGCGTGCCCTTCTTGGAGCAAAACAGCCCCAAGGCAATCACCACAAGCATCACATTGGACCTCAAATGGTTTTGAGAGATCCGGTAGTGTAAGCACAGGTTGAGAGATAAGCTTTTCTTTAAGCTTTTCGAAAGCATTGTTCTCCTTAGCAGACCACGTATACCTAACATTTTTCTTTGTTAGGTCATGTAATGGTCCCGCAATTTGTGAGAACTTTTCTATGAAGCGTCTATAGTATGCACACATACCTATAAAGCTTCTTAGTTCATGAAGATTCCTTGGTTTAGGCCATCCTTTTATTACCTCTAACTTGGATGGATCCATTTGGATTCCATCTTGAGAGATAATGTGACCTAAATATTGAATCTCTTGCAAGAAAAATTCACTTTTCTTTCGATTAACATAAAGTTTATTCTCTCTTAAAACTTGAAATATTACCTGGAGGTGTTGCTTGTGTTCCTCTAATGAATTAGAGTAGATGATAATATCATCAAAGAACACTCCAGTGAAGGTTCGATGAGGTCTGAACAGCTTCTCCATCAAGCGGTTAAATGTGGCTGGTGCATTAGTCAAGCCAAAAGGCATGACAATGTATTCGTAAAGACCAAATGTAGTACGAAATGCGGTCTTTACAATGTCTTGATCAACTATCCTTATTTGATGATAGCCACTTTTTAGGTCAATCCTACTAAAGTAGGTCGATCCTTGTAGCTTATCAAATAGGTCTTCTACCCGTGGAACGGGAAACCTATTCTTGATAGTGATCCTATTTAGTGCTCTATAGTCGACACACATACGATATGTGCCGTCTTTCTTTTGCACTAACAGCACAGGTGAGCAAAATGGAGATGAGCTAGGCCTAACCATGCCCTTCTCAATTAACTCATGCACTTGCCGCATAATCTCCTCTTGTTGAGCTTGAGAAACTCTATAAGGAGGTTTGTTAGGCGGTGAACTTCCTGGAAGAAGTTCAATTGCATGGTCGTCATTACCTCGTTTAGGAGGTAGCTCAGAAGGGAGTCGTCAATAAAGACATCTTGAAACCCCTTGAGAAAATTGGATAACTCTAATTCCTTTTGGTTGCTTTTATTTTCTTTTGCTAAAGCATTAGGTTCATTTTGAGAATCTTTAACAAAAATCATGTACACGGAAATAGAGCTCTTTATTGACTTGTTGAAAGCTGGTGTATGTACAATGGGGATGGTGTTACCCATCTCCATAGCATCTATATACATGTCCTTTTCCCTGAACTTAAAGGAGATTCTCCTTTCAGGAAATTTAACATGGGCAGCCAGAAGGTCAAACCATGGTGCCCCTAGGATTACATCCTCATGCTTGAGAGGAGAGATAAAGAAATCCTCTTTGTCCACATAGCCTTGGACATGAAGCCTCAATTTCCCGATTAAGGGAGTGACTGAAGCTTCTTGCCCCTTGAAGGCACTGTCTGCGGGTAGGATATCTCCCATCTCGTAGGATTGTATGCCTAGCTTGGTGGCTAACTCCATAGATATGAAATTGTGAGTAGAACCAGGGTCAAAGAGAATAAAAGCATCATGTTCTCTTACCTTTCCCCAAGCATGGCATAGAGGAGATCCTTTGTGGTGAGTTTGGTGAATCTCCTCCTCTTGGATTTCAACCAAAGAAGCTCTAGGAGGATCTTGGCGGTTGTTCTTTTGGGGACAAGCGCGGTACGCATGCCCTTGTTCGCCGCACTTGAAACACCGGTTATCTTTACGATAACGCTCAAGCTCTTCAAGAGAGAGTTTATTCTTTCCTTTGTAAACTCCCTTCTCTTTAGCTTTGTTGGAATTGCCCTTAGGAGACTTTTGGACATTGTCCTTCCCCTTAGGCTCATTGGAACCTTTGTTTTCCGGGGGCTTATTATTTCTTTTACCCCCCGTTTGGAAATTGATTCGCGAGGCCACCATAGTATGGTGTATTACCGCCGATATGGTACGTGGCCTTTGGGAGTTGACATACTCCGCCATTTCTTCGGTTAAGCCCGCACAAAATTGTTGCTTTTGCTCTCCAAAATCCAACTTTTTGAAGACAGTGGCTTTGAGTTGTAGGTCCCAAAACTTGTCTACATATTTGTGGATGGATTCATTGGGAGAGAGCTTTAAGCTTCGCCATTCGGTGAGTACTTTGTCTTTGGCATCGGTGGCCAAAAACTGCTTCATAATGGAAGCTCTTAAAGCCTTCCATGTTCGTGGAGCTTCACCGTTGGCTCGTAGGCTAGACCACCATTGTCTGGCGGACTTTTGAAAGTGCATAGCTACATGGCGTAGCTTAGAGGACTCCGTGAAGCCCTCATCTCCAAACGCCGCATCGAATTGCTGGATAAAGGCCAAAACTTTGTCTGTAGCACCGAAGGTGCCATCATAGGTAAGGAAAGAGATGCTCTTCCCTCCCTCTTTGAATTTCTTCAGCTTGGACGACCTCTTCCATGCGGCATAGGATTTCCTATGGCCTCTTCTTTTTGATGGTTCAAAAGTTGCACCATCACTTTCTTCAGAAGATGAAGAATTTGAAGAAGGTGGAGAAGAGGGTGACCTCTTTCTCGCCTTTTTCTTGTCTTGATCTTTGTCGTCTTCACCATAGCTTTCATAAGAGGAAGAGGATAAGAAGATGGAGAAGAGGGTGTCCTCTTTCTCGCCTTTTTCTTCTCTTGCTTTTTATCATCCCTCTTTGAATTATGGCGTGGAGAAGAGTGTGATGGTCTTCTCCGCTTTGGTGGTGATGGAGAGCGTTTAGCCCGCCGTCTTCGTGGAGCCATCTCCGCCGAGGTGGCGGGAGACTCGCTTTTTTCTCATTCCTTCGGTGGAGGCTCTTGAGTTCTCCTTTGGGAAGGAGATGCATCATCAAGAAGTAAGTTCTTGAGCCCTTCATATGGATTCTCTTCTTCTTCCCGAATCGGAGAGAGACCTCTTTTGGTAGTCTCACAAGGAGGCTTCCTAGGTGTTCTCTCGTCATGGTGATGAGCTTGGAGAATCCCGTGAGCACGGAGCTGCCGTTGCACTTCACTTTGGAGAGATGGATTGCCCATGGCTTGTTGAAGCCTAGAAACAAGATAATTAACAAGTATTGAAGCATCATTAGTAGCTTGCTCATGAGCAAAATCAAAGTTATCAACATTAATTTCACTCTCTTTAATATTGTCAGCCATTCTAACAACTTTTAGGTGTAAACTTTTTAGGTGTACTTTGGCACTTCAAGCCCTAGTTGCTACACCTCTTTACCCCTTTAGAAAAAGCACTCAATCTACTGTACCCGCGGCTCGAATACCATTAATTGCAAGGAATAGAAGAGAGGGTCTTTCGACACCAAAACAGCACCGGCTCCTGTCAAGCTTCTAATAGCTCAATAGTGGTTAAGCCGTAGGCAAGCCCCGTAGGACTCCACTATTAAGACCATAGCTCTCGACGGTGATGCCCCGTTAACTGCACAAAGGCAGGCGCACTGCAAGGCTGAAAAATCCCTATTCTACTTACTCACAGGCAATTAATAATACCAACCATTTGTAGCTAGCTTGAGGACCTCCCTTCTTGAGCAAGAAAAGAGAAACCTTGAGCTCTGATACCAATGTAACATTTAATGGCCTAAAATCTTATGTGTAGCGGAAATTAGCATGAACATAGTGAGCATTTCATTAGAGTTGATTCCTAATGAGAATTACAAGAGTGCTTGGGTGGAGAGAGCAACAAAAAGCATAACACCTAGTTAGATAGCATCGACAATACTTTCAAAAGAGAGAGCAATTAAGCTATTGACAACAGTTGAGGACCGGATTTGCATGGAGCCGGTCCCCCCTCCAAAAGGCTTTGTATTATGGTTTCTCCCATCAAGAGAGACATTGTACAATACAATTCTTTGTGTTCCTTCAAGATGAGCTAGTGCAATGAAGATGGAAGCTTCATACACCAAGCAAAACACTTAATCAAACACAACTTGAATTATCCCCGTTCTCAGACCCAAGACCTCACACACCTTCGAAGATGGTGAGAGCTAGCAGGGTATGAGAGTAGATTGAGAGGAAAAAGAAGTATCTTACGAGAAAGAAGTACATCTCCTCACATAATCACTCATATTAGCATAGCTTAGCTTAGTAATTAGCTTGGTAGAGAAGATGAGCATGCATTGAAGCTTGGCTCTTGGTTGGATTTGCATCCACATGCCAAGAGAGTGTTGATGTAGGCTTCTATCTCACAAGCTTGGAGTAGGTGATGAGCTCTCCATTAAAGCTTGGGAGGAGATAGAACATTTTCCCTTCACACATGGTGTGAGAGTGTGTGTGTGTGTCAATGCCAAGCAAAAATCAGCCCCCCCTCTCTCTTGGGCGAGCCCTAGCTGCTAAGTTAGTCTGGCTTTTGCCTCATTGGACCTCCCCAGGTCAAGCCAATAGGGATTAAGCAGCATAAGTGATAGCCTTCTGACATGTGTCCCCCTTTCCCCTTTTGTGAGAGCTTTAGATAATTAAAAATTAAACTAAACTCTCATTGGACCCCTTTGCCTCCTGGCCAATAGGAATCAGGCAAGCCATGGGGCTCCTGAATGCTCATTGGACCCCTTGGGAGACTGCCCAATAGTCTTCTAGGACACTTAATTCTTATTGGTTTCTTTTATTAAATGTTTTTAAATTAATTAAACTAGATTTACTCTAGCCTAATTCTCATTGGTCCACTTCAAGGGTCTTCCAATAGGAATTGGGCATACCTTGTGGGCATCTGGCCTAGGGAGCTGACATGTGTCCCTCATTCCCTTTGTGTAAAGGGAGCCTGTGTGTGTGTGTGTGGCTTTCTCTCTCATCCCCTAGCTTTGGGGCTCGCCCCCTCCCATGTAGGGATGTAGAAAGACTTTTTGGGCACACACTAAGCATCCAATTTTCCCTAAGGTTGACCTTTGGACACAACCTTTGAATTTTGGAACCTTAGCATTTTGGAAGTCTTAATGGGCTGAACCTTAGGGTCTTTTTAGCCCGTTGTTTCACATGGCTCTTTTGCAGATGCCCCCCCCCTTTGGATCCCTATTTTCCCTCCTTTGGATCCCTACTGTGGCCAGTCTGCTAACTTAACCAATATTCTAGCTTTTTCTCCCTTGGCACTTCCCCACATTAAATGATCAGTTTAATATGAGAAAATCATTTAGGAGAATTAGATATTGATTATTATGACAGTTGTTCCCGGCGGATTTAGTTCTCCCTTTTCGGGAGTATCATCAATTAGTAGTGTATTAGTTGCATCAAAGGGTACACCGATTTGGCTAAACGGTTTGTACAAAAGAGGTAATCCTGGTTTTTTATGGTGGTAGTGGCCCTCAACAGTAACGCATTTTCTTTGATCATACAAAAAGGCAAAATCTGACGTGTGAGCTTGGCATACACTGCAAACTATTGCAACTAGTGGCGATAAGTTTTGCCTTTGCATTGAAGACCATATGCCAACTCTGAAGCGCGGAAGAAGAAACTCAATAAACTCCTTGGTTCCTGGACGAACCACGACTCGACAAGTTCCCATCCGAAACGTTTGCAAATCCTCAAAGGGTCCTCTGTCACCGAGAGGCACCCGCATCAGCAGCAATCCATTGACGTCCAAGATAATCAACCTCTGTAAAAGTTGACAAGTACATATAAGTAGTTAGAAGCTGAACATATTTTGCCATACTTGAATAGACATTACCGGAACAACCGTATCTACAGGTAGCAAGGGTCCATACTGGGTCTCTGTAGTGTTCATGTCGTTGTTGCTCTCCTCCGCTTTATCTTCATAGTCATCATTCAAATCTTCATCAGGGGTCTCCCCCATGGCCCTTTCTGCCTGATTCAAGGTTGATCGGCTTGCCTCATACATCCTTTCCTGATCCATATCATTTTGCTCGTCCCGAGGCCTGCTTTCCTCATCCATATCCTTTTGCTCATCTATAGGCCTGCTTTCCTCATCTTCGGTTTCAGCCATAGGCTCTTTTGGCTGTTCCACAGGCTGACTTGCCTCTTTTATTGTCTCCTCTGGTTGAACCTTAGCTGCTTCCATATGCTCATTTGTCCTTTCTTCATCCTCGACTCTTTGATCTTCTGCTGATATGACACCCTCGGCCCGATGCGATTCCACTGTATCGGATGTAGGGGTTTGTCGTGGTGGCACGTCATGTTTTGTAAGATCAATAGTGCGCTCATCCAAGCCGCTATCTTCAAGCTCTCTAGGGCTAGACATAGTAAGCAGGTGTTGTATTAAACTTACCCGGTATCTTTGCAAATAATCATATGTGTAGTTTTTTAAAGCACTCTGCAAAATTGAAAGACCACATGATGAGAATTCTTTTATAGACTAAACCAAAACTAACTGAATGCATTGCAAAATGGGTACCTTAGTCATGAAAGGTTTTAATGCAAAGTAGCTTTGCAGGACATATTCTGCATGGAGAAGACATCTCCAGCCGCAAGATTTCCCATCAGTTTGATTTGGGACAGGTACTTCTTTGATTGTGGCCTTGTATAGTTCATACCTTCCACATAGCTTGCCATAGGCAAGCAACAACCTCTTTATACAACTGCACAAGGCAATGTCAAGATGTTAGCATGAGGCTTCAAATTTACATGGATATCTATAATAAACACTTTCTGACACAAAACACTTACAGCCTAATTTCAGGGTGGGTTCCTTTTATTGAATTGAACACCCACACTGCTGGTTGGTCAACATCAAGGCATATGAGACTCCAGTGATGGTTGTTCTCATATGGGAAGATGATCACAGTAACTTCCAGCATAGCACAGTGGCGGAACCAGCTCTCAAAGGTCCCAGATGGACTATTCTTTTGTCTAATAATTACAGACATTTGTGGATCAAGGAGAAACACCTCTGTGTGAGTGTGCAATGGGAGTTGACTTTTGATCAGGCTGCAGAGACTCTACCTGAGTTAGCAAACCTATTATCTGAGTTTTCAAAGCTAGCAAGATAGTAACACTTACTTAAGACAAGCATAGATAATTGTGTCTGAAATCTGAGCATCTGGATTCTGCAATAAATCAATGTCCACCTTTTCCAGAGCTAGGTTTCTGGTTCCATCTACAAATGGTATCTCTGCAAGCAAACCATTCTTCATTGAAAGCAGAGTTTCTTGATTCATTGCCTCTATAGACAGGGTCACATTGCACTCTGTTTGTTTCTGGGACACCTCTGCTACTTTTGCTTTCTCCTGAAGCTCTGCTTCCCTCATTTCCTCTGTTTGGCGAGCAATAGTCTCTGCCTTTGCCCTTGTATTCACATCATGTGTGACATCTACAACTGTGAGCTGAGGCACTAGCTCCGGGGGGTATAACAAAATTTCTCTCATTTTCTTATCCTTGCAGACATTGGGGACCAGCAGTTTGTCATACCTCCACCTTATTCTTTTCAATGTCTCACTATCTTTGTCCATTATAGTAACCCTGTGGGCATGGGCTGCAACAATGGTCATGTCACTGAAGTACTCCAGTAGGAAGTCCTCAGCTGCTTCCTGTAGAGCCATCAATGCCACCACCTTCCACCTTTTGGTGCCCCAGGTAGCTTCATCACATATGGACCTCACCATCCTCTGGAAGGGCAGTTTTGGTATGCATAAATCTACACATTTTTGTGCCTTTCTGATTTCTCTGAAAAGTCCCATGCAGGTTTGGAGCTTCTTCATCCTTGGCCCTTTCAGAATTTTATTTGGTTTTCCAAGTCTTTTCTTTGGGGTTGCTGATCTACCACTTGCTTTCGATGCTAATCCTGGACCC